>NW_025999853.1:21625060-21650619 GCF_001458135.2 Marmota marmota marmota
GCCAGAATTTTATTGAGGATTTTTGCATCTAGGTTCATTAGAGATATTGGTCTGTAGTTTTCTTTCTTTGAAGTGTCTTTGTCTGGTTTAGGTATCAGGGTGATGTTGGCCTCGTAGAATGAATTTGGAAGTTCTGAGAGCTATTTTAGAGGTGCCTATTTCACCACTACCCACTCCTCATTCACTGTTGCAAATCCACTTCCTCATTTTTATCCCTGATACCACATGTCTAATTTGCTTAGTTATAATCATTTACATCAGTTTCATGATTAGTTTCAAAACCGAGCCTCAGTTCCTTTCCATTAAAATTGGTTTTTAAAATTTTTTTTACTATTCTCTTGAATAGCTGGTACTAATAAGTTTTATATTAATACTTTTCCTCCAGAAAGTGCAAAAGCAGTATATGTTACTGTGTTACTGTTTTTGTTTGTTTGCTAGCTTTTATTGTTAATAACAACATAGTTGGGTACTACATTTTAGATCAAAGGCTTTTCTTCCTGAGTATCATAGAGACTAAAGTAAAAAGAAAAAAACACGTTTTGGAATGATATATGTTTCAATTCTGTGGCTTTATGGCAGTGGGATCTTAGCCATGACATATATCTGAATCTCGATTTCTCCTAAGGAAGATATTTTACCTACCTCACAGGACTGTTGTCCTAAATAAGTGAATAAATGTGTAAGCCTGTTACATGTAACAGAGACTCAATTAAATGTTTAGTATTATTATTATAAGATGTTGCTTGTTCTGGTACTTAGGGTTTATAAACAATTTGTACTCTAATTTTTTTAAAAAAAATTTAGTTGTAGATGGACACTGTATCTTTATTTCATTTATTTATTTTTATGTGGTACTGAGGATCGAACCCAGTGCCTCACGCATTAACAGCAAGCGCTCTACCACTGAGCTACAACCCCAGCCCCAGTGTACTCTAATTTTTAACCCCACATTTTGTACTCTAATGTTAATCTCTGTCCTAAGGGTATGATTTTGTTGTTTGTTTATTTATTTATTTTTTTGTACTCTGGAAAAAGAGGACTTTAATTTATGGTTAAAACTCAAATATATGTGTGTGTGTGTGTGTGTGTGTGTGTGTATCCCTGGAATGCAATAAACTTTAAAATCATACAGATTCTTTTTATTTCACAACACTATTTTTATTTATGCTTTTGTTATTACTTATTGAGATATTTATGGAGTTCTGTTTTCAGCTAAATCTATTATCTTGACTCTATTATATTGACTATTACATATATATCTATTATGTTGACTCTGTTATTTGTAACCAACAAGATCATCTTCTCTAGCATAACTTTCTCATACTTACTTGCTCTTTCATTTAACATTGTGGGAAAGCTTTGCAAATTTATATCACGGTTTTAATTTTCTGCAATATATTTTCTGCTTATTTGACTCTGTGGTAGATTTTAACCATGCTAATTTTTTTTCTTATTTCCTAGAAATCTTTACCTAGTCATCTGTTTTTAATCTCCTGGTGTTACCTTTTACATCATGCTTTCTCATTATGATTTTCTGGTACTGTTTCAAAGAAGCCAAGACTCCTTGTGTTTTATTGAGAATGTCTACCCAATTGATTGTCTCTTAGGTTATTTTCAGTATTCTCTTCCTATCAGTTTTTTGGTGCTCTTTTTCTTTTTCAGCATTTTTACATTGCTCTCTCTTGTTGCTTTCTTTCTTTCTTTTAAGCCATCATTGAATGAAATCAAATCTTTTCACATTTTTATTTGCAAACAGACAAATTATGTGGCTTAATCTGCTCCAATTCATTCATTCTTGGATAATGGTTAAATATGTTTTGTACATCTACAGCTAGAGAAAAGATTAATTTCCCAGTTTCTTGCTTAAATGTGCCATGGAGACTGCCACATATCCTATAAAAAATTTCTCAGTCCAGTCTGAACAAGAAGCAATAAAAATTACTGTAATTCCCAGAATATATTCTTGCCAGATATTTATTCCACCCTCCAATTCTTGCTAATGTATTCTACTTATGAAATTACACCTCTTAGGCAATAATACTTCATTCTTAAACTTTCAGTAAAACTATCCAGTTGAATTTCTAGAATTTTCTTTAACTAGGTAAGAAAAAATAGAATAAGGTCATAAAATAAACAAACAAAAAACATAAATGCAATGAATGCATGATTAAAGGTCAGTAGCTCAATATTCTGTTCATTTCTAATGTTAGGTATACAGTCATTGAACCATTGTAGAAATTTACAAAGGATAATTTCTATTTATGAGATGAAATCTGGGAAAGCTATGTCAACTTCAGTAATTTTTATTCTTTCTAATCAAATCAATTCACATATTTAACAGACTCTTGCAAAAATCTGACTTTAGTCAATGGACTAAGTGTTTATTTAGTATTATTACTTCAGCATTCTCTCTCTTTGTCTTCAAAGGTATTTTAGTGGGAAGTAAGGAAAAAGGTACTGGACACTAGCAAACAATTGCCATTTAAGTTGAAATTCTAGGTGGGATCATTTTTTTGCTTCATTAATTAACATTCTTTTTTTATTAAAAGGGTTGAAGGATTAGTCCCATTATTAGTTAACCAGACATCTATTCACATTATTTTATGATAAGCATCTTAGTTTTTCCAGTGTCATTTGGAGATCTTATCAAGTACAACTGCCAAGAGTTACACTGCATAAATAACAAAGAAGAAAATTACAGTAGAAATTTGATAACATCCAATAGTCTTACTTTTATAGAGCTTTCGATTTGAAACGTTGTTTGTGTTTATAAAGGACTGAAAAGTAACACATGTGTTTTGAACACCTGACCAGCATTGTGCTGACTACCCCCTTGCATCTTGTCCTATTCAAGCCTTTGAAAAGAAGATAAATATCTAATTCCCATTATAACAGATTAATCAAAATGAGTCTCATAGAAATCAAATGAGCTATTCAGTGTCACACATGTTGTAAGTGGGCTAAATCTACAGCCCATCTAAGATCCAGGTGTCTACAGTCCCTGACTTTCCAAGACACAGTAATGAATGTTTAATATATAAAAATAATTCACACTCATATTTGTGTACTGTTTTTGAGCCAATTCTTAACCGAATACAAACAATAAGTGAGTTTTACAGATGGCAATACTTGCAGATCTTTGTTATATTGCCTCTTTTTGAAGAGTTTGGTAAAGCAAATAATCACAATGGTTTTGAAAATATTTCTACTCTCTCATACTACACCAAAAAGTGTTTATAGCATTAAAATATTTGAGTGACCATTTCCTGCTTCTTATATAATAATCTACTGTTTGGGAATACTTATTTTGATTGCTGAAAATCATTTTTTTAATAATTTTGGGAAAACGTAGGCTTCCAGATAGAAGCAATTTAAAAGAAATTAAGTTTATGGACCTATCCTTGGTCTCTAAAAATGCTAAGAATCCTCCCCTTTACTATATAAGCCACCAAATAGTCCAAGATAGCTGCTAGCAGAGTGATGAACCACTATGCTCTGCTAGCCATGACACCTGGAAGGAATGGGGTCAAGCTTTCTTTCAGGAAGGCTGGAATAGAATAACTGTGAATAGGCTGATAAAACATGGATTGAAGTTGTAGCCCTAAAAGTGGAGAGGGGGTAACAATGTAACAGTATCCAAAGAACCTCAAGGAGCTACAGGCTATTTATGGGCCAAATAAAGAGAAGTTATGGGAATAAAGTGAGCTGGAAAGCTAAATCATTCCCGGAATTCTGTCTGAAAATGGGTCAAGGACTAACAAGGATAGGATCCAGTTCTGAAGAAATAAACACACACCAAGCATAAATAGACACAGAGTGAGGCCAGCTGGCTGAGTCTGAGGAGTTGTGTCTTCCCACCACAATTCCTCTGGGTTGGAAAGGCAAAGAAAGCCTGAGTAGTAGGAAGGCCTGGAATAAGGGAACCTGTAGCTCCCTCCACACCCACCCCAACATCACCATCTCACCACATGAATGGGCAAGCATAGTTTGCAGGACTGTTGCCCCTTCATAATTTTAGGAGGGAGGTAAAGCAGAATAAGCAGCAATCAGTCAATTTATCAAGACATCGTCTTGCCTGAACCTTTCTTTCCAGATACTGTTTCATAAAGTCAAGTTTCTTAGAGTAGCTTGCATGTTGATACTCAGTACTCATTGCATATGTATCTAAGTACTGTCCCCTGGAAAAAAAATCAAAGAGGCTTTAACTGTAAAACTTAATAAAGATGCAAAAAAATTTAAAAGTGAAACTTAGAACTAATTTTAGAAGAATAAGATAGATACTGCTATAAGTTAATATTATATTGTAGGTAAGATGATCATGCGATTATATATAAGGAAAATATGCCCTTTAACAGACAACTAAAACTTGAGCATAAATACATTTCAAAATACTATAATTCAGAGATGTGTAATAGTGTAATAGTGTGTGTAATGTGTAATAGTGTGATTCTGATGTTAACTCTCCTGATGAGGACAATTGATGAAACTCTTAATCAGCCATTACTCATCTTTTACTTCTTTGCATGAATCATGGTTACTAGCAGTGACACAAAAGTCACAGCTATTTCTCCTTAAAAGTTAAATATAAGAGTTCATGTTTAAGGCATAAAAATGAACTTTGTCTATGGCAGTTCTCTCACATTAGCTGTGACTTTCTCTTTGCTACAAGATAGATCCCTGAAAATATAAGAATTTTTTCATGTTCACTTACTTCTAAGTCATTTACATCTGTAACAACTTCCCAGTATTTCCCTAGGACTTCTGTTATAGATGTTTCAGACTGTTCATGGAAAGAAAACACTAAGCCCAAGATTTATAAAAGTGACTCTTTCTTCTTCCTCCCCCAAACAATTTACTGTATGATTATTTAACTAAAAATTGAGTATATCTTGATAGCAAAGTTAGAACAGCCAATATTGTTGTGATTTTGCTCCTTAATAATTTCAGCTACTCTGAATTTGCTGGAGGAATTGGCGACATGGGAATTTATCAATATTTTCCCTTAAGATTTATTTGATAATGGTTATCAATTGTGCAATCTGACATTTCTCTTTTCATTAATTTGTCCTTAGATATAAACAACAAATCCATAAAGATTCACATACAAGAACAATTTACTGCAACATAATTGGTAAATTAGAAACAATCTAAATGACCATAAGGAGAGATTTTCATATATTAATTATTTAGCATTCTCATAATAAAATACTATACAATTTTAAAAAGAATGAGGTAGCTTCTATAAGAGGCAATATAAAAATATTAAAGAAACCAAGACACAGATTACTGCATGAAATATAATCACAACTGTGTTTAAACATATGTATTTTCAAATGCTTATACATGTATACAACATTTCTATAGGGATATGAAGATGTGGTTTAGTGCTTATCTCTAAAGAGTAGGGTAGAGATGAGAGGCGGGAAGGATGATTTTATGAAAAATTTCTACATTGTTTGACATTGTTAATGATACATTATTCTCAAAAAAAAATGTTTGGTATATATTTTCCACCCTACTGAACAAACAGTTTTATTATAAAAGTAAGTATTCTCAACAACAAGCTACTAAAAAGAGATCTTTAATGGATATAGTGATTCAAGAAGGATGTCCCATCTCACTACTATCCCAATCTTGATTCCAGGTGGGATCTGCTCAAGGCTTGAGTATCCACAAAGCTGTGGTTGTGATAGAAAAACGGAGATTGTGTAATTGACATTCATTGACCTTAATTGTATCCTAGTTTCCTAGGGCTACCATAACAAACTACTATAATTTGAATGACTTAAAGCAACTGAAGCTTATTCTCTCAAAGTTCTGGATACCAATAGTCCAAAATTCAGTTATAGGCAAGGACATGCTGTCTTTGGAGGGTCTAAGTGAACACCTGTCCTTTCTTCTTTCCAGCCTCTGGTGACTTCTGGCAATCCTTGGTGTGCTTTGGCAGGTGTATCATTAAATCACTGCCTCCGGCTTTACCTATTTCTCCCCTGTCTTTCATCCTGTCTCTTCTCTTCTAAGAACAACAGTCAGATTGGATTAGGAGCCATCCTGTTCCAGTAAGACCTCATTTTAACTAGATTGCTTCTACAAACCCCTGTGTCCAAATAGGGTCACATTCACACATGGTGGAGATCAAGGCTTTAACGTATTGTTTGAATATATGAATGCAACTTATTTTTTTAGATCCTCCATTTTTTAATTATTTTTTTATGAGATGAATCCTAAGGGATTGTGTAGGGATCAGTGGAGCAGCTGAATTAACATTGCTATTCCCACAGAAATCTCACTGTTTGATAGAGCTTAAAACTTTTTAGAGTGGTCCTCTCCATTCTCCTCCTAGACATTCTCCTCCTAGACATTTATTTATATAAAATATGGAGGCTTACTTTTCACTGGGTTTGATGCCTTCTAAGACCCATTTGGAATAGTGAAAGATGTGGTTAATCTTGGCTCAGCTACTTTACATAATTTAGAATGATAGTCTTTAGTACTATTCAGAAATTAAAACATTGTAGGGCTGAAATTTGCTGAGAAGAAGTGATCTCTGATATAGTGTGTATAAATACTCATCTATGAAAATGAATATACAGATCAGAACTTTTATTTCTCTATTAATAAGAGGAGAAATAAAACATAGAAATTCCATGATGTAACCCAGTATTGACTTTAGATTTTAAGAATGAATGATCATAATGAAGTAAACCCCATAAAACTTGTTTCTGGCGTGAGTTTTTTTTGTTGTTGTTGTTTTTTGTTTGTTTGTTTGTTTGATTTAAGATCCTTTTGCTCTTTGACTTTTGAAAAATCACTTTGTTTGCTTAATCTTATGGATATTCTAGGGCCCTAGCAATTTGGAAGACCAGCCAACCTGCCCACCTCTCCTGCTGTAAACCTACAGTAATTTGGGGTAAAATAAAGTCTTTTTTTGAGTTTTAAGTATATATTTGAGTTTTAAGTATATATGTATACATATATATATATATACTTAAAAATCAAAAAAAGTTTTTTTTAATATTTGGTATAAATATATATTCCAAAAGGTGGAGGTAGGGAGGAAGGGGAAATCTAAGTGTCAGAAATCATGAGAAAAACATAAAACCAGAGTGATAAAACTCGTTAGTGGCTTAAAGATGTCTCTGACCCTATGGAGATTTTAACAGCCAGGGGCAAGTGGTTCATTGTAAAGAATTTTATATTTTACTTTAATTCCTGCTACCATCCAACAGTTACCCTTATTTCTTTTTTCTTAATTTTTAACTTGTTTTAATTAGTTATACATGATAGTAGGATACATTTATGCACTTTTGTATATCATACATAGATGGGGTATAATTTCTCACTTTTCTGTTTGTACATGTTATAGAATCACATCAGTCATACAGTCATATATATATATATATATATATATATATATATATATATATATATATATATATATACACATACATAAGGTAATAAAGTCTGTTTAATTTTACTATCCTTCCTATCCCATCTTCTCTCCCATCCCCTCCCTTCACTCCTCTCTACCTAATCTAAGGTAACTCTATTCTTCCCTACTGGTCCCCTCCCCCACTTATTGTGAATTAGCATCGGCATATAAAACAACACCTTTGGTTTTTTGAAATTGGCTTATTTTAGTCTTTTCTCTGGGCTGGCTCTTTTTTTTCTTTCTTTTCTTTTCTTCTTTTCTTTTCTTTTCTTTTTTGATACCGGGAATTGAACTCAGGGGCACTCAACCACTGAGTCACATCCCCAGCCCTATTTTGTATTTAATTTAGAGACAGGGTCTCACTGAGTTGCTGAGCACCTCACCATTGCTGAGGCTAGCTTTGAACTCACCATTCTCCTGTCTCAGCCCTTATTTCTTAAGCTATAAATCCTGTAGTGTTTTATAGGCAAAAATAACTCCATGTCAATGTAAATTTTTTTCTTGCTACTTTTTATACACAATCTTATGATACTTGCTTTTTTAAAATTAACATTGTATCTTACAGATATTTTCATGCAAGTACCCAGAGATTTCCTTGTTGCTTTTAAAACCTGCACAAAATCCATCGTGTGAAAAACAATTATTCATTGATGGACATATGTTATTGGAGTTTATTATATATATAATCATTCACATTTGGAGCAATAGCCTTTGGAGTATTTCCTAGAAATGGATCCTTGGATCATAGAGTAAATTCATATTTTATTTTGAAAGCCATTGCCAGTTTGCATTCCACAGAGGTTGTATCGTTCGTTTGACAGACAGTCTGACCAGTATTGAAGGAGATGCCTCTTCCTGAATACTGGCACACACAGTGCATGTCAAGTTTGAGGGTTTTCTAATCTTATAGATAAGAAATAGCATCTCTCATGGTACATCATGAATTAGCATTTATTTTATGTGTGGCCCTGAGTATCTTTTCAGGCACGTCAGAATGTAGTATCTATCTTTTTTTTTTTTCTTCTAATGATACTCTGTCCATTCTCTTTCTATTGAGTTTCTGATATTTTTGATATTGATTTCTTGGAATATTTTATACATAATAGAAAGCATCTAGGGACTAATGTTTTTCATACTTTACAAAGAACAGAAAATATTACATAGAGTCTGTACTCTGTAAAGGAAAAGGGTCCAAAAAAATAACATAAAGCATCTACCCAATTGTTCAGGGAACAGACAAGAATTTCTAGTTATTTCTAACAAGCTTATTTCTGGTTAGACTCTAGGGAAGAATAAAAAGATTTCTGAGAAATTTCTGTGGATCCATATTTATATCATTTGTTTGGCATGGAAATCAAACTTAGAGATTAACATAAAAACAAGTCCAAAATCATTGAAATTCCAAAATGCACTGAAGATATGACCCATAGTCCATATTGTGCTAACCTATAAGCTCGTTGGTGGCAGGGTGATTCCATCAGAATTTCTGGCATATAGAGATGAAAATGAACTAACAAATTCTTAGATTATTATAATATGAAATGCATTTTCAGAGAATTGATCCCTGATCATTTCCCAAGTGTTTTATTTCAGGGATTATGGTAACCTCACAGTGTTGTCCAGCATATGGCCCAAGGACCTTGAATTCATAAATCAGGTAAAGCCATTAATTAATAATCTTCTATGAATTCAAGCAAAAAGTGGGGGAGGGGTGTTTTAGTGGACAGTAATCATTAAAAAATTTAATAAAATATTTGGGGATTTGTTTTGCCATGTTAGCCTAACAAAAATTTATTCAACCTAAACTTTTAACTCTTTATGCCTTAAATTAGGGCAAATATACACAAGTATAAACACAACATTCTTTAAACATTATTTTAAAATTGAATCTAATTTTAAATATTACATTCAAACTTAGGGAAAATATGTAATATAATATAATAGAAACTAATATAACATCATGAGTTGTAACAAATATTATTATGTTGTTTTTAGACTCAAAATAGGCTCATTATGCTATGAAGCAAATTGATATTTTAGCCAATTTATCAATGGCTAAAAATAGCAAGGCTTTATCTAAAATTCATTTTTATATCACCAGAAATCAATGCTTAAGTCTCAGTGTGTGCACTAATTATGGTCCTTCCTTATACCTGCAAAATCCAAAGAGCCAAAAACAGGCTAGCATTTATATCAAGAAAAGATCCCATTAAAAGACTGAGAAGACTAGGAAAATACATAAACACTAGAAATATGAATTCAGAATAAAACAAAATAACATAAATAAGCAAAAACATGTATGCAAAGGAAACTTCTTTGGAATACATTTTTGAAAGAATGAAGCATGAACAATGTACAGCAAATCCTAACTGAAAAGAGTTTATACTAATATCAGTCAAAATAAACTTTAAGGCCATAACACACGGTTAGGAAGAGCAGCTATAAGTATGAAAGAAAAATGAACTCATTTTTTAAAAATTCTTTAAAAAAACAGAACTATTAATTCCAATTTTATAGAAACACCCCCATAAAATAGATAAAGAAAAAATACCACAAGTGATCTCAAATGGCCACGAGAACTTTGACAGGCATGGACAGTATAAAAAAGACCATTGTAGACCAATGTCATTAATGATTTCTTGCTTAGCAAAGCAAAGCAAGAAGTGTACATAAAAGACAAGTATAGTGACCAAATTTGATTAATATTACATAATTCACTATACTGTAATATCCTTTAAACTCATTAAAGGAGGAAAAAAATCTCATAATTATCTTAACCATTGAAAATAGCATTAGATGGAAGTCAACAGATATATGTAAGAATAATGTACCAAATTAGTAATAGAGGAAAGTCTTAATCTAATAAAAGTTATATATTTTTTAAAAGTCTATAGCAAATTTCATACACAATAATGAAATATTAAGTCAGTTGTTTAAAAATTAGGAACAAGTTAATGATGCTATCATCTATTCAATGTTATATTTAAGTTTCTAGTACACTGGAACTTCCAAAATGCCAATAGTATTGATCTCTTAAAATTTACATTAGACACATAGATTCATATGGATATTCACATTATTATTATTATTATTAAATAGTTCATGTGTAGTATGCACAATTCATTTCAAAAAAATTAAGAAAGAAAGAAATGAGAAAATTGAGAATATTTGTGGATAGAGGTTTCCTAATCTTTTATATAAAGGAAAAATGTTAAATGAAGAATTTTAATAAGAAAAGTGAAGTTAAAGTCATACAGAAAATATATGTGTGTTTGTGTTTACTTGTGTGTGCAAGGTACAGATGCACACAATATACAATCTAAATATCATTTGTGTCCAAACACAATGGGTGAAGCCAAATTCAGAAATCAAAAAGTAGAAATCAATGTTTTTAATAATTATATTACTTTACGTTCAATTAATGCACTTTTAATTTTCTAAAACTTAAAATGTTTAGATAGAGAATTTTTAATGTTCTATACCTGAAATTTTAACTCTCTCACCTTTTTGATGTACCAACATCATCATAATTATAAACATAATTCTTGTTTGGGGGTTATAAAACATGAGAGTTTCTGGAAGTAATGACTGATGTGGAATTACTGGTCATGTATTAAATTTCCCCAGCTTTATTACAATTAACAGTATACACTGAAATCAATAAAGTCCAAAAAAGCATGAAAACAAATATTTCAAAGAGATTTACAAAATTGAATTCAGAGCATTTAAGAGCATCTTTTATAAATTTTAATGACTCAATTTTAGGATTAAAAATAATATTTAGTCAGGGACATGTTCTTCTATAGCAAAAGCTCCCATTAATACAAAGAGGCAGATGATATAATTAGAAAATAACCACAATCTGTTAGGAAGTAAATGACTCAGGGGAGGGTCATCGGTGGATGGTTCTAAAAATAATAATGCTAAATAAAAAGTGATGGGAAATTTTAAAGTATAGAGACCTAGTTTTAACTATTTGAACTGAGTAAACAATCTCAGTATCAGCAAAAGCCAGAAAGTAAGTACTTCCTGATGTGAGGCTAGGAAACGTGATCAGCACAAAAGGACCCTTGAAATAGTCTCACTAAAAAAATACCCAAATCTAAATCAATCCAAGCCTCAAATCTAAATTTTCTGGAAATGTAGGGATATTAAAGAAAAGTTGGGCAATACCACAAAGAAACATTCAGATAATCCAACAAGTGAGACCTTCTGCAGAGGGCCACCAAAAAGATTTCTCTAACAAGTCAGTAGCATGGGAAAGGAAGGAGGTCAGCGGCTGGGTGCTCTAGATTTAAAGAAGTTTAACAGATAAGAGACAAATCAAGTCAACTGGAAATACTTTAGATGTTTGAGGAAATTTTGAAAATAAGCTAGAGGTTGAATGATAGTAATAAATTGCCACTTTAACCATAACTATATTGTAGCTTTATGAGAAAATACATTAGACACATAGATTCTCTATTGATGCACATTGAGGATGCACATTGAACTATTTAAAAATGAGTGCAATATCATGAGAGCTGCAATCACCTTAGATTACTCCAAGTGGGAAAAAGTTGATAAAAGATACTTGGCAAAATATGAATGGTTAATGTTGATGAATAGGTTAATGGGATTTACTGTATATTCTACTTTTGTATATATATAAAAACACTAAAATTTTCAAACTGTCCAATGAGCAATCTAGCTATATATGTATGTAATCAAGTGCCTTTTAAGAAATGCCACAAAAATTAAATAAAAAAATTTCTTCTAAAACACTGATAGAGATGAAAATATCAAACATAGAATATTTTAAGTTTTATAATGTAGAAAACAAAGGACAGGCATAAAAATCTTTAAGAAATGAAAACATAAGAAAAGGTCAAGATAATAGTACAAAGTCTTACAGTCCCAAATTAAGTACAAATGAATTACAATTCTCTATTGATATTCAAAATGTCTTGTGTTGAATTTTTGTTTTATTCCTGCCTTAGGTTTATTTGTTCAAACAGAACAGAAGGACGCCAGCCTCATACAGATGCCTCTCAGGGGTTCCATGAGTCCTGCCTTCACATTGACAGACAGGGACTTTTCCTGTGGAGCATTCATGGGGTCTGGTCACCTTGGAAGCCTGAGCCTGAACTGGAATCAAAGCTGGAGCTAAACCTGGGCCTGAGCCTTGGCTTTGGGCCTGAGACCTTAGGCACTGCAGGCAAAACACTCTTCCCGAGTGCGTGGGTGAGTCATATAGGCAAGTCAATTGAACTTGAGGTTGATATATTCTAGGATCTTCGATTTGACTTTCTTGAGTTTTAGAAGGGCCCTGATAGCCCTCCACATGCACTCATGTACAGTTCCCAGCAATACCCACCCCCGTACTAGGGATTAAATCCAGGGACACTCTACCACTGACCTACATCTAGCCCTTTCTATTTTATTTGGAGACTGGGTCCCAACAAATTACCAATGCTGGCCTCGAACTAGGTAGCCTCCAGCCTCTGTAGCTACCACACTAGGCTGGCTTGCATCTTAAATGGGTCCCTTTTGGGATGCTTTTTGGAAAATGGCATGCTCTTAAGAAACTTGGGATTCACCCCTTAAAAGATTTAACCATTTTTTATTAGGATTTTTTAAATACCATTTCTGTGCCATTTTTAGGACTAACTGCATGTGGTATGGTTCCTGGATTAGACCATGTCGGCAACATAACCTTCAGCTCCCAAAGCATCTGGAACTAGAAGAGGAAGAGCTCTTTTACTGAATTTTGAAACAAAATCCAGCTAGATTCATATGACTAGATTTAATGAAAACAATCACAAAATGTGACAAATGAAGGAGTAAAGATGTTTGATAAAATAAAAAATAAGCAGAGGTGGCAATATTAATGTCCAGGTAATTACAATATATAAGTATTTAAATGGAACAAAACTGACCAGTAATGAATGAAAGGCAAAATTTTGATAGACTTTTATGTGTTTATTGCTTTCTCATTCAAATAGTGCAGTTACTTCTGAAGTGATTTCTCTGCCTCTACATTCTATTCCTCTTTACCACCTGGTCATAGTGATAACATAAATTTCTTGGCAAACTATAAAGCAAAATCACTCAATACTCAAACACTAAACATCTTCTTAGCTAAATAGCACAGGCACATGAATAAATACATATGATCCATATAATTCCTTTCCACTTACTTTAACCTCAAGCTTTGATGGGAAAAGACAGATTTAACATATCTTGTTCCTTTTCTGATTATTTTTCACCCTTTTTGTTTTTCCATTTTCTCATCTGGTCATAACTGGCTAAAATATTCCAGATATCTGTCAATGTTTTATTGTTATAATTATTCTTATAATTATTCTAAATATTATTATTTATATTATTCTAAATATTCTTGCTTAGGCTAAAATATTATGGTAGAAAGAGCAGCATGGTCATTTATTTTTCATGTCTAGTTCACATGACCCTCATGAAAAATATACAGTAGGTTTGACTTTGTCATTTTTATGAGAAACTGTGAATGGCATACTCAAGAACAACTATTTACAAAATAGAAAAGTAAATAGTAAGCTTTGTATCTCTATGCTCAATTTTCGTTACAATATTTTCCATAATACAAAGCTAACTCATTGTTTAACAGTAAGTAAGCATGGATTACGGGAGAAATCTGCAGATAGTTTTACCTGACCAGAATTATCTTATTCATTCTATTTCCATCATGGAAAAAGACAAAATACTTGCTGCATATAGCAGGTATCATTGCTTCCTAACATTTGGAGAATTTTATTAATGATCACGTTTTTATTGTTTTGTTCAAGTCAATGTACCTACCATGCTAATGGGGGGGGGGGAGAAACAAAACTACAAACAAACAGGTATACACTCAAAACTTGCAGGCATGTAAATCTAGAGCTTCAGAACTAGTTATAGCATTGGAACTCTGAGGATTTTTTTTCATATTTAATAGGATCAATTTTATTTAATCTAAGACATTATGCCTTTATTATAAATGTAGGTATCTTCTGAAAGTCAAGATTTTATCCAACTCTGTTTAAAGAAATGAATTAGATTCCTAATAAAAGTATTTGTCAGATTAAAGGCATGTGCTTGATGCATTCTGAAAGTTTATAAATAGTAATAGTCTAAATATTTAAACTAATCACCAGAAAATTCTGTTAAACCTTTAAGGAAAAGAGAGGTTGGATACAATCTAACCAGAAGAAAGAAAAATTCTCAAGTCTACATAACAAAGAGAGCAGAAAAAGGAAAAATGACAGTTCCAACAAAATATCATTCCAAAATTTTGTAACATAACAGCAAATAGAACTGAATTGCCTATTACAGGAACAATACTACATAATAAAGGGGAATTCATTTCAAAAATAAAAGATTTAACTTTAACAAGTCTACTAGAATCATTAACTTAACAAGTTAAAAGAAAAAAATCACCTTCACACAGGTCAAACAAGCATTTGATATATCTGCCAAATATTACTGAATTTTCAAAAACTTATGATAGGCCTTGACTATTGATTCATTTAGGTATACAGGATTGAACCCATGGGCACTTAACTACTGAGCCACATCCCCAGCCTCTTTTTACACTTTTAGAGACACTGTCTCACTGAGTTACTTAGGGCATTGCTAAATTACTGAAACTGGGTTTGAACTCATGATCCTCCTGCCTCAGCCTCCTGAGCCACTGGGAATACAGGCTTACAACACCACACCTGCCCTTGACTCTATATTTAATTATGTATCAAAATAAACAACCATCATAACATTAAGATTCTAAAAATATTGTCATGAAATCTAGGAAAAAACAAGGGTTCAGAAAAGATCCTCCTCTGATTATGGGGACATTCACAAAAGTGACCTGAGGGAGACACACTGCTATGACATGGGTGACATGAATATTTTAGCCACCAGTTTTCTCAGGCCCAACTCTGAGTGGACCATTTCCATAGCTGAATGGATTGAAACTGTGTTTACCCAACCTCTTTCACAGGGAGTCGTATCAGAAGGAGGTGCATCATGATACCCTATGGCCCGGTGCATTCTAACTATAGAGTCCAGTGGCAGCCAAGAGCTACCTTTTCAATGCTGACTAGCTCTGTTGTCTATGCTTTAGAAGGTAAGACCTTGCTCCTGAACCCTGCAGATCTGCTCTGAAGCCCTCCTGTCAGGAAATACAAGAGATTCCTTATCTTCCACACTCATACCATGTCCATTCTGGTGCTTGCATATTGAAAGAAATCTAGAGAAAATGTTTTGAAAAATATAAATGACCAGAATTGATTCAAGAAAAAAAAAAAAAAAACAAGATACATGAACAGCTCAACAAACATTAAAGAAATGGAATTAGAAATGAAGAGTCATCTTGAAAAAAAAGGCAAGTTCAATTGTAATTAAAATTTACAAGTTGTTCTCAAAGGCTTTCTATTCCATCTGTCAGAACTCCTCTCTTTGTTTTTGTTCTCTTCTAGGCATCCATCCTATTATACGCATTTTACTCTTTTTCTTTCAAGTTAGCCCCATTCAGGCATTATCATTATCCCACGCTCCAAAATTACTTTCACACATTTTTTTTCAGAGTTTGAGCCCTAAATTATGATTTGCAACATTTTCAGCTATGACACATCTAACAGTTGAAGTTCACATCTGCCTCACACTCCCATGGGCATTCCAAGCATTTGATCTACAATCCATCCCTCTTCTCTCAAGACACGACAGCAGGATGCAGAAGATGGAAAGGGTTGTTGGCCTGAGAAATGAATCCTCCATAGTTTTTAAAATATATCCTTAGTAGTAATATCACTTAGTATTGAAGTTGTGACTCCTCTCTTAATTGCTTTCTACATCAATGTGTGAAGATGGCACAATTAAGACTAGTAAATTAAAGAAAGTGACTGATTAGGTCAAGGCATCCTAAGGCAAAAATTACTCACACTCTCTTTTAGAAGACTGAACATTTTTTAAAAAACTATTTTTATTTCTAAAAATTAAATTTCAAATCCCATGCAAAATAAATATACATCTGTGTTTTTGTAATTATTTGCCTTGCCTATATCTCCTAACTTTAGACAATGTCTAACTATAAATATAGCATAGTCAGTTTTGAATTGGGACAGGTTATTCTAATTTGCTTCTAAGATCATGGAAAGGAAATCTGCTTCCACTGATGATGATTCATTTCTTTCTGTGGAAATCAAAAAAAGTAAAGTTTTATTTAATAATTGTCAGAGCTAAAGTAAATATATTCAAATGTCCTAAAGATAAATATAGATATTGATTCACAAATAGAATTCTTTAATTAGAAAAGAATGAGGAGCCAGTTGTAGTAGCGCACGCCTATAATCCCAGAGGCTTGGGAGGCTGAGGCAGGAGGATTGCAAGTTCAAAGCCAGCCTCAGCAAAAGCAAGGCTCTAAGCAACTCAGTGAGACCCTGTCTGTAAATAAAATACAAAATAGGGCTGGGGATGTGGCTCAGTGGTTGAGTGTGCCTGAGTTCAATCCCTGGTAAAGAGAGAAAGAAAGAAAGAAAGAAAGAAAGAAAGAAAGAAAGAAAGAAAGAAAGAAAGAAAGAAAGAAAGAAAGAAAGAAAGAAAGAAAGAAAGAAAGAAAGAAAGAAAGAAAGAAAGGGAGGGAGGGAGGGAGAGAGAAAGAGAGAAAGAAGGGGAGAAAAAAGAGAAAGAAGGGGATAAAGAAAGAGAGAGAGAGAAGGAGAGAAAGAGAGAAACAGAGAAAGGAAGGAAGAAAGAGAAAGGAAGGAAGGAAGGACGGAATGGAGAAAAAGAGAAAGAAGGGGAGAAAAAAGGAGAGAAAGAAGGGGAGAAAGAGAGAGAGAGAAAGAGAAAGGAAGGAAGAAAGAGAAAGAAAGAAAGAAAAAGAGAGAGAAAGAGAAAGAGAGAAAGAGAAGAAAGAGAAAGAAAGAGCGTAAAAGGAGAAGGAAGTGAAGGAGGAAAAAGGGAAGGAAAAGGAAGAGAAGGACAGGAAGTAGAGGAGGGAAGAAAGGAAGGAAGGGAGAAGAAAAGCAAAATAAAAGAAGGAAAGGAGGGAAGAGAAAAGGGAAGAAAATTTCCATGGGAAGACATTATGTTTTAACAGAACCATCAGCTCCTGGAGGAGGTCAGGGTTAGTTTTCTATGGCATTGCTGCTGGTCTTCTACAGCAAAGGGCACGTGATAAGTATTCAAAAAATATATGTAGATTGTTAGAAATAATTAGCTTGCAAATATATATGTTATATGGAAGAATTTTTGTTTTCATTTATAGAAATCAAGCCCCACAAAAAGAAAAGGGGCTATGAAAAAGAAAGAAAATAAAAGTATTTCTCACAAAGTCACACAAGCTATGCAACAGAAGGGGGTTCCGGTTTCCCGGTGAGTTGGTCCATTTAATGCTGTTCAAACATCAGTCTGTTGTTACTCAGCCAGACTCTGACAAACGTAAGTCAGAATTTAGAGGAAGCCTCCAGGAGCCAGAACCATTGATCAAACCAGTGGGATTTGTGAGTCAGAGCATTCTGCTCTCCTTTTTCACTGATGGTTTAACCTCTTCCGGGAATAATTCTTTGTTTTGTCATGCATTACTTTCAAAATCGAGTGCTCATAGAATTTGTTGTGCCTAAAATGACTTTAAACAAATGGAATGGAGCATATAATACTAAGCTAGTTGGGATCTGATTAAGTAAATTAATGATATCTCAATGACTCTAAAATCAAACGATTGCCCTTGAGAAAAGACAAAGAATAATTCAGATGTGTAAATAATGTAGAGTGAACCAAGTCTCACCAAGGGGAAATTTTTTTTCATGTCCTTAGCTCCTAAATTAATTATCATTCTTTTTCTGAAAACCAGCTCAAAAATGGATTTATAATGCAACCATTAAGAATTAATTAGTTGAATAAGCACTTATGAATGCATCTTATGTGACAGGCGTAGATAATAGGGTGAAAAATAATGACCTCTTGTCTCTAGTGAAGAATGGAGAGGAATGAACAGATTCTTTTATCCCACAAAAATATTTGAATGATAACTATGTGCTAAACATGCAGTAGTTTCTAGGGAGAAATAAATGAAGAGGACATATACAGTATCTTTCCTAAAGAAGTTCACAGGCTGTTGGGAATTCAGAGAAGAAAGAACTGAATGGAGAATGAGAATGTGATGCTATAAAAAAATAACTGATCATTGAAATATAATTGTCAATTCAAAATCAAGTACCCTAGAGGTATGTGATATAGGAACACATTGGGTTCCAAAATTCTTCCCAAAGACATTAGAGAAGACTTCCCTGAGGTGACATTTGAGCTAGGTGGGAAACTGAGTAGGATGTGCCAAGTAAAAAAGTCCACATTGGGGTGGCAGATGGAACACATCAGAAGCCACCGATTTGTCAACAGACCTGTCTTGGACATTAAGTATTTTCTTGAGAAAGGCAGTAGGGTACACATCAGGAAGAGGTGTGATGACATCAGAATAGGAAACTAGCTGCAGAGTATTTTGAAAAGCAATTTAGCATAAGGAATAAAACAAACAAAAAACAAAACAAAACTTTTTTCCTATAGGTAGGGAACCAAAATAAATCTAAACAGAAAAAGAACATAATAACAAAACTCTCATCTCCTCTTTCTTCTTTTCTTCACCCTCCTCCATACCCCTTCACTCTCTTCCCTTCTTCCCTTTCTTCCTTCCTCCTGTCTACCAAGGGAACTTACAGTACCTTGTAGCAAGTGACCTGGAGTGAAAAGAGCA
This sequence comes from Marmota marmota marmota, assembly GCF_001458135.2. Classification (NCBI taxonomy): domain Eukaryota; kingdom Metazoa; phylum Chordata; class Mammalia; order Rodentia; family Sciuridae; genus Marmota; species Marmota marmota. The sequence continues at coordinate 21,644,236 of NW_025999853.1, forward strand.
ACCAATGAGAGAAAATTCAGTTAGAAAAGAGTGAAGTTCAAATGAGTAACAATTCACAATCTGGAAATTCACAATCTGTAGAAATGAAGAGGGGAGGACAAAATTGAGAAGCATTTCCTAGAATTCAGAGTTTAGTTCCTAGATGGATGAGTTTATATAGAGGGTGGAATGACAGGTTGCCAGGAATGAGAATTATGAAGGCCAGAAAGATTCTCAGCATGAAGTCTGTGACATCACAGAATTAGACAGATAGTTCAAGAGAGAGTGGTTTTAGGAGTAAGAAAAATAGATATACTTTGAGAATTTAAATTCCAGGTTATTTCAGAGATATTAAGTCAAAGAGGACATTTAATATGGGTGATTTTCCAGTGTCCCATGCAATTCACAAGGAGAAGTCCTTCTTGCCCTGAGAAGAAAAGTGATGAGCCTAGAGATGGAGAGCAAAAAAAGTGGAAGGAGTTGATCTCGATTGAATTCCTCTTTCTCTGATAAGAAGAGGCCTTGTTATCTACTGGTCTCAGGGTAAGGTCAGACTGGGGTCAAGAAAAGTCAACAATGACTGGAGAGACCAATTGAACATGAGGAATGAGAAGAAAAATGTATCAAACACAAGCAAAAACTTTGCCATAAACTCAGTCAAGATGAGATTACGTATCCTGCATTTATAACTCCATGATGCTCTGCAGTCTAAAAGCAAGGCAGGAGCAAGCAAGTGGCTATTCTATATGGTGGAATTCAGTTCCTGGGTGGAAAGCCACAGTTGTAGAAAATGTTCATAAGGTTTTGGAGCAAGCTAATATTATACATATTAACATATATGGGACTTGGAAAATTATTTGATTCATTTAAAGACTTATATGTATAAAAGATAACTGGAAGGAATCCGAATAAATAAATTCTAAAGAACATAAAATCATCGTGACTGACATGTTTCAAACTATTAGACTAGACCATGTTTCAAACTATTAGACTAGACCATCTTATGCTATATATATATATATAAGGTGAAAGTCACCTCCATATACAGATTAAAGATAGAAGCAGTTAATGGTCTAATTTATTCTCTGTGTCTAAAATATTTTTGACTTCTCAACTACAGTGATATCTTTAAAGAGTCTTTTGTTTTCAGTTATTCTTTAAGCAAAAACAGATTCATATTTTCCTTTCAATTGAAGATAGCCAAAACTTTGATTTATTATTCTTTGTCCTTGAGCAGTATCCCGAATTTTAGATAATATGAGCCAAACTGACTGACTTTTGACCTCTTCACTGACCTGGAACCAATGAAATATTAAATACAGATGGAAAATCTGTAATAAATGGTGGAACACACAAGCAGTTCTTTTATTTCTTTGTCTCTTGACTCTTTAAGCTGAGAGAAGTGCCAATAGACATGTAGCAGAGCACAAATATACTATTTAATATGCATAGATGTATCTTCTTAGCTCTGTGTGACCTTTTACTGAATAGCACCAAGGAATTGCTTGAGATACCAAGGCAAAATATTCATGCTCAAGTTTGTCTATGCACATGGATATTCTTGTATTATGGAAAATCATACTTAGGTTTCTTTTGAAAAGGATTAGCTCCCTTAAAGGATGAAGAGATGTTCAAGTAATTATGTTCAAAACTGGATCCAAAGTAGAAATGCATAATATAGATAACATATTTAATTTGACCTGATTGAATGTATTGCTGAAGTTTCCAGAGTTTTTCTCTCCTGATTGTTAGTTCAATCTTACCTAAAACTTTATATATACTCATGCACCTTCAGGATCCATAGGTCTTTAGAGAGGTCATGTTTGATCTTTGCCATTATGTACATGCTTTTACTATTCCTTCCTTGGTTGAAAATTCCAACATGTGTCTTGGATTTGTCTAATTTAAAATTTAAATTTTATACTTAATATTTCCAGAACTTCAGGACATTTTAATTCCATTTTTCTTTTGGGATAACTTGGGCTATTTTACCAATTATTTATTTCTTTGCACTGATAGAAATATTCATCCTTAACCTTTAACATGTGATGTTGGAATGTTTCTACTAGAACAAGCAGTATGTATTTCTTGTTTAATTGATATTCAGCTTAAGTTAAGCAACTTTCTTTAGCCAGTGGCACAGATATAACATGAGCAGAAGTTTTAAATGGGTTTTCATGATTTGGCAATGAGGTTAATTCTTAGGAACTTAAGATAAAAGAATAAAGATGGAGTTTCTTGTGGCTGAAGGTGAACCCCTCCTCCCAAGAGAAGAAACTGTTATGAATATTCAAGGGAAAATTGGAGAATTGGCTCCAACTTGGAAGCCCAGCTCCAAAGAAAGAAGAAGCTTTGCCCTAGGAAGTATGGAAATGAAATTCTAGACTCACTGGGTCTACCAGGTGCCTGATACCTGGAATCCATGGTGAGGTATGCTGGGATTCTGACACTTATATCAGTAGGGAAATAGCAGAGAAGCTACCATAGAATAAAATGAAATTGGCAGTAGCAGGAACATTAACTAAGAGTTTTGAAGACAAGTATCATCAAGACCTACAAGGATCCCTCGGAACCACCATGTATAGCTGCACTGCCAGTATACTTGGAAGTCAGAGAGCTAGGACAGTATCTATGGGGGCTAGCAATAAATTTTCTTTTTGTTGTCTGATTTCAACAATTCATCCTAATCCAAGGCAAGTAGATAAATTCTGTCATGAATTTAAATGCCTGGGATGCCTAGCATTCATTTCATCTAATTGACTTGATGAAACTAGACAAACATAGTAAATTGGTAGCAAGGGCAGGCTTTTAAATCATGTTGCTTGGGTTTGAAACTGATTCTGCCATTTCTTATTGCCTGACCAGAGCTGTTAAATTTTTCTGTGCCACAGTTTCTCTACCTATAAACTGCAAGTAATAATGGCAACTTCCTCAAGGAATAAATCTGATGACTTGATTAGTTAATACACATGAAAGAATTTAATAAATTTCTGGCACTATGTAAAACTTAAATAAATGCCAGTTATTGTTATATTATTATGATATTATTATTACCTGCTTCATCAAAGAGGGTTTATGACACTTCTCTTATTTTCCTGCTTTGTCTTTCTAAACTAAGAAGACGATAATGAAAGTACCAAGGAGTCAGGGACGAATAAGGGTTATATTTGACTCAGTGATAAATTATCAATATTTTTGCTTCTGTGCATGCTTGCATGAGTGTGTGTGGGAGTTAAGAAGGAGATCTCTCTTCTTTCTTTTTCTTGGCTGCAGCCTGGGAAACCATAGACAAGAATGCCAAACCTTACATTGTATGAGAAAGAGATAGAATAGAATTACCTTGGTAATGGCCTGGCTCCTTGGGTGTCATGTTTGTCTTTCCCTTGATGCTGACTTAAGAGATTGGCTACTCTCATGAAAGAATTCAGATTTAATACATTCATTCTGGAAAACACATTACCACATTTGGAAGGGGAACTGTTTGAAACTAGTGGAAAGTTACCAGAGAAAAAATGTAAAATTGAAGTTGTCAATCTTTGCTACCTAGGAACAAGGTAAAGAAAAGTATGAAACACTGTTATTTCCTAATACAATACTGATATGTGATTATTTCTGATTTCTGATTTTATGGACGTTTAATAAAATACTCATGGGCTAGATGAGTCCCTATTAAGTATTTAAAGGGCAAAGATGAATAAAAAATTTGCAAGTCAAATCTTGCAAAAAAAAACAAAGGAGTACTTAAATGTGAATTCCTAAGAACAAAAAAAAATTAGAGGAAAATTAAATGTAAGGGGAAAAGGGCACATAAATTATGCTATAAAATAGATTATGGTGCAACTATTAATGTGATGTTGAAGACCTATATTTTTTGAAATCTAAATATGTCCATAATGCAAATTTATATGATAGTTGATTATAAAATAGTTTTATAACTTTGGATAATTTTAATTAAAAAGAGGGAGCAGTGATGTTATGTTCCTGTGTATATGTCTTCTAAAATTATGGAAAGATATACATCAAAAAGTTAATACTGATAGTTTTGTATTATAAGATTAATAATGAGATTTTTCAAAATTGAAAAATTTTTATTATCTGATATTTTAGATATGTGGTTTGTTTTGGGTTTTGGTTTGGTTTTTAGTACCAGCAGTTGAACTCCATGGGGTTTAACCACTGAGACACATCCCCAGCCCTTTTTATTTTTTATTTTTGATACAGGGTCTCACAAAGTTACTGAGGGCCTCACTAAATTGTGGAGGCTAGCCTCAAACTTGCAATCATCCTGCCTCAGCCCCCTGAGTCGCAGGGATTACAGGCTTATACCACCACACGTGGCAAAACATATGTTTATTATGTATTCAGGAGAGGAAAAGCCATAAGGAAATTTCCACTTTAAGAAAAATGTTATTGAAAAAAAAGTAAATTTACTTACAGAATTTAAAATCTGTTTCTATATTCATATGAACTATTCTTGAATAGCAGTTGAAATATTGACCAAGACAGGTAGCAAAGATCAGGAGAATGAACTTGTTATTCATTTTTTATACGTGTAACTTGAATCAAATTAGACTTCTAGGAAAGATGATGGTATGACTACATGTTTGCAGATCACACTAGCCAAAGTAACAAGTACAACAGAAAATAATAAAGGAATATCCATTTATAAGGAAGTTAGTAAATTACCAAACTACCATATTTATAGATCTAAAATATATTTGTCAATTATGAAAATAGTTCATCAAAATAAAAGGAAGGTATTCAGCTTTGACATGTATCTTCCACAATCAAAAGTGGGGTGACTGGAGAGGAAAATAAGGAATACCCCTAAACATCTGTGTTAGTCACCTTTGCATGGCTGTGACCAAAATATTTGACCAGAACAACTCAGAGGAGGAAAAGTTTAATTTGGGGCTCACATTCTCAAAGGTTCTGTGCATAGTTGGTCAACTCCATTGCTGTGGGCCTGAGGTGACACAGAACATCCGAATGGACGAGCTTGGCTCTTGGGAGCCAGAAAGCACAGAGATGAGGAGTTAGGGCGATAAGATAAAATACCCAAGGTTATGACCCAAGAGACCTATTACCTCCAGCTGCACCCACCTGACCAGTTACCACCATTACAGTAGTACTTTCAATTATTAATCCATCAAATGAATTAATCCACTGATAAAGTTACAGCTCTCATAATCTAATCATTTCAGCTCTAAACATTCCTTTTATCATAGGACCTTTTGGGGGATATTTCATATTCAAACTATAACAAAATTCTTTCTTTGGAGATAGGACCTTTTGCAATTTGGATGAGTTTCAGGAGAACTGTGGGTTACCATTTTGGATTCTCTAGACCACAAGCTCAGTGAGATCAGGAACCATATGTTTTCCTTAGTAACTTTTTCTCCAGTTTCTTCATAAAAGGCTAAATAAATATTTGTTGAACAAATGGCTAGAGTTGTTTTCCCTCTCACATAATGGCAGGAATGGAAGAAGAAACAAAATAGCCATGGCATTTTAATTTAACCCAACCTAGTTTCATAACCAAGAGGAAACAGCTGTTCACCACAGAGCAAGTTAGCTAAGCTGACATAAATAAATATTCATCTATCAAGCAAAAATCCTATGAGCCTTAGAGTGTAGCACTGATAGGAAAACCTGTCATAATGAATTGAACTGGTCTAACTCAAATGGAGGAGCAGACAAAATTCAAGAGATTTACAATTTTCATGCTTTTAATCATTGTATTGAAGTGTATTTGTTTCTATGGAAAATGTAAGTAATCTTTTCAATGTCTAAATCATAATAACATACTTGTTTTCTGGGAGCCATTAGCCAAGTAGGTATGACAATTTCCTTGCCAGCATACCCCATGTTGCAGTGACATCGAATGTAGGTGACCTTGCTCAAGGACCAAGGCGGATTAGGGCGTTCCCGGTTTAGGTTCCAGGTTTAAGGTTTAAGATTATTCCTGCTGGGAATAGGGCGTATCTTGCTGCCTGAGTTCCCCTTGAGTTCTCACGGGATTCAGACAGTATATTTTGGGAGACAGAAGCCCAGTGGAGGTGAATTTGGGCAGAGAACGTGGATTTCCCCAGAACGTGATTGTAGACGGCTAGTGTGAGTTCAGGAATAAAGAGTTGCTGTTTGAATCTACAAGCTGTGTGGTGGCTCGTCATTGTGTGCCCAGCCAGACTGTGGCATTTGGCGGCTCATATGGGGAACTTCTGAAGCTTGGAGGTAAGTGAAATTGCTCGCCCCTGAGGAAGAGCGAAAGAATGGGTGACCAATTCAAAAAACAATGTGTTATTGTTTTGATTTATCTTGTTTTTGTTTCAAGCTGCCTATCCCTAGAAATTTCTCAGGCAAACTGGAAACAATGGTTGACTAAAGGTTTGAAGTTTGTCGGCC
>NW_025999853.1:21658959-21781782 GCF_001458135.2 Marmota marmota marmota
ATCATGAATGCTCCAAATATATTCACTGATGGGTCAAATAATGGTACAGCAGCAGTAGTTACCCCAGATCAAACTTTTACATTTTTAGTACCCAAACAATCAGCTCAAAAGGTAGAGCTTAATGCAGTTTTACAAGCTTTTTTGATGTTTAAAGATTCTGTATTTAATTTATTTTCTGATAGTCAGTATGTAGTTAATGCTATAGTATCTCTTGAAGATGCTGGTAGCATCTCCCCCCTTGTTGTAGAGTAACATTAACTAAAATACTATTCTGCTTTTATAGATGGCTCCAAATCAATTAAAATAATAATAGTACTTCCCTGTTGCAGAAATCACAGGCCTAATGTCTAATCTAAGACCAGGTGATACAGGCCATCTCCAGGATGCACAAAAGCTTCTTGAGACAATTATTGTAGATCTGGTTCCAACTGTGTCCTATACCTTAAGAGATTACAAGGTTCCACTGGGTTTTAGAATAAACTTGAGATTTTGTGACCTTTCCTTCTTTGGATAGTTTTTCACATCTTAAACTCTTTATTTGTTGAATTAGTTCAGTGGTAGAGCACTTGTCTGCCATGTGTAATCCCAGAGTTTGATCCCCAACATTATAGAAATTAATTACTTCTATATCTGTTGTCAACAGCCAAGTTCATCCAAAGTCATAACTGATTTAGCAATAAAAACAGTTCATTTGTTTGTTGTTTTTAACTTATGTGTGTGAAGACTTTAAATTATAAATTTAAGATTTTAAAGTACAAGTTTATTTAATTGAAATGTAGTTAATAATTAAGGTAGGTGCAGGCATGATGATTAAATAACCCAAAACTATTTGGACTAACAAGAAAGAGGGTTAAACTTAAATTGCTAAAATAGCACACAGAAGGAAAAGGCATATGAAACCCTCATCCTGCTTTGACGAGGCTGGGGACAAAGGCTTCTCTGGGTCTCTACCTCAGGAGCTGCTGGGTCTTCTCTTGAGCATTAACATAAGACATTCTGATTTCAATAACCTTTCTTCTCTATATGTTCTCTTCTAGTTTTATATTTCCAAGAAAAAGAATTGGATTTACCCTACAGATCAAATATCTCTCTCCTGAATTAATCATCCTAGCAAGTGCTTGGGGGCAGGAGATGGTGACAGGGACAGAGCAAAAGGGTAGAAACTAAGAGCCAAACCATATGGCTAAAGTGGGATGCTTATGTGATCAGAGCATGTTCTTTGAGGCTAGAAATGAATGGTGATGAATTTTTGTCAGAATGTGCCTTAACCACTGTTGGCTCTATGACAAAACCGAGAAAAAGATGCAAAGGTCATAGTTGATTTGAATACACAAATCTTGCGGCCTTGGCATATGGACAGGATTTTGAATTAGAGTTCTTTTTTCTTTCCTCCCTCCTCCAGTTTCTGTTAGAAACAATGCTCACATTTCCTTGGCTTCATCTTTCTCGAGATTGATTCATAAGGAGTGAGAGCTGATGTCTCATTGACTTACGCACTTTCATATTTAACTTATTAGGTGTGGGAGGCCTACATCTTGTTGGCTCATTGCTAGCAATGGGAATTAGACAATTTTCACTACTCATTGCTAAAACATGCAAAATCATGTCTCTTTTACTCAAAATGATATATTCTGAACTTAAACATATTCCCATATCTTAGAATATTTTCTTTCTGTAAGGTGAAATAATTATAAAAATAGATATAAGTCATAAAAATATTCATGTAAAACTTTCTTATACAGGAATATCAGAAAACGTATTTAGGATAGTGTTTTAATTACCTTCTGATTCCTAACACATAATTCCAATATGTAGCTCAAAAAATAAACATTTATTATCTCACTCTTTCTGTGAATCAGGAATCCAGGTCCACTTAGGTGGGTGTCTCTGGCTCACGGTGATTCATGAGGTTGTAGCTGGGGTGTCAGCTAAGACAGGGGTCTCCTTTGAAGCCTCATCTGAGAGAAAATGCTTCCAGGCTCCCTCCTGTGGTTGTTGTTGGCACGATTTCTTTCCTCATGGGCAACTAAACTCAGGGACTTGATTCCTGGGGGTTGATGGCTGGGTGCCTTATCTGCCACTAAAGAGACCTGAGTCTCTCCATAAGGCGGTTCACAATATGCCAGTGGCTTCCCTTAGAGCAAGATAAGTGAGAAAGTGAAAGGCAGTGTCACCAAACTCAGTCCCTATAATCTGATCTTGTGACATCCCATCTTCTCTGCCTCATTCAGTTCATCAGCAGTAAGTTACTAAATTCAATCCTTACTCAAGAGGAGAGGATTTACACAGAGACACAATTCCAGGAAGAAGAAACCATTCAGAGTTCTATTAAAAGTTTAAAATCACACAGGGAAATACAGACTTGGGCTCCCATTAACACTGGATTTGCAAGAATGTTCTGATATTTAAAAAACAGAATAAAGTTATGATATATAGCACAAAAAAAGTAACAACATTCAAGTTGAAGAGATACTTAGCAAAACAAATAAATGCATAGTTTACTATTACAGTTCTATCTGCTAAGACAGATTTTCAGTGACAAGCATGAGGCATTGTATATTTGTATAAGATATTCACTAGGCAACAAACTTTAAGAGCTTTAAGAATGTGCATAGTTGCTCTCTATAAGAGGTAGCTGCCCAATGTGAACATGACTTGTGGTTAACAATACAGTTAAATAAAGGTACTGACAATATAATAAAGCCTTGTGAAAGAACTCTAAATAACAATTATAAGGAAAATGTGGAAATTAAACAATTTTAGTAAATTTAAAGAAAAGATGCATAGAAAGAAGAAACATGTAAGAGTTTAAGCAATCCATATTAATACAAAAGTAGAATATTTTGAAACAAAGGAGTTGAGTAGTTGTTAGATTCTTTCAGTCTTATTGGAAACTGATAAATTACATATACTTCTTCATATGAGAAATTTTAATGATCAAATTCAAAAAGATGAAACTGGATAGATTATATGTAGATATATTAATCCTTTAATGAAATACTCTCATTCGGACACTCAGAATGAAAGCTGAATGGGATGGGTGGAGTAACTGAGAAATAAACATAGAAAAATAAAATATGTTGGAAGAACATTGTGTTGAAAGATCAACTGAAAATATCCAATTTGGATGTGTAAAAACAACATGATTTGGCTTATGAATTAGCAGATGGTCTACTCTATTAGTCATCCTGAAGACTCATCTCTCAAATGATTGAAAAATGTCTTGTTTTTATTTGTACTATCTATTATTTCAGGAGAAAGAATAGATAGGTGAAGTAATAATGATACCCTGGTGTTATCTTAGGAATATAGAAACGTTTTTTTAAAAATCAAGATATTCAGATTAGCTGTCAAAGGGAGTAAGAACTTAGCTTACCTAAGTTTATAGAACTGAAAAGACTGAGAGTTTTAAAAAGTTGTCAACTAAACAGTGGCCCCAATATTCCTAATAACTCATCAACATTCATTGAACTTCTACCGTGTGAAGAGCATGGTGCAGTGAAGGGAAGAAGCCAATGAACCCTGGTTCAACATAGTTGTTTAATTCTATTATCATATGTAATGTATTTCTAATGTTTATTACTTAGAAAAATGGGAAATCATACAAAAGAAAGCAATATTCACCCATAATAAATATAGTTAACATGTTGGCATGTTTTCTACCTAAAAAAATATGTCTGTATCTTTAAACCCAAATCAAATAAAACCAAGGACACAAACTCAGTTATAAATAATTTCTAAAGATTAAATGAACAGCATGGTAACTATAGTTAATAATAATAATAATGTATTTTATAGTTGATAAGAAAGCTATCTTAACAAAATAAACCTTAAAGGAAGATCTATAGAATAAGAATCATCACACATAAAACAATAGTAGCTATATTAGGCAATGGTTATATTAGCTAGAGGTGATAATCATTTAATGTATACAGAAATCAAAATACAACATTATGCCTCTTAAATGTGCACACTTTTATTTATCAATTAAATATTTTAATAAAGATAGAGGATATGTGTGTTGAACACATATATACAAGTTTTAAATATTAACACATAATTTAAAAAACTATTTTGCAATATTCTGTTTCTTTCATCAATGTAATCAAAGTCATGGTTTTCTTTCAAGTTACAAAATATCCTTTAAAACTTATAGAAGTTATTTAGTATTCTATTTCTGGTTATGACATAATTAATTTAATTTGTTTAAAACCTAATTATTGGGAGCTGGGTTGTGGCTCAGCAGTAGAGCGCTCACCTAGCATATGTGAGGCTCTGGGTTCGATCCTCAGCACCACATAAAAGTAAATAAACAAAATAAAGTTATAAAAAAATAAAAATACAACCTAATTATTTATTTTGTTCATTTATTTTTGCTCTTCATCTGGTAATAAACATCCTAAAGCAAGAAATGTACTGTGATCTCTACTTTCAAAGATTTTCTACTTTGGTGGGGAAAATAGATACAAATACTTATTATAAAATATGGTAAATTGTAAAACCATGTATCGATTTCAATTGTAAGTATAGGTGATGGAGAACCAACTGCCTTCTTCCTTTTTACATCAAAGGTCTTAGAGGGATGTCACCTGCCTTTGCCTTCAAGCAGGAATGTGAGCTTGTTAGATACAGAACAGGATCTCACATAATTCTAGACAAGAGTATCAGGGGCACAAGTGACAACTGCATTCTGCTTAACTCTATTCTTTTAAACACTTCTCTCTTGACTTCCACGATTCCTCACTCCTCCTACTTTCCTTCTATCTCCTGTTCAAGAAAAGGCACAGTATTTCCAGTTTCTGCTGTTTCCAGGGGTTGAAATTCTCTAACATGAACTGCTGCTGGTCTCTTGTCTGACCCTTAATCCACCATCTGCAAGAATGTCAGGGTCTACTGACAGTTGTAAGTCTTCAGTCCATATTTCATGTCAACCATGGTTGCTGAGGATTTCAATGCCTTCTTTTTTTTTTCTTTCTCCACTAGACCAGGGGAGACAGAGAGCTCAGATGAACTATTTAATATAAATTTTACCCATTTGAAAACTTTCCTTGGACATATATGGGAGATATGAGAGGATACAGGCTGCCAGGTGTTCTAATCAGTCCATTTAGTATTTACGGTACATCAAGTTTAGCAGCAATTATGCCAGTGCTACAGTCTTCCCTCTCTAACACTCCATTTGGTTCTGCACTGGAAAAGGAAAAGAAGGTGTTTTATCTTGACCATCTGAAGTCTATGTGATTTTTATCCTGTTCATAATTATTTTTATGTGATATGAGAAAGTAATGGTGATTGATTGGATATGAAAGGTGAAGGAGAAAGGATTACACTGGCCTTTAGATTCTAGAAGAGACTTTGCAGAAGTGTGAAGAATAGAATGAAACAATGATTCTATTTATGTGATTTAAGGTTTGTGTGGGATTTCCCAATGGAGAAGTCGAGCAAAGATTAATAAAAAGAGTTACAGCCTTTATTACATGAGGTGGCAAAAGTTTTCAGAGTATACAATTGACTATAAATCAGTAAGAACATCAATTTGCAGGTTAATAGAGGTAATACCAAGCAGTCAAAAGTATGACTATTCTTCTCAAAAGGACATCACATCTCAAAAGAAAAAAATTGAGGAATCATAAATGTTGAATTCATTTTATTAATTTAAAAACATATAGTACAATAAAAAGCAGAGATGGCAATAATCTGTCTTCTCTGGTTCTTTAAAATGAAGGTTTGACAGTCTACCCATCTCTCTCCTCTTCCCTCATCTTAACAGCATTACTGCTACATGATTAACTGAAAACTGTCAGTGGCTTGGAGGCCTAAATTCAATCTTTCCAGGATAGCTAAAGGAAATGTTCTAGATTATAATTTAATGTGTAAACTCTGACAGCGGGAAGTATGCCAGCTTTTAAAGAATAATTTATGATTCAACAGCAAGCAGGAAAGGACCCAGCAGGTATGTGAACATATCAGCTACTAAGATAAAATATCACTTCTAAGAGGAGGATTTTCCAGTGGGTGACAAACTTCCTTATCATTTTTCTCTTAATAAATATGTACATGTCTATAGCACTTTGTCATTTAGCTAGTTCCCTAGAAGTTACACGCAATGTGTCACATAAAGCAGCATAATATATGTCAAGCCAAGCTTCTGTAAGTTTTCAAACCTGAAAGGCCAGTTTGATATTTCACTGTGCTGACAAAATTGTATTCTTTATAAATAGTATAAATAAAATCTGCAGGTCTTTAAAGAAGAGTGAGAAATCACATCTAATTGGAGGCTTGGGGAAGGTTTGACAATGAAGGTCAAGCTTAAGCTAAACCATGAAGAATCTTGACAGATGACATCGTGACAGAAGTAAAGGGACCAGAAATGTAGGTATTTCTCAAAGTGCATTAAACTTGGTAAAGGGAAATCACATACTTTAAAGATTTTTCTCCCTTTAGCTCCCTTAGCAGTGCATTTAAGTCATTCCAACCTCCCAAGAACTAGTAACCCAAATAAAATGGACTTTCCTGGGGTTTCACCACTGTGATCCAGGGCTCCACATTTCTTTCTAACTCACTCCTGTTTTCAAGATTTATTTTTGCTTACCTCTGACTCTTGGTTTTGTCACGTATTTGAGGATACATTTTTTTGCCTTTGGTATTTGATCAGTATTCTGATTTTTTGTGTCTTCTCCTTTAAAAAAAATATTTTAGCATATCAATATTATGATACTCTGTACTCTGGATTGTCTTGTAGGATAGTTTTCCCTGGTTTTAGGCCTTCAGAACTCACTTCCAGTGCCAAGCTTGGTTGTTAGGACAAGGTATCCCAAGCCAGATGAGGCAGAATTTGGACAACTTCAGCCACTGAAGTTGTTTTTGTTTTCTTGATGCTTTTCCCAGACAATAAAACAAATACCTGTTAATTGAAGGAAATGTGGAAAAGACAGATATGTATAAAAAGGAAGAAAAAAAACTAACCAGCAATTCTGCCACCTAAGGTAAACACAGTTAACCTGCTAATATATTTATTTCCAGCTTCTTTTCTACAAGTTTGTATATATATTTTGAAAAATAAAATTGCATTCTCAGTAAATATACTGTTTGTATCTTATTTTTATATAATTATTTTTATCATGATTGTTTTCCAGTATCATTTAATGGTCTTGGACAAAATTACTTTTAGTGGCTGCATATTTCAATATATAAATGTAATATGATTAAACTCTATTATTAGGCATTTATGTAATTTTATATTTTTCTGTTGTCCAGGACTCTAATATACCTATGTAATACAAATAACATTCAGGGAGAAATACAGGCACAAAGCTAAAAGCAACTAAAGAAACACAAATTCTATAATCTTGAAGAGCATTCATAAGGAACCCATTCATAGGTTACCACCTAGTTTTGTAACATTCCCTAAATATTTCAAGTTCCACTGTGAATCCTGAGCAGAAATGTTTTATTCTCAGTTTCTGGGACCCCAACTGCTGTGCACCCAACTATAAATTTTCATCATTGCTGGCTAATTGAAGTCTAAGTTCTAAACTTCATTAATGGATCCCGTTTTATATATTCCATTAATGAGCTGCATATTAGTTCTTAATTACAGGCCATCTCTGTGTGAACTTTTACATATCTTAATTTCATGTAATCAGTCTTTGCTATTGATCTACGGTGCTTTTTCTTATTGATTGATTGATTGATTGGTATTGGGGATTGAACTCAGAGACTTGACCACTGAGCCACATTCCCAGTCCTATTTTGAATTTTATTTAGAGACAGGGTCTCACTGAGATGCTTAGCACCTCCCTCTTTTGCTGAGGCTGGTTTTGAACTCCCAATCCTCCTGTCTCAGCCTCCTGAGCAAGTGGGATTACAGGCATGTGCCGCTGTGCCCAGCTGCAGTGATTTTTCATCTAGCCTAAAGAGAAGTACTGAGAACTTTTGTTTGCTAGCATCTGATTATATATTCAACCTTGGCTTACCAGGCCATACCTTCCATATAGAGCGGGGCAGCAATTCTCCACAGAGAAATACTCTTCACAGCTCTGCAAACAGGAATTTAGTTACTGGACCCTGTATATGCAAGGACTTCCACACTTCAATGATGGCATCTTCTACCTCTGAAATACTTGATTTATTATTTGGGAGCTTTTTCTAATCATGGTTCAAAGTGTAGATACCTTAGCAAATGACCATAGGTCTCTTTGGTGTTGGCTAGTAGAAAATTTACAATAAATGTTTTGGAGTTATGAAAGAGTTCTGCTGCAGTAATGTTCAGTTTTTTTTTTCCTTTATTCACGGTGATTTGAGGTTGTGAAACTCAATAATCAGTCAGAAATTTCTCAGGACTTCATTCACCATTTCTGTAAACTTTCCCATTTAAGAGCTGGAAGGCCCTGTCATCACTTGCCCATCTGCGAAGGTCCCTGTGGACAAACCATTCTGATTACTGCCTTCCGTTTTTCTTATGGCAAAACCACACCCACTTTGTGTCTGTGGATTAAGGGATGTCAGTAAATCTCAGCCTCTCCAGGACGGCATCATTCTCACTGAAAGCAGGGACCAATAACCCAAGCACTATTCCCAAGGTTTACTCCTAAACTATAGAAGATGGCCAGGACAGCCCATGTGTGCAATGTTTTTGCAAAGACTGTGTCCTCTCAGCCTCACAAGCAATGTGGCTGGGGAGGGAAGGGAGAGCTGTACACAATAAATCCAACCTAGTATTTTTACACCTACATATTTTAAATGTATCCTTCTTCATTATGTCAAGGAACTTGCAGCATCACAATTTTATTTAGCATTATCCACATAGTGTTTGCATTTCAATCAATCATTTAGCAGTGAGAACTGCTCTAGTTTCTAAAGATGTGAGTCTTCCTCACTGATACATTCTGCCTGATCTAAACATGTGTTCACCTTCCCTGGCCTGTCACTCTTAGAATCTATTCCTGGAACTTTTCAAGAAGTGTAAGTTCATATAAATTACCAAAGGGAGTGAAGAGAAGGGAACAAACTATATGGAGTGATAGGAAGAAACCTTCCAAGAAGAAGTCAAGTTTGTGCAGTATTTTGAAGAACAGTAGGAATTAACTTGAAGAACAAGTAGAAAAGGAGGACATTCTCATTGAAAGAAATAGTATGTGTGGTAATATGCAGCTATGAAGCAGCTTGGCATAAATGGGAAACTCTGGCTAATTTCTTAGGACTGTAGTTAAGTGTGTGCTGGGGAACAATAGTGATATATTCAAGGAGAGTTAGCCTTCATGAAAGAATAAACTAATGAATTTGACCTTATGTAATTTGAATTTGAAAACTATGAGCAGCAATTGAATGGGTTTAAGCAGACGATCGTATTTATATTTTAGAAAGATCATCTAGTGGCAATATAGAGAATGAATTGGGTCAAGGAAAAAGAAAAATGAAGATAAATCAGTAAAGAGACTGTTACATAAATCCAGGCAAATAATATTGAAGCCAATGTTTTTAAACTTTTTATTTCAAAATGTTGTTAAATTACAAAGACTCACAAAGATAGAATAGAACGTTCCCATATATACTTTACCCAACTTACCCTAATACTGACATCTTTCAGAACTATGATACTTATGAAAATTATGAGATTACCTTTGATATGATGTCTAAAACACAGATGTTATTTGAATTTCACCAGTTTTCCCCCTTTTCTGGCCCAGAATCCAACCTTGGATACCTCAGACATTATGTGAGAGCCTGTTGTTTTTTTCCATGTTTTTCATGACCTTGACACCCTTTGTAGCATTCTATTCAGAAATTTTGTGGAATGCCTCTCGCTTGGAGTTTGCATAATATTTGTTCATAATTCGACTTGAGATACAAATGATTCAACTGTGAGATTACTGTTTGTGTGAAATGCCCTTCTTATCACATATATCAAGGCATACATGATATCAGCATGACTTACAACTGATGAAAATAATTTTGATCACTTGGTTAAAGTAGTATCTGCAAGTTTTCTCTACTGTGAAGTTACTATTTTCCCTTTCCATAATCTGTTTATTATAATCTGTTCACTTAGCCCAGAGGAGGGCAAGCAAGCTCCACCTCCTGGAAGAAGTAGCATTTATTAGTGAAAGGGTGGTTAAAAACATCATAGTGATTAATAAGTACTTTTGAATAAAGTGCTTTCAGGCTACACAAATATCCTGATTCTCTTAAAAGTTTTTTTTTTTTCAGCTAAGTAGAGCATTAATTAGTGTAATAAGTATTAATGTGATATGTTAATAGTAACTTTCTATGTTTTCTCATTTTTTATTTTTGTACCAGGGATTGAACCCAGAAGCACATAACTACCAAGCTGCATCTCTAGCCCTTATTTTATATTTTATTTAGAGACAGGGACTTGCTAAGTTGCTTAGGGCTAGTTGTCAAGGCTGGCTTTGACTCATGATCCTCCTGCCTCAACCTCCTGAGCCTTGGGATTATAGGTATGCACCACCACACCTAGCTTGTCCCTCATTTCTTCCATATCTATTATTAGAAATTCTTCTATAAATGTTGAGAGCCACAGCCAAAGGGGCCCCAGCAAACTTCCAGCTGCCAGCACCAGCTGCCAGCTGATGATTGGCTCACAGTGGCCCCAGCAGAAGGGGCCCAGCAAACTTCCAGCTGCCAGCTGATGATTGGCTTACAGCGGCCCCAGCAAACTTCTAGCTGCTAACTGATTGGCTCCTCTGTGGTGATGCTCATTGGGTTGTTTCCCCGCCCTTTCAGACCATGAAGCTGCTCATTGGGGGACTTTTTTGGCTCCGCCCACACGACCCAGCCAATCGGCCTCAAGAGCAGGAGGAGTGGGGGAGGTGGAGAGGCTTGTGGGAAGCCGGTGGTGGCAGTTGGGCTCTGAGGGTTTTCCTGAAGAGTTGTGTGGTGTGGTGTGTGTGTGTTCTAAAAATAAAGTTTGTTTCTTTTGACAAGTGGCTCCTGAATTGTGCCCAGTCAGACTGCGGCAATAAAGATTTGTTTCTGGGGTTGAGGATGTGGCTCAGTAGTAGAATGCTTGCCTAGTACATGTGAGGCACATGGGTTCCATTCTTAGCACCACATAAAAATGAATAAATAAAATAAAGTTATTTTTAAAAAGATTTGTTTCTTCTATTTCCCTCCCTTTATGTGTTCATCATTCACTTCTACCAGGATGGATTCATATATATCTATTTTTCTATAATTCATTGTTCCAACTTTGGCCATTAAGAACTCTTCCAGCCAGGGGCAGTGGTGCTGGCCTGTAGTCCCAAAGACTGAGGAGGCTAGGCATGAGGAAACAAATTTGAGGCCAGCCTCAGCAACTAAGCCTGACCCTGTCTAAAGTAAAAAATAAAAAAATCTGGGGAGGTATATCATTCGTAAAGCGTCCCTGGTTTCAATTCCCAATAACAAAACAAAACAAAAAGAACAACTATTCCCGGTAGGTTTCTATTTCCTTTTAATATGCTCCTCTATCTCTACATCCTTGTCTTTTTCTTTCTTTTCTAGCATTACTTGCTTTCTGGAACTATTCAGTACTCTAAGCTAATCTTGTATTTTTGCTGCCCAACCCTAGTAACAACATTTTCTTCATGGAATTTTGTACTCTTTTCACAAAGAAAAGTAATTTAAAAAAAGAGCTAGACTAAATGTACTCATTACTACTAAGATGTCACTGCTTCTAGGTCTTTTCATCAGAGAGAGCTAGGAAACACCTGCTTGTGTACTACTATCTACACACACACACACACACACATATATATATATATATACTTATTCTGTATCTCTTTCTATAGATAGATAGATTCTCATACTATTATCTGCAACTCCAATATAATACCATAAGATTTATTCTAGTATTCACCTAGCTTATTTGTAAATTTTTTCTCTGATAATAATAAAAATGGCATTCACAATCACATTAGAGAATTCTTAGGAAATCTCCTGAGAATTCTTAGGAACTGTCTCCTAAGAATTCCATTGTGTGGCTCCTTGGTGATCAACTCCTCCTCTCTCTAATGCCTGAGAACCAGTGATCTACTGTCCATTTCTACAGATTTCTCTTCTCTGGAGTGTCACCTAAGTAACAATACAGTTTGTAGTCTCTTGGAGTCTGGCTTCTTTCACTTAATATAATGATTATTATAATTGTGATTGTCACTTAGAAAAATTAGAAACATTTCTGCTAAACTCCAGGATTCCATAGAGGTGTCTCAGAAGTCCCAACAAGAAGGTAAGAGGATATAAAATGAGTAGCATGTGAATATTCTTCTGCTCCTGCTTAATCAGAACAAATGTGTTTTAATGTGCTTTTATCTGTTATACATGACTTGCCACATGCCATTTTATTTTAAAAAATTTTCTACAGGTTTTAAAGGCTTTTATAAACTCTGATAATTCTGAATTGAGGCAGTATTAGTAATGAGGATAGTCTGAAGCAGTTGTAAAAGCTATTAAATATGAGTAATTTTTAGAAACATGGAAACTGGTTTAATACGTTAAGTACCAATTAAGAAAATACCAGGGATTTTATGTAACTGGGTTGAAGATTAGATAGATAGATAGATAGATAGATGATAGATTCATTTGGAAGAAGAGCTAAATTCAGTTTTGAAAATATTGAGTTTAAGGTGATTCCCATTTTAAATGGAGATGTCAACTAATCTTCTGGAGCTCAGCAATTAGATCTGGGTTAAACATACAGATTTCATAGTTCCTGGTTCATAATCATTAATAAATATATAAATATAGATGAGGATAAAAGCTTGGAATACTGTGTGAAAACTGGTAAATATGAAATTTTAAAAGACCACAAGGGAGACAAGAAAACTATATTTAGAAGGAAATCCAGGAAAGAATGATGTCACAGATTTCAAAAGAGCAGCCTTTCAAGGATTAAGATGCTCAATAATGTCAAAGGTCACCAAGAAAGGAAGTAAAACACAGCAACACTAATGGTCCCTCTGGATTTGGCTGTTCTAAGGTTGCTGGTGATGACAAAGAAGCCAGATTCTGCAGTAAAAACATATTAGCGAGAGTATGTATAGCTTATTTTCTAAAAGTTTGAAATTAGAAAAGAAAAAGAAACAGAAGAGAAAGAAGTATGACCTAGGGAATCACAAGGCTGGTGTCAGTAAGCATTTACTTAAAAACACTTAGAACATGGATGGATTTTTTTCAGGTTTTTTTTTTTTTTTTTAATTACTATTATGGATTTCTCAAAACTACTTTGTAAAAGTTCTTGAATGTGATTTAGTTTGATACATGATAAATTCTTTGTTTGACAGGAGATTTGCGTCTCTTTAGTAACCAGTGTCCAGTATTTCTCCAGCCACATAAAGTAAAAAAAAAAAAAAAAGGTTGTTAGAGAAGTCAAAACTAAGAACTGGCTTACTAGTCCTCCTCAGGGCTTTAATTATTAAAGGCAAAATGTTTAAGTAATTGGATTAGAGTTTGCTACATTAGATAACTTTCATCTCAAAATAAAAATTGACTAAAACAAACACAAAAATGTTAAATACTGAGCCCTGACACTTTGAGGGTCAAAAAGGATAAACAAACAAGGTGAGCAAATGCTAAAACTAAGTATGATTGACATAACAAGTTCAACCATTTTGGATGTAAGAAGAAAGACAATATCTATAGTTCAAAGAAAACTGATTAAAAAACAAGATAAGAGGGAGAAAAAGGCATTGGCTATTAATTAGAGCTTGACACCAGACACATCTAGGTAATTAGCTGTTGGCCTCTTAGGAACTGGGAGTTCAATCTTCTGAAGCCTCAGATAACTTCTTAACAAGACTAGAGCAACCTACTTTATGGCACTTGTAAGGATTAAATGATGTGCTAAAAATAGTGTGAGACCAGTTTCAGGCACAAAGTAAGCCCTCAAGGAAAGGTAGATGGTGATGGTGATTTCTTTTCCTCAGTGCATTTTCCTAATTCACCTCATGATATGGAGAAAAAAAACAAACCTAGGCTTTAGGAGAACTGCTTTCTATGTTCATACTGTTGCCTATCTAGTGGAGTTGCCACAGAGAGTCCTTTGGACTAAATTCTCTCATGTGCTGAGATTCACACACACTACATACACCTCTTTAATATAAAGTGATGAATAATCAGTTTTGTCTGGAAGGCAAAAGTCAAGCCAAATAACAAGAACTTTACTTTCTTTCATAATTGAGAGAAAAAGCATCCTTCTGTAAACCATTAACTTTGAGAAAAAAGAGACCCATAAAATATCATTTTTTTAAGCATTTGAATCTTATTTGGCAAATTTAAGTTGATCCAAATAGATTTGAATAGTTTGCATACATGGTCAAAATTAAAACTTATTTAAGAACTGGCCTTCTATTTGAGAATTCTTAGAGTAATTCTTTGGAAAATCTAATGGAAGCAATTGTTTTGGAGAATTGCCTCTTGAAAACTTGAATTTTTATGCTGATGAAGCACTATAGCTCACTAATTAGCTTTTACTAAATTACTTGCAAGATATATATATATATATATAACAAATACACGTTACAAGTAACGTGTTTCTTTCCAATTTGGAAAGAAACACTTGAAGATATGTATTTCAATTATGTATTAAGGAAGAAATTCAACTTAAGAAATAATTCAAGAAAACCAATACAAATAGTGTTGTGTCAAATAAATCTAAGACTTTTTTAAAAATACAAATTAACTACAGATTAAAAGCTGATAGACAATAAATGGAAGACATACTCTTATTCATGACTTAGGGTCTTAAAATGATACTCTTGATGGAAGGTGGAATCAGAAGTGTAGGGGAAAAGATAATCCAATTTCTAAGAAAACATTAAAAGAAAAATGCATATTTTCTATTTTTTTCATCTTCAAATGTGAAGCATCCTTCAAGGGAAGGCCGTTTTGGAATGTTATTTTTCTTTGGAATTTAAAATATTTCTCTATAGTAAAATGGCTCTTATTTGAAAAAAAGAACATGGAAAAATAGAAAAGAAAAATTTTTATAATAAAGCACTTTTGTATCATTTGTGAAATTACACTATGTGTCTAAATATTATTTAACAGGAAAGGGAATTTTCCTTAGTGGTAATACACTTCTAATTGTTTATTTTGTGTGTCAATGAGAATATCTTAATTTAAAAGTAAATTTATAAGTAAGTTGGGAATAACAAATATTTGATTAGTCAGTCCAACTATGAGAAAATAATTCACCTCATGCTGCAGTCTGGCTGGGCACAAAATCATGAGCCACTCAAGCAGGAACAGACTTTATTTCCAAAATTCCCGCGAAAGCCACGCACGCAGCCTTCTCCCGGGACACATCACACCAACAGGACATCCCTCCTCCGGAAATCCCTCCTACCGCACTTCCCCAACCAATGGGAACTCTCCGGGAATCCCGCGAGAGCTCCAAAGTAGGAGAGCTCCAAAGTAGCAGGCCAAGGTGGACAGCAGGGGTCTAATATCCAATTGAATGCACATCTTAACATAATCATTATCATCTCAATGGCTTGCTGGCATCACCTTTCAACCAAAAATGCCATGCATCATTCCTACTCAGCTATGGCTCTTAGCAACCTCACATGAAAAAAAATGCTAAATATTACACAAGAAAATTTTCTGTATTGCAAGCATTTGGCACTAGAGTAAGTTACTGAGGTTGGCTAGGTTAAAGATATTCAGAAATACTTACGTTCAACAAGTGATCATGTGGTTTTGTACATCAGGAGAATGTTGCTCTGAGATTATAAGACTTCTGAAAATTCCTTAATGCTATTATTAATGCATATATTCCATCAAAGAAAGTGTCTTCACTCCAAATGAAAAGACAGAGGAAGAGAGAAACATATACATACAGAAGCGGAGAAAGAGGGAGACAGAAGGTTACAAAGACATTAATACCATCAGCCATATCTGAGAGCTATGTGATTAGATTTTGGTCAAGTTAAATCAGATATAGTTTTAAGGTAGAGCAAGGCATGAGTAACAACACCTTTTACATTTAATAATGTACATGTGAATGTGACCTTCAAAAGAGTGTCTTGAAAAGTCAAGTCTATAACAAACAACTAAAACATAAAAACAAATAATATGACCAAATAATTCAACATAAAAACTAAAAAAAATCATGGAAGTGAATAATCAGTAATATAGATCCCCTAAATCATATAGAAGAAAATCTTAGAGAATATTAGCCATTTACAAAAAACAAAGGACTCTGATTATTAAACAAAGTTTGAACTGCCTTATTTCCACTAAAGGAAAATACAAAACAATAGTAGACACAGTAAATTATACATGTAACGTTGCATGATCTCAGGCAATGGAAGACACATTACACTCCAACACAATATTGATCCTTGTATATGATCAGCTTATAAAAGAGAACTAATGAGTTTAATTTTAATGGTAGAAAAATCCTTAGAGTGTGCAAGAAGATGATATGGCATATGTGAAAAATATTTAGAATTCTCACATCTAATTTAGCTATGTGTACAAAATTATACCATGCTGAAAATTCCCTTCCATGCATTAGTTCATAATTTCCACTTGGGTCTGCTCCCACTTCTATTTTCTTGCCGCCCCTGGGTCTGGGCTGGGTCACCATGTGTAACAGGTGAGCATGCCCTGGCTTGCCATGCCTCAGGCACACGTGGGCATAACAGATTCTGTGTGGCCCCAGCCTGGGTTCACCGCCTGCTCCAGCCCACTGGGCCACTGCTCTGCCACTTCTCAGCTGCTTCTCAACAGGGATTAGTGGGCTGGCTATGCAGCTTGGTGCAGGGAGCCATATTGATCAGGATAAGGGCTTGGATTCAAGATATTTCTACTATTAATAATAGGTAAATAGCCAATAGCATTGGCGCACGCCTGTAATCCCAGCAGTACAAGAGGCTGAAGCAGAATTGCAAGTTCAAAGCCACCCTCAGCAATTTGGTGAGGCCCTAAGCAATTCAGGGAGACCCTGTTTCTAAATAAAATATAGAAAAAAGCTGGGGATCATGGCTCAGTGGTTAAGCAGCCCTGGATTCAAACCCAGTTTAAAAAAATAAATAAATATTTAAAATGTTTGACAACTAGCAATACCTGGTCATTGTAAAAATAAACTTAAATAAATTATTCTGCACTAAATGTATATCCTTCTAGCATATGTTTATGAATAAGACAATGATTTTAGGTCTTATGTGGCAGACCAACCATACACGTGACTGAGTCACACTCCCCTGCTGGGTGCTGTGGTGCTCAGTCACAGAAATGTGACAGAGCTTTCCCCACCCTTCTTGGGTTCGAGGGTCAGTGTCTCATGCATGGGTGTGTCTTGCTACAGCCCCATGGGTGAAGCTATGCTCACCTGTTCCTTTGTAATATAATCCCTTGTCCTGTTTAGGATAGAATATTCCATGGAAGTGCCTTGTGTGTGTCCCCTTCTCTTACTGTGCCCTTGGGTGTGGCCTACCCAGGTGTCAGTCAACCTGCTGTCAGTGGACATCATGAAGATAGACTCAGCCCCCTGAAACCTGACCCTTTGCCTCATTTGAATAACTTCTCCTCAATAAAAGGGGCCAGTGTGTGCTCTCGCTCTCTCTTCCTGTGAACCCCTAAGGTCAGAGGAGCCGTCACAGCAACCCCCAAGAAAAAGGTATTTGTGTCTCTTGTGTGGTTATTTCGTGCAGCCCAATTAGCCCAGTTTAACTGGAGTGACCCCTGAGCCTTCTAGTCACGAACAGAAACCCAGCAGTCTTATATGCACAACTAAATACTAAATTATATTGTCTTTTGTATTTTTTAAAACAATATTAGTCATTTTTTGCAACTTCTTCACATGTGTTTTAACTTACTGTTAAAAAATCAGTGTTTTTCCCATGTCATCAAAATCCATTAGAAAACAAGTTTTGTGTTTTTTGTTTTTAATTTCAACAACAGGATCTTAAGGCTTTTGGCTTAAGATAAAAATTTTTATTGTATCTCATTTTCCTGTGTTAACTGGCCCAATTGTGTAGTTTTGCTGCACCACATCTTATTGACTCAAGCTTCAGTCATCTGGAGTTTAATTGAGCTAGAACATACCCTTGGACATTTGTTCACCTGACTGGTAGGATATGCAGGTTTTGGGCTGGGAGCTGTGACTTCTCCGTGGGGCTTGGGCTTCTTACACATGATGGCTGGGTCCTGAAATCATGTTCCAAGAACAAGCATTCCTAAAGAGAGGAACACAAGTTGCCACTCTTAAAAGCTAAACCTAGAATTAGCACAATGACTTCCAATTGGATTTTATGGGATAAACAGTTTTAAGATGTAAGTATAGATAAGCAAAAATAGACTCCATCTTTGAATAGGCAAAGTGAGAGATTTGGGTCCACCTTTAACCCACAAGAATAGCACATAATATTTATTTCTATAACTTAGTTAAGGAATATTAGAAATAATTTCTATGAAGCAAATACATCAAAAGGAGAAAGTATACTATAATTGAGCATACTATAACTAAGATACATCTATGAAACTTTATTATTTAATTTAACCTATTCAGAGTTTTTTAATCTATAGCTTTAGATCTTTGGGACATTGCTAGTTATTTTTCTTCAAATACTCTTTTTTGGCTCTATCCATTTCCTCCTTCCTTTTGAGTATCCAGTAACACAAATGTTAATTCTTCTATTATGGTTCCATATGTCCCTGAGTTTCTGTGAATTTTTCTCTTTCAGTTTATTCTCACTCTGTTTTGCAGATTTAGTACTTTCTTTGTTCTGTCTTTAAGTTAATCAGTTCTTTTCTCTGTCCTCTCTGTACTGCTAACACTTAATCATTGAGCTTCTTATTTCCATTGACATATTTTCAATTCTAAAATTTCAGTTTGATGCCCTCTATTTCTTTTCTGAGACTATTTTCTCATTTGTTTCAAACATGTTCATAATTGTTTGCAAAAGCATTATTACTGTTTGGCTATGAGGTTATGAAGTATCCTCCAAAAACTCTTGTCAATATAGGCATGGTCAGAGGGGAAATGATTCGATTATGAGAGGTATGACCTAATCAGTGTTTTAATCCATTTGATGGATTAATAATTTGAACAGATTAACTGGATGGTAATTGTCGGCAGGTGAATCATGGTTAAAAGACGTTAGGTCATGGTGGGGTGAGGGTGTGCCTTTGGGGCTTATATTTTATCCCTGGTTCCTTGAGCTGTCTCTCTCTCTCTGCTTTCTGGTTAATATTAACTGAGCAGCCTTCTTCCTCCATGTCCTTCTGCCATGATATTTTTGCCTCCCCTTAGGCCCAGAGCAATGGTGTTAGCTGTCCGTGGACTAAACTTCTGAAACTGTAAGCCCCAAATAAACTTCTCCTTCTCTACGTAGTTCTCAGATATTTTAGCCACAGCAAATGAAAAGCTAACTAATACAAACATTTTAATGATGTTTGCTTTAAAATCTTAATTCTAACATTTGTCACTGCAATTTTGTCATATAGTCATTGTCTTCATTCAAGTTGAGATTTTTCTGAATCTTGCTCTGACAGTTTCTAAAAATTGTGTCCTGAACACTTAATCTATTATACTATGAGATTCTAAATCTCATTTAAATGCCTGTCTTAGCAGACTTCTTCTAGTTTGAGGACATCAAGGTCCTGGTTTTCCACTTGGTCTTCTTTGACACTTTGACTAAGAAGAGCACCTTGTTGCAGCTGGGTACAGGTGGCAGTTTATGTTGCCTACTAGATGACTGGTGACACAACTCTGGCTGGGAGGGGAAAGCCTCCTCATCACTATTTCCCAAATAATTTCTACAAACATCAAAGTTCAGGAGGGCTCTTTACTACTGAACCCGTGCAAAAGTCCTAACTTCCCACTTGGCCTCTTTTCACGCTGGTGGGAAGAGGGTGGGCATCCTGAATGGCTAAAGTTAAAGAACATGTCTATAATGGTTTGAGTGTTAGTGCCCCTCCCCCAAGTTCATATATTAAAACTTAATCCCTAAGACAATGGTATTAAAATATGGAGACTTTAGGAGGTGATCAGGTGATGAGGGAGAGCACTAATGAATGGGTTTTGTGACCTTAAGAAAAAGATCTGTATACGCTTTTTAGCCCCTCCCACCACATAAGGGTGCAACAAGGAGCCATCTGTGAGACCCCTTATTAGATATAGAACGACTAATGCCTTTGGGGTGAACTCTCCATCACCAAAATTGTGAGATGGCTGTTTGGGTTCTAAAGGGCACCCAGTTTATAACACGTCCCAACAGACTAAGACATTTGAGGATCTTCACATAGCTTCCACTGATACAGAGGACCATACCTGGTTACCACCAGACAAGAATGGAATATCACTTACTATTCAGCCTTCCTAAGAACACCCTCATTGAGAGGTGGCATATTCATTATACCTGGGTAAGGATGGAAGTTTAGGCTCCCATTGGGCCTTTCCTTTCTAGCATAGGGGTAGAGTAGTGGGTTTTATCTAGACTGTCTAGTTAGAATAAGGTGGTTATAATCTAAAAGTTTTCTATTTTTCTAGATTATGCCTTTTCTGTTCTTTTGACCAGAGAAAACGGGAGTTTGTTGTACCTGATTTTACTTAATAGGAAGATCAGAAAAATTTATGCCTACTCGACCTGGAATTGTCTTTTTACTTTTAAATCAGATTGCTTTTCACGTCATAAGTCATTAAGATGCTCAAATGTTGTTACATCCTCTCAAACATTATTCTTAACAAACTATAAGAGACTATCTCTGGATGGTGGAAATGCATGTGATTTTTATTTCCTCTTATTATGATTTGTCATGCCTAAATACTCTAGTGGGCTTATATTGTCTTTGTGACAAAATATTACTAGATAATAATTATTAGAAAAAAAAACCTAATCAGCTTTGCATATATTACATTGAAAATAAACAGTGCAATGTGGAGAGAAACAATTCAAGGAATTCTATACAGAGCTTAGAAGATTTGACAGAAAAATTTAAGAGTGCCTTTTCTTTTAGATAGCAATAACTTTGTAAAAGTTAAATTCTTAGTTCCTCTCTTACAAATCAATAATATTTTAAACTTGCCCTTTGCTGTCCTTTTCTTCATCTTTCCCACTCCAAACACCCAGGTATAGCATAAAAGTCTTTTCAGTGTTTTTATTATTTTTTTTCTTTTTCTGTTCTATTCATACATAGAAAATAGCAAAGTTAAGAATGTCCTTAATAATGTAGCTTCGTGACAGATGGCCATACAAAAATAATCAAGTTTACCAAAATGATGGCAAAAATAAAAAATAAAAATGCTGCATTTTTCTGAACATTGTCACTGAGCAACAGGAATGAAATTCAAGATTCTTTATGCTCTTTCCCTCAAAACTAGGGTAAGGTACAATAACAGCATCAGAAATATCTAAAAGCATTCACCCCTTGTTCACTTCACTTTAGGCCTTTGTGTGTGTGTGTGTGTAATTTATTTAGAGACAGACAGTGTCTCCTGAGTTGCATAGGGCCTCACTAAGTTGCTAAGGCTGGCTTTTATAACTTGTGATCCTCCTGTCTCGGCCCCCAGAGCTGCCGGGATTATAGGCATGCGTCATTCCATCCAGCCCTCTTGTTCACTTCATTTTGATGGAAAGTCTTAACATAGGAACAGTTGGACTTCTAGGTCAATGGAGCACCCAATAGAGCCCACAGCACTGTGCTCTCCATCCTCTGTGCTAGACAAAACATTACTTCTTAAGTCATTTTCTCTCTCAGCGTTCTTGTCTGTAAAATGAAAAAGGGCAA
The DNA here is from genome assembly GCF_001458135.2 of Marmota marmota marmota. NCBI lineage: Eukaryota > Metazoa > Chordata > Mammalia > Rodentia > Sciuridae > Marmota > Marmota marmota. The sequence continues at coordinate 21,680,695 of NW_025999853.1, forward strand.
TGTTTTCCAACTAGGAAGTCATTTGAACTCCTGAGATGAGAAAAATGGAATTATTTGTGCCTCCCTGAGAGGTCTTTCTTTGTCCTTGGCCTTCGCTCTGCTCCACCCTCCATCCCTGACAACACTAACTATGCAGGCTGACTCAGCATCTCTGTGGTTTGGATCTGAAAAGTCTCCCAAAGACCCATACAGAAAAGGATGGGTCCTAGCTTGGTACTATTAGGAGATGGTAGACTCTTTAAGTGGTGAGGCTGCTGTGAGGGTTTAGATTGGTAGAGTGTGCCCTTGAAAGAAATTGTGGGGCCCCATCGCCTTTTTCTTGTTGTCTCATTCTTTTTCACTTGGCCATCATGAAATAGGCTTCCTCTGTCACACACTACCTTCCATGCTTCAGGCACAAAAACAATAGGCCATTGTGTCATGGACTGAAACCTCCCACACTGTGATCCAAAATAAACCTTTCTTCTTTATAAGTTGGTTACCTCAGACATTTGTTACAATAACAGAAAGCTACCCCAAAGTCCTTGTTAATTTCTACTAAGAGATATATAGATAAAGATAGATACAGATTTAAGTGGTAAATTCAGCAGTTCAGTCAGCAGCTGTCTGAAGAGAAGACTTTGAATTAACTTAAATAATCATGGAAATACCCGAATTCAGTATAAATTATAAATTGATAATTTATAAGTTATAAATCTCCATTGGAAATTGTACTTGTCTGCTTTTGGTAAGAGGACCTCACTATCATTCAGTTGAGGGATCATAGACATCAGAAAGAGAAGTTTTTTCCCTTTCTGAGTCAGAAGCAACCTGATAGGAATTTTTGGGAGTCCAGCAAATTTTCTTTTCAGAAGAACCTATAAGCTTAAAATGCTATTTTTTTTTTTAAAAAAGCAAGCAATGTGGCACATTTTTTGTTCATGTTGTTCACATTCGAATGTCTAAACTCTTTTCCTTTATTTATTTAATAGACAAAATGCAAAAGCATGGAAGTTGGTCAGAGGGACATCTTCATTCTATTCATGAATCTTAAAACAATTTCATACTGTAGCATGTCTTCAGAAAAGATCAACTTGTAACTCAGCTTGTCTGTTTCTATAATGAAGACAGCTTCAAAAAGTGCTAGTAAATGTGCAAAGCCCTAAGAGAGGGGTCCACTGAATAAGCTAGAGATCTGAGCCATTTAGCTTGTCCTGATAAAGCATGCTCTATACTTAGAGTAAATACAGACAATATATTCATTATCTATGTAATTATTGGAGAAGAGGCGGAGGCAGGGAAATAATTTGTGTAAATAAGCAGACAAAGAATCACTTCTTAGAGAGCTGTATTAAATCTCATTTCATCTATTGAGTTATTTGCCTTTGTTAGTGAAGTTTCACAGATATTAAGTCCCATTCCTCCACTGCATCTATACCCTGTTGTGTGACTTGTCATTACAGCTTTCTGATATATGACACAGCTATACCTCAGCAAAATGTCTGTACAGTATCCCAAGTGAGGGCTCTTCCCCATTCCCTATTTTGGTAAGATTGACCGGAAACATTAAAAACACCAAAAATCCTTTTCACTTTAATATCTATTTTTTAATGTCTAATCCATGGTTAATCTTCCTCCCTTTGACTTTTTTTCTTTTAGTCTTATTCTCATTCCAAATAGCCATTCAGAGCTGAGGACCTCCCACACTGTTTGATATGCTCTTGGGAGGTATTGGGCCTCTGTCACTCTGGATTGTCATTGCCAATCCAATCATAACATTCCATCAGAGAAGAAAGATTTTTAGGAGGAAGGAAATTATGATTCTCTCTTCATCCCCTCAAAAACTCCACTTCTCTATGAGGGCCTTGCTCTGTGTCCATAAACAGCTGCTTCGTATATTTAGCCTCACCCTAATGAGGGCATGGGACATCGTCTTCTCTGGAAAGAACAAGATAACAGGAAATCCAATGTGTTTGAGAAAATCTTAACCATGGTGTTGTTGTTACACCAGAAGAAAAGAGACTGGGGCCACATAGTGGAAAGAAATCCTTGGGTAATAAAAAATCTACTGTCAAAGATTTAGAGAAAAGAGAGAGTCTTGATTCTATCTTTACCCACATCTCTGAGATAAATACATCTGCAGAACCAAAGAAATGATGTTTTCCTTCTTCCTTTTTTTTTTTTTTTCTTATTTGCTGTACTGGTATTTAACCCACAGGTGCTTTACCACCCACATCCCCAGAACTTCTTACTTATTCATTTACTTTTATTTTGAGACAGGGTCTCACTAAGTTGCCCAGGCTGGTCTTGAATTTGTGATCCTGCTGCTTTAGCCTCCTGAGTAGCTTGGATTGCAGGCATGAGTCACTGCACCTGCCCTGACTCTCTTTAAAGTTTGAATGCTGAGGAATTCCTCCTAGTGACATTGAGAGTACTGGATAATTGTATTTAAAGCTCTGATACAAAAGAAGTGGCTATTCCATTTCAAACAAGGATCTACCCAAAGAAAAGAAAGTTAAATGATTGAATAAGAAGAAAAAACAAACAGTAGTCAAGTAATCGCCTTCAGGATGTTCCCTGGACACATCCAAGGGGTTTACCAAAGAATCCAGAATGGAGACTCTCACACTGTTTAGTGAAAGATGTATTTATAGTCATTCTTAAAGTAATTGTACAGTAACAGACATATTTTTTCAAGTTGGTGTATATTTAGTTATTATGAGGATATTCTTATATTTATAAAACCCCAAGTAGAATAAAATTTTCAAGCTTCTTTTAAAGACAGTTATATAGATGCAAATAAATTGCTAACAAAACTCAGATGTCTAAATTGTTAGGGAATGGAGTCTACTGAGAATAGTGCTTCAACATAACTGATTCCTATGGAGGTGTACAAATAGTTCTTGGGCAGTGACTCTTTCATAGATGCCATTATCATCTGGGGTGGGGATGAGGGAATAGAAGGTAACATTTTACAACAGTTTGGATTGCCAATGTGCTAAAATTCTTATGTACCTCTATTATCATGGACAATTTCTAGTTTTCTAACCAAAACAAAAGCAAAAGGAATAAGTGGCAATAAAAATTACTGTGACTTCACCTAATACAGATTCAGAATCTATATTTTCAAAAATCACTCAAACAAAATATTACCTAAATCAGTGATGGAACTGAAAGTCCTTACTTCCTAATTTTACTCCAGACTTCAGGCACATAGATTTTACTCCTATTTTAGACTTAGCAGGCACTCCTTTTTAATTCTTTAAGACCTATGTCACCTACTACCTCTTTGGTAAAGTTGTCTTTGTCCTCTCTGCAAATACTCCTTCTCCAGCTGTGCCCACTCTTCTTCATATGGGTTTCAGAAGGCTTTTTACATAACTATTAGAGTTAGTCATTGGTACATGTTCCTTTCCTACTAGTCTATGAGATTTTCAAAGTCATAGACAGCATTTTATTAGCATGTTTATCCCCAGAACCTAATACCATGTCTAAAACCAAGCGGATATGTTAAATATGAGTTTGGTGGAATGGTGGTTATGTAGCCAGCCCCACTATAAAGTGACTATGGGACATATGAACAGTTGCCACAGACAATTTTTAGTCATAAAAGTACTACATTCAGTTTATTTATCTTTGGTCTCTGAGATCATGCTCCATGAGCATCTTATTTTCAAACTCCCTGTGGATTATGTTCAGACAAAAAAATCCAAAATATCCCCTGACTTAAATTAAACAGACTTTCCTTCTGTAAGAGTTTTTTTAGCTTGTCGCAGAATTTGATGCCTTTTTACAACTTTGGTAATAAATTATGAGCTGTATTATGAGATGGATTATATGTCCGGATCATGTTTTTTAAATTACACTTTATTTAAAGGCACTATGATTCATTAGGAAATCAATCAGCTATTAAGAAATAAAAAGTCTGAGCATCTAATGAAGAACAGGGGAGGTCAAGTTCTTTCAGGAACCTGATAAAGAGTTTCAGAAGGTTTCCGACTGAGTAGTTAACACAGTTCATCATTATAGCCCTGGTGATCAGGAAAGGATGTACTTTGATTAAATAGTGTCACACAGGGAGTCCTGAAGTCTTCTGCAGAGGTGGTGTCGCTCTTTAGTCATCTAATTGAAGTTACAAACATATGGGAAGACACTGCTAACCATGAGCACATGATGATCAACAGACCGACCAGAAACAAAGTTTTCCTTGTTAATATTTATAGACATTTGTTTCTAACTTGTTTATTAATTTTTCCTTTGTGCAGTTTTTTTGGGTGTTTCCTTAGATGAGACTTGTGAAATTTTTGGCTAGATGCTGAAGATAAAGAATGACTTTGGGGTTAGACTGATCTTTCCAGTCTGGGCCACACGCAGCAGGAAAGCATCATCAGCGATATCCTCAGCAACTGTAAAGGATCACGTTAAAGAAAATGTACTAAATGAGCACTGGAGTTTAATTTAACAAATCCCTATAAAGCTTGGCAAGTGAAGTTATTCCTGTTTAGAAAACTAGGGCACTCCACATGTACCAACAAGACATAAATGACCGCACCAGTACCAATCACAATCCCAGAGGGTTTTGTTTTGTTTCATGGGGAATCAAAAAGCTAATTTAAAAATTATGGAAATATGAAGAACACAAAATATCTAACATAGTCTTGAGAAAGTCTAAAGTTAGAGGGCTTGTATTACCTGATTTCAAGTTATTAGGTAGAACTATAATAATGAATCAGTGTAAATCTGGCATATGGATCAAACAAATTAACAGGATAGACTGGAAAATCCAGAAATAGACTTACTCTCTTTTTTGGTTTGCAACAAATGCTCTAAGGCAAACCAATCACAAATGAAAGTCTTGTCAGCAAGTAGTGCTAGAACAATTAGAAATCTATATGAAAACAGTGACCCCTGATGATAATCTCAGACTATACATGAAACTCGATTTGAGATAAACCATAGTCTTAAATGTAAAAGCTAAAATTATAAAATTCCTACAAGCAAGTGTAGAAAAATATCTTTGAGACCTGGGGGTAGTCAAAGATTTCTTAGGTAAGACATGATGACTTTTTACAACTTTGGTAATAAATTATGAGCTGTATTATGAGAAGGAAGGAAGGAAGGAAGGAAGGAAGGAAGGAAGGAAGGAAGGAAGGAAGGAAGGAAGGAAGAAGAGGAAGAAGGAAGAGAGAGAAAGAAAAAGGAAGGAAGGAAGGAAGGAAGGAAGGAAGGAAAGAAGGAAGGAAGGAAGAGAGAGAAAAGAAAAAATTGGTAATTTATATTTCAACAAAACACCAATGTCTATTCGTCAAAAGACATCATTAAGAAAATTAGTAGTCATCACTCTGGAAAGAAGTTTGGAGATTCCTCAGAAAACTTGGAATGCAACCACCATTTGACCCAGTTAACCCACTCCTCAGTATATATCAAAGAACTTAAAATAAGTACACTACAGTGACACAGCCACATAAATGTTAATAGCAACTCAATTCACAATAGCTAAGCTATGGAATCAACATAGGTGCCTTCAACAGATGACTGGATAAAGAAAATGTGGTACATATATGCAATGGAATATTGATTGGCCATAAAGAAGAACAAAATTATGCCATTTGCTGGTATGGAATTGGAGACTATCACACGAAATGAAATAAGCTAATCCCCTTAAACCAAAGGCTGCATATTCTCTTTGATATGCAGATGCAAACATGCAACGGAGAGGGGGAAGAATAAAAGTTCATTGGATTAGACAAAGAGGAGTGAATGGAAGGAAAGGAGATGGGAATAGGAAAAATAGTGGATGAATCAGACATAATTTTCCTATATAAATACACAACCAGTGTAACTCTGCATCATGTGCAACTATATGAATGGGATCATAATTAGAATAAATTGTACTCCATGTATGTGTAATATGTCAAAATGCACTCTACTGTCGTGTGTACCTAAAAAGAACAAATAAAAAGAAATAAAAATTAATAGGCAAGTCCAGAATGTTAAAAAATATTTATAAAACTTGTATCTACCATATGACTGATCTCTGTGATAGATATTAAAAGCATGGTGGTTTTGTTTTTGGACTCCTATAGTACACACCATTTGGCAAGCATTTGTGTCAGACACAATTACTTTCACATTAGATGTCATGTTTGAGAAATCTATTTATTTACATCCTCTCCAGACCTCTTTGCCAACCAACTTCCCAATGCTGTTCTTCCTAAATGCCTGACCAAAAAACTAAACCATCAACAATTGTCCAGAAATCCATGTAGATCTTTCCTTCTTGTCACCTCTTTGTCCAGATAAGGTGGACAATAAAATGGACCACTTAAATGGAAAGCTTAGAATAAAAACAGTACATGTGATCTGCAAAAATCCATAACGGCCATCAGCATTGAGCTTCCCTTAGTGGTAGGTGGTGTGTGGCCCAGCAAGTGGTCTTCCATTTTTGAGGGGATATGAACATAAGCTCCAAACCCTCGGAGCTCAAGAAACATAAATAAGGTGGCAGACTCCTGAATTTTTGTGGGGTTTGTCATTCTCCTTCTGCTTTACAAATAATTTACCAAATAATGCAATCTATGAATCGCAGTTTCTGTTCTGCAACAATCCCCAAAACAATGCTATTTGTGAAGTCCCCTTTACAATAACTAGACTACTTTAGTGGGTGGAATTTTACATAATTCTATGATATTGGGGGCAAATAACATATCTTCTAGTTTCCCATTGCTGCTGTAACAATTTACCACAAATTTCATGACTTAACACAAATTTATTATTTTGTAATCCTTAAGGTCACAAGTCCAAAGTGGGTTGACAGAGTGTGTTCCTTCTAGAAGCTTCACAGAAGAACCCATTTCCTTGTCTTTTTTCCAACTTCCAAAGGCTATTCTTGTGGCTTGAGTCATGTCCTTTCATCATTCCAACCTCCACCTGTATAGTCACCTCCTTTGTGACTCTTTTAAGAAACCCTGTGCTGAGACTGGGCCCACTCAGATAATCCAGTATAAAATCCTCATTTCAAGATCATGAATTTAATGATATCTTTAAAGTTCCTTTACCATATAAGGTAACATAGTTATAAGGTACAAAGACTAGAATGTGGGCATATTTGGAGACCATTATTCTGCCTATTCCAAATTGAAGATAAGCTGGAAATATTTCAAAAGTATTCAAATTCCTTTTGTACCAATGGTTGTTGCCCAAAACTTCTAGAAAAAAAAAATTCTTTTTCATTGGCTGATTGCTAATGCTCCAAGTGATTGTGTTTTAATCCTTCCTTTGCCTTAAGTTACTATTGGAGGCAAAGGAAACGTGTCTTAATGACAGTGGAAAGAGAGGGTGTTCCCAAGAGAGGCAGGTTGGGGTCTGAATCTTGGTGCTGCTATCAACTACTGAGGAGTTCGGTTAAGTTTTCTTTTATGTAAAGTTGTACTGATTTTATTGTCAAGATTAGGTTGCATGGTGTGTGTTAAACCCTTAGCACAATACTTACACAGAGAGGTCCTTTAACAGATGTAGGTAGTTACTGTTATCACAGCTATTCATTTAGATTAAATGTTCTCCATTCTGAATGCCCATGAGAAACATTAGTCAAATATTAAAGTTTAGGAAACACCCTCAGAAATTATGATTTGAATCATTGGTGACTTTTTTAAAACTCCCCAGATAACTATAGTGACCATCAGGGTTAAGAAAACTAAATGAACTTAGATGCAGTTGGCAAGAATAGTAACCAAAACTTTTGGCTGGATCTGACATGAATATCATCTTGCCAAATCTGAAGCTCTTTCTTTCTTTTTTTATTAATTTTTTTATTTATATATGACAGTAGAATGCATTACAATTCATATTACACATATAGAGCACAAATTTTTCATGTCTCTGTGTATACAAAGTATATTCACATTAATTCATCTCTTCATACATATACTTTGGATAATCATGTCCATCACATTCCCCCATCATTTATAACTCCATGCCCCCTCCCTTCCCCTCTCACCCCTCTACCCTATATAGAGTTTGTCTATTTCTCCCATGCTCCCCCTCCCTATCCCACTATGAATCAGCCTCCTTATATCAGAGAAAAAGTATTCAACATTTGGTTTTGGGGGATTGGCTTACTTCACTTAGCATTATATTCTCCAACTCCATCCATTTACCTGCAAATGCCATGATTTTATTCTCTTTTATTGCTGAGTAATATTCCATTGTTTATATATGCCACATTTTTTTTATTCATTCATCTACTGAAGGGCATCTAGGTTGGTTCCACAGTTTAGCTATTGTGAATTGTGCTATAAACATTGATGTGGATGTATCCCTGTAGTATGCTGTTTTTAAGTCCTTTGGGTATAGACCAAGGAGAGGGATAGCTGGGTCAAATGGTTGTTCCATTCCCAATTTTCCAAGGAATCTCCATACTGCTTTCCATATTAGCTGCACCAATTTGCAGACCCACCAGCAGTGTATGAGTATGCCTTTTCCCCCACATCCTTGCCAACACTTATTGTTTGCATTCATAATAGCTGACTGAAGTGAGATTAAATCTTAGAGTAGTTTTGATTTGCATTCCTCTAATTGCTACTGATGATGAACATTTTTTTCATATATTTGTTGGTTGATTGTATATCATCTTCTGAGAAGTGTCTGTTCAAGTCCTTGGCCCATTTATTGTTTGGGTTTTTTTTTTTTTTTTTGGTGTTTAGCTTTTTGAGTTCTTTTTATATGCTAGAGATTCGTGCTGTATCTGCTGTGTAATGAAGCAGGTGGCATCAGTATACCAGACCTTAAACTATACTACAGAGCAATAGTAACAAAAACAGCATGGTATTGGCACCAAAACAGACTGGTAGACCAATGGTACAGAATAGAGGACACAGAGACTAACCCACAAAATTACAATTACCTTATATTAGACAAAGGCACCAAAAGCATGCGTTGGAGAAAAAGTAGTCTCTTCAACAAATGGTGCTGGGAAAACTGGAAATCCATATGGGACAAAATGAAATTAAACCCCTATCTCTCACCATGCACAAAACTCAACTCAAAATGGATCAAGGACCTAGGAATAAAACCAGAGACCCTGCATCTAATAGAAGAAAAAATAGGCCTTAATCTTCATCATGTGGGATTAGGCCCCAACTTCCTTAATAAGATTCCTATAGCACAAGAATTAAAATCAAGAATGAATGGAATGGATTCAAACTAAAAAGTTTCTTCTCAGCAAAAGAAACAATCTGTAAGGTGAATAAAGAACCTACATCTGGAGCTCTTTCTTAAAGTCATTATTTAAAAATAAGTTTTACACATTCAGTTCAACTAAAGCATGTCTGATGTAAAGATGTACATAAATTGCAAGAGATCTTTTTTCTTTCCTATGTATAAGCTTGGAAAATTCTTTTCTAATTTTATATTTTGGTGAGCCATGATTTTGTTTGAAAAAAAATTTAATTTCTCTACTGGGAGTTTCATAACATACTTTGAACATGTTTATGTCATTTTCAAACATAATGTGGGAGGTAATAACTTCTAAAAATTATCTTTTGGTATTCAATGTTGGTATTTTAGTACAGATTGAAAATTATTGTTCTCAGTGTGTAAGGATAGGCTCTTGTTGGAAAATAACCATCAAGATTTTTAACATGTGCATTTGAGAGTGAGCATATCTTAGTTTATCTTTTAAACTAAAGATTCTAATTGTGTCTCCACAGAATTAAACAAGATGATTTAATAAAATCAGAACAACTAATTAATAAAGATAAAATAATATTTGAAGCAAACTAATTGAAAGAATTGGCAGGTTATTTGAATTTATCTTTCTGAATGTTATTTACAGATTTAAAAAATAAATTACTAGTGATGTGCTAAAGAAATTTCTGTTATATTCCAAATGCAGGGGTTTGGGTTTTTTTTATTGTTTCTTTGAAATCTGAACTTTATAGATAATTTTTTTTGAGAAATACATCTTTATTTGAGTTCAAATAGACTCAGACTCATGCTTGGATATCCTTGTGGGGAGCAAAATGGAGAAGTGTATCCATAAAAATGATTTGGGGAATAACTAAACGATTATACTTCATAGCCAACTATTTTTATGTCTTAAGGACACATAATGAGAAACAGAATTTTCTTGTTTTGAAATGTGGATTTGAATATAAAATCACGCCAAAGTAGACAAAAGTAAATGTTTTTATGTTTGTGAAAAAATTATGTAAATCTTCCCTTAGACATATAGGTAGAATACATTGCTTTGTTGAGTGTTTCCTTTTGATAAGAACATCATTCTAGTAATATAAAAAACATTTTAAAATATGCTTTTCTAACAATTACTAAATACTATTTTGCCTAGCAAAGCTTTGATGAAAAGACTTTCTGTTTTGTTGTTGTTGTTGTTGTTGTTAAAACTAATCTCAGGCATATCCTGGTCCTTTGTGGTGATAAAGCTATAAATCAGTAATCCAAAAATGTGATAATCACACCTGGGTAGGTGTGCAAAGCAAACCACACCAATGAGGCATAGGAAGAAAATATTAGAATCTCTACCTATCAATTATTTCATAAAAAAGAAATAAAGCCTTTATTATATTTAACATATAGCTTAATAGTAGTACAAGTGTACAGTCTGTAAATAAACTTCCAAACACTGGCAGTATTTTTTTTTTTTTAGTTGTAGATGGACACAATATCTTTATTTATTTATTTATGCGGTGCTGAAGATCAAACCCAGTGCCTCATGCATGCGAGACAAGTGCTGTACCACTGAGCCACAACCCCAGCCCTAGTGGCAGTATTTACAAGACACTTTTGGTGACAGGGATGCATGATCAAAAGGGTATGGGGAGGTAATAAATACCTTAATTACCTTATGAAATTATTATACATTGAATACATGTACTGAAATGTCATATCATACTCCATAAATATGTATAATTACTATGTGTCAATTTAAAATAAAAACATTTTTAAAAGGTTTTAAAAAAAGAGTAAATAGACTGCTAGACTAGAGTGCATACCCTTTATCTCGTTAAGTCATTTGTGGGTTCTGTATATGTAAGATTGGTTGTAGAGCTGCTGGCATCTATGTCATTGTAACTTAGTATCTACTTCCCCTAACCTTCCCTCCCCACTGACTTTGATAACCACAGAAATCATATAGCACTTGTCTTTCTGTGCCTGGACAATTTCACTTAACATAATGATATCCAGTTATATTCTGGTTGTCTCAAATGACTGAGTGCCGCAGTCTGGCTGGGCACAAATCAGGAGCCACTCAAGCAGGAACAAACTTTATTTCTGAACTCCACTAGCACACTCCACACATGCTCCCCAGGAACTCTCCCGAATGCCACCCACGTGGCTCCTCCAGGCACACCACACACCAACAGAAACTCCCTCCTCCGGTACTTCCCCAACCAATGGGAACTCTCCAGGAATCCCCGGGAGAACTCCAAAGTAGCACGAGAACTCCAAAGTAGTGGGCCGAGGCGAACAGTAAAGGTCTAATACACAATTGAATCAATCCAGCATCATCTTAATGGCTCGCCTCTCAACCAATACTATTGGCAAAATGCCAGGGGCCATTCCGACTCGGCTGTGGCTCTCAGCAACTGAGTTTACCTCTTTTTATGGCTGAATAGTATTCCACAGAAGGATGATTACATGTAACAATTATGTATTGCATATCTCAAAAATATAGAAGAAAGGATTTTGAGGATTTTCACCATAAATGATAAATGTTTGAGATGGTAGTTACGTTTGAGTTGATTTAAATATCATGCAACTATATACACATATTAAAACATCACATGGTACCCCATTAATATATATAATTTTACAATTATACATTAATATATATAATTTATATAGTATATAAGTATATAATTTATTATATAAATATATAATTTATATATTAATGTGTAATTAATATATATAATTTTTATGTATTTATGCATCAGTTTAAGATTATATTTGGTAAATAAAAAATACGGAAAAGAAGCTGTAGAGAGTTTGAAGAATCTAGAAGAGTTTGAAGGAAGCTAAATTGCTCTAAGTGATAGAGTGAGAAGAAATCCGCATACAATGGAGTCATGGCACATTCTCAAAAGGAGGTGTGAGGACGACATGAGGAAAGATCAGGAGAAAAGGAGTCAGGCTAATGCTTGTGAAGGTCTAGAGTATCATCAGTGGATGGAGTACACTGAGAATTCTTATGGGGTGGAGTAGCTGCAAAGACTTGTCAGAGCGGGGTCACATTACTTAGTGCAATGTTATGTGTAAATGAGAACCTTCCCCTGTGACTCCCAAACCTTCAGTGAAAGTTTTTCTTGTGACCTCTTTGTATGCCTAGATACCCCAAGGAGGACACAGGGCAAGTGGCCATATTTAAGTCATTGCTAATTAGCAACCAAGATACCAACGGCTCCTTTTGCTTCCTAGCTGTGAAGGTTTGCCCGTCATAGTGTATGCAGGCTTATCAGTTTTAAAAGGTTTTCAAACTCCTCTTTCTATCCAGGATATCCTCTCCATAGAAACTTGGCCCCATTTCATGCTGCCTAAACCAAATTTCACCCTTTTGGGTTTTGCACAATTGATACCCAAAAGGCCTTATCTCTCTGATTAAGCCAAGCAGCATCCCCTTATATACATAATGAATTTGTCTTCCTCAAGTTTTTATATTTCTTTCCTTTATAACATATTAAAAAGAAACTAGAAAAGACCTTTAAAACATCCATAATTTTATCCTCTTCTCACAAAATCTTACTTCATCCTTTTCTCTTTGAAAAACGTTGTTGGCCAAAGCAGCTTGGCAATTAAAAGTTCTGTGGCACAGACTGAAGCAGGTAAATCGAGTAACAGCTTTTCAAAATGTGTACATGTGGTGTGTGTGCTCTACGATAAAGACAATTTTTATATAAACCAATACTACATGTTATGATTTATAAATAATTAATGTGTTTTCCTCTCTTACTTTGTTCAGCACATTCTCATGTATTCATTTAACAAGACAGAGATTAGAACTGGGCTGGGGGTGTAGCTCAGTGGGAGACTCACGCTTAGCAAGTGTTAGCTTGGGCTTGACATAGAGCACATAAAAGGAAAGATTATTTATATTCCTTTGTTTCTCCATTAAAATATCAAAGGCTTGGAGAAATTAGTTCACAGAGATCTCCTATGAACAGAACCACTTCTTTATCCACAGCAAAATGAAAAAAGAAAAAAAAAAGCAGCCATGCTTGCTACTATTCAATGACAAGAAGTAGATATGACCTAAGGAAAACAGAATGTGCCTTTTCTCGACAGGATAGGGTTGGGGGCAAAAGAGGACCAGAATGGAAAGCATGAGAAGCAATGCAAGACAATCTTCCCTCAGGCTTAGTTTCAGAGAGAGAAGAAAGGTGATTTAGATAAATAAAGCTGTCCTTGGGCAACAGTTTCACCACCAGTCCTAATTTCTTACTTAGGACTGTAGAAGGAATTCATCTGTTGGATATTCTTGCACCAGCCTGGAGTGTGGCCATACTTCCTTATGGTTCACTGTGATGGGAGAGAGGGGTACTTTAGGACTTAACTTTCCCAGGCTTTTATTCAGACTTAGGAGGTGGAAATGAGAGTTGAGAGCAGAATGTCATGTTTTATGGTAATTTTGTTTTATTCTTTTTCCAGAACTCTGTAGGAATCGCTTTATAGTTTTGTAATTCATCCATAAAAAGAAATGAAATAGTGTCATTTGCAAAGACATGGATGGAACTGGAGGACAGTAGAAGTGAAATAGTCAGGCACAAAAAGACAAATACCACATGTCCTTACTTACATGTGGAAACTAATAATTTGATCTCACAGAAGTCAAGAACAGGATAGTGGTTGCTAGAGCCTGGCAAGAGTGGAGAAAAGAGTGATGGAGATGCTAAATGGGTACCTGAACGCAGGTGGCGAGGAGGAGTAACTTCTAATGTAGCACAGTGGGGCAACTATGGCTGGCATCAATTAATTGAATGCTTCAAAATACAGAAGATTTTGAATGTTCTCAACACCAAAAAATGATAAATGTCTGAGGTGATAGCTATGTTAATTATCCTGATCAAATAATTACACTCTAAACTTGAATTTAAAACTCATGCTGAACTCTAAAATTTGTGGAAATAGTGTGTTCATTAAAAAATATATATTTTTTAAAAAATTAAAAAGGGATATCTGTTTCACTGTAAATCCCACTCCCTGTGTATAATCTTTTTGTGTTAATATAAAAATTTATATATATATATATATATATATATATATATATATATATATATATATATAAAATATATACACATACATTTACATAGTCCCATAAACATGATGCTGCATGATAGTTATTATGACATATTTGGCTTGCCTATTATATTTTGTACTCCTAAAGAGTTCTGTTTCAAGTACCATTATTCTTGTTGTCTCTACACAGGCTGTATATGTACCCTTAGTATGTCTGTACTATGAGGTGTGAGTGTATTACATTTATAACACAGCATGAGTCAGCAGTTTCAGACGCACAGAGCAGAGTGAAGATGTGTAAAGGGAAGACTGGATTTTAAGTTCCATCTCCCATTCCTCATCTACCTTTTTTCCACATTGTGAAGGCATTTGTACTGTGCTGGAACTCAAAGTTATCCACTGAGCTCTCCCATAGAAGTCTGAAGGGTTTGATGTATGCCAGGAGAAAAAGGAAAAAGGGTAAAATGTATAGCCAGGGTCAACTTTGGTGTGTCACGAGGGATGGGATTCTTGTGAATCAATCCTTCCCTGGCTTTACCACTGAATTTCTTCTCTCCTTTGGGTTCTTATTTGGGTGTTTTGTGCAAATCTGTCATAAGAACTACAGGCAGACTTCCACCAAAGAGTCCTTGACTATGGATAAAATGCTCTCAGGATCTTGTTTTGGCATTTACTTGCATCCCTAAGGATCTCAAAGCCTACAAAGAAAGCCTAAAACAGTGAATACACTGGTCCTTCTTCAAATGAAATATGCTCAAGTTCTAAAGCTAAAACTTGAACAGCAAAAGGAAAAATAGAAATACTAAAACCACTGTTTAATCACTTTTCAGGCTTGTCTTATCTTATGTGTACATGTGTGTTTTGGTCAGTTTTGGTGTCACTATGACCAAAATACCAGAGAAAAACAACTTAGAGGAGGGAAAGTTTATTTGGGGCTCATAGTTTCAGAGGTCCATAGAAGGCTGGCTCTATTTCTCTGGGCCCCACATGAGGCAGCTTCTCCTCTTATAGCAGCAAGGAAGTAGGGGGCAGGAGGGATCACAGGGAAGATGACCCCTTTCAGGGCATGCTCCTAGTGACCCAAGTCAGCTCTCATAATCCAATCATTTCACCTCTGAGTATTCCTGTGTTAACAGCTTTGGACAATACCTGATATCCAAACCATGACTGTGTGTGTGTGTGTGTGTGTGTAGATGATGGGTTGGTAGATAGAAACATACATAGATGAGAGATAGACACATACATATGTACGTACATACCATTGTTCTAGAATCACCAAAATGATTCTCCTACTCATCTCTCTCTCTCTCTCTCTCTCTCTCTCTCTCTCTTTTCCATTCTAAGTTGAGCATGATGATATGATCAAGATGTTAAAAAAATTTTCCAAATAATCCATGCTGCAAATTGCAGTGGAAGTTCTGCCTACATGTAAAACCCGACATAAATAAGTAATAGTGCATGCAAATACAATCACTTGCTATATAGAGTTATTTTAACAACTTTTAATAGTTTACTCATACTTATTGTTTTGACATCTTCAATTAATATCCATATTTATAGCTTGAAAAATTTCCTCTGGGGATAGAGAAGCATTCTTTTGTCTATTCAAAAATAAAATTTCTACCTATCTTTCACAATACACTTTTTCTCCTCAGTTATTTGCAAGGATAAAATGATCAAAGGCAGTAACAGCAACAACAAAAAAAGAGATTTTAGGTTGACTTTGATGAAAGAGATCAGATTTCAGGCTAAACATGATATCTCCTTGATACCTGAACTAGATTGAAGGCAGGGGCTTTGCAGTACACTAAATCATAACTTCAAAAAAATGTATATGTATAAATTAATCTCCTTGAGGATAAAGACTATATTATTGGTGACCTGTAGATCTGGGAGATTAAATGAAGTAGACCAGTCATAAGTGGAGAACCTTCCCTGGCTGCAGTCAGAGAGCATGAAAGTGATGGAAAAAGTCACAGAGAACTGCAGCATGATGAAAATATGACACTCTATTGTTGGCTTTGTGGCTGGGGAAGGGGTGTGGGGGGGTGTGGGTAGCCTCTAAATCTAAAAGGTGGAAAAGGTAAGGAAATGGATTTTTCCCTATAATTTCCAGAAAAGAATACATCCCTGCTGACACCTTAATTTTTACTTCAATGGAACAAGTGTTGAACTTCTGACTCACAATTATAAAAGTAAAGATAATAATAAATTTGCTTTTTTGCTGGGCTGTAAGCTCCTTGGAAGTGATATGTTATAGCAGCAATAGAAAACTAATATAT
The DNA here is from genome assembly GCF_001458135.2 of Marmota marmota marmota. Lineage (NCBI taxonomy): Eukaryota > Metazoa > Chordata > Mammalia > Rodentia > Sciuridae > Marmota > Marmota marmota. The sequence goes on from NW_025999853.1 coordinate 21,697,206, forward strand.
AATTTTATAATGTAGACATTTCTTTTCTTTCTTTTTTCTTTTTTTGGGGGGAGGGTTATTGTGTAGATATGAAGTGTCCCCAAAAAGCTCATGTGCAAGACAACATAAAAGAGTTTAGACATAAAATGACTGGGACAACATACCTCATATATAATCAGAGATATGATCAATTATGGTATAATGGTGTATTAAGAATTGTAATGCAAAAATAAATAAATTTTTAAAAATAAAAATAAAATTTATAGCTGTATAAATAGAAACAAAATGACTGGGTTTCGAGAGCTTTAACCTAATCAGTGAATTAATCCACTGATATGGATTAACTAGGTGGTAACTGTGGGCAGGTGGGGAGTGGCTGGAGGAGGTAGATCACTGAGGGTATGCCTTTGGGGTTTATACTTTGTCCTTGGTATAGATCTTAAGAGTCTATGCTAGTCATATCAGTCAAAATGATAAAATAGGCTTATCAAGGCTTTAAGCCATGACTGAATTAAGGCTGTTTGTGAAATATGTTAAGTGCATTTCAATTCCAAGATTTTGGTATATGGATAAAACCACATATCAAGATTTACTACCAGATGTTAAAGAAAACATATTAACATCTGGAAGTATATGTCATAGGAAGAGACGCTGGAAAGAAAGAAGAAAATATTAACCTTTTGAGAATGTTTGCTTCCTGAAACCAAAGACAATTTCCTACGAAGTAAGAAATGTGAATTAAATACAAAAACATAATAAAACAAACAAAAAAAAACAATGTTCTCAAAACTCCTAGAACATAGTATAGCACTCTGTAGCTGAATATTTTGTGGAAAACACAATAACTGTTAGCGTATTTAATTAAAATTCAGGAATGAAACACAAAACGTGTGTAGATCTGTACTGTGCAGAGCATTTATTAATTGTAAGACAATTCGGAAAACTCGTTCTTTGACATTGAAGAGTTTAAGGACTCTTAGAGGAGTCAAGAAAAGTGCAAGTGAAATGACAGAATCACCACATGACAACATTCCAGAACTGCAAACTAAAATGACATGGAAGAAAGAGAGGAGTAACATATGATTAATCCAAGAGTAAGAGGTGGGCAGCTCTGCCCTAAAATAAATTAGATTGCCAGGTGTGTGATACAAATAGAGATGTGCTGAAAAGATACTGGAGGAGACAGATGTGCCCCTTACCAGTTCTCTAAGATGACTTAAACCTTCACCATTAATCTAACCATGAACTATTTGTTTAGGTAGAAAATATTTGTCACCAAATTACATGAGTGACAGTATAAGCATCTTCCTTTCTAAGTTTTTTCATTTGGTTTTTGGCCGTTTGAAATATGATTGTTTCCTGGAAGAGGTAACCGAGAAAACCATTATCTAATGCTAACATGGAGTTATGACCCACTCCTTCCTCTCCTCTCTCATGTCTCATTTCACTACAAAATTACAAAAGCTAGGAAGAAAAATAAGAGTTCAGATTTTTGATAGAGTATGATTGAACAATAGACAAATACAGATTTTGGAACTTAAGATGGACATTTAGCCATGGGTCAATATGAAGTTGATTCATATTGTAAGACTGGGCAAACTTCTGAAGATGATCAATGTTAAGAGAAAGGAGAAAGGAACAAGATATTCCTGGAAAATCCTGAAGGGTGGTGTAAAAAAAGAAACCAGAGAAAGAGTATTAGAGGGAGAAATAATAAAAGACATGAGCATTATGAAATTTGTATTAGAGATTTTTAAAAAGTTCTATTCTATTTGTGGTCAAAGGGTCTGGGTATGGGATGATGTAACTCAAATGAAGTGTTCTGCTAAATTCCTCTTGATTCTTTTGTGGGTCAGGTAGGTTTTGATATTAAGCAGGCTAAATGGTTCCAATTTTTCTTTTCTGGGAATTAAATAAACCAGAGCTGCTTTTTTGACTGTTTATAAGAAGAAAATGAGCTGCCAAGACACAGTTAATAATATTGTATATGTTTGAATTTGCCATGGTGGAACTTTTAACAAGCCCTTGCGTGACATCTTGTTTTTCATACCCTGAGCCAAATAACTTCCCAAATTTCTTATTCTTAAAATGGTTCATAAGTATAAGCTGATAGCCAAGTTATAGCATTAGCCAAGAAACATTGCTATTCAGTCACTAGAACAAACTGAGTTGCTTTAAGTGATTTTTGTCTCCTTACTCATTAAAATGAACCACACTAATCCAATCTTTTTATTTATGTGGAAGTAGCTAAAGGCTAAAGGTGTTTTAATTTATCAACATGAGTTTATATAGAACTTGACTTGAAGAAAAACATCATTTGGGGATGCTGTCCAAGAACACAGAGCCTATATGAAGAGACAGAAATCAAGGAATTAAGAAGCAGCAGAAGAAAGTTTATACAGTCCTGCAACTCTTAAATTCCCATTATCTAAGTGTTTCAGAGGTCAATACGCTAAGGGATGACATGTACTGCTATTCCCTTTTTATCCCTTGCCAACTGTCAACAATTATGAACATCCTTTCTCCTGAATAAGGATGAGCCATCATAGGAACCTAAGTAGCCACTACCAATTGATCCCAGTTAACATGTTATTTGAAAATGTCATGCCAAACCCAACACATTTAAATTTGTTCAGAAAAGGAATTCAAATGAGACTATTGTCATTTCAGAATAGTAGATGACCATAGTTCTATAAGTCCATAATTATGAAGAATGACACACTATGACCTATTATTATCTACCATCTGTATCTACCAATTGATCTATCCATTCATCTGTTCCCTCATCCATTATTTTTTGTTAAATTTTTCCTTAGTACAGGCTCCTATGAGATGTTGCTTTAGAAAGGGCTTTAAATTGTCATTTTGGATTTCACTCAAATTATTAATCATAATGAGTAAACTCTATAAAGGATACCTAATTACACCTGTGATGACAGTATATCACCTCTCTTGCAGTCATTTGCCAATTTGTCCTTTAATCTACCTAACCTGTAGCTTCCTCTAAGGCCGGCTCCTCTGACTCCAGAAAGGGAAAGCAGAGCAGTCATGTGATCAGCAAGCATGTGACAGGATGTAGGAAGATGATTAGCAAGTGACTTAAAAGTATGGCATTTGCTGGTAGATGGATGGAACTGAAGAATATCATGCTAAGCAAAATAAGCCAATCCCCCCAAAAAACAAAGGCCGAATGTTTTTTCTGATATGTACATGCTAATTCACAATGGGGGTGGGGGCTAGAGAAGAATAGAGGTACTTTAAGTAGAGGGGAGTGAAAAGAGGAGAGTGGTAAGAAGGATAGTAGAATGAACCCAACATTATTACCCTATGTACATATATAACTATACAACTGGTGGGTCTTCATTATATGTGATGTATCAAAGTGCATTCTACTGTCATGTATAATTGATTAAAACAAATTTAAAAATTAAAAAAAAAAGTATGCTGTGAAAGCAAAGTTCAGAGAGCACCAATTTTCTTAGGGGACCAGAAAGCCTTCATGGAAGAGATGTTTTCTAGAGGAAGAAGACTGAAGATTCTTCAGCTAAGGAGAAAAAAAAGGGGGGGGGGTGGTTGGTATTTTCCCACAGTATTTAAAATGCCCATGGGATGAGGAGGTGGTTAATGAAGTCAAGGTTTTATGTAAGACCAGATGTAAAATGACTTTGGAAGCCAAAATAAAGTGTTTGAGTTTTTATATATATAGGTAAAAATGAGTCAGTAGAGGTGTTAGAAGCCAGGCATTGGATACATGATCAGATTTGGAGTGGGGTGAGTGTGAACTTATTCTCTTTGTCAATTTTACTTTTTCTTACTTTTTTTTTGATTATCAGAAAATATTTATCTTTGAATGATACTGTATAGATAAATGATAAGGAAAATAAAAAGCATCTGCAGTTTTGTCTTCTGAGGGATAAACACATTTTGATGGCTAACAAAAGGTACTGTTTTCAAGAATTGGAATAAGTATAAATATATCCATTATGTGTGTATTGCATTTTTAACTATGCTTTTCAAATAATCACATTATTCATGCCATTTTGTAATCTGACAATATAGTACAAATGTCTTCCCAGTAAATTCAGAACATTTTTATTTTTTTTTTAGTATCATAACTGCTGTTAAGGTGATAGTCTTTGCATTTATATTTTTTACATATTTACATATTTAGGATGAATTCACAGAAATAGAATCAATGGATTTTGGAGTTTCCATATTTTTAACTAAAATGATCCCATTTTCTATTTCCTTTTGCATCCTTATTAACATTTATGGGCATGTATATTCCTCCAATGTCTGTGGTATTTGGTGTTATTATCATTAAATCCTTGACTATTTCAAGATCTCATTGTAATTTTATTTTGTATATTTTGATTACTCCTGAGGCTAAATGTTTTTATATTTCTCAGTCATTTGTTTTAAATCTTTGAGGAGTTTATCGCTTCCTTTTTATTTCAGTATTCTTTCCTTTTCTAGCTGCAAGAATGTTTTTTAAATTAGGGGAGTAAACTTTCAGGGGCAATATATATTTCAAGTGTTCTTCCAAGTTTCATTCTTCTTTATGATGTTAAGCACAACATTTAATTTTTAGGTAGTAAAATCCATCAAAGTGTTTTTAAATTAGTGATTCAGTTTATAATGACAAAAATTTTGATGAGTGATATGACAAAATACTTTGAGCAATCGTCCTCACATCATTTCTTGGAAATCAGTCTTTCCTTATGAAAAAGGAAGGTGACCTTTATCACATTTTAAATGACTAAAGTCAGTATAGCCGAATGGGTAAATCCATTGGATTTAGTATCTAAGAAAATCAGTTTTCACCACTTTGACCTCTTCAGTTCTTAGCTTTCCTTAAGGGGAAAGATGAAAACAGTGCTAGATTATTGTCTTAAATAAGATAATGCAATTAAAGTATTTGCTCAATGTTTGGTTCACAATAATCAATAGATGACAGCATTGCTATTTTATGTGAGGGTGTGGCTCTGGGTTGTTTATTACTTTCATAAAGTAGTATAATCCATTTTTGCACGCATGTCATAGTTTTTGTTGTCGCTGCTGTTTTTTTTTTTTTCCTCAGCTGTTGTTTATTAACATACACGCAGACTATGGCAACAGGCCAGGAGGTGGGTTTAACAGTGAATAAAATGGAAGGTGGATGGTGGAGTCTGTTTTGAGTGATGTTTGAGGGCAGTGCCAGAGCAGGAGAACACAGGTGGGAATGCAAGAGACTGAGGGGCTGGAGAAGTAAGCAAGGGTCAAGGCCAGAGTTAAGTGAACTGGAATTGATTAAACTGAAACTACTGACCCATGCCCTCAGGCCTTTACTGTTGTTGGCAATGTCCTGACTCAGGCCCGTGTTGGGAGTTCTCTGAATGTACGTTTTCTGCAGGAATTGAACTGAGCACACAAAGGAGAGAAAGCTATCATGCTCTCACAGAAAGTTCTAGGAGCCTTAACTCCTGTATTCCTCCACTGGCCCTTGCCTGGATGGAGCCACATGATGAGTATGTTAGTGAGCTTCTCATCACTATGACCAAAATACCCAAAAAGAATGACTTAGAGGAGGGAAAGTTTACTTTGGCTTACAATTTCAGAGGTCTCAGTCCATGGTCAACTAACTCCATTGTTCTGGGTCCCAGATGAGACAGAGTGATGTGACAGAAGGGCATGGTGGAACAATGGGCTCTGCTCATGATGCTGGGAAGGAGTGGTTGGGTGTAGGGAAGATGAACCTTTCCAGGGCATGGCCCCAGTGACTCACCTGCCTCTCCACCATATTGCCCAAGAGTTACACAGTAGTCCTTTCAAAGTAGGATAGATGGATTAGGTGATAGCTCTCATAATCCAATGTATTTAACTCTGAATGTTCTTACATGACACAGGAGCCTTTGGGGGACACCTTATATCCAAATCATAACAATGAGCTCCCTAAAGTCTGGGCTAAACTATATGCTATAATTTGAATATGACTTGTTCCCTCTAAAACTCACTAGAAATGTAATTCCCATTATGAGACATTAAGTGGAGATACCAGGTGGGACCTTTAAGAGGTGATTAGAGTTCTGCGCTCATGAAGAGACTCATTAATTCACATAATTCATAGGTTAGTAGGTTGATGGATTGATGGATTATGGATTACTAATGGATTACTAAAAACTAGCTTCATTAGGGCACTTGTTTATTCTCCCTTGTTTCTTATGTGATACCCTCTGCTACTTGGGGACCCCACCAACCAAAAAAGCCATCACTGGATCTGGCTACTCCACCCTAGACCAGAACCATGAGCCAAATAAACCATCTCTTCATTATAACTTACTCAGTCTGTGGTATTTTGTTACTAACAACAGAAAGTGGACCAATACCTTATGAAGAAGAGCTAAAACTGACATGAGTCACAGTAGTGTTAATCTTCTTGGGTGTCTCAGCCCACCGCAGATATTGCTGGCCTAGTGGATGATTGGAGTGAGGATATGGGACAGAAGCTAGATGAGGGGCTCAGGTCTGTCACAGCACAGGCACTGCACAAAAGGTGTTGGTGAAGGCAAATCCAGGGCATCTCCCCATCAGCACAACATCCACATCTTACTTCTTGAAAAAGCCCCAGGCCTTGCCAAAATTCAAGATAGAATTCACCCAGAGGGCCACACCTGCATCCCAGGTCTCCTGGATTTGGTCCTTACACATCACAGGGAAGGTGCCGTGGTACAAGTAGGCCTGGTGAGCTGACTGGTGATTCCATATCACGGCAATGATGGGGGCATATGGGTGGTATTTGACTACCTAGTAAGTGAACCTGCCAAACTTGGTGACGATGATCAGAACCCCACTGCATCACTTGAAGGAAGTCTCCATGGTGGTGTCACCTGTGGGATTGCTAGTAATGGGCACCACAAGGTAGAGCTTCTCAATCAAAAGTGGGGGCCTCTATATCCTTCCCTACCCCACATCTGTATCCTGCCCTATCCCAAAATTCAGATCCTGGATAGTCTTTTCTGAGCATGTTAAAACAAATTTAGACACAACAAGAAATAACAGGGCTTTATTAAAACTGTTTCAGATCCTAGCCAAAATAAAAGATCAGTCCTAGGGCCCATTCCCTAAGCCACTAGCGGCATGACCAAATAGCACTTGGAAAAAATCTTCAATGGATCTTAGAAGTGAGTATAATATAACAAAACCTTGAGGAAAAGAAAGCATAAACTACTTACACTGAACTTACCTTGGCTGTGGATGTGAAGGCAGGACAACGTGAAGTGGGCACAGTGTTGAGATAGGAGGATAACCTACCAGGAGAAGTGCTTGGTGCTTGTTGGTTGGTTAGTTTTGCAAGCAGAACACAGTGAGTCTTGATGGCTAGTTTTCAACATGCATGAAAGGAAGGTGGAACAGGGATTTTTGGTTTGTTTGTTTCTTTGTTGGTTTAGCCTGAAACTATCAGTTAAAATAAACCCCTCTTATCTTTTTTCTCTCCTCCATCCTCTGCCCCATTTCTAAATTTAGGAAATCTCAGTATTCTTCACAGCAGGCAGAAACATAGGAGACCTGGGAAGGCTCACACCCTTCTTACTGCCCAAGAAGCCACCATTCTCCACCTTGTCACCAGGAAGATAGCACTTTTCTCCATCTTACTAGAAATAGGTCCCTCATCCAAATAGATCTTGCTGTCCACTTCTTGTCCAGCCACAGAATGTTCTGGTCATACTTTTCCATGTAGGCATTATCCAGAGTGATCTTGAGAGCAGCTCACTTCAGATCCATTTTCATGATGTCAATGCCCTTAATGAGCTCAGTTGGGATTTCAGGTCCTTTAGTGTCCAAAGCCACAGCAATTGGTTGATGGAGAATGGGGTCAAAAAACAAAGCTCTCTGTGGATGAGCACACATTCGTGATCAACTCTACATGGCACTCATAAGTCCAAGGGACTAGTCAGACAACCCACATTCATTCCAGACTTAATCATTTCCTTTCATCTCCACTGTTTGGGAAGCTGGGATGATGGTACAATGATGCCAGTGTTCTGGACCGTGAGTCAACATCCAGGCAGCACATGTGCTCCATGAACATGTGAGCTGTAACCATGTGCAGCCGCTGGGTCTGAATGGAGGCAGCCCAGCTTCATTATGAGTCTTCTGAGGTTTTCTGGCATGGTCCAGCTCTGCCTTCACTGCAAATACAGCTAGGAAGCTCCGGAGCCCTCACTCCTATACCCATAGTTTTAATTGTCTTGTAGTTTTAAGTTCTTTAAAATATCTAATAGAAGATTTTTATTCAATCACTTGAAAATATTTGTTGAGTGCCTTCTACATGCCTGAAATGGCTAGTATCTACAGGTATGTGATTGAGCAACTTGGTACCTAATCAATTAAGCCTACAATCATCTTAACATTTATCAAGAACATTTAAAAACATCCTTTGCTTTTCACTTGGTTTTGAAGACACTTTGCTCTAATAGCAACATATGTTTAGCATCTTTCATTGAGTCTAGTTTACATTTACTGATGGCTAGTTTCATTCATTTTTTATGTTTAGTTTATTAATTTCAGTCTCAAGAGGGAATTTTTCCATATACTTAGGACAATATTCTTGAGTATACCTTATAAGATTGGAATCCTGTCCTTTGGTTGGATATATAAGATAGTAATTTAAAAACACTTGAGTTATATCACTTTATGTATAATACAAAGCAAATGTGTTTGCTGATAGATTTCTGAAAAGAGGAAATTATATCCCATCTGATTCAAATGTATGATATGTCAAGGTCATTGTGCTGTCATGTGTAACTAATTAAAACAAATAAAAAATTTTTAAAAAACTCGTTTTATGTATTGTAATCCCTTTACTCTCTAAAATCTCCAAAATCTGTCATAATTGCCCTCCTAGGTGCTGATACCAGGAACATCAATGGGAGTAAGGAAGTGCCCTAACCAGAGGACATGAATAAATTACTTCCATGTTAATTAGTTTATTTCCCTTTTTAATTTTTATAATTCTTTATAAAGAACTGATTACCCATCTGCTACTATGTTCTGTCCTACAGTCACTTATTACCTCTTTCATTGCCTTTATCCTTATTTTTATATTGTATATAGTACTTAATTTTCCTTAAGAAATCAAGCTTAGGGACATATGTGGATTCCTATGAGGATGGCATTCTAGGCAGAAAAAAATGGGAAGTGCAAAGACCTTAAGTCAGAGCTTGACTGATTGAAGTGGATAAGGAGAAGAAAGGAGGAGAAAAGCCAGGAGAAAGATCACTGAGGACCTTTAAAGCACATTAATCAGACATTTTTTGGTGTGTATTTTTATAACACTATATAAAAGCTAGAAAATATGAAAAAAAAAAAAAAGGTCTGGATTCTCCCTCCTGTTGTGCAGTCTTATCTGTCTCCAATCTGTCTTTGCTTAATGTCAGACACCAGAAAAACAACATGTTGCTTTGAAAGAAGTTTTTCTTGAATCATAAAGCTATGGAAATGTATTTAAATTTTTTTAAAAAATTATGTGTTTTATTCACTTTCATAGGACAATAAACCCAATACAAAGAGTTGAAGGAGGAAAGGTAAGTAATTGTCTTTTCTAACTCTAAAATTCAGATTTTGGCTTCTACTACAGTTTAATTGGGAACTAAACAATTTCACTTGGACCCTCTCTTTCTGTTCATCCATCATGCTGCTCTAATATTAGATTTTATGCCTTCCCTCTGTGGAGATGGCTGCCCTTACTACAGACTTAGATTGCCTCTCAATCAAATCCAATGGGAGAAGACCAAGGGACTCTGGGAAGTCTCAGCCTCTTACTAATTCTAATCATGTCACAAAGAAATTTCTGGGATTATTTATCAATGACAATAGCTAAAAATGTAATATACTTATTTCCAGCATGAATTATATGCCTCCATCCAGTGTAGGTCACTGAAGGACTCTCCAAGTGGTACTGGAAGTAGAATAAATTGATAACGGAGAACAAACAACTCAGGAAATATCCATTCATTTGGCTACCCCATCTTCCCACCCTTATACCTTTCAAAAGTGTCTCTGTCTACATTATATACATGTGCCATGTTCCACAGAAACATACCTTTTCACCTCTCTGAAAGAAATAGCATACAAGGTCTTACTCATTTTCTGTACCCAAGAAAAGGGATGTAGCTCAGTGGTAGAACACTTGCCCAGCATGTACAAGGCCTTGGGTTCAATCCCCAACACAAAACAAAAACATAAACCTTTTTTATTCACAACTCTAAATCAAAGATATCTGTTAAATGTACAGTCCTCTCAATCACACTTATGTCTAATTCCTCTGGGCCCACAGAACAAATACTACATAGCACAATTAATCAATCCTCAAATCTCATTCAATGCATATTTTTTTCCTAAGCTGTCATTTGGGGAAGACAAGATAAAATTGTTGCTAGTACACAAACAACTGCCATATTTTATATGACAGGTAGAAAAAAAAACTTGACTTAGAAGTAAAATATATTTCAGAGAATATTTCGTTTTTATTGATAAGAAAATGGTTAAAGGCAGATTAGTAGACCACTTTTTCCTTGGTGGGGATAAGAGAGGGCATGAATGACTTCTGGCATATCTCCTTGTATACAGGGATTCTCTACCTGCAAAGTGCTATAGTGGAATATTTTGGATCAATTGTTCTTGTTGTAAGGAAACTTTAAAATCTGGACTTTTCCTATACCTGTTCTTTGTTTCTATCCTTTGAATTATTAGTCAAGGTTGATGTCAGGTAATATCTATGGTTTAGGTGGCACTGCTTCGACCCTTTAGTCTATTAAGTTAACACAGTTGTTTTTCATGATCATATCTGTTATACATCCTATAATGTTTATAAGTGCACTTCTTTTAACTCCAGGTTCTGGAGTCTGAGAAGTATTTCAAGATTTGAGCTATCTTAACATCTTTTTTTGTACGATTTTGGATTTCTCTAGCAGTACAATTTATTCAAACTCTCGACATAGTTTTTATCTATTTCCATTTACTTTATCTCAGAAAGTAGTATCCAGAAGGAATATAACTGAGAATCAGAGTATTTATAACTAGAAATCACTCTTAGATTTTTTGTCTTCTAGAAATTGGTCATATAGTGCCATAAAGCCTGCATAGCTTTCTCAGACAGAGCCAGACCATGAAGAATAGAATAATTTAACTTCAAATGCACATACATTGATGCACTACTACAAGGATTGAGAACTATCAGGGGAAGAAGATATCATCAACTGGATAAAAAGTGCCAGTGACTGATCCCAAAGAAAGAAAAATGTAAGAGCTGCCTAATGAAAAATTAAATATAACTTTTAAGGAAGCAAAGCAATCTTCAAGAAATGACAGAGAACAAATACAGTGAATTGATAAAAACGGTAGTTGACCAGAAAGAGAAATTGAATAGAGTCAAATGATAATGATGATAAATTAGAAAAAAATTGGAGTTGAAAAATATATTCAATGAAATAAAAGACTCAATAGAGAGTGTCAACAACAGGACTGGTCAAGCAGAAAAAAGAATTTATGATCTTGAAAAGAATTGATGATCTTGAAAAGAATTTATGATCTTGAAGACTGAGGGGAAAAAGAATGAAAAGAAATTATGAAAACTTACAGGAATGAAAAGAAATTATGAAAACTTACAGGATTTATGGAACAGTATGAAAAGAGCAAATGTTTGAGTCATAGAAGTTTAAAAAGAAGAGAAAGAAATAGTAGCAGAAAATCTTCCAAGCCTGGAGAAATGTTAAATATGCAAATACAGGAAGGTCAAATCAAAAGTTTCTAATCATATTCAGTCCAGTTAAGACTATACCTAAAGACTATATCACCAGATATATTATAATCAAGAGGAACCAAGCTACTCTTTCAACACTTTTAGAATTTTCCTCAGCTAAATATTTAATTTGGTCACTAGCAAGTTGTTCCTATTTAAAAACACTAGAACATTAGGACACTAATATAATTCAGTCTTTTTTTTTTTTTTTGGCCACAGTGTAACAAGCCATCTTTTATCCATTGTCAAATAACATGTTCCTAATTTCTGAGACCTTACCAGAATGGTCTTTACTCTCCATATTTCTACCAAAATTCTGCACTTAGGATGTAGGCTTTCTCTCCAGCTCTCCACTGTTCTTCCTAAAAACCCTCTCCAAAATCACCCTTAGCATCCATTTTTCTTTCTACCTTACACTTCAGAACTCTTCCAGCCCCTACTTATTACTTATTTCCCAAGTTGCTTCTACATTTTTAGGTATTTGCAATAACAGTATTCCACTTTTTGATCTCAATTTCTATCTTAGTCAGCTCAGGTTAATAAAGCAAAATACCACAGATTGGGTGTCTTAAGCAACAGACTTTTATTGCTCACAGTTCTGGTACAGTTCTGGTGACAGGAAAGTCCATGATCGAGATGCTGGCAGATTTAGTTCCTGGTAAAGGCCTTCTTGTAGTTTACTGATGTTTGCTCTCTAACTTTGGCCTTATACTGTAGAGAAAAGGGGGATGCTCTGGTCTCACTGTTTTTAAAAATATCACTATTTCCATCATGAGGGTTCCACCCTCGATATTTCATATAATCCTAGTTTTTTCCCAAAGACTCTACCATCAAATGCCACCACACTTAGGTTGAGGGTTTCAATATATAAATTTGGGGGAGGGAAACAAATATTGGGTCCATAACAGATGGTAAGGAAGACAAAAAAATAATGATCCCATTATATAAAACCGCAGAAAATGTAAATGAATGTAAAATGTAGTTAATGCCCACAGAAAAAGAAAGATCAGTGATTTGAGGAAGAGTGTGGTAAGATGGAGGGATTCTAAAGAGCAAGAGGAGTTTTTTGGGGGGATGGATAATAGATACATTTGATGCAAAAATTTCAACAATTGTTTTATAGATTTAGGTATGTTATGATTTAATATTTTAAACAAAATCAGGTCATTTTATTCAAATGATATCTCAAGGTATTTTAAAAATTAATATTTTGTTGTACATTATTTTAAGTCTATATTATTTGCTACTTATTTATTTACTAAAAATCTAAGATAGAATTCTTTTATTGTTTTTTTTCATTTCCTTAACAATACATTTTATAATTGTTAAAACAATTTGAAGTTTTCATATACCCAGAAAAAAAAGCACGTCTTGAATGAATTTCCAAAACCAATAAATTTACTTTTCTAACATTATCTAGATCAAGAAATGAAACAATACCAGAACATTGACTGCCCCCACATCATTCCTTTTCCCAATAAATATCCCACCCATTTCTATTCCTAAGGTAATAATTATCTTGACTTGTAATCTTTTGTTAGATGTATTCCTTGGTATTTGGTTTTATTTTAAATGGCATTTAAACTCCATTTTCTAGTATTTCATTGATAATATACAAAAATTTTTTTTGTATTTTTATTAGTCTACTTTTTTGATGCTGTCTCTCTGTCTACAGGATTTTATAATCTAAACAAAGCTAAAATGTGAGAGATTTTACTCTATCATTTTAGCCAAGTCCACCAATCTCCCATGTCATTGCAGAACTTGGCATGTATCTAATTGAAGCAGCAGCCCTGTGTTTGGTTTCTTCTAGTTTTCTTTTTTGTTTGTTTGTTTTAATTTTTATTTTTTGGTATTAGGGATTTGTTGTTGTTATTTTAGTACTGGGGATTGAATGCAGGGGCATTTAACCAAAGAGACACATCCCAGCCCTTTTTTATTTTCAGACAGGATCTCACTAAATTGCTGAGGATCACAACTGATCCTCCTGTCTCAGCCTTCCAAGTTGCTGGGATTAAAGGCGTGCTCCATGGTGCCGGCTTGTTCTAGTTTTCAACACACAATTCTATTTCCATGTGATTAGATAGTTTTGAGTTTCTCTTTCCCAGAGTTGATTCCCTATGTAATGAGTTAGTGAAGATTTCATTCCACATCCAGAATTTACAAATGCTCCAAGGGAAGAAAGTACTTGGATACACCTCTTCTAGGAAGGACTCAAACGTCAGTTGGCTTTTAATTTTTGTGATTCTTATTATCATACTTTCATTCACAGCTCTCCAAGATATTTGCAAATATGCCTTTAAACTTATCTTTTAAAATTTTTTGTTCCTGTTTTAAAATAGTCGCTGCACTGGTCACAGCAGTGAGTATGTTGGCCTGCCAGCAAGCACCTACTATATCTCACTTTGAAGTACAAGTCTTGATCCATTCTTTTTGACTTCTAATGTTGATGCTTTATGGTCAAAGAAATTAGTACTCCTGTGAATTTGCTAAAGTTTTCTTTGTGGCTGATACATAGTTTATTTCTGTAAATATTCCATATGTATTAGGAAAGAATACATCTTTTGTGTCAAATGTGGAATTCTGTACATTTATGGTTCAAACATATTTAATAATGACTTAACTATGTTTTAGTCTTTAGTATATCAGCTTGTGGCTTTTTTTTTCTCCTCTTCTTGATCCATTAATTTTCTAGAGTTTGGTTAAAATATCTAAACATTTTCTGGTTTATCTATTTCCTTGTAGTATTATTTATCATTATTTTATTTTTAGGTTGTATTAGTAGATGGCATGCATGTTTAGATGGGCATAATTTTCTTGTTCTATTATCCCACCAGTACACATCATTTTTTCATTTATCCCTTAAATTTCATTCTTCATATATTAAAATTGCTGTCCTAGCTTGCTTTAGGTTTATATTTTTCTGGTATACTTTGTGGTCACACTTTTTATTAACTTCTGTATACTTTTCAAGTGTGTTTTATAGACATATTGTTGGACCTTGCATTTATAATTATATATTTTTTTTTTTGAATTTTTAATTTTAATTAAATATTTTAAAACTGGTATTTGACTCAATTACTGTAAAACATGCATATTTGGAACATGTCTATACATTTCACAATGATAATGATCCACTTTGTAAAAATGTTATTATTTGAGTATAGAAAAATATCATTTCTCACTTATTTGAATTGCCAACTATCTCCTCTCACTACCAGGAGAAGAGTATTCCATTGATACTTCAAGCCTAATTTAAGCTGTAAATTACGTAACCTGTCTTTAAGTAGCCTTCAATCACACATGATAAGCATCTTAACATCTATAAAATGACCACCTAAAGAAATACAATTGAATTCATAAAAAGATGTATTAAATCAAAAGTACATGCCAATACTACCAATATGGTTTTATTTTTGTCATTGTCAACATGTACAGCATTGGAATTGTATTAATCATAGTTTAAATATAATATAAATATAATCATCTCCAAGAAGTTTTAACCCACTTAGGTTCTTTGTGATTGCTGCTGTATTAGCAACTGTCTAACATCTACTGTAGTATTGTTTTGCCTCTCTCCCTACTAGTGAGGCCACCAAATAGTTTTCTTCTAATGGTTGAAAAGCTATATTCTTTGATATTTTTGGTAGTATTTTTCAACCTAAGCCACATAATCATGTTTATTTACTCTAATGATGTGTTTAACTTAGTATGTTTTGAGTGGATACATTATTAGCAAGCTTTCCGATCCCTTTTGTCTTTCTCTCCCTTAATCCCCCTTTCTGCTTTATGTTGTATATATTTTCTGTTTCTTTCCTTCTTTCTTAGACTTGTTGTTCACTGGCTATAGGTCTGAGGGAGGAAGGAGGGAACAGATGACTGTGGATGCGATCAGTAGACCATTGGATTCATGGTTTTAGGGCTTGGAGAAAATTGGGGCTAAACATTTGGAATATATATAGCTGCCACTATTATTCTGTGAAGAGAAAGAAGGGGAGGGAGGGAAAAAGGTGAGAGAAAACATTAGCGGTAGGCAGGAAAAAGAAGCCAGCATATAAAAACTTTAGATTCACAGACAGATGGTCATAAAGAGATCACATATTATATATGTACATGCCAGGAATTTACAGATATCTGTATTGGATATAATAAATACATATTATTATGTATAATGACTCTGCTGATGGTCGAGTTACTGTGATTCCACTCTCAAAGGTAAGTTACCAGGCCTATCAGGGTCCATTCAAAACAAGACTGGTCAGAAGTGGTCTTGTTACAGTTAGAAAACTTTTTAAGCCTGATTCTTTAGTTAGAAATAAAGAATGGCAGAGAAACTCCCTATCATTAAAATAGTTCCCACTCTCCAGCCTGCAACTGTCCAAAATAAAGTTTACTTGAAATACTCTATGAAATGGCTAATAAGATCTAACTATCACTCATACTTCAGCATGGATTCATTTAATATGTCTACTTTCTCATTCTGAAACTAAAGTCACAAAGAGGGCAGGAATAAATAAGTTCTGATTAATAAAATCTTTTAGAAAGGGCAAACTAGGATCATTTTTGAAGGCTAGTTTACTCTAAGCAGAATGATGGCAACAGATTCTTTTACAATATAAATGCTATTTATGGGAAGTGTTTTGCTTTGACAGCCTGATAAATGCTATTGATGAAAAAAGTTGGGTTCCAAAGAATGTGAATTTGTCTGAAATCCAATCATAGGTTACTTGAATATTTTCTTATGTAATCTCCCTGATGGCAGAGAAGAGCAGAAGAGCAAGGTAGCAACATTTCAAGTATCTTAGTTCTCATTTATTCACTTAAACTTAATCCCACATTTATTTTAGGCTACCTATGTACAAGCAATGGATCTTTAAATCTCTTTTTGGGATCATGACCATCCCTGGTATCTTGGTGTTTTTGATATTTCCTTTTAGCACTGATCAATTCAAAAGTATCAAATGTGAACATTTAAGCCATGTGTTTATACTAGTAATTAGGTACCAGGAGCTGTTCTAAGTTTCCTGAATATATTAATGTATAAATTATATAAATCCCTTTACTAACTTTACAAGGGAAGTGTTTTTCCAAACTTGCAGATGAGGAAGTTGAGTGTATACATGTTAAACAACTTCCCCCAAATTGTGATAGCAGAATTTGAACCCGTGCAGACAAAGAACTTAAACTTGTATAAAATTCCAAGTTTAACTGTTTCATTTTCTTGATTGCTTTGTCCCCTTTGATTGAGAATGTACTATGGAAGAAACTAATTTCATGTGGTTTTCTCATATCATTGGTAATAAATTAATATCAACTCTTCTTTCTTCATCAGGGCAAAAACCTCTATACACAATATTCTATTTTTTTTTTCAAAACTGAAATGCAAGTCAGATTAAGGTTTTAAAAAGTACCAATTTAATACTTAATATTTAGAAATAAGGTACACAGAGACACAATAGTAATACAAAATACATACAATTTTAAACTGCATTCATTTGAACCCTTAGCATGGATGGCTGACAGCTTCCCAGACATATAATTTTGGACCATGTTATCAGATTTTTTGGGGGGTGTGTGTTTATTTAAAATACATATATTCATGCAATTAGATTTTTTAAAAAAATAAATATGACAATATATGGATTTCTGAAGTATAAATTGACATACAAATCTATATATTTTCTTAATATTTTCATTAAAGAAGCATTCTATAACATGAAACAGTTCAATTTAGATGTAATGAAAAGGCATGAGTCATGGTTTTATTAGAATTGTGTAACTCACATACTTACAGAACAGTAAACACAAAATTGTAAAACAAAATTACATCATTATTTTTCTCCACATCATCAACTTCAGAAAACTACTTCACTGGAATAATTACAAAATTCCCAATTCCAAATGTTAATAAGGAAACTCATAGAAGAGCAATTTGGGAAACTGAATTTTACCTTCTGAGAATTAGTGGAGTAACACAGTATTGCTCCTGGGGATTGTCAAAGCTTTGCTAGAACTCCTGGGGTGTAGATTATTTTATAAAATAGTAGAACTAAAACTCCATCCACTTACCAGCACACGAGCTTGTGATAAGCTTTCCCTTCCAAACAAATGTCCACAACTCTGAATCACAGGTTAGTGAACTGGTCTTAAATGTCCTCACCCTCAACTCTTCAAAAAGGTAGCTCTAGAGTAAGAAGAATCCATTACGTTTTCTCACCTGAATAGTTTGAATTTTTATTTTGAATTTATATGTAAGAAACAATAATCTTACACATAAGCAAGTATGATAAAACTTAAGATTTAATTTTCAAAGAAAACAAGTTATTTATTTATCAGAACATATTCCTTAGTGTTAACTAAATTAAAAAGTTAACACAGGAGAGGCAAAAAGATTTTCCTGAACTAATTAAGAACAGTAGTCCTTAACTCTAACTACAAATTAGAACCAAATGGAGTTTTGAAAAAAACTGAAGCATGACTCCATCACAAGGGGTGGGGTCCATATTGAAACCAGATTTGGAATAATTAATAATTATTAATTACTCAGGATGGATTTTGTTTAAATAATTTAAAATTCAAATACATGAGTATTTCCTGTGTGACAGACACTTGCTCTGAATGCTAATATAATTGTTTTGCTGTCACAAAAGATTTCCTTTTATTTTCCTGAAATGTCCTCCACTTAAAATTATCATTGAAGACATCACCTCAGAAACATTCTCAAGATAGAATGGACAGAATGTAATAACTTAATTTCATTTTTCAAGTCATACTACATGAGGTATTCTCTACCTTCTATTTGAAGTCACAAAATCATAATCTATGAACTGAAATAAGATATTGCTTTAATGTTTAATAGAATCTCCTGGGTCAAGAATTAATACCCACTGGCATCCATGCTTGCTTTAAATTGCCTAGAAAAATCTATGCCAGATCCTCTGGGAACCTAATAAGACTGGGTTTTTAATGCAGATTATGTTTCTTGTGACCTATTTATAAAACATTTCTTAAAAACATTACAGGAATATGGTTTTAGAGACATATATAATTAGAAATTAGTTTTCTCAAAGGAACTAAAAAGTATAGTTTTTGAAATACTACATAATTAGAAATTAGTTACTATCCCAGAATGACAGCTTTCTTGAGCTTTAACATTTCAAATTATAACTTACTTTATAAAACTCATTTAAAATGTATTTTAACTAAAAAAAAAGATTAGATTTCAATTAATAAATTTAACTTTTAATTTGTACCTACTTTCAATGTAACACATTTTTCAGGTTTCAATTTGCTAAAACCAAAGTGATAAATTTATTAATCATTTAGTAGGATAATTTTGTAATTGACAACTGGCCCAAATGATGCAATTTTGGTTAAATCATAATAAATGCTCATATATGCAAATGCACTAGAAAACAAATTGCTTTGTTTTGAAAACAATTTGTTTTCCATATTGGATAGAATTAAGACAGCTTAAAACATTTTTATGAAACTCAGTAGTTAAAATAAATATTTAATAATATATATACCACAAGATATCAAGAATTTAGTGCTTAAAAATAAACTTTGTCACATTGTTTTCAGTTAAAAAGAACTGAATTTAGTGGCTTAAAGTAAGAATAATCAAGGTGTCACTTTGAAAACAGAAAATTAAATTCAATAAAACTAGAGAGCTAACAATAAGATGAAAGAGAAGTCTACTATTACTCAGGAGTCTAAAGTTAAGAATTATCAGAGCTTCTCAATATGATTAATGTTAAGAAACATAACAGTTTGGGGATTAAAAGCTGAAGAACAGTCATGATTTAGTGGTTCATGTTTTGACTGTCAATGTGGAAAAAAAAATACAGTATATGTGAGCACCATTAGAAGAGAGAGAGTGTGTGTGTGTGTGTGTAACTTCAGCTGCTTCAAAACTGCATTGTATAATGAAGAACAAGTATGAAATTAAGAAAAACTATTCTTAAACTAACATGTCATAATTCATCTAAAATGTTTTACCCAGCATTCTAAAAGTCAACCAAATAATACAACATAAAGACCCAGTGTTCTTTTGTAGTGCAAAAATCTCTTGATTTAAAAGAATTATTGAAGAAAAAAAAAATGTGTTCAAAAAATGTTTTTAACCCAATGCCAGTTTTCAACAGGTAAAGGAAAAATGGAGTGGCTAATAAATGGGAATTCATAGAATGAACCAGCACTTGCTGGATTTATCCTCAAAGAATCATAATCATTCAGGCTTCAAACTATTTTTAAGTCAGAGTTGTAAAGATTATTCTGCCAGAAAAATTTTCCTTCTATAATCAAAGTCACAAATTGATCAGCTGTAATTTGAAATTTTTGCTTTGTTAACCAAAACTAAAAACTTCTGCCATATCATATATGACACATATCTTGGGGTAAGACAGGTCTTTAATGAAAAATCTTATTTTGATCCAAGGTAGAGGCAGCCCATGATAGACTGTTACATATTCTTGATAGTTTTCAAAGCTCCCAGTACAAGCAATCACATGATATAGATTGAAGTTTTTGATACCAATGTCACATTATAAAGAATAATGCTATTCTCCATTTAAAATACGTTCAATTTCTTCTAGTCTTTTTAAAGCAGCAACTCTCTTCTTCTCAATTTCTTTGATGTCTTTTGTTGTTTTTTGGGGGGTCTCTTTGTCTGCATTTTTTGCTAATTGTTTTTTGGATTTAGATTCAATTGTTTTCATTATCTGTGTTGGTCTGGATTCACTTCTGATTTCTTTTATATTTTCAGCTGGAAGTTTGTCTCCTTCTTCACCTGAAGTCTTATCAGCTGGGAATACTAGCTGTTCTACAAAACCAGATGAGGAAATTTTATCCCTGACTATACTCAAATGGCGTTGAATATATTCTTCATGTGGTGCTAATGCCAATGTTTCAACCAAGCATTTTTCAGCTTTTAATAAATCCTTCTCTTCAAAATAAACAACACAAAGATTGTGTTTTCCTTGCACATTGCTTGGATCCATCTCCAAAATCTTTTCAAAACATTTTTTTGCTCCAAGTATATCTTTCTTTTGATTCATCAGAATGTCTCCTTTTAAAATGAGACCCTTGATATGATCAGGGTAGTATCTCAGTAACTCTTCTAAAATTGGCAAAGCCTTTAATTCTTTTGCAGTCTGAGAATACAGGAGAGCCAGATTAAATAAAGCACTTCTGAAATCGGCTTGTAATTTTATAGCTTTCTTCATCCAAATCTCTGCCTCAGTGTCCTTTTTGTCATCCATGGCAAGCATTCCCAAATTGAAATAGCCATTAGCATCTTGTGGCTCCTCATTTACGTAGTTTAAAAGTCTTTTTCTAGCTTCAGGTCTGAGTTTAACTTCACCTAGGAATCATTTTTTTTTTTTAAAGATAATAAAATATTATTATCAAATGAATTGCATCTAAGGAACACAGTCATTTTCAAATATTTAATTAGATTACAAAAAGATAGCACCAAAGCAACTAATTTCTATACCTTAAATAAAAAACTAAAAGCAAAAAATCTCTCTTTATTGGAAAGATAAATATGTTTGAAACACTGACATAATTAAATGATAGATCATTTCCTTTCCTTTAAAGTAGTAAGAGTGCTTCAGAAGCCAAAAGGGAAAAAAATCGTTTCAAAGTTAAGAATCTACAAGGAAATATCAAAGGAAGAATACAGAATTAAGAGGACAAAGGTGTATGATTTCCCAAAAAAGACATCAATCTTGATTTTGTTAAATTATGACTTTATATTCTGAACAAGTTACTTAACATCTCTGGGTTAACTTACTGAATTTTACAAGAATTACTATGATATATATGTAAAAATGCCCAGCAAAAAGTAACTTATTGTTAAAAATGTTTCAGAATTATTAACTCAGTTTTCTGGCATATTATTTCAAAATTTTTAGGAAACTTCAAGGGCAAAAATAGACCATTATCTATTAGGCTTTAAAATTAGGATCTGAAAAACAAATACTTACTGAGATAATTTCTATTGCAAATAAGATTTTTTTCAGTTCTACAACTATACACTTTAGGGTGCAATCTTATATTGTATAATGAGCAGCCTTCATGATCATTATTTTACAAACCATTAGTTTTACTAAAAATTATACATTTTTGAACACCAACCATAAACTCTGTTCTTTTAATTCACAACATGATGAATATGGAAAATTTGAAAATAAATCACTAGACTTCAGTTACTAATGTAGCTCTATGAAGTTGGGAGGAGCTTCATTTATAACTTAGTAAATAGAAGATCGGTCAAAGTGAGCATATTAAAAATATTATAATTTTACGATTCTTTCCTTTTTGTAAATGTTTTAAGAAAAACATTTAAGAAATAAACAGCAATTACAAATAAAAAGATCTTTCCAACATAAAGTTTAAAGAGATTATAATCATATATTCTGCCTTGAGAGGGACAACTAACATTTCTATACAACATACGGTAAAAAGATAGAAAATTATTGTGATTAATAATTTAGTTTTGCAGGATTGTAGGAAATATAGGAAATTACAATAATACCTCAAAAAATTAGTAAAACTAGATATAAAAAATATAAGTATTTTATCTTGTAAATCAAAGTAAACTCTAATGTTATTTATATGTTAAAGAGGTTATATTATGTTTACATGAATAAATTAACAAACACATTAGATATTGTTTAACAGACTGCCTAAAAATTAGTCTTAACACATACTGAAAAATGAATAATTAGTATTCTCATGTCAGTGCATTTTACTTGAAAAAGAGTCTAAAGTAAAACTCAAGTATTTTAAATATTCTTACTATGTCATTTATATACAATTTTGTTATAAACTACCTCTACAAAATGTTTATTATGGGTAATGAAGTTTAAGTTAATGTTTTACTGTGTATCAAATTATAATTATAAAAATATTGAGAAAACATACCTGATTCTTGCATTAGTATAGCAGAATTGAATAATGCTAGTTTGTGCTTTGGATTTAGTTCTAAAGCATGATTAAAGTTTCTTAGGGCTTCATTTGGTTCTTTAAGTTCAATATATACAATTGCCAGGTTGTACCAAAGATCTGCATTATTTCTGTCCAGTTCTAGTGCTTTAAGATATGCTTCCTTTGCTTTGAGAGGTTTATTCATTTTTAAAAGCAATTCTCCCCTGTGAAAAAAATTAAACATGAGGTTTATGTAAAACATTATATGTCAGTTAGTAGACACCATTTATTACAAGTTTGAAGCCTTTCCACATACAGCTTTCATTACTTCTCTTAACTTAGTCTCTTAAAAGTTCTCTTCAAAAACAAAAATAACATTTTGAAGCTGCTCTCAAGTCTGAACTCCATAGTTCGGCAAATTAGGCTGGATATATTTTCAAATATTATTACAGAAAGAAAACGTATGCTTGACTTTAGGTTAGATGTGGAGAGGCACTCAAAAAAGGGGAACAGAGGAAATCTATTCTTTGAATATATCTTAAAATGAAACAGACTTGACTACATTAGAAAAATGAGTCTAATCAAGTAATAATAATCAAGTGTGGGAGATCAGTATATTTTTCAGATAATGAAGAAAGCATTTGAAAAAGAAAAATAAATGTGATTGTAGAAAAATTACAGTTTTCAAATCTATGATACAAATCTCACTATACAAATGAACAGAGCATTTGAAATTTGTAACTCCTTATATTAACTTACTATCCTTAAAAGTACTCTGTAAAATGAACATTAAAAGGAATTTCAAAAAAGTTGATCTTGTAGGGTAGAAGGGAAATAGTGCCACCTGCAGATAACTAAGAAACACATCTAGAATTGGAGATCAGTTAGAAAATCATTGCATCAATTTTCTAATCTAGTTTCATTTACTGCTAGAGAACTTAAATTTAGTTTTGCTCAAAAATATTTTTACTAATATTTTCACTGAAACAACTTCTAAGAATTAATCTATTTTTTAAATGCAGAGATTATTGAATAATTCTTTATGGATAAACACATGACAATGAATACTGGATAAGGCTAAAAAAGAGAACCTCCAATTTAAAAATAAATTATATCTCAAAAAGTTAAATTCTGAATGCACTTTTTCTATAGAAACAGTGGTTAGTTTTCCTAGCCTGGCTGCAAAACAGAGTTTAACAGCCATTTTTCCCAAAGTATACAAATGATAACACCTACATGAGAAAGTACATAAGACTGAACATGTGATGTTAGAAAACTACCAAGGTTTCTTTGTGGTTAAAGAAATCAATAACCAGTCAAATCTCAAAATTTACTTAAGAAAGTTTCTGAGAGTTGAATAACAGAAGGTGCTAACAGAAAATATAAATTCTAGATATTTTAGATGGGAAAAAAAGAAAAAGATTTTGGTGATGATAAGAAAATGAAACAGGGGCTGGGGATGTGGCTCAAGCGGTAGCGCGCTCGCCTGGCATGCGTGCAGCCTGGGTTCGATCCTCAGCACCACATACAAACAAAGATGTGTCCGCTGAAAGCTAAAATGAATATTAAAAAAAAATTCTCTCTCTCTCTCTCTGTCAAAAAAAAAAAAAAAAAGAAAATGAAACAGAAGGAGCTTTTTCTACCCTTTCCTTCATATAAAACTTAAGTTAGCCATTTCAAAACAAGGGATTCCCTTGTCAATTTCAAATTAATTAAATTTGGTTGTCATTCTAAAATAAGCTATAATCTCTCTATGTATTTGGAGTCAAGTAACTAAAAGAAAAACATGCCAAATTTAGTCAAGAGGTACATGCAGATACAGCTTCAATCTTCTACATTGATGGCTCTAAAGTGAACTATGATACCTGCTAATGTAGGCCTGTTTGAAGTCTGGTCTCATACTTATTGCTTGTCGATAAAGTTGATCTGCTTCTTCTAACCGGGACTCATTTGCTCGGATAAGGTTGGCCAGATTGATATAAACATTTAGGTGGTTAGGAGCAATTCTAGCTGCATATTTTTTACCAGGAATAATCTGTTTAGAAGAAAAGGTATTTTCATTATTTGATATTTCAGTACCAAATAAAGATAAAAAGTAAGTTTTCCTAGGGGCTTATTTAAAGTAACACAGAAAACAGTAACATTATGCTGCCAGTTTTACTAATGTATCAAATTAAATATAAAAATGTGAAAGTGAACATGTGTAATATTCACAAAACGTAAAATTTTGTGGCAATAAAGGACAATTTTTCATTCATGTCAGCTAAATGCAACCATTGATAGCTTTTTATTCATATCTACTTTTTCTGAAGTCAGATAAATCAGATATTTTAGAGGCCAAGATTTCTTAAAAAATTGGCATCAGAAAAGGAAAAAACCCAGATCTCCTGCCTCTCAGTCCAACTGTACACTTTGTCAATTTTTTTTTTTGTCAGCAAAATATTTCCTGAGGGCAGTTAATTTTATTTCAGAGTTATACTTAAAACTAACTTGTTTGATAAATACATGTTCTAGTCAGTTGATTATTCAGGTTAAAAAAAGGTCATTACATACAATATAGATGGATCCAATTTTTTAACGAACACAATAAATTATCTGATTAAAAAACCTATAATAAGTATAAATTTAACATATCATTTTAGAATTGAAATAATCCTCAGGATATGTGGTCCAACTTTGTTTTTAGAAAATTTATTAAAGTATCCAATCATTAATATTGCTATTTTAATGAGAAATCTGCAGCACAAATTGTTTTCTGAACAGATCTTTCATCTTTGATACTATATTGTTATATCTGATGAATTTCTGCTTATATCATTCTAACAAGTGATTAAAACAATTTAGCAACAGAGACATTCTATTTTATCACTTATATTCATTTTTTGGATAGGAAAAATGTTGAATTTATTGCTTAAAGTACACAAAATCCTCCTCATATAGACTATAAGACTATAAATAGACTATAAAAATAATTAAACATCAAGTTAGCTAGAAAAGTAAATGTAATCATTTATAACACTTTCTATAGAAATA
Source organism: Marmota marmota marmota (assembly GCF_001458135.2). Classification (NCBI taxonomy): domain Eukaryota; kingdom Metazoa; phylum Chordata; class Mammalia; order Rodentia; family Sciuridae; genus Marmota; species Marmota marmota. The sequence goes on from NW_025999853.1 coordinate 21,722,929, forward strand.
GAAAATTCTGTAAGACACCTTACTTTTTATATGAACAAACTGAAGAAAAAGATTTCCCATCCAAATAATACTATTCAACATGGACACAGAGGAGACATGACACAATAGATTAAATTATGACAACTTACTTGAGGCATTAGTGATTTAGCCATCATGTAAGATTCTTCAGCTTCTCTAGTTCTATTTAAATTTTTATAAGTTCTTCCTACATTCATGTGGGCTCCAATATCATCTAAAAGAAAAAAATCATTCATTGAGAGGTATAATAGTATTCAAGGTTACTGAGAAGACATGCTTCTAGAAATAAACTAGATAAAAAATACAAAAGAGGGAAACAGATCTTGCTTTTCCTCTGCTCTGAACTTTTTTCTTTTTTTTGGTAGTAGGGATTTAACCCAGGGGCACTAACACTGAGCCATATCCTCAGCCCATTTTATTTTTATTTTTGAGACATGGGCTTGCTAAATTGCTTAGGGCCTCACTAAGTTGCTGAGGCTGGCTCACACTTATGATCCTCTTGCCTCAGTCTCCTGAGTAGCTGGGATTATAGGCAGAGGATGCCACCATGCCTGGTTCTCTGAACTTCTTTTAACATAACTTGGTATACCTTATGATGAATGGTATACTAAAAAATCATGTATAGCAATGTGAAGGCAGAAAATGTATTTAACATGAAAAATCTATTTCAATCACTCTCTAAAGGGTTAGGAAAACATAGGTCATGATGACATTACCTTACTACTGTTCACTATATTTTACTATCTTATACTAAAGCTTATTTCTATTTCCTTAATCTCATAGTTTTGGAATTCAATAAAAAAATATGGTTCAACTCTGTAAGTGAAAAGGATCATCATGAGTCCTAGAATTAGCTCAAGTATTATAGCTAACAAATATGTATAAAAGTTAGAGACTAAAAGAATTTTGTGATAAGCTTTTTAAAAATTTGTGTGAATGTGACTGTAATGACACAATAATGGAATACAGGGTAACAGTATTACGTAAGATGCTGTGGCCCTTCTCTATTAAATGATGATACAACACTATATAATTCATGAAAAACTTATAAAAAGATTATGTTAACTTTGGAATGCCAGGAAATTATGCCTCATTTTTCAAAATGGAAAAATAAAATCAATTTTTTTTTCAGGGAAAGAAAAATACAGAAAAATATGAGGACTCAATGCATATTAGTTTTAAAAAGATACACTTCCCAGTAAATACTTCAAAGGTTTGGAACAAAGATAAAAGGAAGAGAGATCTTAAATTAGACAATTTTTATTCAACAAGGATATCTAACAGACATGACAAGGTTTCAACTGGTGAATACTACTTGCCTGTGACACCGACGATTTTGCAATTGTGGAATAATTCTCTGACTGCAACTCCCAGGACACATAGGGGCCAAGCATATCTATCTTGGGTATTCCCCTAGGAGGAGAGCAACAGTCCTAAGATCTTGCTACATTATGCTTCAGGTTGGCAACTGTGTGTACTGTATAAAAAATGGCAGATGTAGTATAAATTTGGTTTGAGAACTGGGGGATAAAGTTGGAGGTAAGGGAGTTTTTCATTTTAGATGTACTGCCCAGTCTTATGGAGTCAGTAGGGTTAAGAAAGCAAAAACAAAACAAAAAAACCTCAGGCTAGTTATTGCAATCCTACTTGCAAACTAGAATACCTGTTTTTAAAAAGTTTCAAAGGGAATTCTGCTTTACAGCCAGGAGTGAAAAATTATCTAATTATCAAGTGTGTATAAAAATACACAGTAGGTAATCTTTGCTTTTATAGAACTGATTTGTTTTTTAATTTTTAACATCAATTAAATCCACAGTTTTTGTTATAAAGAAACATATACAGTAAAAACGAAGGATATAAACATGAAAAAGTTATATAGTAATGAATTTAATCTAACAAAAAATTAAACGGGAAATGTATATAAAGAAAAATGTAAATAATGAGGTCAGCTGAGTACTTGTACTAAAATAAGTCTCAACCAGGTTTAGAAAAGAAAGAGGTTATTTACTTAAGATAAAAAAATAAAGCAAATTATAACCCACTGGAATTAGGTGGAATAATAAGAAGTTATTGCCATCAATGCAGACTTCAGACATTATAATAAAGTAGCTCCATTTTTTCAAAGAACAAAAGACAGCAATTAGATATCCTTTAGCAATAAAATGGCTACTTAGTAAGACTTAAAAAATGACATAATTTGTAAGAAGAATTTATAAGTTATAAAGTTAAAACATCCCAAAGGATTTTGGGAATAGTATTATTTCTAAAGTAAATTTAAATTCGAAAAAAGGCAAGAAGATGAAAAAAAATCAAAGATATTTAAATAACTAAGGAGCTATAGAGAAGTCAAAGCACAAATTTGTTTATCTGAGTAAATTATTCAAATCAAGCATAGCATAAGTTAGTCTGCTTTTAATTCAATGTAAATGAGGACATTATAAATCTTAAATGTACTCTCAGTCTGTCAATAACTGTTTTTCTAATAAACTCATATTTTTCAGAACCCTAGTTGGGTAGTGTTTCATTCCTTCTCTCTCCTCAAATTTCTAATATCTTATTTTCATCAGGGAAATGAGAACAGAGAGGAATTTATGACTCATCCCATTATCGATGCTCTCAACCAATCTGTGTGAATATACATACTCAGTTTTCCCTTCTATACCTCCTCTCTGATCTAAGACCAACCAATCTACTTACACACTGAATCATGTTCATTTTCTCCATGTGACTCTGCTCATACTATCTTTGTACTGCTAAAATCTCTGTTCTTTTATACAGTAAATCTCTTTGAAAGAGTTGTTTGTATAATTATTTGTACTTCTTCATTTCCAAGTGACTCATGGATAGAATTCAGGACATCCAAGAACTTGGAAGAGAATGTAATTACATTTTAATTTTCATTAACATGTATGAGTAAATTAGAATTTCCTTCAATTAGAAACACAGGCAAATCCTAATAAGTAGTAACAATACCTTGACTTTGTCATTTAGAAACCACAGATTTTTTATATGACATTACAATTGTAGATACTGTGAAATTTAATTTTCATTTACCATTCCTCTTAAATGACCAGTTATTAGAAGCACCATGGGCTTGCATGTGATCTCAGTCATCCTGTCTACATGTGATGTAGAAGGCAAATTATCAGGCAAATGTGTATGCCTGCTAATGCTTTAGCCAAAAGAATGCAATCAAGAATTCTCACACCGATGTCCAAACTATTTTGCTTCCCAGTATTCCCTGTCCACAAAATTATCAATTAAAAATAAAATTTATAAATATCTGGAAACTCCTAAAACTCTTTTAAAATTATTCCCATCCTGATGACATCAAAGTTAAAGTACAGGTCCACTATCTTTTCTGATTAAACAGTTTCAAAGATTTTTACTTAGATAAAAATGAAATCAATGCTCTCTAGGCAAAACAATACAAAACAAAACAAAAAAATTGGAGGATTCTGATGTATCTTAAGGGTAGATTATCCTTGACTTTTAAAAGGGTTTACAGTAACTGTAACTTTATTTACAAAACTGTGAACTGGGATTTTTAAAAATACACTTGCAATTATCAAAACAAGAAAAATAAATTGGTTATCTAACATAACATGCATGTGGTCTGATCAAAGACTATCATGTAATTTATTCCCATTGTATGCAACAAAAGCCTTCACACGTTTTTTTAATTGAAAGAGCCTTAGGATGTTATGAATCCCTACTCTGTGTGATTTAATGCTATTTCAGGGCTTAAATGATCATCTCAATACTTGTTACTATTCAGTCTTTTGGGACACAATCTAAGTCATTCTTTTTAGCTCTATCTTGGTTACATTCTCCCAAACTCCAATAACTATTCATAATACAGTGAAATAATGTCACTTCATCTGTCAAAGTAATCTATGAACATAGCAAAAAACAAACCAAACCACACAAAGAATAAGAAGTCTCTGAATATCACTTTCAACTTTTATAAGCTTTTTTATTCATAAATATTTCTAATAAACTTGATTACCTGTCCTCCTAAGTCTATGACTTATTAAAACAGTAATTGTGAAAGTGTGATACTTATGTCATACATAGAGAGGTTCAGCAAGTATATCTAAAAAACTATAAAGGTGACAACTGATAATGATGGAGAAAATTATTTAAAACTAAGTGCCCATACTTGCAACATTCTCTGATTAAATACACTGTTTACTAGATTAAATTGCACTTATACACATTTATCAACATACACATTTAGTCTTCAGAACAATGCTGAGACAAAAATCATTATTCCAATTTAAAAATGAGAAAAACTTTGGCTGAAGGGGTCTAAATAAGAGTCTCAAAGCCTGTGTAACCTGACATCAAACTTTCTCTAAATACTCCTAGAATGAATCTAAAAGACTTCAAAAGTAATGAATTAAAACAACCACATTTAGTGATTCTTGATTGTGTATAGGATGCTACAAGATAATGTAGGAGTTAAAAGATAAATCCAATGTTTTACATGCAATTTAATAAATATTTTGAGCAAATTAACATTTCAATAATAAAATATGGCACTACAGAGAATATATTTTTTAAAAAAGAGTAGTTGTAAGGGATTTTACATGAGAAATACTTTCTTTAGGTGGAAAGATGGGAAGGTAATTTAGAATAAGAGCCTATTTTTTGTAGGGTTATAAAAAATGGGTTATAAAAGATCATGTCTAGCAGGGATATGCTGGAAAGTAAATGGGAGGAAAGGGAGAAAGGAGAGAAGGTTCAAGAAGAATACAAACAGATCATTATCCAAAGTACACGTATGAAGACACGAATTGGTGTGAATATACTTTGTATACAAGCAGAGACATGAAAAATTGTGCTCTATATGTGTAATATGAATTGTAATGCATTCCGCAGTCATATATGAAATAAAAAAAATAAGAAGAATATAAACAGAGCCAAAGTAGAAGAACAGTATGTGTTCCCAATATTTCAAGAAAAACTAATCTTGATGAAAGAGTTATAGGAGATAAAACTGGAGGGAAAGACCAATTGTTCCATTTCTATAATCTTCTGTTAATCTTTCTCTCATTGAAACTTGGCTTTGTCTTGGAGACAAGGTTACCTTGCTTGTACCTATTCCAAGTGTTGACTGAGTTCTTTTTCTTATCCTTTGTAACACTGGGCCTGGAAGAAGATTAGATGTTCTCCTTGATCCCTGATGCCACTTGCAGACAATTATCAATCCTTTTAAAAATCACTCTTGTCTAAACATCAGGCCATTGAACTCTATTGTCCATTATCCCTCCAAGTTGCAGTCACTAGTCCCTGTGTGCATATTATAGTGTACATACTTGATACTGGGTTCCTATTGCTCCCTCCAACATCATGACAGTCAAAATTCTTAGCCATTTCAAAATCTATACAGATTTAATATTGTGGCCTTGATGCCTTTCTTCCAATGATTTTCACCTCTTTCTACCAGTTTAGGTTGCTCCAACAGACACAATCATACCTCCTAGAAAAAACTGGGGGCAGTACCCAGTACTCTGTACTTCTGTGAGGACACTTAAGGTGGTGGGTTACTTTTGGTTGTTAATCTGAATTGAAAGTAATGGCATTGGTGGGTACGGATCACATTTGGTACATATCCTATAATAAAGTTCTACACTGTTGAAATGTCAACTGTAGTCCCTACTGAAAATATTGCTGCTCTAGCTACACTCTGATACTTAGACCAACCATTCTTCAGATCTGTAATCTGCTGATCCTGTAACTATTTCACTACCACTTACCAAGTTTCTCATCTACTCTAAACCAATTTAAATTCTGTAACTCATCATTATAATCATTCCGTTCTTTTTTTTTTTTTTGCTTAGTTATACATGTCTGACAAAATTTTAACTCTTTTGAATTGAATTCTTCATTACCACTGTAGCTAAAAAGTAGTAGGAGAAAAACATGTAACTATACCAACTGGTTTAATTTTAAATTAATACTAATCTAAAGTAGGGTGTCAGAGTTGCCTGGCAATTATACTCTATTTTCCTAATCTATATAATAGGAAACTATTTTCCTAGTTTCCTTGATCTTTGTTTCTCTAAGTGTGATTTGTAGACTAAGCATCAATGGGAACTTAAGAGAAATGCAGAATTTTAGGCTCTATCTAACTCTTCATCAGAATATACTTTATAACAAACTCTCTGATTCATATATACATTAAGTTTATGAAGCAAATTCTTGGATCACTATTTCATATCTTTTCCTGTTCTTAGATCTCAAACACTTCTTCCTTTTTATTCTCTACTAATGATTTTACCTTCTATTTCACCGAGAAAACCGAAACAAACAAAAGAAAACTCCAGAAACTTCCTCCTTGTCATCTACTCTCCTGCCTCTTTCCACATCCATATACTGTGCCTTCTGTTACCACATTTACTGTCAGTACCAATTTGAATAAAATCCTCATCTTTAGCACCAGATCCTTTCTGGATACTGGGTCCCTATTGCTCCTTCCTCTCATCTGTTCAATATCATCATCTAGTTATTTGTCTTCCCACATGGCATTATTACTTTCCCCAACTGTACTGGATTAGCCCCAAAGGTACTTTTTTTCTTCCACTTCCGAATTGTCTCCAATTCTTCTTCTACTCTCTTAAAATCACTTCTACCAAGCTTGTACATCCAGTACTCCATCAAAAAGCACATTTCACTGTCATCCAACAACTATGTTAAAAGAAAAAATTCTCAAATATATAATATAAATGTTTTTTCCCCCCAAAATGTTGTTTTCCTTCTAAAAAAACCAAAAACAAACCATTCATCAATTTACTAATAATGCTTACCTGGCTGAACATGAGTAGCCTGTAGAAAGTATTTCAAAGCTCTCTCAAAGTTCTTTTCATTTTCCAGAGCATGACCCACATTATTCCATAATTTGGCATTATTTTTATTTACCTTAAATACAATTAAAATGAAGTAAATTACATATTAAAAAAATGACTCCAATTCACACAGATATTTGCGTGGTGTACTATTAGGAATGGATTGTTTCATAGAGATGTCCCTGGAGATGAAGTCAAATGAAGACTGCTTCACCATATTTACTCTCTTCTTCCCCTAATGATATACTAAAACCACAAAAGTCTAATTTCACCTATTTTATGTTATTAGAATTGTACTTAAAATTTTACATAATCAAAACATAGTGCTGTGTGAAAATTTCTATTCTATTCATATTCCTTCAAGAAAGAAGGTATTAGAATATGAGAATGTTCTTAAAACATTGTATTGATGACTTATTTTTATTCTTAACATGTTTAAAGCTACTTAAGTACTCTATTATGGTAAAAGGAACCCTAAGTTCTGAGTCAATGTGTACTTTTAGAGTTCTCAGATGTGCAAGGTATTCTTACAGGCAAAGGATGATACCCAACCAAGGAATTATCAATTATGACTATAGGTTTTATTTTTTTAAATTTTTTTTTAGTTGTAGATTGATACAATACCTTTATTTTATTTACTTTTTTTAATGTGGTGCTGAATATCGAACCCAGTGTGTCAAACATGCTAGACAAGTGCTCTACCACTGATCTATAACCATGACTATAGGTTTTAACCATTGTTCTGAGAGTGAGAATAAAGAAATTTTCAAAAAATACGGGCTCAAGGTTCACTTGTCTGCAGAGCTCAGGGAGAAGGTGGAACTACTGGAACTACTATTGTGGTCTAGAGGACAGTCATCTGTTATGTACAGTCAGCAATTCCATAAAGCTAGGCAAAAGAGAATAAAGAAATAGCCAAAATAAAGTAAGAATTATGAGATTTGAAGATGGGCACTGATAAGGAAGAGCTAAAATAATTCTTTGCTGATAACCTTTATAGAAAACAAATGTGTGGTTTTAAAAGAACTTTTTTTTAGATATTTATTGTCCATTCTATAAGAAATGCTTTACCACTACTTTCTATCAGTTCTGATCTTTTCCATATTAGTAACCATTGATTATCTTTTAGATAGCAGGATTCTATTTTTGTTTGTTGTGTTATTTTATTTCATTGAATCTAAGGCACATCAACTATAGAACTCACCACTATTTAATGAACCATTAAGAAAAAAAAGTCAATAATTAATTTAGAGATAACTTTCAATGTAAGATTTATGCTTGTTCCAGGTATTCAGGTTAGGAAAAAATGTGTACCCTTAGAACCAATGAAATTCACTACTCCTTATCATGTGGAATTCTAACATGTATGTAGCACTGAAAGAAATATTAACATACTCTTTGAATATACAGCCATGTACTATGTAGATAATTTGTTTATGCCATAAATAATATAAAGAACAAATTATTTTCAATAACTTTTTGGTAAATGACTTAATATTGACAGTTAATGTCTGATTAAAAGTAAAAACAGCTAAGAAATGGCTAAAAAACAAACAAACAAAAAACCTCTCTCTCTCTATATATATATATCACTGATGACATACTTTCCTGTGATTCTGAACCATACTTTACCTTTAAGGCTGACATGAACAATGTATATTCAGACTCCCAATCCCAATTTCTGTGAAGTGTTTTTAAGGCATGAGTAAGTAACACCATGGATAGACACACCCAGGACAGTTTTTTAAATACACTGTTTAAGAGACAAAAAAAAAAAAAAAATTATATCATCAAAAGCATTTAACTTTATAGGAAAGGTAAAAATATGCTAAATGTTCCTAAAGATAATGTTCCTAAAGATAATTCTAACAATCATCCAACTTTGTAGGGAACCAACACCAAAAAAAAAAAAAAGTATTATGAATATGACCTTGAAATCCAGTGTTCAATTACATGACACAGTTGTTCCTGTGCAGGAATAGTTCTACCTATCCAGCCATCCAGAGGTATTCAAGTCCTTTATATAAAATGTTGTAGTACTTGAATAACCTATGCATACCTTGTAGTATACTTTAAATCATCACTAGATTACTTATAATACCCTGTACAAGGTAAATGCTACATAAAGAGTCAAGAAAAAAGTCCCCACATGTCAATAATGATGTTACTTTTATTTTGAAATATATTAAATCTGTGGTTTGTTGAATCTGAAAATGCAAAACCTAGAGATATAGAGGACCAACTTTATACTGACATTTAACTCTTTCAAAAGCTTTTTTTCAGAATGACAGCAAATTAATAAATCTAGTTTTAATTGTGACTTTTTATATTTAGCATCCTTGGTACCACTACCTACAACTTGAATAATGCTGTGTTTATAAAGGGTCAATCTTACCTCTTGGCTATATTTAAAGTATGTTTTGCTTAAAAATTATACCATAGGCCATTACAACATTCTTAGAATAATTTTATACTTTAAAATCTGAACTGTCTATTAAAGGGCATAGTAAAATTAACTTCTAATAAAATAGATACAAATTACTTATACAACTTCAGGCTATTTGAGACTCAATTCCTCATTTATAAAAAGATGGTTATACATCATTAATCTCTATGATTCCATTTAGTATTAATGTTATCTGAGTTTGTGTTTTTGCTCCCATACCATGGTTCAATTTCTTATATTTTGAAAGATTCACTTAACCAGAGTAAAAAAGTATGAATCATTTAGAAAATGGTCATTGGAAGCAGTAAGATGTAAACCTGAACCAAGACTGTTGTTTACTAGCTATGTGATCTTGGGTAATTCAAGTAACTTATATAAGCTTCAATTTGCACTTCTGTAAAATAAAGTTAGGAAGTACTAAGATTAAATGAGAAAATAAATCTAAAGGGTAGACTCTTGGCAGATGGTAGGTACTCAAAAATCAGTAATGAGTATACTTGGATATATGGGTAGAAAGTAAGAGAAAAGGTTTGAAAGATGGTGGTGAAAACTGTAGATATGGGTGAAATTACCTATGAAGGACGTGCAGTAAAACGAAAGTGGCTATCACTCTGAAAAATACAAATATTCAAAGAGCACATACAGCAAGGAGTAACTTGATAGAAGTGAATGGATAGTGAAGATAATCAGGAAACTTTTTAGAGAAACCAGGGAAAAATTTTGGATGTAAGTACTTGGAGAAAATTTGCTAGAAAAATAATGAAAAGAGAAATCAGAATTTTTTGGGTTAGGTGACTAGAAAATGAAAGTGAGAGAAGTAAGCATTTCTATTTCAAGTTGCAGATCTAAATTTAATATTGTCAACATTAGTGTTTTTAACCATTAACAATTTGCTTGATTTGACAATTTTAGTGATACATATAGACAATGGGCTAAAACTTATTACAATAATCATTTCTAAGTATACTGTTCCTTAATAGTTTAAGGCAACTAGGAAACTAAGCTTATGATGAAGATAGTGATAGCAAGAAATTATGAATTGCCTATTATATGCAGTTTATATATATTGAGAACTCAATATGACTCACTTAAGAAGGATGACTATATGTTCATTGCATATGGAAGTGGAAATGGTCATTTGTGACTTTAGTTTCAATAATATCCTTGTTTTCAATTGGGTCTGACTCAAGTTTGTTCTGTCTCAGGCTGTAAAATAAAATTACATAAATATTGGGAAGAAGACAGAGTGAGTAGGTACTGTGGAGCTTTCCTAACTTGAATCATAGACAATGAGAAGAAAACATTAAGATGAAAAAACCCAAAAGATTAAAAAAGTATAATTTACAAAACTGAACAAAATACAGATTTAAAATACTTTAATGTCACATTTAATTCTATATTTAGCAAGCATTAAATGAACAAACATTTTAATTTACCTTTTGTTTAAAATTTTCTGCCACCCATGGGCTACCAAAATACAGAATCCCATGCTAGGAACATACAGTACACGCTCAGCAACAACAAATCCAACAGGAAAAAAAAGGTTTGATGCTGGAATAAATGGCAATGCCATTAAACAAAGTGCCTAGAAAGAAAAAGATAGTTTAATTTTATTAAATTAAAAAACTAAACACTCAATACCTAAATCCAAAATTTTATCATTTCATTTGGATAAATGCATTTGTGGACCATTTAAAAATGATAGTATGAAGAATACTAATTTAAACAGTAAGAAGACAATTTAGGGGTGGTATAAACATCAGGATGTATGTAAGCAAGATGCGATGGAAGTCTTAAATTCTGGAACTTATAACTGGAGGATATCTTTGAAAATAATATTCCTAGGTATATTGTTTAGGAATGATTATTTTCTTGAAATTAAAACCTGAACCTTTAATAGCATTTTAAATTTGAAAAGTATATTTAGCTACACTGTTTTTTCACTGTATTTTTTCTATGAGAAATATACTTGCCTAGTGAAATATAAAAAAAAAAAATGATCAATGGTAAATATTTACATCTTTAAGTGAAAACTGAAACTAGGTGTATCCTGTTAATAAAAAAAAAACTTTTTTGAAAATATTTCTAAAATGACATATTCAACTCAATAGTAAGAAAACAAATAAACCAATTAAAAAATGGGCAAAGGAGTTGAATATATTTCTCAAAAGCAAATATTCAAATGGTCAGAGATATATGAAAAAATACTCAAAATAAGAAATGCAGATTAAAATCACAATGAGATATCACCTCAGCCTAGTTAGAATGATTGTTATAAAAAAAAAAAAAAAGAAAATACACATAGGTAGGGATGGGAAGGGAAACTTTGCATACTGATGGTGGACATCTAAATATAACATAGTCATTATGAAAAAGAGTACAGAGATTATTCAAAACATTTAAAATGGGAATTCCATATGATCCAGCAATCCCTTTACTGGGTATATATCTAGATGAAATGAAATTATTATGTTGAAGAGACATATACACTCCCATATTCACTGTGGTATTATTTACAATATGCAAGAAATAGAATCACATTCAATCAAACGGACTGAATGGATAAACAGATTTAAAAAATCAGAGTACTTATGTATGATGGCAATATTGTTCAGCCTTAAAAAGAAGGAAATCTTGTTATTTCAACATACACCAGCCTGGAGGAGATTATATTAAATGAAATAAAGACAGGCACAGAAGACAAATGCTTTCACTTATACATGAGATCTAAAAAAATCCCACAGTCAGAAGAGAGTAGAATGATAATTGGTGGGGACAGAGGAAATGGTGCAGAACACAAAATTTAATTTAATTTACCAGAATAAAAAACTTTTTAAAAATTAAAAAAATGTTTACACATCTAACTTTTTTACATATGGCCAAAATAAACTGATAGGAAAATATGTTAAAAAATTTTCAACAAAATTACACAAGTTGATAACATAAATATGTTTTTGTAACTTTATTACTCTAAGAAACCACATAATACTGGAAACTGAAGACTTTTTATTCTATGCAAGAATTTCTAAAATTACAATACATATACTGAGATAAAATGTCATAAAAACGCTCAGATTTATTGCCCTTGTGAATATGGGATGAAATGTGGTTTTTTTAAATTATAAAGCCACAAAAAATTAGCACAACTGTGAAAAATTAATTAGCAAACTTGTGAAAGGATTTAAGTTTGTTTGTCATCAGAACATCTTTCTATGGGCATCTGTTTCTATGTTATTTCCCTGATTTGTTTCACAGTACCTAAATAAATAATAAGTTAATCTCCAGCTTCAGAAGTTTGCATCTTTTCTAATGCAAAGAACTGTCTCTTCCTTATCAAACTTTATTAGTAAAATATAGATGTAGAGATGCATATACTTTCTGCATGAATATTCTTTCATATATTATGACTTCACGTAATATTGAATCTGAGAAAAAGTACCATTCTCAAGCTGCTATGTATCACACTAATTTATGTCTGAAATTTCAGTATTATTAAAATAAAAACGTAAAGTATTTAGAGTGCACATAATTTTTCACTTCCTAGATATGCTTGACAAAAATAATTTTCCATTAATTCATGGTTGTTCTAAAGCAATTTCATTTGTAGGAATTAAAAGTGTTAAATTCATTCAGAGATGCATCTTAGACTGATTTATAAGTTACAAAAAAAAATCTCTCAGGAAAAGTTTATTGGTTCTAGGATAAGAAATGTGTAAATGTTAGTCTAATGACTAAACTCATAAGTTCTATCAAGTTCTATTTAATGCTCTTTATTAATGTATGCCAATCTAGTTAATTATGAATAATTTTTAATTTTCTTCTAATAACATACACTGTCTTGAAAAGGAAGGATAACAGAAAGAGCTATGAGTTTGAAATCAACCTATCACTTATTTCTTACTTAATAGAAAGTAAACTACTCTATCACCTTGAGACTATTTTTTCATAAATGAAAAAAGACTAACTACTTAAATTGTTGTGACACACATGACATCTTATTTAATAAGAGTTAACATGGTATCTGTTGTTGAAATTATATCTTTGCTCTATTGTTCCTTTGTAGAGATTTTCAGAAAATACCATTTAAAAAATAGTACATTTAAAGCAATTATACTCAAGGTCACAACTGTTCCTTTTCTAATGTACATAATACATAATTTATATAAATCTATTTCATTGGCATTATTCTCTTTTTTAAAAAATCTAGCTTATGTTACATATACCATCATTTCATTGGTCAAGCTTTAATTCAATCTCTCCTTTTTGTTTCAATCTTTCTTTTACCAGAACCCTAATTCTGAATTATTCTGACATTTATCTATGCTGTTTGTATTTGAGCAGCTTGAGTAAGTCCCAAAGCTGACTAGATTAATATCCTCATAAATTCATGACCATCAACTTCAAATTGATTCTTTTTTTTTTCTTTTTTTCTGTATCAGGGATTGAACCCAGGGCCCTTAACCACTGAGCTACATCCCCAGCCCTTTTTATTTTTTGAGACAGGGTCTTTCTAAATTGCTAAGTTGCTGAGGCCGGATCTGAACTCAAGATCCTTCTGCCTCAGCCTTCTGAGTCACTGAGATTATAGGGTGTGCTACCAGGCCCAGCCTCAAATTGATTCTTAAGACTGCTTAGAATTTCTAGGTTTCTGATAGGTGTTATTCTATTCTCTCTGAATGTTTGAATCTTGATTGCTCTTCTCAATCTTTTGACCCATTTTACTTTCAGCAGGCAACCATACTAATTTATAGAGAAAGGTAAAGCCATAAGAGAAAAATTCCTTCAATTTCTTGCTATTAAACCTACTAACATCCATATTCATTCCCATTTCCTTTTTTCCTGTAAGTTTCCTCCTTCTATTTCAGGTCAAACTTTTGCTTGGTATTTCCCTGCTTTTCCCTTCTACCATATGTTTCAACCTTTTCTAATCACCTATATCCTCTGTAGCAAAATTTAAACATGCTCTTGCTTATCCAACCTTAAAAATCTTCTCAGTGACAATATATCTTTTAAGCTCCACCTTTGTAGCCACAGTAACATGCAGCTAGTATAAACTGATTTAATCAACATTTCAACTTTATTTTTAAGCCAACTCATTAGTGATATCTCCTAACTTCTAAAAGATAGCTGAGTATTCAAATGAAAATGTTTCTAAGTATCAACCAATTAAGTTTTTCACCAATATTATCTTTACTTTTGTATTTCCAAATCAAGTCACTCCACAGAAATAAATTTCATTTAATTAACTAATGGATCTATAAGAGGTCAAATCCAACAGACATCACTTTTCAAACAGAGCTCACTTTTCTATTCAACAGTGTCTGTTAAGAGTTAAACATTCTGTCTTTTCTAACATACTTTCCTACTTTTCTGTTCCCTTGGTCTGTCTCCTATTCAAAATCTGAATATGGGAGTTGCTTAAGACCTAGTTGTAGGCTTCTCTTTTCACTCTACTCAGTCACCTTAACTATTCTAGGGGTGAAATAAGATCAGATACTCTAAGGCATCCATAATGAACATGAATTAACTTTTGTTCTACGCATCTACAATGGTACCAGCTAGCAAATATTCTTGAACTGAAAAAATCCTTGTTGACAAAGGTTGCTCTATAATCTCTCTAAATACAATCCTACCTACATTCTGGTTTCAATTAATTACCACTATGCTAATGAATAAAAATTTTATTTTCAACTTTGGCAACTCTTTTTGACATGAAGTACTGTTCAAAATCTATAGTAGGATGCTTTAAATAACCCTCACATTCAACATGTCCAAGGATGATGTAAACACGATCTCTCCCAAATCTTATATTCTCTCAATCAGCCATTGGCTTCAAATTTCTCTAGAAGACAAGTTCCCTGTAAATGGGACTTTATATTTCCTCTTATTATCATATTCTGTGTATAAAGTGCTGCCTAGTATGCATTTAGTGGCTATAGCCAGAAATGAAATATTTTTGAAGCAATATATTTTCTAATCTGTAGTAAATGCTAAGAAAATGTTATAGATTATTACTGTCTTTAATAATTAAAAGGAAGAGGGAAAATAACTACAGTGAGGAAGAACTGAGGGTAGAGAGGGAAAATTACAAATAAACAGTTCAGAAAAATGACAACAACAAAACCTTTCCAACTAAACAGGATTCTCTGAAGATAGCAAGAGCTATCTCAGGAAGTAATGAATATTTTGCTAATGAGAACTTAACATATATTTCTCTAGCTGCATATTTCATAGGACACTCTTCTCTATGAGAGGAAAACAAGTACACATATAAACCATTTCTTCACATGTATATAATCTAATTAGATAAAGCTAAGAGAAAATGAACTAAAAAAAAAAAAAAAGACACATCTTGATTTTAGTTTCCACCCAATTAGGAAAACTATGTGCCTGCTTTATAATTTTAGGATAAACTAAAATAAGTTTATAAATTAAACTTATTTGTTGACCAAGGAAAGACACTGCTTCAAAAAGATGTCTTCGATGAATTAAAGATAGTCTCAATCAACTGGATGCAACATTGCAGAAAAAGTGAAAGAAGTTTCTTACCATTAAAACAGTCTTGGAGGAATCACCAGGATATCGGAGACTGAATATTCCCAAAGCCCCCAGAAAGCAAAAGAAAGCAAAAGTAGCAAGATTTCGAATATCTAGAAATGACTCTATAAGTGGTATTGTTCCCATGGTCCAATCACAGCACAGCTCTGAAGGATTTAATAGAAGCCAAGCATTCACAGGAAGGAGGTAGTTGAAAGTTAGCTGCCTTGTGGGAGTTGGGCTTACAGCAGCTGGGTTATCAAACCTGTATAAAGAATTAAAAAAAAAAAAAAGCTACTTTTAAGAAAACACTTTTTAAACACAAATTTTATTCTACAACATATATAAATAAAGTATTGAATATTGCATAAAATCATTACTAAAATTCAAACTATCTGAATTATATGAAATGTCTAGTTGGGAGAAGTGATATTTATGAAGAATTACTTGAAGAATAAGCAGGTCATCTCTTTCTAGTTATTATTAGAATAATTCATACTACAATATGACATTTGATAGAATTATTTTCACTAAATCTCATTAAATGTTTTCCTACATAATACATTTATTTTAGAGAGAACTGCTAGTAGTTAGTAGAGCTAAATGCTAATTTTTATTAAAAAAATTAAGTTTTCTACACAAAATTTGGTTTTTTCCTTTCATGGACAGAGAAAACTGTATTACCTCCTAACTTAACCATCCTTGCTTTGATTATTAGGAAGCTAAAAACTAAATTTCTAGTAGAGAGTTGTAATTGTGTAGGTTTATGTAACATTCTAGTTGTGTTCTAACTTTTTTTTCCCTAGAATATTAATAACCTATATATTAGTTTATTTCTCTGAAAGTTGACA
Organism: Marmota marmota marmota; assembly: GCF_001458135.2. Lineage (NCBI taxonomy): Eukaryota > Metazoa > Chordata > Mammalia > Rodentia > Sciuridae > Marmota > Marmota marmota. The sequence goes on from NW_025999853.1 coordinate 21,739,632, forward strand.
CTTTGTTTTTGGATTTTTTTTTCCTGTGCTGTTAAGGATTGAATCCAGAGCCATGTGCATGTTAGGCAAGGCACTCTATTAACTAAGCTATTTCCCTAACCCCTTCATCATATGTTAATTATGTATTTTATTAGCATAGACTATTTCATGTAAATTAAATTACTTTAAAATAGTACATTACAAATGAATAACTTTAGATTTGTATGTTTTTATCTATCTTCCAAATCTTTTGGCAATGTCAAAATATAACAATAAAAACCCAATGTCATTTTTAAATAATTAAAAAAACAAACATTTACCCCTTAGACTTCATTTTCTTAAAATGTTAAATAACTGAGAAAAAGCACATGTTGAATAAATTTTTTTAAATTTTCATATTTGAAATCTCTATACACATGAAGAATAATAAATTATGTCAGTACTTGAACTTTTAAAAAATTTGGCATAAATGAATACAAAGCTTTTTTCCTATATTTATTCCTATATTTAGGATAGCTGACATAGAAAAAAAAGTTAACTTTAAAATAGATCAAATCATATTATAATCAACTTAAAAACAAATCATTAAAATCAGTTTCACAGGGTGGTGTAACAGAATCAAATTCATATACATGCACATGTACATATTTTTAAATGTTTATATTTAGAAAATATATATTTAATGCTACATGTTCCAGACACCAAGAGCCACAAAGACAATATAAACCACATTTCAGACTGTAGAAACAGACACAGAAAACAGTTCATTTAAATTCTCTAAATGGAGTAATAATCAGAATAAAAACAATGAAACTAAGGGCTAAAGGATATATAAAAATATATATCTACAATTCAATCCATTTCCAATACTGTTATACCTGAATGAGTTCAGTTTTATATGGCTAGACTCAGAGTTAAAAATTCTGCAAGTTGAAGTCATTCTTCTTTAAATAAAAAATAACACTGAGGTCAATTAATTATGTGAAAACACTATAAAGTTTTGGACTTAAAAAATTATCTGAAAAAAATTTATTCTATTCACTGCCCACAATGCAATGACATGGAAAGTACCCTGGCCTACGTGCTGGAACACCACTGGACTCAGCCTAAGTTCCATCATCATCTTGTACCAACTTAAAGCTCTATCTAGGTATTAAATTTTCACTAGGTAGGTGCAAGAAAATGATGGAACTCAGGCTGAGTCCAGTGGTATATCTGAAGTTGAGAAGATGGAGCTTCAAACACCAGAAGCCTGAGGAGCTCAGGGGTCTATAGTTACTTGGGTAGAATATCAGAGAGAAGAAAAATGATAAGAAAACTTAAGAGACTGCAGAACGGTCTCTGCTATCTTTCAGTATTGAGGAGTTCCTGCTTGAATATATATGAGAAGAACTGTCTAAGGTTAGTGGGCTGAATCATGTCTCCCCCAAATGCATGTCGATCTAAAACTTTAGAATATGGCTTTTTTTGGATGTGGAGTTTGCCAAAGTAATTAGTTAAGATGAGGACATATTTCAGTAGGCCCTAAATCCAATGACCATGTCCTTATACAAAGAGGAGAGGATAGACAGACATGGGAAAGAAAGCCATGTAAAGACAGAATAGATTAGAGTGATACAGCTACAAAATCAAGGAATGCTGAAGCTTGCCAGCAATCAGCAGAAGGTGGGAGAGAGGCAAGAAACATATTCTTCTTCAGTGCCTCTTCAAGAAACCAATTGTGCCAACATCTTGATTTTGGACGTATGGCCTCCTAAACTGGGAGGGAATACATTTCTATTGTTTTAGGCCATTTACTTTGTGATTGTTAAAATGATTTTAGGAAAACTAATGGGAAAGAACATTTTGAAAAAGGATAAAGAAACAGGAAGAGAAATGAAAGTCCCATAAAATTATACAGAGGAAGGAATGCCCTCAGCACTCATGTGAAATCTTCTTAATTCAGTCATTGGTATAAGTTAGAAAGATGTTAATGTGCAAAATTAGCTGATTCTAAAGCCTGCTGTGGTCCCACAAAGAGTTTAAAAGTAAGACTAGAAGATAAAACATTTTTTATAACTTACATGTATCCCAGAACAAAGCTCAAAAATATTTATATGGAAATACATGAAGATACAATTAATATATGGCATCTATTCAAAATTTACCAGACATGCAAAGAAGCAAAAAAATAAAAGTCACAATGAGAAGAAAATTTATTCAATATAAATTGATCAAAATGGCATGGATCACAGAAAAAGTATTGAAGGATAATAAAACAAAATAGATTATGTAGACATTTGAAAGACATTAAAAAAATTTGAATCAAGACTTCCTTCTAGAGATGAAAACAGTTTCTAAGATGAAAAATAACTAGATGAAATTAACAACAGATACACACACACACACACACACATGTGCGCGCGCAAAACACCTTCCAACCGCCCCCCCACCAACATGACATAATAATAATAAATGTTACAGAAGGCTAAAGATACAGGATGAGAAAGGATTTCTTACTGAAAATGTAAGCCAAAAGATATAGGGCAACATTTTTAGAATACTGAATGAGAAATAGCAAGTGTAGTATTCTCCACTCAGGCTGGGGTTGTACCTTAGTGGTAGAGTGCTTGCCTAGCACGTGTGAGGCACTAGTTTCAATTCTCAGCACCACATAAAATTAATGAATGAAGTAAAGGTATTGTGTCCATCTACAACTAAAAAAATAAAAAGATTTTTAAAAAAAGGTAAAGTAAATACATCTTTAGATATAAAAGCTAACAGAACTTATTGCTGCATACCAAGAAATGTGCAAGTCTTTCATGATAAGGAAAAATGGCACTAACAGAATGCAAAGCCCTGAGAAAAAAATAATTTCATGAGTTAATATAAAAGACTTTTATCACTGAAATGCTTAAAGATAAGCATCTAAAGCAAATGTAACAACAATGCATTAAAATGTATGCTCAACAGATTATGCTAAGTGAAGCTAGCCAATCCCTAAAAAACAAATGCCAAATGTCTTCTTTGATATAAGGAGAGTAACTAAGAACAGAGTAGGGACTAAGAGCATGAGAAGAAGATTAACATTAAACTGGGATGAGAGGTGGGAGGGAAAGGGAGAGAGAAGGGAAATTGCATGGAAATGGAAGGAGACCCTTAGGGTTATACAAAATTTCATACAAGAGGAAGTGAGGGGAAAGGGGAAAATAATACAAGGGGGAGAAATGAATGACAGTAGAGGGGGTAGAGAGAGAAGTGGGGCGGGAGGGGAGGGGAGGGGGGATAGTAGAGGATAGGAAAGGCAGCAGAATACAACAGACACTAGTATGGCAATATGTAAATCAATGGATGTGTAACTGATGTGATTCTGCAATTTGTATACGGGGTAAAAATGGGAGTCATAACCCACTTGAATCAAAGAGTGAAATATGATATATCAAGAACTATGCAATGTTTTGAAGAACCAACAATAAAAAAATTAAAAAAAAATGTATGCTCAAGGGAAATATATACAAATAGCACAAAGGGAAAGTTCTAAGGAAGATGGGAAAGTAAAAAGGAAACAAACAGATGAGGAAAAGAGAAAACAATTAAGGTAGAAGATTTACATCCAACGTATAGATAATTATATTAAATATAAATGGACCAAATATTTCATTTTAAACACCTCAGATTATCTAATCAAACAAAAAACAATGATTAAGACCCAATTATGTATAACTTACAAGAAATTATTTTAAAATATAAAAGCAGCCAGGATTGGTGGCACAAGCCTGCAATTCCTGACTCAGGAGGCTAAGGCAGGAGAATTGCAAATTTGGGTCCAGCCTTAGCAACTCACTAAGTAACTTAGTGAGACCCTGTCTCAAAATAAATGGTAAAAAGGGCTGAAGATGTAGATTGCAATAAAGTGTCCCTGGGTTCAATCATCCAAAACCCCCCAAAAAAACAAAACATGCGCGTGCGCACACACACACACACACAAAATGTGTGTAGATATAAAACATATGTATACGGGGGGAGGGGGAGATAGATAAAAAGTAAAAAAGATGGAAAAATATGTACTATATAACACTAATAAAGGAGAGCTGGCATGACAAATTTTTTTCCTCAGTAGGTATCTCTACCACTAAGCCACATACATCCTCAGTACTTTTTTTATATTTTGAAATAGTTTCTCACTAAATTGCCAAGGTGGGCCTGAAACTTGTCATCCTCCTGCCTGAGTCTCCCAGGTTGCTGCAATTACAGGTGTGTGCCTTTGTGCCCAGCTGGAGTGACAAACTAATATAAGACAGAGTGAATGTTTACGTAAAGACTATTACTAGCAATGAAGCTCTTTTAATAATGATAAAGATATCAACTCATCAAGATGATGTGGAAATCCTAAGCATTTATGCGCTTAAAAAACACATGAAAAAACTGCAATAAGACAAATCTACAATTAACAGTAGAGATCTCAATAGTCTTCTCTCAACAACTGATAAACAAAAATCACTAAGGATAGAGAAGACTCCACTTTAACCTTAACAACTAATTTGTGGGTCATTATCCTTGATGTGGTGGTTTCTTGGATGTACAATTATGCCAGAACTAATGAATTTGTATATTCTAAACACGATCTGCAGTTTTAAAAATATATAGACTATACCTCAATAAAGCTGCTGAAAAAATTCAGTGTAAATCAGACTTTCCCAAACATTTATGATCACTTAAAGTCCAAAGATAAAAAGGCAGAATGATTAAAAATAAAAAAGAACCAGAATTTCATACCTTGTAAACACTGGAAGTTGGGACTGAATAACCTGGACTCTAATCACAACAAGCAATAACGTACTGAACATCAAGACAATGAGTTTTATTAGTGTCTGCAGCATAGAAAATGGAATGCTACCCTTTCCACGGAGAAACTGTCCAGCAGTACTACATAATAATGGCAAAGTATACTGAAAAAGAAAAAAAGTTTAAATAATAACAATATATTATGTTTTAAATAATACAGTACTTTCTAAATGCAAGATTAGATAAAAAATTAAGTATAAATATAAAGTCAACATGGAACAATTTGTGGAACTGATAATGAACAAAACTGAGCCCAATACTCTTATCCAATAGTAAATTATACTATAACAGTGTTACTATACTTTACCACTGATTTCTTTATAGATTTTTTTTGCAAATTTTTGATATCATTATTGGTAAGCAAACTGATTTATGTAATTACATATATAAAAATTAAGGTTATAAAAATCTGATTCAATTAGGATGAAAGATTGCAACAAGAAAGTTTATTTTCCTTACCCCCTGGGCAATAAATACTTCATACACACAACAAATCCCCACAACTGTTATTCCTTGTTCTTTACACAGTGTTGCAACAGCCACTAAAAACACTGTCAGTGCAATTGGAGTCCAAGCTGCAATTTAAGAACAGAACAATAAATTAAAAAACTAAATGAAATAATTTTATAATATCATACAAAGATACTTTAAGCTTTACTTGTGATTTCATATCAACATTTTTGTTATTTCCTATTGGTTAATACTTCACATTTTAAAATGTATTTAAATCTTGCAATTTTGAATTTATATCTTCAAAGCAAAACATCAAGATATGTAATTTTAACTAAAAATTTCTGTGTAGATGAAAATAAGCCAATCAAGTACTAATTTTTAAAACAAAGGCGGAATGATAAATTTAGAAAAATGTATCAATCTATAAAACAGACAAATTCCTGGGAATTACCATACAGTATCTATATACTTTTTTATATCTAATAAAAACTTAAAAAACTGTCAGGCCAGTCTCACAAAAAAGGATTATAAAAATGTAAATGAAACAGGCTAATAAACATTTATATCTATACCATTCTTTAAAAATATACAATAGAATATACCTATGTTTTGTTTAAATAGAGAACATACTTCATCTTTAAGTGAATGTGCTATTTAGTAATAATTTGATTAAAGAGCAATGAACTATGAAGGTTAATTCTGTATCAACTATTAACTGCTTTTTGAACAACTATTCTAAACTTCAGTCTTCTTATAGGAAAACATGACATGCCACTATTTTCCAGTTTGAAACTGGTAGTATGATTGTACAACTTCAGTTTTTACCCATAAAAAACATTAACTCCAGGCATGAACACGAACATAATTCATGAATCTAATATATTTTCTTTTGGTATAGGACTTAATTCAGAAATATACCTATTTGTGAAATTGTTTTAAGCTTGAAAGTACTCTACAGACTACAATTATTCAAAGGGAAAACAACAAAAAACCAAATGAAACTCCCCAAACCGAAGATACTGGCTGGGCATGCCTCTAATCCCAGTGGCTTGGGAGGCAGAGGCAGGAGGATCAAGAGTTCAAAGAAAGCCTCGCAGCAAAAGCAAGGTGCTAAGCAACTCAGGGAGACCCTGTCTCTAAATAAAATGCAAAATAGAACTGGGGATGTGGCTTATTGGTCCAGTGCCCCCGAGTTCAATCCCTGGCACCCTCCTCCCCCAACCAAACCAAACCAAACCCTGAAGACACTAAGTATAATACTTATACTTATAATACAAGACAAACTCATATTCTCATTAGGCCAAAATCATCAATACCAATGTTATTGATTATATCAAGGTCTGAAGTATAGCGTTACATTCAACTTAAAATTCATAAAAGAAAGAAATCCATAGAAGATTTTTCATAAAAAAGATGAACGTAAAGCTGAATATTGAAGAACATATATAAAAGAGAAAAACTGGTAAAGAGGATGTATGAATAAAGGAGTAGAAATAAGAATAAGCTTGGCCAATGAGTGATGCAGAGCAGATATGACAGAAGGGCTACATATGTATTAAAAATTTGTGGAAAATAATGGCATTGAAAGTAGGTATTTAAAAATATTAAATAGTTTATACGTAGCTTCAGCAATCCTCTATTAAATTACTCATTTTAAACATCTATTACATTTCCAGGGCATGAGGCAAGAGAAATTACAATCAAAAGTAATGACATGTATAATACATAACATACATAATAACAATATAGTAAATTGTTACAGACAAAAGAAGAAAGTAAAGAGAAAAAAAAAACAGTAAAGGGAAATAAAAAGGACTGGAAAAGATGAGTAATGCTACTGACAATGTTTGATGAAACATTTGAGCAAAAACCTCAAAAGTAAATGCAAAGGATAAAAAGAAAAGTAAATGCAAAGGCACGGAGACTGATTTGTGTTTACAAAAAGGGGTTGGGCATGAATAATTAGAATTTGAAGTTATTTCAATTACTACAAATTGAAAACCTTTACACAGGTTTAATGTATACTAGATAGAATGCATAATACAAATATGATAATGAAGCTTTCTGTGGACTCAGAAGTTAAATTATTTACTGCAGAGTACTAAGTACCAACTAAGGAGTTGAAAGGTAGAGGTCCAAAAAAGGCTTTAGTATCCTTTCAATTAGAATCTGAAATAATTCATCTACTTGCTCATTTATTTAACAAATATGTACAGAAGATCTACTGCATATGAGGAGCCATAATTCTAGAGAATAGTAAAAATTGGGGGAAAAAAGTTACATACTCAGAAGGAGTAGTTTACCATTCTATAGTTAGAGAACAAACAATAACAAGAAAAGTACAGGGCTGGGGTTGTGGCTCAGTGGTAGACCATCTGCCTAGCATGTTTGAGGCACTAGGTTGAATTGTCAGCACCACATATAAATAAATAAATAAAAGGTCCATCAACAATTAATAAGAATATTAAATTTTTTTAAAAGTACGTTTTCAGATTAGAAATGGGTATTATGAGGAATACTAATTTTGCTTATTTATTTTCTTAACTTAATATTTTTTTCTGGCAATGGGACTGAATTCAGGTATGCTCTACATCTGAGGTACATCACCAAATCTTTTAAAATTTTTAAAAATTTTATGCCAGGGTCTCTCTAAATTGCCCAGGCTTCAGTCCTTCTGTCTTAGCCTCCCAAGTGGCTAGGATTACAGGTGTGTGTCATCCCACCTAGAAGAAAGGTAAAGGTATTGAAAGCAACACGATTTTGTTTTCATTTTGGTCAAATGGGTAATAAGCATGATCTGCTGGCCTCTTCCCCAAAAATCAATCTGCTGGGTTTCAGTTTTCGCGACTAAAAGCTCAGGGGTCACTCCAGGTAAACTGAGCTAACTGGGCTGCGCAAAATAACCACACAAGAGACACAAATACCTTTTTCTTTGGGGTCGCTGTGACAGCTCCTCTGACCTTAAGGGTCTGCAGAAAGAGAGAGCTCGAGAGCACGCGCTGACCCCTTTTACTGAGGAGAAGCCATTCAAATGAGGCAAGGGGTCAGGTTTCAGGGGGCTGAGTCTATCCTCATGATGTCCACTGTCGGCAGGTTGACTGACACCTGGGTAGGCCACACCCAAGGGCACAGTAAGAGAAGGAGACACACACAAGGCACTTCCATGGAAGATTCTATCCTAAACAGGACAAGGGATTATATTACAAAGGAACAGGTGAGCATAGCTTCACCCATGGGAGGCAGTAGCAAGACACACCCATGCATGAGACACTGACCCTCGAACCCAAGAAGGGTGGGGAAAGCTCTGCCACATTTCTGTGACTGAGCACCTCAGCACCCAGCCGGGGAGTGTGACTCAATCATGTCTACGGTTGGTCTCCCACATCAACCCCAGAAAAAGATTTAGTAGAGGGAAAGGTGGTTTTCATATTTAAAAAATAAAACTCTTAGGCCTTTGGGGTTATCTTCAATATGTATGCTTGTATGGGTATTACTAGGGACTGCATTTAAAGTAGAATGTAAGAGAAATTTTTAAAAATTTGTCTCCAAGTCTCTCCTTACTCCTTGGAGTTGATCATTATCTGTTTCTTCATTACAGAAATCTGCAGCTACATTGGATAGTGGGAATTGCAGAGATAAAATCAAAGTACTTCAGAAATCTTGATGGTGGTAAGGAGTAGATTAAAACAACAACAACAACAAGAACAAACAAAAACAAAGCAGGAGGCTTTATACTACAAAGCTATAATCATCAAAGCACCATGATATTGGCATTAAAAAAGAAACATAGGACAGTGCAGCAGCGAAACAGAGCCCAGAAGTCATGGGTCACTTCTACATCAGTTTACTGATTATCAGCAAAGGTGCTAAGACTACACAGTGGAGAAAGAAAAGTCTTCAAAAAGCATGGTGAACAGTGCTAGGAAAACTGGTATACACAAGCAAAAGAATGAAACTAAATTCCTCTCTTTTATCAGTTACAAAAGCCAAATTAAATCAAAATAGATTACATGTAAGACTTGAAATTATGAAACTACCAAAAGAACACATGGGGAAATGCATTAAGATATTGGAATGGGTAAGGATTTTTTGGACAAGACCCAAAAGCACAGGCAACAAAAGCAAAATAGATAAACATTTGCAAACTACACATTGCAAACTTGACAAGGGATTAATATAGTCAATATATAAGGAATTCCTAAAATTAATCAGAAATAAAAAGGCCCCACTAAAAAACATTTAAGACAGATTTTAAATAAACATTTCTCAGAAGACATATAAATGGATAACAAGCATATGAAAAGATGTTCATCACTAATTGTCACACAAATGCAAATGAAAATCACAATGAAATATCACCTCACTCCAGTAAGAAGAATGGCCTTTATGAAAAACACAAAAGATAATGAGTGCCAGCAAGAAGGTAGAGCAAAGGGAACCTTACATTCTATTGGTAAAAATGTAAATTAGTACAGTCATTATGGAAAATAGTATGGATGGCTCCTCAAAAATTAAAAATAACATTATCAAAAGAAAATAAGATGGGAAAAAAAAAAAGGAACTACCTTATGATCCAGCAATCTAGTACTAGGTATATATCCAAAGAAAATAAAATCAGTAAGTATAAGAAACACGTGTGCTCCCCTGTTTATTCACAAGAGCCAAGAAGTAGAAATAACCTAAGCGCCCATGAACTAAGGAATGGATAAAACATGGTACATATATGCAAAAAAATGGAGATTATTTGGCCATACACAGAATGAAATTCTGTATTTTGTGACAACATGGATGGAAGTGGAGATCATCATGCTAAATGAAATAAATCAGGCAGAGAAAGACAAGTACTGCATGGTATCATCATATCTGGAATATAAAAAAGTTGGTCTCACGGAAATTGAGAGTAGAAATGGTGGTTACTAATGGCTGAGGAGACTCGGGGGAGGTGTAATGGGGAAAGATGGATCAATAGCTACCAAGTTGCAGTTAGATAGACCCAAGTTCTCTACTGTGTGAAACTGCACAGTAGGGTGCCTACAGATAACAATGTGTATCACAAATCTAAACAAGCTAGACAAAAGGATTTTCAATGTTTTTGCCACAAAGACATGATAAACATTTCCCAAGATAGGTATGTTTAACCTGATCACCCAATATATATGTGTACTGAAATAGCATATGGTATTCCATTAATATTTTGAATTTTTTATTATATATCAGTTAAAAACAAATTTAAAGAGGGAAAAAAAGATAAAAATAAGTAAAACTGAGGATAGATGAGGGATACAACTTGTATACAAAAAAAGTGGGGAGGCAAAGTGACCAATTACCCTTAGGCAGTAACTTCCATGTAGTTCCTCTTAAATTCAGAGGGATGGTTGACTAGTCCTTTTCTGTGCTAATTCTTTTTAAGAGACTTTAGGGAATATTTGATAGAACTGTTAGTAATATGTACCAACAGTGGTATGGAGAACCTGGAACTCTCCATCCTGGGTTTTAATTCCTGTCAACTTTTCAAAAATCACAGGATAGAAACACAGCAGTCCTGGCATTTTCTATAGGCAAGTGGTTGATAACTTTAGGAGAACACGGGGCTTGAACTCACAAGGCAAAATAACTAGAAAAAAATAATAGAATTATGAAGAATAAAAAAATCATTAAAAGAACTGAGTAAAATTATTGGAAAGAATAGCAGGATACATGGTTAGAAAGGTAGGCAAAAGCCTGATCATGGTATTATAGATCACAGAATTTTTTCTATCATTCATGCTTTGTTTTAGAAGCACTTAATAAAACTGTTTTATAATTCCATATTAATTGCTGAACTATCTCTTACTGGATGATGGACTGCATAGGTAAAGTTATTATTAACCACATTTTACAAATGAGAAAACTAAAGCACAAAGGTAATTTGTCCAAGGTAGTAAATGGAGCTAGTAAATAAATGGTGAAACTGGAATTTGAAAACATACTCTCAAGTCCATACTTTTACCACTATGCTATGCTGTCACTCAAGCTATTTCAAGAAGGTATTATACATAGTAGTAAAAGGCAAATCTATTCATATCACATATCTAAAAGTTACTAAGTTGTTTGGCTAAATTGTTTTTTAACCTTACTTTATAAACACACAAAATTAGGATGCTTATCATGAGTATATTGGGACAATAGTGAGAAAATCACCTAGGAACTAAGGAAAAAAAAACTTTAATCAAATAAAGGTTAAGACAACTATATGAAGGGGCTGGGGTTGTGGCTCAGTGGTAGAGCGCTTGCTTGGTATGTGTGAAGCACTGGGTTCAATTCTAAGCGCCACATATAAATAAGATAAACGTCCACTGACAACTTAAAAAAAAAAAGACATGAAGTTCTTTTCGTGTCCCCTGTTTCTACGCTCTAAAAAAAAAAAAAAATCATTTTTATTGCCTGAACTTTTTTTTTCTAACAATGCCAAGCATCATGAAGACTACTGAGCTAATATATACAAAGTACATTCCAAAGAAGAACACATGGTAGGGGCTCAATAAATAACTGAACTATAATCAACACACAAAGTCAAACTCTAGCAGGCTTTTAATGTTGCCTAAACAGCATCACAACCTATTAAATAACTGAAGCACTGGTACCTTTTTGTTTTGTTTTGTTCTTAACAAATAACAAAACAATTTGGCCTGATTCTAATTATATCCTAGTGCTATTTGGTTTTTAATATTAGCTAATATAGATCCTAATGGCTCATGATAAAACACAAAATATACATAAATTTTTAAAAAAATATTTGCAATGTTATATACTTCGTATTTCAATGTATACTAAGGTAGAACAATATGTACAGATAAACCCAATGTGGCAATAATATTTTATAAGAAGCACTTGCACTAAATAAAACTTATCTGATAAAGTTTTATAGTGACAGATATAAAAATCAAATGTCAGGCACTTACCTATGGTATTATCTGGTCCTTTTGATTTGGTATATGACAAAAATGCTGCTAGAAAAAAGATAGATGACAGTAGTTCTGCTCTTCCTACGACACCAGTTACCTAGAAAGGGAAAGAGTTGGGCTTGTATTAATGAAATATATCTTGAAAATTTACTGTATATAACAGTAACGAACATTTAAGCTGGAAACTAAAGTCCCATAACACTTCAAAAGCATGTTTCTGTTTTGTAAGCACTCTTTGAGTGCCCTCAGATGGTGAATTTATGTATCTTCCATATATGGAAATCAGTGACCCTTTTTAACAGTTCTTTTATGATTATTTTAACTTGCTTTGAAATAATTATAGATTCCCAGAAAGTTGTAAAACTAGTATAGAGATGCTGCATATTTTTACTGATAATATCTTACAAATTTAAGGACAACATTCAGAAAAATTCTCTAAAAAAGCTAAGTACTTTTTATATATTTACTTAAAATATGAACATTTTAAAAGCAAAGGTATCATAAACTTAGTAAGCCATACGTCGATAAATCTGCAAAATAAAAGGACAATAAATTTTCAAAAGACCCTTTAAAAAATATGTATATAAAACTCTCAAAGCTTTTCCTTTGGAGCATTCTGAACTCACTATAAAATTTTAAAACAAATCTATCCCTTTTGTAAACATATGGAAAAATTATTTGGCTAGATACCATGTGGTTTAAGACGTTGTATGGGAGAGACATGATCTTCCTTTAAAACACAAATTAACTTTTGCTTCAAAGGAAAACTTGTAACAAAGCAACTGAACATAATATTCTTAGCTGTTGCTGGGAGGCAAATGTGGAATTTTAAAGCAACCAAGAAAAATGAAATAATAGCTTGTGTGTTTCTTGGTAGGAAGGGACTGATGAATAATACTGGCAATAGCAGAGATAGAGATGGCTCATGATTTTGAAACACACGGCAACAGCAATTATGAAGCTCCTGAGTATCATCATTTGTTAGGATGGCTGTTCAGCTACTTTGATGTATTCTCAGCCCTTGAATTTGCCTTACTATTTTCTAACCTTTAAAATACAAAATTGACAAATTGTATTTAAAATCAATATTGATAGAAAACCATTAGCAAAGAGAAAGAACTATACCTCTATATTACTCAAGTTAAGAGATTAGACATATCATATATTCTTGAATGAATAAATGTTACAGCTCCAAAACTATTCTAAATGTAAAAAAGTTGATGCAGTTTGCAGATTTTGTACTTGAGGGAGTTAAGACCTATACTAATATAACAGTCTATAAATACTTGGATTAAAATCCTGATTAATTTTTTTCTTGAACATGTGATAGTATAATCATGATATGATTTGTAGGATAAAATAATTTTTAAAAATCAATTTACAGTTAAATAAAATCAATTTACAGTTTTACTTACTGCTTCTGTGTGTATTGGGTGCACTGCAAAAAGCAGAGCAGCAATCATGCTACTCCGATTATCCAGAAAAAGTTTGCAGACTTTAAGGAATATCACACTGACCACAGCATGAAAAATCATATTTAAGAGATGATACGACATTGGTTTTAGTTCACTGAATAGATAATTTAAGCGAAATGTCAATACGGTTAAGGGTCGGTAAGACTTGTGGCTTCTTTCCTACAAGGAAAAACAACCATTAATTATTAAAGTTCTTTGGTCCTTCAGGTTACAAAACCTAATCATTGCTTGTACTATTAAGGATATTAATATTTGACTGAGAAATTGTAAAACAAATATAGAAGACAGCTTTATATTCTGTTTTTCTATGTCCTTACTCCAAAAAACAAGGTGAATTCCTCCCTTTCATATATTGATGATAATTAACCATAGAAGAATATCTGACTATGGATTGTTAAAAACATAAATTTTTTAAAAAGGTAGAACAATGGTGGCATTGGTCATATGGGATTCTTTGTAAAGCCTGCATTTCTATTACCAATGCAAAAGGTTATACAACTGCTTGCCACATCTTCAAAAGGAAATGTAAAATCAGAATGTTTACCAGTTAAGTTCGAATAATGATAATTCAAAAAGATACTTAAGTTATTTTATGAAAAAACTTCCATAATGGATAGATATGAGCATATTAAAGTAAAATTATCCAAATATTATGCAGGGAGTAACATTAACAGCAAAACTGTTTTTTTGGAATAGAAGAATAAAATCTTTTGTGGTGAATTTTTGTTGGCAAGAAATCAAGTAATAAGTTTCTCTATAAGTTAGAAGTTACATTCAACCAAAACCACTTTTTATCAAAAGACAAAATCAAAGTAGATTTAAGAATAAAATACACATTTCAAAAAATATATATTACCTAGTTACTTGTTTTTAGTTTTATGTAAAGGACATTTACATTTAGCTTCTTTTATTTTTTTTTAAATTAAAGGTGTTTTTTTTTTCCATTTGTAGATGGACATAATACCTTTATTTTATTTACTTATTTTTATGTGATGCAGAGGATTGAACCCAGTACCTCACATGTGCTAGGCAAGCACTCTACCACTGAGCTTCAACCCTGGACCCATTAGCTTCTTTTCTACATCTGATATTCTGTTTTCTCTCTGTCACAAAGGTATAGACTCAACCTTACTCTTCCTTACTAAGGAATATCAGTAGATACAAAGAACAAACATTCTCTATTTTGAAATTAGGAGCATTTTTAACATCGCTGTATTGACTACATATTCTATGATATGCCACCTATTTAGAATATTCTTTGTTGCTTAGTTATTCCAGTATACACTTCAAACTTAACCTGAGGCATCTAAAATTGTAAGGTACTGTGCTGAATTAACAATTTATACTAGAAAGCAGAAAAAGACAACAGAAACCTTATATGCACCTATAGTGTTACTATGACAAATATGTAAAACTTATTTGCCACATGAAAGAAACCAGAAAGCAGAAAGATATACATAAATTAAATTACAGGAGACATAATTGCTTGGTTAGTTCTATTAGATGTACATTATGTTACAGGTAATGATCAACTAAAAGATTTATTACTGATATAATTAATTATTTAAATAATTCATTAGAAATCTATTAAAGATTCCACTATCACAAATAATAATTTTCTTATTAGACATCAGGTTTTGTGAAAATGCAAAATTGCTAAGGCCACTATGAACAAATCAGGTCATCATTAAATTTAGGTATATTAAAGAAAAACTGAATTACTTTTGATATTTAGTTGACAGCAGAAACAAGCATGATATAATGAATGAATAAGCTCCCTGTTCCTCAACATAGAAATGGCAAAAAAGTTCTGCAGAGGTTACCATAACAAAAGTTACCTTAATATAAGGTACTTTATTGATCAAATGCCAGAAGAGTATGTGGCTCATTAAGCTCAGTGGTTCTAAGCTGTAGCTATACCATAGAACATCCTGGATGACTTACTTAAAAACTACTCAAATCCATACAAAAACAATCACCAAAAGATCACACATGTGTACAAGCAAAAGAAGATAAAAAAAATACCAATGTATATGTACACATCCAAATCTGAAAAATATCTAAGTAACTACATATAGCCTTGGTAATGATTTTTAAAATACTTTGGACATATTCCAGGATACAGTGTTGTGATCCACTAAATTATCAAACAGATCCTACTACATAATCATACAATGGACCCATTAAAGATATAATCCAATCATTGAGACTCCATAGTGATCATCCACAGTGATCCAAAGGTCCCTAATATGGTAGTAGATGTATTCATATGGCTCAAGAGATTGTCCTAAGCCCAAAATATGTCTTTAGATGTATACTGGCAAAAAATTCTTTTCAGGTCTGAACATACACATACGTACATAGGCATTACAAGCTATCATTACTTAACATCAATCATTTTAGATATTTGAATGTGCTAATTCCAGGCTTATTGTGAAACCTCATATAACAACTCAATAATCTGTAGAAAAAGTTTTCTGTAGTGTCACATTTACCTACAGGATGAGAGAGAATATGTCCATCAAAATAAAGGAATAAATAAAATAAACTATATTCTTTTTTTAAAATATTTTTTTAGTTGTAGAAATATCTATTTTATTTATTTACTTTTATGTGGTGCTGAGGATCGAACCCAGTGCTTCATACGTACAAGGCAAGCACTCTACCACTGAGCCATATCCCCAGCCCTCAAACTATATTCTTGATTATAAATAAACTGTTATTCTAGTTTGTTCATCATTCTGTTTGAGTATGTTAATGAATTCTTATAGTCTGCCTACTTCTGGGCACTCTGAACAAAATCAAATTTTCAGTTTGCAATGCTGAAAAAATAAAACCACAAAACAGCATCAACACCATGACACGATAATTTTTTATGAACTCCTTTAATCTGGCCAGCTAAACTTCGAGTTCAAAATCTCAACCACACAACTCAAATCATAAAATATACCGGCACAGATTGGGGAGATGGATACAAATTTTTAAGAGTCTTTGGGGATAAAGGGCAGGGATAGAAGAAAATAAATTCTCTAGAAATAATTTATGACATAATAGGGTCATATTTTTCCTCTTAATATCAAAAAAATTTTTGAGGAAGGATGGAGGAAAATAAGGTCAGCCTATGTAATAAAAAAATTTATTATATGTTTATGACTAAAGTAATGAAGTACCCAGCCCCACCTTTGAGAAGCTTTCAAATTTGGAGAATGAGGAAAGAGGTTACAAATAATGACTAAGAAACAAATAGAGTATTACATATGTTTCAATAATAATTTATTTAAAGTCTAAATAACAGGCATTGTAGATAGACAAATTCATTTATTTTTCTCAAGGTATTTAAAAAAACTAATATTAGATCATCTGTAAGATCCCAAGCTGATAAGGGTTTAATCCTGAACAGCCTAACACTGACCTTCACAATAAAGGCAGAGTAAAATACCTTCAGGAAAATGAACACACTTTTAAAGTTCTGAATATAAAATCAAAATAAGAGATATGACATAATTTTGTGAAACTGGCAACATATGTACTTATTATTTTTACCCTTATAGTCTAATCTATTTATACTGAAGTTACTATATTTTAAAATGGTTAAATATATCACAATTACAAATCATCTCTTCTGCCTGACTTAACAAGACAGAAAAAAAGAGTCCTACTCAGCCAGAAACAGACTTGTATTTAATGTTCTCCTTAAACATTTGGTTTTCACATACACATATTATTTTTTAAAAAGTAAATGAAGGTATACAGCCAAGAAAAGAATCAAATACCACTGTAATCACATATTCAACTTCCTGCCCAATTTAATACAAGTACAAATCATGTCTCATATAATAAGTATTTACTTACCTCAGACATAGGAGTTCCCCAGAAATCATTTTGAAATAAAGTTTTTAAAGGTGTAGATGGATGCAGGTCTTTATTATCCAATATTGCTGAAACATCATCAAAAACAAAACCACAGAAGAGGCTGTTCCAATAGCATGCAGTAACCACACCTACTAGTAAGGTTACTTCTTTGAGGTTAATATCAGCCATCTTTTCCACAAGAACTTTTGGGCAAAAACTGGAAACAAAAACAACAGGGAAAATTAAATAAAACAGGCAACACTTTTTATAGTTCTTTATCATACCACTTAATCTTTGATCTGTTTCTAGCTAACTAGATAATGAACTCTATCAATTGTCATAGGTCAAAACACCTGGAAAGCAGACATATGTAAGGTAATTATAAACAACTAGCAATGGATCTTCCAGAAGTGCCTAATTTTTGTGGGAAAACAAATACTTGAAAAAACAATGAGCAATTGGTTTTCCAAGGTGTCAATGGAACTTTGGGTTTTGATAAAACCCAATCTAAATCAGAGGTCCTGCAACCTAGTTTAGTTGGGCAAAAATCTTGTAAAAATACTTGTCCTGAATGTTCTAAGTCAGTTACATGGTAGTTGGTTAACTACAGTCCTACTATTTCCTCCTGTCTTTTCCCAGATTTATTTACTTATATTATCTGCTTGGCCCTTTGGGCATATGAGATTATGGCACAGATCTTTATCATTTTTTTCTTTGTCCCATTACAACAAAAGTTTTCAGTCTGGAGAACAGGTTTCATAGATGACAATTTGTAAAAATGAAAATAAAATACAAGAAAAGATTAATAAAAATAAAATGCTTAGAAAGGATTCAATGAAGGAATAGTTTAGAGAAGAAAGAACTATATTAACTGGATGATACCTGGGGGAAAAAATCAGTTTGATAATCAAGATAAAGTTGGAAAGTACTCTCAAAAAACAAACAATAATAGGATTATCTGGCCTGTGTTGTGTCATTACCATTAATTTAGTGTTATTTCCTGCAGGAGGCAGAATAATGACACTCCAAATTATTCATGTTCCAATCCTCTGAACCTGTGAACCTTTTAGGTGGCAAAACAGACTTTACAGGTGTTAAAGTCTCACTAAAGGATTTTAAGTTCAAAAGATCATGCATCTGAGTGGTCCCAATATAATGGCAAGAGTCCTTAACAAGTCAAAGAGGGAGATGGAAAAGTCAAAAAACAGAGGTCAGAGTAAATGATTTCTGGTTAGGGGCCATAAACCAATGAATGGTCCAGTTCTAGAAAGTGAAAAAGTCAAAACAAACGAAGAAACAACAAAAAGCCCATATTCTTCATTAGAGCCTGTAAAAGGAGAATAGCCCTATTGATACCTCAATCTTAGTCTACTGAGACCCATTTTGAATATCTCACCTCCAGAAATACAAAATAATAAAATGAGTTTTAATAATCTCTTACATTTTTGATATTTTTTTTTTTTTTTTTTACAGCAGCAATAGGAAACAAATATATCATCCACAGAGCCAAACAATCTAAAATTTGAGATATATCTTTGGAGTTCTGGCCAGGTCAGAGGAAGAATACGAAATAAAATCAAAACTTCATTTGGCAGTAAAAGTTCTACCTGTATAGGAAGAGTGGGTACTGATTTAAAATCAGATGCAAATTTTATATAAGGATACATAAACACAAAGAATGTATAATACATGAGAAGGAATTAAAGGATTTTTGTGATCAGATAGTAAGAACTTAGAATGTACTAGACTTAAAAAAAAAAATGCAAAATCCTCTTTGACAAAGTAGAAGGGAAATCAGTTGTATCCTTTGGGAAAGTACAGTTTTCAACTAAAAGAAAAATTACATGGGGTTCATCTTGAATCCAGAAGTGCTTAACCATGTTTCAAGGTATGGACTTGTACACCACCACTAATCCACACAAAAAAGTTGATGATGCTTTTGTTTAAAGAATGTGGAGAGATTAAAAAGCATTTGCCTTATCTCCTGCCCAACCCCCACACTAAAATGACAGTGAAGATATTTTTAAAAAGGGCCGGTGTAAATATGTAAAGATAAAGACAACTGCAAAGCAAAGTGGGAAAGAATCCAAAATGAATGTGGGAGAAATTGTAACCAGGCGACTTGTTTTTAAACATTCCCCAAGGGAACAGGAGAAAAAGGGAGAGAGGTGGTCCTCTTAGTGTATGTTATGTGCTCAGTTGCGAAGTCAATATAGTCCCTAAGCATCATCTGCAAGATAAAAGTTGAGGTGATGGCAAGAGGTTACAAAGGGGATAGAGGAGAGATGTACATGATTCATTGGAGGCCATACTATAACAATGTAATTGACCACTGCTTTTAGTTGTAGGAATTTGTGTTTGTGGTTTTTTTTTTTTTTAACTAGCATATAAGAACACTTGTAAGTGCATGTAGTTTAAATGGATGACTGATTAAAGATTACTTACAAAAATGAAATGTCATAAGATCCAACTGTAATTAATGATCACTCATGAGATACATTAAAGAAATACAAAATACAATTTTCCAACAACATTATATTGGTGCTAATTTTCTGTCAAAATCTAATAGTACAGTGGGGGGAGATGAATCTATAGGAAAATTTTATATGAATTTGGCAATACTTAACACAAAGGATTACGTCCTCCCAGTTCACTTTTTTTTTTTTTTTTTTTTTTGGAAATTGAGTTAGTTCTCCCAAATTTCATTATTATACCATCACTAACAATAAGAGTAGTCTACTGTGTTTTATTATTATTTTATACTTTGAAAAACTCTTCTGGCATGTGCTGTGGACCAAGACTATTCACACTGAATCCTATTAATCTTTCTAGTCTACTCATGCTGAAAGAAGACAAGTACCTTCTTGTTGAAAACTTATTCCTCTCCCTGAAAACAAGGTAAAACAAAGCCTTTGCTATATACAATAGTATACAAAATTTCTAAAGGTCATTTATATTTTTGTTAAGTCAGCAAAAAGGAAGTAACATCTAAGGAACATAAGTTGTTTAGAACACAAAAACGGGTTAGCAATTATAAAAGGCAAGGCTTTCTTGTCAAGTGATTTTGGCTAGATAAAACTATTCATAAAAGCCTAGGAAAAAGAGGCAGGTCTAGGCAAGTGTTCCTGTAACAAGGCTATTTACAAAATTGTCACATAAATATATCTGTTGGCAAAAACTGATGCAGAAAAAGTGATGAAAATTAATGGAGTTTTAAGCCTTTTCCTATACTGTCCCTGAGTTAAATTTTCTCATTTACAGTTAGATACACATTACAAAGCATAAGAACCTAGACCACAGAAAAATTAATTACTGCTGTATCCCTGTAGTGCAGTGTACGAACTCAAAAATATTAGGATGAGTTAAAGAATTAAACTTAAGAAAGACTTTGCTCTTAGTTGAATGCCATTGAGATTTACAATCTTAGCTTCATTCATTATTAGGAAATCACTGAATTTCTCTGAACCTATTCTCATTTCTAAAAAAATAAGAATAAAACTTACCATTAGACCAGGCAATATGAGTTGTTGAGAACATAAATACTAAGGAGAAAGTGAGGGAAGCAAGGTAGAAAAGACCAATACAAACAAAACTAATTCATGAGTAAAAAGAAAATAAATGAAAATAAAAGCAAAGTGCTGCTGCAAAAATAACAAATTCCTAATATGAAATATGCAGTAGTAAATACATACATGACATTACATGTGATCGATAAATATTGACTTTGATCTCTGCCAAATTACAAAGATACTTATTTAAGTTTCAAGAACTCAATTCAATTTCTTGAGCAAGAAAGTTAAAAAATGAGAATAATATTTAATAAAGCAGCAAAACTAAAGAGCAAGTACACAAATATTGCTCTCCAGAATGTCTGAGGCGGCGGTATGTCATTCCTCTAGCCAGAAAGATCTGTACTCAATTACATTTTTTAAGTCACAGCAGAGAATTAACCTTTCTAAGCTTCAATTTCTTAATTTAGATGAAAAGTGAGAACAATGTAAACACCAATTTTACTGGACTGTTTCAAAGAATGATATATTTGACATAATCTTTCATAAAAGTAAATACATAATAATTCCTACAAATCTGATAAATATTTTAAAAATTTATTTCACAAAATTGGTATGTTTTTATTTTCTCCTGAGCTGTTTTTGTTTTACCCAAACACGCGGTTTAGAGACAATCTATTATCCACTTTTGAAAGGAATATTTACTGTCATTTATAGCATAAAAATGTGCTTTAAAAAACATGGAAAGGAAAAACATTGGTAGGCACAATTAGAAATGCCACTTAGATTTCATGCCTTCAGCTTCCTAGAAAAAGTTGCCTACTTGTTTATTATATTCCAGAATAGTTGAAAGCAGCAAGATGATCAAAATTTGGACAAGTAAGATTGTTAAACACCTGAGAAGGCGCTTTCATCCTCAAGAACCAAGCCAAGAGACAGCAGCAGTCCTGATGAATCTTGGGGGCCTTTCTCTTTCCAGCTCCCACAGTGGCCCAAATAAGTACTACCTTTCCTTTCTAGAACCTTCACTCGTACTACTTTTTCAGTCTTCATTCCGTGAAGCCCCTCAATCCTTGAAGGCAACAGTACTCCGGGATAAGACCGGTGGAGTCGAGGATGCGTCGTCCTCTGAATTCTTCACTCGCCCTAAACCATGATCGCTGCGCAGCCCTTACTTCAACGCATCACGGCAGATCCCATATTAAATGCAGCTAAAACTTTTTCCACCCGTTTTCTACAGGAGACACTACCCTGGGCGCCCCTTGCACGCGCTTAAAAAGAAGGTGGTGCCTTCCCACCTCTCCAAACCGGGTCAGGCCCTTCAGCCCCAAGGGTTGGGGCTTCTCTAAACCGGGATTGCAGCCCTCAACTCCTCCCTAGCCACTGACCCACAACCCGACCTCACCTGGGAGCGGATCCACCAGGGGACAGCTTAGGGAAATCTCAAGAAGAGCGGCCCAGCGATTGACGCCATCGAAGACACAGTCATTTTCTACCTCCTTCAGGCCACCAGCGAGGACACACCTCAGCCACCGCGCCTCCCGCCTCTCGGTCTTTCCCTCGTCTCCCCAGTACAGTCGCAGCCTTCCGCATTGCACGCCGGGAACTCCCTATCTTCTCCTCTCAGTGACTTCACTTCCCAGCATGCACTGTCGCAAGGTAGAACTGCACTCTGGAAGCTCGAGTCTCACTCCAGTCAAATTCCTCGTCCTCAACCCCGAGTCCAGGAGCGGGGCGTGAAGACTAAGCGTAAAGCATCATCCACCGTCGTAAAATGTAGGCTCTCCATGCATCCGGGGCCTTGTTCCGGCCTTGGGTGGGTGGGGAATGGTGTCGCTTAGCAGCCGCCGCCGCGTTATCTTGCTCGCGACCAGTTGGCGGGACCTAAAGTCCTTGTGGGACGGCGAAAAGGAGCCACCACGGGCCGCGGCGGGGCCCGTCGTGGTGGGTGCGGTGGATGAGGAACTGTACCTGGTTGCCAATCTTGGTCTAGGTGGGTGGAGCCTCCTAAGCGGTAGTCTCTTCGCAAGCGGCTTCTTTAGCTTGAGATCCCACGCAATAGCCTGGCCACCACCCCGCCCCTTCTATCCTCTGGTTTGCAATCCAGCCTTCTTGCCTCATTTCGTTTCTGTGGCACAGCTTCACTCATTTCAGTTATTTATTTGCGCATTTGAGCACTTTTTAAAACCCTGGGTTCCTGCTTCTCAGAATCAGGGATCATTTTCATCCTTCCAAACACCATCGGGTGCTCACAAGCTTTGGTGTTGGGGTCGTGGAGAAGAGGACTCAGATTGTTCTGACCTAGATTAGCTTTATCAAAGAAGTTATGTTTTATTTAGCCGGTGCGGAAAGCTATCATTTTGGTCAAGGCTGCTTTGCATACTTGTATGTTTTACGATGAAAGAGCCTTATAGCTTTTTGCTAAAGCATTGTAGAGTTACATTTATACCGTAAACACAATATTGCCTTTTACATGGAAAATGCTAATTCGCAGCTGTTTTGTTACAGGTAGTGGAGCACAGTAAAAGGATTCAAGATGTCACCTAATATAAACTGGAAAGAAATAATAAAAATTGACCCAGATGACCTGCCTCGTCAAGAAGAACTGGCAGACAATTTATTGATTTCCTTATCCAAGGTGGTTAATAAATAAATGATACAGAGATAGACAATTGTGATAAACTTAAGTTGCCTCTGAAATCATTGAATGCTAAAATTGAAAGAGTTCTTATATTTTGCTTAAAGGTTGTAAAATAGTTGCTTTTCTGTTTGCTTAGGTTGAAGTAAATGACCTAAAAAATGAAAATCAAGAAAATGTGATACATCTTTTCAGAATTACTCAATCATTAATGAAGGTTTGTATGCAGTATATTTTAATAGTAACTTTGACTCTTAGAAGAAATTTCAGTGTCTGTTCTTACATAAGGTAATCTCTATGAAATTACTTAGTAATATCTAGAGCAACACTCAAAAATGAGTTAACAAATGTGAATTGAGAATTTTGTATACAAGAGCAATTTTTTACTCTAAATTTCCTAAAAGAATGTATTAGGGAAACGGAATAGGAATGTTTAAAAATAACATATGGACATATATCTTGAAGTCCAAGTGAGAAATGCAGACATTGAGTGTTGTGGGGATTTGTTGGGAGGAATGGTGATTTAAGTTGTATCAGAAGATTTGGTAAAATGATGAAGACTAAGGAGTAGTTTTAGATAAGTGAAAGGCAGTGGTGAGATGCTAAGAGGGTTCTAAAGCTGGTGGTTATAAGTAAATGTTAGAATAGGAAATATGTTTTTATTTGAGGAAACAGGTGCAGGAAGTTTGTAGCAGGTTGTAGAGAAAGCAGATGTTGTATGGACAGTTTGGGATAGGTTATTAAGGGTCTTAAAGGTGTACTGTATGCTACTGGCAAGGAAGGCTTTAAAACCGTAATTGACAAGATACAAAAATATGCCTTAGAAAAGAAAAATTGGCTGTTATATAAGAGAAAATGAAGGGAATTGGACCTGAACAGCCATAACATCATGAAGGAGTTCAGACATAAATTTGTGAACTAGAATAGAAATAGACAAAATAGTTGTGAAAAACATCTCAAAGGAAGAAGTTTTAATCTTGCATTTAAGAGTTGAGGGGAAAAGAAGAATCAAAGACGCTTCAAACTGTTGCAGCTCTATGCATTATAACCTTAGGGTAGAAAATCATTCATTTATTCATTCAAATAACATTTATTGACTGTTCCCATGAGCCAGCCATTGCAGGCACTAAGGATTAGGATAGCAAATAAAACAATTTTTATTTTTAACACTTACATTTTAGTATAAAAGTATATTCAAGTAACTTTATTTTTCTTTTAATATTTAGATGAAAGCTCAAGAAGTAGAGTTAGCTTTGGAAGAAGTTGAAAAAGCTGGAGAAGAACAAGCAAAATTTGGTAAGTGTCTTCAGAAAAACTTTATTGTGTTAACCATTCTATTTGTTGTACAGTAGAAAATCAAATTTAATATATTCTAGGAAATAGGTAAATTAAATTTGTTTGAAGACATTTCTAGATCTATTTTGTATAGATATATACAATTATATATAACCATATAATATAATGGTTACTTTTACATAATCTTGTTATAATGTAATATTTTTAAATAATCTTATTGTTTTATTGAAATGCATTTCAAAATTTGTTTTGAGGTAAATCTAACCAGGTGAACCATTTGCCTTTTTTTTTAATAGAAAATCAATTAAAAACAAAAGTAATGAAACTGGAAAATGAACTGGAGGTAAGTCCTTTTTTATTTCCTAAGGAGTAGTTGTCATTAACCGTATTATTTTAATATTTTTTGATTATTATTTCCTAAGAAAAATCAAGAAGTTGACATTGTACTCAGTTGTTTGTTCAGTGTAATAAATACTTATGTGCTGTGAATTAAATACCCAATTATGATAATATAAATATACTTAAGAGTTAGATGGACCTTATAGTTTATAGAATACTCCAGAAGATTACTAGTAATTGAAGTAAAGGGGAGGATGTGAAGGTTTGAGGAACAGTGACAAAAGGATATGGTAGAAGTCACTTTTGACAAAGCTAAGTGCTAAAATATGAACATATTGTTGAAGAACTAAATATGTTGAGGTTCCTGAGAAGGTACAAAGGACTGACTTGGAAAGGAGGAAGACCCTCTTCCTTTGTATTAGGAGGGAAGGAAGAGTGGATGTACACAGAAGGTCTTATGTTTGTAGGTTTATTTTTTAGAAGTTGAGAGATTGTAGATGAGATCATCTGCAAAAATAAGAGTGGAAGATGGTATGTTCAAATTATAAGGATGACAGATGAAGCATGACATATAGTGGAGAAAGGACTGGAGAATGAGGGATCTGGAGTGGGTTGTAGTTCTGATTCTTTTTGTTTAACTCTGTGACCTTGGATTAGTTATTTTTTATTTCTTGCAGTATGTCCTGGGAAAATGCCAAGCATTTTCAATAAATATTTACATAATAAATGATTTATGAAATTGGATTGATTCTGTTCCTATATTTACATAGAGTCTGTTAAAGAATAGAAGGGTAGGATATTTGAAGATCTTGGTAGGAAAGTGGTTGAAGTAATAATTATGAAAGCATAGCTAATAGATAATGAAGGCAAGATTGGGGTTGGCGCAGGGAAGACGAGATAGGAAAGGGGAAATAAATTCAAGGGATTATAGAGTCCTTTGAGGTCAAAGGACAGGTCTGTTGGGGATAATTGAGAAAATGTTCCTGCTTAGACAAGGATTTGTTGTAGGTATGGCAGACTGAATTCAAGAAACAAGTTTTAAAAAAAGAAAAGACTGGTCAAACTTATGTGAATATGTAAATTGCTTAGGTCAGCTTTTGATGGGAGAGTATGAACTAACTCATACATAAAATTCCAGTGAATTTTAAGGAGCAACTGGGAAAGTGATGGCTTGCTGCTATTGTGAGTATGTAGAGATGGAATAGTATCTTGTGACATCTAAAGCAGCTGGAGTTTTTACAGGATGGTGGAGGAATGTTAGGGATGATAACATGGAAATTAGTTGCAGGATAGAATAAATTTAGGAAAATACCAACATCTGTTCTTGAAAGAAAGAGCAACTTCCTGTGAGAAGAGTTCCAAAGAAATTAATATCCTAAGAGAAGCAAATCACAGTAAGATAAAGAGGTGGAAAAGAGGATTCTGTAAAGAAACAGGAGATGTAAAATATTAATTTTTCTTGAGTGAAACCTTAGTGGAAAACTTTTTGAGGGAGAGGAAGAAAGAAAAATTTGGTGATGGGAGAGAGATGGCAAAAGTGTATGTTGAAGAAGCAAAAATGGGACAGGCTAGATAACCAGTGATTTTGATGTTTTGGGCCAAGACCTAAAATTAACAGAAATATCAGTCAAACTGGATTTGGTTTACTGCAGGTTTTTAAAGCTAACCTAAATCTGGTTGTCCAGTACGTTAGGATATACCACTTGTATGTATTTACCTTTATGTTTGTTAAACTTAAAATTAAAAATTCAGTTCTTTAGTTGTGCACAGCTGAGTTTCAAATGCTCACTAGCCAAATGTAGGCAGAGACTGCTGAACCAGACAGTGCAGATAACAGTTCTGATCTAAATACTCCAGGTATGAGAGAGGGGGCAAGTCAGGAGCACTAAGATGTGCAGGAGGAGTAGAGCCTGGTTTCAGATCTCTAAGGCTTAGAAGATGTCTTGATAATTCATTGCCTACATTCTATGCCTTTGTAGTTTAGTCTGGTGCCTGTGCTTTAGTAGCTGTAACAGACTCTAAGTAATTAAATTAAGAGTCCTTTCTTAGTGGCTTAGTGGTTCAGGATGTGCTTAAAGGGTTGTCTGCCCATGAACCACAGAGTAAATAAGTTAGTGACTTTAAAAAATGGTCCTCAAGACCTAGGAATTAAATAAGAGACACTGCGCCTATTAGAAAAAAAAGTAGGCCCATATCGACATCATGTTGGATTAGGCCCCAACTTCCTTAATAAGATTCCTGTAGAGCAAGAATTAAAATTAAGAATAAATGGGATGTTTAAAAAAAAAAAAAGAATAAATGGGATGGATTCAGAATAAAAAGCTTTTTTTTTCAGCAAAAGAAACAGTCAGTGAGGTGAATAAAGAGCCTACATCTTGGGAGCAAATTTTTACCATTCACATATCAGATAGTGCACTAATCTCTAGGGAATATAAAGAACTCAAAAAGCTAAACACCAAAAAAACAAATAGCCCAATCAATAAGTGGGCCAAGGAACTGAACAGACACCTCTCAGAAGGAGATATACAATCAATCAAAAATATATGAAAAAATGTTCAACATCTCTAACAATTAGAGAAATGCAAATCAAAACTACTCTTAAGATTTCATCTCACTCCTGTCAGAATGGCAGCTATTATGAAGTTAAACAACAATAAGTGTTGGCGAGGATGAGGGGGAAAAGGCACACTCATACATTGCTGGTGGGAGTGCAAATTGGTGCAACCAATATGGAAAGCAGTATGGAGATTCTTTGGAAAGCTGGGAATGGAACCACTATTTGACTCAGCTATCCCACTCCTCAGTCTATACCCAAAGGACTTAAAAACAGCATACTACAGGGTACACAGCCATATCAATGTTTATAGCAGCATAATTCACAATAACAAAACTGTGGAACCAACCTAGATGCCCTTCAGTAGATGAATGGATAAAGAAAATGTGGTATATATACACAATGGTATATTACTCAGCAATAAAAGAGAATAAAATCCTGGCATTTTCAGGTAAATGGATGGAGTTGGGAGAATATAATGCTAATGTTTTCTCTGATATAAGGAGGCTGATTTACAATGGGGTTGGGAGCAAGAGCATGAGAGTATTAGAAGAACTCTAGATAGGGCAAAGAGGTAGGAGGGGGAATGGGGGTAAAAGAGATGGTGGCATGAGATGGATATCATTACCCTAAGTACATGCATGAAGACATGAATGGTGTGAATATACTTTGTATACAACCAGAGATATGAAAAATTGTGCTCTATATATGTAATACGAATTGTAATGCATTCTGCTCTCATATATATAACAAATTAGAATAAAAAATTTTTAAAAATACAATAAAAAATTAGTCCTTAAATAATGTTATTCTAAATGTATGGTACTGAAGCATAATGGAAATTTTAAATCAGGATAATTATTTCCTTGTTGATGGACTTGAACACCCAAATATAATGCAATTAATTTAAGCATTTGGTTTATTACTTTAAGATGGCTCAGCAGTCTGCAGGTGGACGGGACACTCGATTTTTACGTGATGAAATTCGCCAACTTGAAAAACAATTGGAACAAAAAGATAGGGAATTGGAGGACATGGAAAAGGAATTGGAAAAAGAGAAGAAAGTTAATGAACAAGTAAGGCATGTTTTTTTCAATGAATCTTAACTGTTCAAGTTAAGATGTCTGTATAGAACATCTGGTTTTGCTTTTTAAAAATATTGATAATACTGTCTCTAAGGTTTTATATCATTATTCATTTTGTCATTGTATCTTTAACATGTAATGGAAGCTGGGTGCAGTAATACATCCCTGTTATCCAAGAGCCTTCGGAAGCCAAGGCAAGATAACTGTAAATTTGAGGCCATCCTCAGCAACTTAACAAGACACTGGCTCAAAAATAAATAAACAAACAAATAAATAAATAGGTCTGGTCATGTAGCCCAGTGGTCAAGTGCTCCTGGATTAAATCCCCAGTACCAAAAGAAGAAAAAAAAAGTGTGTGTATATGTATACATACACATACATACCAGGCACTTTAGTGACTTTGAGGATTAATTCTTTATATTTGGAGGCACATATTTCTGAGGACATTAGAATTATATTTATGAAATGGATGCTTTGATCTTGAAGTTGTGTGTGAAAAATTAACAGGCACTGGGTTTCTTTGGCAGTTTCTACTTTGCCCTTAACCATTCATTCAGTTTTATTAAGTATTTACAGCATAGCAAAGACTGCTAATTACTAGAGTACAGTGAGTTACTATTGTCTAATTCTCAAAGATTTTCACAATCAATAATAAAAATACCATAGGGAAATATATAAAGTAAAAAAAAAATACTCTGGGATACTCTCTGGAGGGATTTGTCACTCAGTGTTGAGATTTGGGAAGTGATATGAGACCTGAAGTAGGAATTAATGTGGCAACAGGAATAAGCATTCTGGTGTAGAAAATACAGCATTTTTTGAGACCTAGATATAAGGTATGTAGTATGTTCTGGAACTACAATTGTTCATTTTGGCTTGAATATAGATAAAACAGCTTCAATAGAGTCTTAACTATGTGCCATGTACTTTATATACATCAATTCATTAATTATGAATTATTATGTTAATTCATATATATTATGCATTATTCATTAATTCATTATTCTTCATTTGATAATTTATCTCGTTTGATATCATTTCTACCATGTTACCAATAAAGAAATTAAGAGATACATAAAGGTTAAGTAATTGCCCGTGGTTACAGAGCCAATAAATGATAAAGCCAGGATTTGAATCTAGACGGCCCTACTCAAGTGTCTGTGCTTTTGTCCACTGTATTATCCCACCTTCCTAATTTTAATACTCAAGAGTCCTCTGAAGAAGTAAGGGCCAGTTCCTAAAGAATTTGTTTATCTTTTCTAAAAGTACTCGAAGGAAAATTTTTGAACACCATATCAAGATCAGGTCTATACTTTTAAAGTTTGCTCTGCTTTGTGGAGAGTAAATTGAAGACGGCCAAAACTAGTAAGGAGATATTTGTGTTGATTCAGGCAGATGCTAATGATGGCTTAATTAAGATAATGGCTGATGGGATTAAGATGCATAGACATATTTGAGAGAAGTAGATGTAATTGCACATGGTGAATGATGGTGGGAGAAGATGGATAAATGGGACAGTCTGCCTGTTTTTATGTGTTAGGCTACTGGATAGGTAGGTAGATAGTTCCTTTTACTAAGAAGAGACACAAAAGGAGTTTGGAGATTTTTTTAATACTGGAGATTGACCCCAGGGATACTTTGCCAATGAGCTACATCCCCAACTCTTTATTTTTTTGTTTTCAGACAGTATCTCACTAAGTCACTGAGGCTGGCCTGTAACATTTGATTCTCTTGCCTCAGCCTCTCAAGTAATCCCTCTGTGGGATTGCAAGTGTACACCACTTGCCTGGCCAAGATTATTATTTTAGTTTTATATGTGTTTGAGTTTGAGCTCATATTCAAAAAGGATACCTGTGGATCTGGAATTCACAAGAGACATTTGGCAGATGATGAGGATTTATTTTTCATCAGTACAGATACTAACAAAGCCAGAAAAGTGATTATAGGATGGATTTCAGAAATGCCTAATAAAGCAATGAAAGAGGAATAGATACTTTGAAGGAAATCCCATTAAGAGTGTGACATTTGAGAGGCCGAGGGGAAAAAACATCAGTAACATTAATACTTTATTATTAAGTTCTTGACTTCTCTCTTGTTAAAATTTTCCAATTCAGAATACAATAGTTTATTTCTTAATTTTTAGATGAAAATAAAAGGATAATAATAATAGGCAAACTTCTAAGATCTGAATTGTGCTTTGCATTTTATTATGAACTTTCTTTAAATTTTTTATTTTGAAAAATGTCAGACCTTCATGAAGATTGTAAGAAAAACAATAAACATCCATAGTCCCCACATATAGATTCACCAGTTGATAACTCTGAACATTAGCTTTATCTTTCTTTCATTATCTTTTTATACACAGAAATACTTCTCTTTCACTGCCTTTTTTTTTTCTGCTGAGCTGTATGAGAGTTAATTGTAGAAACTTCAAACTTAAAACATTTCAGCATGTCTCTGTTAAAAAGGATATTCTGCATAACCACAGTATAATTATCATACTTGGGAAATTTAATATTGATTTTGTATTATAATTTAGTACATAATCAAATTTCCTCTTTTGACCAATAATATCTCTGTCTCATAGCACCCCCACCTACCTGTCAGTATCCAAGGTTCCATTAAGTATCACACACTGCATTTGATTCTTTACTGTAGATTTTCAAATGTGGTTGTACAACGTTATCATTCTGTCTTCTCAAGAAGGAGAAAATAGAAAAGTAAAGTATCAGATTGTTTATTGAAGAGTAGGTGATAAAATATCATGGTAATTATAATAATATTTGCTTATTTGAGAAAACAAAACAGTCAAAAGTAAAATCATTTGGATATGAAGAAGACAACTCTATAGATACATACATATTATTTTAAAATTCTATTTACTGAGTATTATATTAAGGGACTTTATCTTATTTAGTTCTTTTTTTTTTTTCTTATTTAGTTCTTATGTCAGCATATGAAATGAAAAAACTGATTTTAAGAGGTTAAATGCCTTGTGCACATTTCATTAGAAATCGATGGGCAAGAGATATTAGCCTAGGCCAGTCTAATATCAGGTTGCTTCATTTAACTATTATATGCATTGACATATATTTCTAAGTAATTAGAAGCAAAGAGTTTTCTAGCTATGAATGACATGAAGAATAGTAAAATATAATGATCTTTGGCAGAAAACCACTAATTTTATTAGAGATTTTTTGGGAATGGGGAAGAAATAAGGAGAATAATTGTTTAAAAATTTTAATTTATTTACTAATTTATATTTTTTTGTTTGTTCTGGTTAGTTTTTAAGTTTGCATGGGTTTTTTTTAAATCTTTTAACCTGAGTCTTCCTTGTCCTTTCTAATCCTTAGTTTGAATAGATTTTTGTCTTATTTGTGTTACGTTGATTTAAAGTTCTTATAGTTAAATGTTTTTTTACTTTATTGGAAAGGATTTAGAATTTAGATTGACAAACCAAAAAAACTTGTTTTTGTATTAAATTGCTGTTGAATTTTATCATATTTGTTTTTTGTTTTTTTTACCATTTTAGTTGGCTCTTCGAAATGAGGAGGCAGAAAACGAAAACAGCAAATTAAGAAGAGAGGTTGGTAAAAAATTTTAGTTGTGGTGGTTCAATAAAGATACTTGTTAAAAAAAAGTTTACATAAATTTATATTGTAAGCAGAAATGGAATCTTCCAGATAACTTATGCTTTTGAATTGGTTGATTTTATGATACCATTTTGTGTCAAGGAACTAGAAGATAAATCAAAACGTGAGGTCTTTCATCTCTATCTGTGTTGAAAATCTTGCTTTCTATTCAATAATCCATTCTTTGCTAATTTGCTAATTGAATATAGGAGTGGATTTCTGTTCTTATTGCTCTTATTTTATTCAGCATTTTTTAATAATTTTTGTTCTCACAAAGTTTTGTAAATTCTAATTATTATTTGGTTCTTCTGAGCCAAATAATGTTTGTATATTGCTTATTCTTAATGTAGTAGCATAATCAAAATATTTCATTTCATTTGATAGTTAATATTCTTACTTTCTTTGGTTATCCAAAATAATGTACTCAAATCTCCTAAAGTTTCTTTATTTTTGCTTTCTTTAATTTCTGTCTATTATTTTTAATTATATATTGCCTTTCTCATTCCTAATTACCTTTTTCCTGTCCTTTTCTGGAGAACAAACGTCTAAAGAAAAAGGTGAGGCTTTAAGGGTGGTAAAACCTTGGGAATTTAAAGATATGTTCAAAAAAATATGAGCAATATTTAGAGGATATAGTTTTGTTGTTTCGGATAATTTCTTAAAGGACTGTTGTTTTTGATCTACCTTCAGAATGAACAGCTTCGTCAGGATATTATTGACTACCAGAAACAAATAGATTCACAAAAAGAATCACTTTTATCAAGAAGAGGAGAAGACAGTGACTATCGATCACAGTTGTCTAAAAAGAACTATGAACTTGTCCAATATCTGGATGAAATTCAGGTAAAATGAATAAAGTCAGTTTAAAGCAATTATTCTTATAAACTTTAGTTTCACTATAATGTAATCTAGTATTTAGCCCTCCATGTAATTCTTCATTATAAATTGGCCATCATGTACTTATAAATCATGAAATAAATTGCATCTTTGAAGTTCCAATTCTTCATTCATTCTTTTTATATAAGCCTATCTTCTATTTTGGGAACAATTGAAATCCTGTGTACAATATTCTTGATGTTTAATGTAATTTAATTGATTAATGTCAATTTATCCTAAAGGTACATAAAGAATTTTCTTTTGTGCAGTGCATTATTAATGTCTCCATTTAATTTTAACTTAGATTAAGTTTGACTTTATTTAAAACTTTTTTGAAAAGTATAGTGTCTCTTAGGGCTGGGGGTATAGCTCAGTGGTAGAGCACTTGCTCAGCATGTGCAAGATCCTAGGTTCGGTCCCCAATACTGCCAAAAAATAAAAATAAAATCATAATATCTCCAACTTTTTTAGACTTTAACAGAAGCTAATGAGAAAATTGAAGTTCAGAATCAAGAAATGAGGAAAAACCTAGAAGAGTCTGTACAGGAAATGGAAAAGATGACTGACGAATATAACAGAATGAAAGCTATTGTTCATCAGACTGATAATGTAATGGACCAGTTAAAAAAAGAAAATGATCATTATAGACTTCAAGTAAGAATTATTATCAAGATAGTTTATTTAAAACTTTATGTTGTTTCATTACTGTTTATTGGAAGCACTTTAACTTTCTAGGATGTGAATTTTGTCTCTCTTCTTAATATTGTAATATGTTGTCCTCATGATATTCTTGTCCATATGTGTTTTGAAATTCCCTCCCAAACATCTTGTAATTCTTGCCATCTAGGAATATGTAAGTGACGCTTTAATAAATATATAGATGGCAGTCCTGTTTATGCATTTTAGACCTTAATAGGTGATTTTCCCTTGATACTTTTGAAAGTCATATCATTTAGCTTTAGATCTTAAAATGAATACAATATAAATATATATAAATGTATTAGAAATCAATATATTGTTTACTATTTATAAGGGCTTAAACTTATTTAAAAAGTAGAATAATGTTTAAAAAATACAATTCTCTAGTAATTAAAGAAAATTGTGCAACTATAGGTTGAGTATCCCTTATCTGAAATGGTTGTTAACAGAAGTGTTTCAGATTTTGAATTTTTTTAGATTTTGAAACATGTGTATATGAGAAACCTTGGAGACAAGATCCAAATGTAAATATTAGGTTTATTTATGTTTCATACCCCAAAAACATTAGGCAATATTTTTAGTGTACTTGCCTTTCAATTGACGTATATCACATGAGATTCAGCATGAATTTTCCAGTTGTGGCATTCCATCATTGCCAAAAAGTGTATAATTTTGGAACCTTTTAAATTTCAGAATTTTGGATTAGTATTGCTCAACCTGTATAAAGATACAGAAACTATCATATGTTACGGGCTACTCTAGTAATAGCTTATGTAATGTGGTACATCTGAGTATATATAAATATTCATACGTAATAAATATATTTATGTCACAACAATTAGTACCATTTCTTGAAATAATTGTTACCTTTTAGGTGAAGGAACTTACAGATCTTCTGAAAGCAAAAAATGAAGAAGATGATCCAATCATGGTAGCTGTCAATGCAAAAGTAGAAGAATGGAAGGTGCTTTTCTCAACTTATATAATAGCATTTTCATTTTCTATTTTAGGTTTTAAATTTAAGTTTTATTTTTGTATAAAGGACTTATAAGTTAATAAAATTTTAAAGTTTTTTACTTATTTATTTTTTAATTGATGGTGTTATAAGTCTCAGAAAAGTTGTATAGTCTTCTAGCTCATTTGTTATTGAGTGAGTGCTTCAAGTCAGGGTTAATCAGTGGGATTAAGAGTAGGAGAAGAGATCTATCAGAGTCACTTGGGAAGCCTTTTCAAAATTCACCTCTTTCTCCTTACCACCCTCCAATCTCAACCAATTCCACAGCCTTTCCATGTCAGAAGCTGGATTTTTGATAGTTATATATTTGAAAAACATGAGATGACTGAATGAGTAATTCTTATTTTAAAAACTCTCTTCTTGAGTCATTGCTTTTAATAGGGATCATGTAAATGTTGTTGGCAATGGGAATTGGTTATCATCTAGGAAACTCATATAATATATATAATAAGTATTTTAAATGAAAACAGTGGCAATGGAAGTGAGGCCTGAAAAATCAATCAGGAGTCACTAAATTTTATGTAAGGGTCTAGAGAGTAAATATTTAAAAAGTCCATCTAGTCTGTTTGTAACTGAACACTGCTGTTAGCATGTGAAAACCACCATAGACGATACACAAATCAATGAATAAGACTGTTTTCCAGTGAAACCTTTTTTACAAAAACAAGTGGCGTATCAGATTTTATCTGTGAACTATAATTGACCAATTCTTGGAAAAACTAGTTTGTTTTTTTACGAAATTTAATTTTTTGGTGGGGAAATCATATGATAATATGTAATACATCTTTAAATAATTATTTTATCTCAGTATATATAGTATTGCTTTGTTGTTTTTAATGGCTGTTTAAATTTTCTTTGTCGTATGTGTATTTATAATTGATTCCTTTTTGTGTAACATTTAAGTGGTTTCCAATTTTTACTGTTAATAACAGTGTTTTAATAAATACCCTTGTATGTATTTTATTTTTTAAATATACAAGTATAGTTGGTAAAATAAATTGCCATATGTAATTGTGATATTTGTTGCAGGTACATTTCTCCAGTTTGTTGCTTATGTATTGGCATAAGTATTTTTTTTTAATATGAAGTACAATATTTTGCTGCATAATTTTCACAGACTTTATGCCAAATTATTTTTGTAAAAAAAAAAAATGGGATGCAACAATATGTGAAGCTTCTTTTAAAAAAATGTGCTGGTATTACTTAGAAGTAATTTATTACTAAACTTTCTTTGGTGCAAGATTAGAATATACAGACTACTCAAGTATGTTATTGAGGTGGTGACAATTATTCAATGAAATGGTATTTCCTTGAATATTAATTAGTTAAATTTATGATTTTTCTAATGGTTTTTGACCTTTGTGTCATAATTAGAAAGGCTTCTAAGTACTTGTTTTCTCATTTCTTTTCTTTTTTTCCTAGTATCTTTTGGTTTCCTTGTTTGCATTTAAGTCTTTAAAGCATATATAATTCATTTTGGTATAAAGATTGTAATATGGATTCCACAGACCTATTACTGAAACATAATTTTTTGAATATTTCATTTCATACTGAAATATAGTTCCATTTTTTACCATACAAAAACTCCTATTGAATTTTAGATTTGTTTGGACTCTCTTTTATGAAATTAATTTCACCTGTTATCTAAAATTATTGTTTAATTATTTCATGTATAAGTAAATGCTGTTCTCATTGGTTTTCTGTTTTTAGACTTTTATGAACAACTTTTACATGAAATTTATAAGTAGCTTGTTCAGTTCTTTAAAAAAATCTTACTTTTTTATTGGGTATGTATAAAAGGTATAGATTGATTTAGCGTAAACATTTTTATGATATTCAATCCCTCTAAGAAAAAAAACTGCTTTTAAGATACTTTATTCTTCTCAGTGGCATTTTAATGCTCATTTCATAGATAAGTTGTATAAAACTTATATAATAATGTGGAAGAACATATAAGTTCTGATTTAGGAAGGAATTATGAGTTGAGTTTTTAAAATTTGAATTCTGAAAATGTAAAAATTACAGTGTGCATTTTTGAATCATTTCTTATTTCAACTTCACATTAAAGAGAATTAAGGTCATACTTTCTTGTTCAAAGATTTGTATTTTCTATGTTTTTTTTTAAATGTACTAATGGTGTTAACCATAAGTGAGGAATAGTTTGTCTTTTGTGTCACAGATATTTTGTTTATTTCTAGTTAATATTGTCTTCTAAAGATGATGAAATAATTGAATATCAGCAAATGTTACATAATCTGAAGGAAAAACTTAAAAATGCCCAGCTTGATGCTGATAAAAGTAATATTATGGCTCTACAACAGGTAAAACCTTCTCAGATTTTCATTTGTTAATCCCTTTTATCAAAGTTAAAAGTGTGAACACTTGTTTATTTTATCACCTGTGTCTAATTTAGTGACTTCCACTGCTAGGTGTATGACAAAGTCTTGTAATTTCTTGTTTCAGGTCAAGAAAAAAAATTAGAATAGGGGTTAAAGTTAGAATCATTTTGTTTATTTTTCTATGTTGATGTAGATAATATAGCCATTGTTTTAGTCAGGAATTAAAGAGAAACTATTCAAAACTTTTAAAAAATATCTTACTACTCTGTTATTAAGATTTATTATATAATATTTTAGTCCTGATATACCCTATTACATGTGAAATGAACTCAAAGTGTGGTAATAATTTTAATGAGCTACCTAAAGATTTTATTTTTAATAAAAATGTTTTAATAAAATTTTAATAAAAACTTACATGGAAAAAAAGCACACTTTCATTATATATGTTAACTTTTTAGTCAGTCCAAAAGAAAGAATGAAATTTGAGAAGTACTTAAAGGCTAAGAATAAGTATAGAGGACAGTATTTATTAATGAAGTAATACAGGAATAGAAATTAAGTTGAGTGAAAGAGAAAAGCACAGTGCAAAACAAAAATACACAAAATGGTAAAATGGTGTTCTTGGAGGGCTATTGAGTAAGTAACACATAATGAGTTATAAAGAGCCACAGATGTTAGAGAGTTTGGAATTTCTATTTGTTAGCATGTTAGCCACTATTTTCTTCTTTATTAGAGTGATACCTGTGTAGGTAACATTATGTAGGGCAGCTAAGGTATACAGAATATTGAAAGCATAGTTTTATCCAAGAGAAAATATATTTTGTAGTCTTTTTGAAAAAAATAAAACCTACTTTTCTCCTTACCTTTAAGATGTATATTAATATTCATGAAGGGATGCACAATATTTTAAAATATTTTATAGGGTATACAGGACCGAGATAGTCGAATTAAGATGCTCACTGAACAAGTAGAACAATATACAAAAGAAATGGAGAAAAATACTTTTATTATTGAAGATTTGAGAAATGAGCTTCAAAGAAACAAAGGTAATTCAATATTTTACAGGTGAAGTTATTTCATCTATAATGTTTTAGTAGTTGACTTTTATTAAAATACAATTGTATCATATCAATAAATACAGTATTACATGTCCTCCTTTTGAATTTTATCATTTTCAAAAAATTATACAGGACATTATTGTGCATATTACCACTGCTTAAATTTGTAAATGATGGATACTTTTCTGTAATTTTTCTCTGATGAAAATTATGTCTATTACTAGATTGGTGTTATAAAAATGAAGACGGAAGTGTAATTGATTGCTTTTATTTTTATTTTTTATCTTTTTTATAATTAAACAAAATTTTGATTAATGTAACAACAT
This sequence comes from Marmota marmota marmota, assembly GCF_001458135.2. NCBI lineage: Eukaryota > Metazoa > Chordata > Mammalia > Rodentia > Sciuridae > Marmota > Marmota marmota. The sequence goes on from NW_025999853.1 coordinate 21,778,525, forward strand.
TGCAGATAGTTTTTAGAAGTAATTTGACATGTTAGCATTTGAAATAATCTTCCCCAAATTAATGTCTTTCCATACTTCCCTTACACTAAGTCATACCACCTTGCCTAATACATCTAATCCTCTTAACATAGCCCTCACAACATTAGTGCTATTATTTTTCCATAGCACTGCATACTGTAGGTATACCAGGGAATACTACAATTGGTCATGATAAATTGAGGAACATATTTATTATAATTACTGAAGATAAACAGATATGAATGGGAAATAATTAGTCTGTAAGTTGGCTGTAAGCCATGGGAACAAGTTCAAAGCCATTGAATCAAGAGTATATGTAACAAGCATGTTTGATCAGCAAAGAAGCCCTGGTGGCTGAAGAGCAAGCAGTTGGATAATGATAGGAGATCAGATAAGAATTTGTTAGAGGCTATATTGTGGGTCGTTATAGTTCAGTGTATGGACTTTGACTTTTAAGTGAAATGGGGCACCACAGTTTCTAAGGATAAGAGTAAGGAATGATTTAATTTGACTTAGGCTATGTCTGCAATAACTGGAAATGGTAAGGACAGAAGAGGAGACTTGTTATAAGACTATTGAAACAATCTGGAGATAGGTGATAGTGGATTGGAGAATGATGGTAGCAGTAAGGTTATTAGATTTACTCAGTGTAGATTTATTTTGAAAATGATAGAAATGGAATTTGCTGACCCAGCAGATAGAGGATATGAGAAGAAGTTATCAGGGCTTTTAGTTTGAACTTTGGGGAGGTTTGTGGGAAGATCAGGTTTAGAGATGGTTAGATACTTAGTTTTAGACGTGTTAAGTTGGGTATTTATTAGACATCCACGTGAAGGCGTTAAGTAGGTAAATATATAGAAAAAAGTCTGAGGTTCAGAAGAGCAAACTAAGTTAAAGATATAAATTTGAGTACCGTCTCCCTAAAAATGGTATTCAAAGTCATAAAGATCATCTGTCTAAGATCATCAAGGGAATGATTATAGGTTAAGAAACAAAATCTAAAGATTGAGACCTCGAATACTTCTAATTTAGAGGCTACGGAAAAGGAATGAACAAAGGGGACTGAAAAGGAAGGGTCAGAGATAGGAGGCATACCAGGAGCTTGGAGGGTCTTGAAAACGACATGAATGTCAAGAAAGAATAAGCTACATTCAGAGGTCAGCATTCAGTAGGTCAAGATAAGCACTAAAAGTGAGCATCAGACTTAGTAATAGCTATTTTTAGTTCAAGAGAAGAAATGTTGAGAAGAAATGTAAGAACTCTTTTTTTTCAGGATTGTTCCCAGAAAGGAAAAGGGGAAAATAGGCATTAGCCTGAGGGGAAAGAAAGATTAAGAAAGTGATTTTAACATGGAAGAATTAACTCATACTTTAGGATTAATAGGAATGCTCCATTCAAAAAGAAACAATAGATGCAGCAGAACAGGGAGAGAACTTCTGGAGCAAAATTCTTGATAAAGTCATGTGAAAGATATAGTCAGTGAAGAAGTTGGCCTTAACTAGGAACACAGAGCTAATTGATAAATCGAGGAAGAAAGGTAGTGTATATAGATATAGATGTAGGAGGATAGGTAGATATCCTGATGGTGGAAACTTGTAGAAATTTCCTACTGATTGCTTCTTTTTTCTCAGTGAATAAGAAATCAAGGTTCTCAGCCAAAAATAATAGGGGAGTATGTATAGTACAAGTTTGAGGAGAGAGAAAAGCATTTGGAAGAATGAAGATGGGAAATGTGATATGATTGCTGAGTAGTTTCAGTGTTTATTTGTATTGTATTTATATTAGAGTACAGTGTGTTTAACTGCTTTAAACAAATGACTGATATTATGAATTTTGCATGTTAGTCACCAGGAGAAAAAGTTGCAGTTGATCTTTGCTATCAAATAAATTGAAAGAAATCTAATGAATTTGCAGTCTATAGTCATATAATTCCTAAAGAATGCAGAAGATCTATATACTAGATTGTGCTTTATATATTAAACCTAACCTGAAAACCATGATCACTTCTTTCATTGGTTAGGATTAACTTTAGCTCTTTACACAGATTAGAAGAATAGTGGCAAAGTCAAGACAGGAGATTCTCACTTGTGTTGTCATCTAGAATCAGGCAGTCCAGGGGCTTATCTTTTGTTCTGTCTAGAAGGCAGCTTTACCCATGTCCATATCCAAATAGCAAAATAGAAGTAGAGAAGACAAGGGATGAAAAGCACATGCTGAAGGATAGGTGAGAAAAGGTAGTGTTTATTGTGATGGCTATGTGTAATAAAGGGAGAATAGATATTAGGGGACAACTCAGCCTCTTTCACAGTTGGCTGTTAGCTCCAGAGAGCAGAAGTCATTTGCTTGTTTGTTTCTTTCTTATTTACTTACTTAAAAAAGTTTTTTTAGCAGTGAGTATTGAAATATAGTGGTGTGTGTGTGTTTTTTTTTTTTCCTCCTCACTACTGAGTTATATCCCAAGTTCTTTTTATGTTTTAGTTTGAGACAGGGTCTCACTAATTTGCTTAGACTGGTCTTGAACCTTACGATCCTCCTGCCTTAATTTCCTGAGTGTACGATGTAGGCATGTACTACCATGCCTGTCTCACCAGGTCTTATTTCTTAAAAGACCTTATGTGTGAAGACAAGGAAGATGGCGGCGAGGGGAGTGCATTGCCCCCGTGTGCTGCTTCACTGTGTGGGAGTATGGCAAGTCAGGACGGCTAAAGGATATCTTGTTAGGAATTTCCAGCAATGGTGGGGTGCTCCAGAACCTGGAGGAAGGATTTCCATCGCACAAGGATCGGCTACGGGGACTCAAACGCGAGAGGTTTGTCCCACGGAGGGTAACACTGCTTATTCAGCAAACCGCCCCGCAGCTAGAGTCTGCAGCACGTGCTGGGAAACGAGGAGATAGCGACGCAGGGATACAGCGCTGCAGTTTCTGCCAGCCGTGCAAGCACCGTACTCAGGGCTGAATTCTGGGTTCGAGACGGGGGAAGGAAGCGGTCCATCTCGGTTCTCCACACCGGTCAGACCAAAGAGGAGGCCAGCAGCGACCATGTTGGAAAGCTGACGTCACCATCCCTGTTTTCGACTTACCGCAGCGCATTCAGCCATAGAACAGGTAATTTCAGGCTGCAATTCGCCTGCGGCTTGCAGACAGATTGCTAGGGTTCAGTGCCTGGGTGCTTCTTAGAACCTGATCTTATCGGAGCGAACACCGAGCGCGGGGTGGACGAGTTCCGGCTCCCGGAACCG
>NW_025999853.1:21784796-21856226 GCF_001458135.2 Marmota marmota marmota
AAAAAAAAAAAAAAAAAAAAAGCCAAAGGAAATGAAGTACAGATACATGCCATAATATGGTTGAGCCCTGAAAACATCATGCTAAGTGAGAGTAGTCACAAAAGGTTACATATTATATGATTCTAATTATATGAAATGTCCATAATAAGCAAATCTATGGAGACAAAGTAAATTAAGAATTGCCTGGGACTGCAGAAGAAGGGTAGTAGGCAGTTTCCTTTAGTATAGAGGGACAAAAATATTGTATAAATATAATGTGATGATATCTGTTCAATACTAAAAATATTGCAATATACACTTTAAATGAGTATGTGATATATTAATTACTTCAATCATGCTGCTGAAATAACTTATGTTTTTTTTCAACAATAAAGAAAAGTAACAAGGGAGGGGAGAGGAGGGGAGGGGGGAGGGTGGAGGATGGGGAAGGCAGCGGAGCACAACAGACACTAGTATGGCAATATGTAAATCAATGGATGTGTAACTGATGTGATTCTGCAATCTGTGTATGGGGTGAAGGTGGGAGTTCATAACCCACTTGAATCAAAGTGTGGAATATGATATGTCAAGAAATTTGTAATGTTTTGAACAACCCACAATAAAAAATTAAAAAAAAAAAAAGACCTTATGTGATCTCCCATCCTAGCCTAGTGCATAATAAAAGACTAATGTATTAGTAAAAGTTTATTATGAATGGGCATAGTATGATTTGTGTCAATAAATTTTAGAATGATAAGTATATTATATGTTGGTTTAGCCACAGTTTAGTAAGCTAATATAAGAATGGATTTAGGACTTTTATTTTACTTAAGTTATGATTAAATTTAGCTGCAAATTATAGAAAAATAAAGCATGGAACAATGATTTAAACAAGATAGAAACTTATTCCTCTATGATATAAACAAAAATGAATTAATTCAGTTCAGGATTGGTATGGTAGCTACACAGATATAAGGTAGCAGGCATCTGGGACTTCTTTGTCTTGTTTCTCTGCCCATCTCAACATGAGATTTTGATCTCAAGTTCTAAGAATAACGTTTGAGTTTTAACTTTCATATCCATATGCCAGGTAGCAGGATAGAGGAAAGAAACAAAAGATTGACATTTCTCCTTTAAAAACATTTTGTAAAATTCATGCATGATCTTTGTATTTTCTATAGCAACATGACCATAACTGACTGCTGGAGTGTGGAAATTTAGTTTTCATTTCAGATGGTCAGGTGGCAGCTAAAAATTTGTAGTTCAAATTACATGGTCAAAAGAGAAGTTGAATATTATGAATATTCTCTGTTACAATGATCAATCCTGTAAAGCCTTGTTTTGCAGCCTTTTGTTAGCCCTAATCCCTTCAGGTGATTTAACTGAACTTTACTTTTTTTAGTTAATTTTATTAACCAAACCAAAATAGAACTCTCAGTTTACAAATATAAATTGCAACATTAAAAGAGCTTTTAGTGCTATACCACTTCTGTCCATACATTAGAACAACTGATTTAAAGGAGTAAGTAGTCAACCCAGTTAATTTCATGATTTTTGTTTTTACCTGTAGGTGCTTCATCCCTTTCTCAACAGAATCATTTTATGAAAATTCAGTCAAAGGTACAAATTTTAGAAGAGAAAACTAAAGAGGCTGAGAGAACAGCTGAACTGGCTGAGGCTGATGCTAGGGAAAAGGATAAAGAATTAGTTGAGACTCTGAAACGGTTAAAAGATTATGAATCGGTATGTATATTTATCTTGTCAGTCAAGAAGCTTTGAATTATTTTTACCACTTATAGACTCTTTTGTGCCCTTTACTGCATACCATTTTAAAAAGTTCCATAAATCTCTTGATAAACGTTATTCTAATTAATTTATATTAAACTATTCAATCTTTTGAGCATTTATATTTTGTCAGAATTTTTTTTCAAACCATTCAATCAAAACTTTTTGCCCAGATAATAAGCTTTGGTGAAGTTGTAAAATTAGATTGTTTGTTATCTGTATTCTTTGTGCCACCATGTAGATGTGATACCACTGGCTGGTTTGACAAAACTTGTGACATGATGGTTTTGTTTTGTTTTCTTTGTCAACAGTCTACTTTGTACTTTTTATAATTTTTAAAATGATCCCACCTTAGGCAACTTAATTTGTTACATATTCTATTGGTTTTGCTGATTCACTTTTAACTTTCAATAATTTTATATGTAGTATTCTAACAGTTTGCCATTAGGATGTTGTACTGGGAAGTTTTAAGCATTTTGTATTCCATAATTATTATTATTAAATTCAGTTTATAAAAGTACATAAAAACCCTTAATGTATAATTTTTATGTTTTTATTATCTGTTAAAAAATAAATTTAAACTTTGAAAAAACCTGAAATATGCCTATCATATAAGTTGTAGGTATATACACATTTCCTCTGAGACTTAATGAAAGATAATTCTTAAATAATTCATGAATTTTACTTATTTATTAAAATAAACTATGTTATATTTAAATTAGGTTGGGTGTTTTTCAGGGAGTATATGGTTTAGAAGATGCTGTTGTTGAAATAAAGAATTGTAAAAACCAAATTAAAATAAGAGATAGAGAGATTGAAGAATTGACAAAGGAAATCAATAAACTTGAGTTGAAGATCAATGATTTCCTTGATGAAAATGAGGAGCTTAGAGAGCGTGTGGGTAAGTCATCTTTTAAGTAGTTTTCTCATACATGATTTCCAATTCTTTTTTGTTTACTTTGGTTTATTACTATTACTTTTAAGTAGTTGAATGCTTTTCTCCCCTAAATAAATACTTCCGTGAAAACATTTACACAGAAGTGAAGCTGCTTCTATTGAAGTGGGATTGAGGATTTCATCTAGATTGTGGGTCAGCAGTCCTGGAATCTCATTTTATATAGTCTGATACTTCCTCAGTAATAGATACTTGTTTAAAAAATGAAAGTCTTTTAACATTAATACCACATAACAGACGTTAACCTTTTTATTCCTCCAAAAAGAAGGGACCAATGACAAGTTAGTTTGCAGAGTGCTCTTTGTTTCAAATTAATTCCTAATGACTTTATAAATGTTTAAATTTTTTTAGGACTTTGAGGTTCTTGACTTTTACAATTTAGGCTGCTTAAGTTTTACTTTAGTTAAGTATTTTAAGAGTTCTGTTGATTTTAACAAGCAATTTGTAAATCTCACTTTGAGAACTTATGTTTTGATTAGAGTGAATAACGCATTACTTAATATTACCAGTTTGATACTAAATTCCGATAGTTCAATTTAAGTTGGTTCTTTAAAATAAAAATGAAGTTCTAAAAACTGATTTCATTATATTTGCTAAATATTAGTTAATGCTTTCTAAGATTTAAAATGACCAATTGTAAAAAAATTTCTGTAAAGGAAAGAAAATTAAATATTTTATCCGGATTATTTATTTGTGAAATAAGATCTAGAATTAAGGTAGGACCTCAAATTGGACTTGTGAGTAATTGACCAGTCCGTTCATAACCAGTTATCTGGAAGTTCCTAAAGAAGCTTCTGACAATCTATAGATCTGTCACAAGCACTAGATTTTCTGTCCTTAAAAGGCTTTAAGTCTTGATTTATAATTACTTTAGACAATTACAACATCTGTTTTTCAAAGCCTAGCTGCTTAGTAATAGCAAATTAGCAGGCAAGTACACTGGGAAGAACAGACTAATAATGATAATGTAATTGATATTTTTATTAATAATGTCTACTATGTGCCAGATACTGCTCTAAGCAATATGTTTAGGTTAATTTTATTATATACATTCCTGACTGGTCAAGAAAAATAAATAAATACAGTGTTATCCCTTTGATTTAGTTATAAAAGTGGGAATTGAACTACAGTCTATTTTATCTCAAAGCTTCTGTTCTTAATAATACAGTATAATATTTTTGTGATAGCCTGACATGGAGTTTTTGTTAGTGTTTCCATAATAATTGGAATAAAATTTTATCTGGGGTTTGGCACAATTAACTGGAAAATTCTTGCACAAAAAGTAATCCATTCTTCATTGATACTAGCTAAATGAATTATAACCAGTTGCTTGATGGTGTATGAAGTTTTTGTAGTTAATTTGAATGTTTTTAAGTTTTTAATTACTCTGCTTTCTGTTTTAGGTCTTGAACCAAAGACAATGATTGATTTAACTGAATTTAGAAATAGTAAACGCTTAAAACAGCAGCAGTACAGAGCTGAAAACCAGATTCTTTTGAAAGAGGCAAGTATGGTGGTTAATTGATTTTTTTTTTTTTTGGTTGAATAAAGAAAACTAATAATTCCTACTTTATAGATTGAAAGTTTAGAGGAAGAACGACTCAATCTGAAAAAAAAAATTCGTCAGATGGCTCAAGAAAGAGGAAAAAGAAGTGCAATTTCAGGTATCCTCAGTTATTCAATACCTTTAAAAGAATGTTTGGATTATGAGTCATTTGAATCTGAAATTTTCTGTGTTTTTAATATGTTTTTATATATATTATAGTGGATCTCCTGCAGTTTTAATAAATAAACATAATGACCTGCAGAGAGGTAACTAAGTATAATTGGGTTCAATCCTGAATCTGAAACAGGTGGCGAACAAACAAAAACAAAAACAAAACAAAACAAAAAAACCAAGAGAACAAACAAAACCCAAAGTTTAGAAATCATGGTTTTGGAAGTTTTAATTGTATACTCTTAATTTCTACTGTAATTCTCAGTATGTTGTGATTAATAATGATAATACTTAGCAATATTCATGTTAATTTGTTGCTCTTAATAGTTTCTCTTTCGTTCAGGACTGTGCATTGAAAACCTTCTTTGTAAATTATTCAGTACTAAGTGAAAATAATGTTTTATTGAATGTAAAAATTAGCATTCTTGTTTGTTTATTTTACTTGGTGAAAAAATAACAGTTGATTCAATTTTATAATAGCTATTACTAGTTTTTGTTAAAGGACCACAGATAATTTTTTGTTAAGAGCACCACAAAAAGGGATTTTTTTTTTTAAATTTGGGCCAAGTTCATAAGCATATCTCTGAATTATAGTAGAGCATTATGGTTTTTTAGTTTTATGGTATCTGTAATCATAAATTTTCTATGAAAATGAAACTATAATATACTAATATAATAAAAGTTTACTCATAATTTGTGATTTTTATGTACTTTTTACATGTGTTTTTGAATACTGTACTTATCTATTAGTACTTTTAGTATAGAATGGATAAATAATGATAAGAAAAAATAAAAAATAAAATGATAGAAATAAATAAAATTCTCATAGCTTTTTAAAAGTGAACTAGATCAGGTTATTCTGACTACATATGGATCAAGGATTTTCAAAATAATTAGTCTACATTTTGTTTAGGTTAAAACTCGAATCTGCTTTTAAGAATTAAAACATTAGAATAGTAGGAGAGTTATTTTGATTTTTAATTTGTTAATTCTTTTATGTAGAATTAACCATTGAGGACCTGAACCGAACTGAAGATCTTTCTCAAGGAGATAGCATAGGGGAAAGAAAACTGAATTTTGTAAGCCTCAAAAATATGAGTGAAACACAATCAAAGGTAAGCAATGAAGTATTATGGCAGAGAAAATAAAGGAAAATGTTATCAGCATTTCATTTTTTTCTTATTTTCTCATTTTGGACACCTGTTCTTTTATAGTTGTGAAATAAGTAAAGAAAAATGTTTACTTGCTTAAATAATCTGTTGATCCAAAGGTGATTAATGAGACATTATTTACTTTGAATACTGATTGAGAGTTCAGATGAAATAGAGATGCTGTATCGGAGACCAGAATTCAGTATTCCATAGTCAGATCAGAATGATAAGGAGGAGAATCTAACCATATGATCATTATCAAGAATGTTATCTGAAATTCATCATAGAGTAGAAAGTGGAGTGGATCCTTTACTCTCTTTACATAGACGTTCTTCAACTGTTTGAGGAAAAGATAATTCAATTCTGGAAACTATTACAATAAGAGAGATGTTTAAACCAACATATTTACAATCTTTAGGAAATCTGAAATCATTAGTCATTACATTTAGTACAGAGAGCAATGGAGTAATAAATGACTATTTATGCTGTCTTTCTGAAGAAAGTATCAGGAAGCCATCAAGCACTAGTTTCATCTTTTCATACCGTATCTACAGCTTCAGACTTCATGCAGAAATTATCACTTAGGCAAAAATCTGTAATATTTTGTCAAAAAATTAATGATGATATACCTGACCTGGATAAATGACAAGTAGCAACATCAGGAAATGAACAGATTCATACCCAGATAACGCATGCTGATGTCATTTTGAAAGAAGATAAAAGAAAAAGTGAAATACCCTTACAGACTGAGATTTTGAAAAGTAAGCTTGAAGTTAATGTTTTGGGTCCTGTGCCTATTATAGTACAAGCAGAATTGTGTCAATAGATCCACTTGAAAATCTTATAGAACAGCTATGGAGAGAGCTAGTATTTCTTAGATCTTAGGCGAGTTTCCTTCAGGTTATATTCCTGGGATCACTTTTTGTGACTTTTCTAACAAAGTTCTATAACAATTATAATAAATTTTTTGTTTGCACATTAACACTAATTTGTACACATTCTGTTTTTAAAAACAATTAGAAATGCAATACATTTTATAAGAACTTGTTGATTTGCCTAATATGTTAAGTGTTTCTTTAATGAAGTTATAGCCCAGGAATTGTTGATCGAAAAAGCACAGAGTAAAAATGCAGAAATAGTGCTTGAATATCACAGAAGCGAAGCAGAACAGGTAGTGTAAAGACAGAACATCAAGAGAGATAATTGTGGTAGTAAGGACAAAATGTGTCCTTATATTTCTTTGCCTTTTGCTGTGGGGGATTGAGCGAGGGAGAAAGTGGCAGGAAGATATATTCTGTCCTTTAAATCTAATTTTGCCTTTTTGATGACTATTGTTGTGTCTCCATAGTCTGTTTTTTGGTGTGAAACCTATAGACTATTGTAATATTTTATAAAATATGTCAATTTTATTCTGTTTGTCAGAATGAATTTCTTTCAAGAGAACTAATTGAAAAGGAAAGAGATTTAGAAAGAAGTAAGACTGTAATAAATAAATTTCAGAATAAATGTAAGTTACTGTTATCTCTTATTTTTCTATACCTGTTTTTTCTATACTAAATTTATGATTTAAAAGAACTCTATATATTCTCTGCTTTCTAATCTTTTTTTAGCTTTAATTAATTCTATAATATATATAATTCAGTCTCTGTCATTCATCCAGTTGATTTGCTGTTTTCATTGTCAAAATGATATTCTAAGTTTTTTGTGGAAATGTATATCAAATTTTTCTTGTGTTCTCTAATAAAAGTGAAGTTAGAAAACTGAAAATTTTTTAATATAAAGCATATTTTAAGTTAAAGCAAAAGTATGCTTGTGATTATGTCTTTCATATATGAAATAAATATTTATCATGAGTACTTTATTTAAATAGGTCTGCCATTTCACTAAGTTATTCATGTTGCATTTGTAATTGATTTTTTTTACACTTTTGTATGTGTTTTCCCAATGGTTTTTCTATATGTGAGATATTAGTCCTCTATATAAAATAATATAAGTTATGAAAATCTCTTCATTCAATGAAAAAATTTGTAATCACAGTGAAAGAATTAGCTGAAGAAAATAAGCAACTTGAAGAAGGTATGAAGGAAATATTGCAAGCTATTAAGGAAATGCAGAAGGATCCTGACATTAAAGGAAGAGAAACATCTCTAATTATCCCCAGTCTTGAAAGACTAGTAAATGTAAGTTATTTTTCATACAAATGTCTGTCTTCAACCAGCTCGCCTCCCACTTTAAAGATGATGTTATACTGCTTTTGTGGTTCTGATGAAATATTTGTGATCATTTGAATCATTGCTTCCCTGTGTATAATAATGTGCTTATAATTCTTTTTTGTTTTTTTTACCAGTTTGTATATAATGTGCTGAGCTGTGTGTTTATCTAGTTTGGGATTCAACGTCTTGAATCTATTCACTACAATTTTAAGATTTTTCTACCATTATTACTTCAGTTATTTTTCTGCTGTTCTCTCTGGGACTCCAGTGACATATGTGTTTTGATATCTTCTCATTTGTCCTTAGGATCTGTACATTTTTCTCTCTAATATTTCATCTTTTTTTCTGTCAATTACTAATTGTTGTTATTTATCATTAAGTTCATTCTCATTTTCTCTCTTATCAGTATTCTTGTGGTTCAAGAGTCAGTCTGAGGCCTGGAAGCTTTTTTTTTTCTTTCTTTTTTTTAGTTTTTAATGGCTCTTTTAACGGTGCTGAGGATCCAACTCAGGGCCTCACACATGCCATGCAGGTGTTCTACCCCTGAGCCACAACCCCAGCCCATGGAAGCCTTATTTATTTATTTATTTTTAAACAAAGAATTTAGAGTTCTTTTATGCTGGCACTCTTCTCACTGAGATTTTCTCTTTAATTTTCTGAGAATTTGAGTGCTATCCTATGATCTTCAAGGCCAGAAAGATCATAGGTCTCTGCAACTGCAGCCTGCCCTCAAATTAAACTCTTAAAAATGGCAAACTCAATTCTTGATAGTCTTTTCTTCCAGGATTCAGGTTTACGCCCAAAATACTTTGTTCATGTTCTTTTAACTTTTTAAATTAATTTGTTTTATGGAAAAATGTAGATCTGTTAGGAAATTATACCATAAACCTGGAAGTGTAATATAATATTATGTAGACTACAGGAAGAATTTTAGCCATTAATTAATATTTTATTTATATTTACTGTATGGAGACTTAAGAATTGCATGGTATTAATGAGTGTCTGTTACATAAACTTGAATATAATACATAAACTGAACTTATATGTAGCGTACTTTATTAAATTGTTTCCTAAAATTACTTCATTTACAAGGAAAATTATTATTCACTTAATTGCTTTTTAAAACCATGATTAATCAATAGTTGAATTCTTTCTAATATTGTAATTGTTAACAGAGAGCAAGAGTGACATTGATTATGTTAAAAGCTTCCTGAGGCTAGAAAATCATTTGACAGAATTTATGCAAATTAGTTGGTTCCCTGTATATTTTTCTGATTCTGACTTCTCTGTTGGTGACGTTGTTTTGTTTCTGTTATTATGAATGTCTAAAATGATTCTTAATGCTTTTTTGAATGTGATCATCTTTTGTCCATGATGCTACCCATTACTAATATTGTATCCCAGATCAAGCTTCATTCTCCATGGGAAATTCTACATATTGATCAAATAAACACAGAATGAATAGTCCCGGGAAATCTTACCTTCTATTTCTCTTGACAATCTCTGGACCTTCCCCAGACTTCTGCTTTGATAGAGTTCTATTCTGGATTGCTGTACTTTTTTCTGATTCTAATATGCTCTGATATTCACAGATCACCTAGGAATACTTACTACTTCCTTTAGAGGTCTTCAGAATTCCTCTTTTTTTTTTTCCTTCTTGGTACTAGAGATTGAACTCACGGGCATGAGACCACTGAGTCCATCCCCAGTCCTATTTTGTATTTTATTTAGAGACTGAGTTGCTTAGCACCTTGTCCTTGCTAAGGCTGGCTTTAAAACTCTTGATCCTCCTGTCTCAGCTTCTGGAGCCGCTGGAATTACAGTGGCTGGCCGGAATTCATAACTCTTTAGATCACATTAATTCCGGTTTATGCACTTCAGTTCAGTCTCTATTATATAGGATACTGTTCAGTACCCCATACCATCTAATTCAACCTCACTTTACCAAAAGCTTATATAGATAGCATGGTAGCAGGATGACTAACAAGGCAGTACTGTCCTTTACTTTCCATCTACCTGATATTCCCTTTGAATTAATATGACTTACTACTTTGCATGGCTTACTCTGATCTCCTTTGGGTAAAAACTTGCTTTTATAAATCAACTGCCTAAACACCACATCACCCTCCAGAATAGATTAGATTACTTTACTTAATTTATCTTATTTGTCTCTGTTTTCAGTTCTGAAAGCTTGTTTTGCATTGAAAAGCTTATTGCATATAGTTTTTCTGAAGTCCAAAGATACTTGTGTATATTATTATATAGATGAGTACGTGGTATGTGTGTATGCATGCATTGTTGGATCATTAGGGCCAGTGAGGCTACTCTGATAATATGTTAATATCTTACATATTATTTTTTCTTTTTTCATTGTTATTATTTAATAATTTTGTTATCCTACTTGGCCTTCATTGTCACGTATGCTCCAACTGTAGATAGGAAGCACTGAAAAATTCCCTTAACTGAATGTAGAAGTTTTTCCATCCCTTTGCTCATGCTTTTAATTCATATGCTGCGTAGTTTCAAATCTTTTACATGTAAATTACTTCATTTTGACTATACAAAACTCCTGTGAAGTGGGAGAAGCAATATTTCTTCTACTTTAGAGATAAGAAAATGAAATCACTTGCCCAGCTGGTAAGGGATTGGTTAACATTTGAACTCTGGTCATCTTAATCCTCTGGTTATTTTTCTAGTCTGCCAGTCTATTAACTAGATGTTGTTATATGTTAAAATGAAATAATGACCATGGTAATGTAAGTTGAACTGCAGTTTTATAAATGTAAATTCATAAATAAGACATCGAAATACCATACTTTGTTACTACTCATGGCAATCAGAATAGAAAAATGTTTAAATGTCAAATTTTATTTAAAGGTAAATTTTTGTTTCCTATGATTTTACTGTTCTTTCTTATATTTCTAATATATAAATATACCAGGCTATAGAATCAAAGAGTGCAGAAGGAATCTTTGATGCCAATCTGCATTTGAAAGCCCAAGTTGATCAGCTTACTGGAAGAAATGAAGAATTAAGACAGGAGCTCAAGGAATCTCGGAAGGAGGCTATAAATTATTCGCAACAATTAGCAAAAGCAAATTTAAAGGTGAGAATTTTATTAAATAAAATACTAAGCATAAAAACATAGGTTTAATAGAAAAGTTTATTTGTTTGTTTTCTTGAGGCTACTTTATGAGAAAATGTCCATTGAGTTAATTCTTTGAAAATTAAGAAAACTGAATTTTTCTTATGAAAGTAAGTGGAAAAATTACTGCCTTATAGAAAAACACAAAAATTGTGTCTTATAATTAGGCATTTTAAAATAAAATTCAAGCATGATTATATTCATTTTTGTCAGTTCTGGTATTCATGTACCTATTTTAAAAAAATATGCGGTAGGGAAACCATGAAGTATAATTTAGTATTTTCAATTTGTCTTTCTTTGGCTGTAAAACATGTGGGTCTCATCTTTGGATTGTTTGTTTTCAGATAGATCATCTTGAGAAAGAGATCAATCTTCTACGACAATCAGAAGGATCAAATGTTGTTTTTAAAGGAGTAGATTTACCTGAAGGGATAACACCATCTAGTGCCAATATCATTAATTGTCAGAATGAATATTTAATACATCTTCTTCAGGTACTGAAAATTTTACATGTGAATAACAAAAATCATTGATAGTATGTTTCTTAATTTAGTCTTCATGTATTCCTTTGAGCTCTCAGAACATTGAGATATATTATTTGTGAATTATGTTAGAATAGTTTATATAAAAGTAATTCATTCCATTAATCTTCACAAGAAGCATATTCACATATCTTATTTGGATGAGTGTCATTCGTATGAAATAGGAACATCAAGCAGCTACTATAAAGTAGTGACATGTAAATAAGGTGAGTACTTGTATTTATTGCTGGTTAGGGAAATAATTCAAGAGAATAAAGTCTGATAAACCCCTTTCTAGTGTCATGATTACTTTTCTGTGTTATTCACAAGAAAAGTTTTTGAGCCAAAAAAATTTTTTTAAACCTTATTCTTTCCTTTACTGTATAAATTGTTAGTTTTTAAATCCAATAGCAAGTTAGGAAGGGTACCATGCTCTAGTACTTGTCCTGTGTTTGTTTCTCACTTTTGCTGTGTGTATAATGAGCATGATGAATGGCCTAATGAGAGATGCTTTTCATTATTTTATTTGAAGTTTGAATAACCATAATATCACACATACTACAAATATATTTGCAAAAATGTGTTCAAAATCAATGAAAATGGTCTTGATTATAAGTACCACTGTATTCTTGTATTAAATTATTGATCACTTGAGTTATAATTATCAAATGCTTGTTTTTGTATTTGATATAAAAATAGTCTTTTCCTAAATATTAGACTTTTGCTTGTCATCCAGGTCAAGTAGGGACAGTCTTCACTACTTATCAGAATGTTGCTTTATAACTCGTTATATCATTACTTTGAAATTCATAGTACTTTTTTCTTTATAGTACTCTTTATGATTTCTCTTATTATTCTCTAATAAAGGGACATTATCAATAAATAATGGCCATGTGGCATTGACCTTTTATTTGCGATAGGATTAATTTTTTCCAACAAGATGCATGAAATGCATTATGATAGATTAGTGAATAACCATTGGTAATGTGCAAAAACCTATCCTAAGTGAAAAACCAAGTACTTGAACTCTTATTCGTAAGGAATTATAGAGCGATGGAACATCAGAGAGATGCAACTTCAAATGTTAGATCTGAGTATCTGGAAAGCATGTGGCACCAGGTCTGGCATATGTCCTTAATAAAGGGATCTCAAGTGTAGTGCCACTGAGTATTTTTGATGTTGAGTAAGTTATGTAATCTTTTGAAGTCTCAATGTATTTATCTTTAAAATGAAATGATTGGAGAGGATAGATAATTTGAGTGGAGGTATGAAAGTATATTTTCACAAAATGATATGTCACTGAGTGGTTAGAGGTGTGTGTTTTTAACTATTCTGTATATCTGATAAAAGTGTGTATTTAAAGGTAACTTTTCCTTCAAATAATTTGTATGCTTACTGTGACCACCATAACTGATAAAAGTAATTTTACCCATTTCATACTATTTTTTTTGTGGGGGGGAGCAGATACCAGGTATTAAACTAAGGGGTTGTCCACCACTGAGCCACCTCCCCAGTCCTATTTTGTATTTTATTTAGAGACAGTTTCTCACTGAGTTGCTTAGTGCCTTGCTCTGCTGAGGCTGATTTTGAACTCGCAATCCTCCTGCCTCAGCCTCCTGAGCCGCTGGGATTACAGGCTTGTGCTACTGCGCTCAGCCATAGTACATTTTTATATATATTATATCCTTGAATTATGATGTTTTGAATTCTTATTTTTAAATCAAATTTTTAGGAACTAGAAATTAAAGAAAAAAAGTTGAAGAATTTAGAGGAATCTCTTGAAGACTATAACAGAAAATTTGCAGTACTTCGTCATCAGCAAAGTCTATTATATAAAGAATATTTAAGGTAAAAGTATTAGCAAAACTTTATAAATTTAATCATAGTATATTCATAGTGTATTTCATTCATAATGAAAGTAGCATTAGAAGAATTTAGATATTTTGTTCTGTTCTTTCCTTCTGCCTTTTCTCTTTCACTCTTTTTTTTTTTTTTAATATACTGATAACAGTTGTGAAGAATTTGTTTTTAGATAGATGGTATAGTTTTAATGATCACAAGCTCATCCATGTCCTGGGATTGTTTTGCCTTGTTTTTAATCCAGACTTCAATATTTGCTCATTATAAGACCTTGAGCAAGCTGCTTTACCTTTCTATGTTTTAGTTTCCTTTTTTATAGAATTCTGATAGTAATATCTCTCTCATAGTGTTCTTATGAAAAATAAGTGAATTATTACATGAAAATGTTTAGTGTATGGCACATATGAACAGTTTATAAATGTCAGCTGCTATTAGTTAGCATCACTTGTAACAATTCATATGTGTATGTAGGGATTAACATATATCTTCTTATCTCTGCTATCTAATCTGTATCCATAGAGTGATTTCTATACATCAAAGGTTATGTAAACACTAAGGATAATTATCCTCTGACCTAACAAATTCCAAGCTAGTTAAGAGGGTAGATGATATTTTCAAATTGTTGTTATGTCCTACTTTGGTTATAAAATAGTAACAAAAATCCGAAGAAGATAGAACCATGTCTGCTGAAGAAGAGCAATGTATTTTTCCACCTAATTTTTATTTGTGAGTAGACATTGGCAACATCTGGCCAACTTTGACTCAGGTATTATTGGCCAGAATTAAGTCACATGTTCAGTCTTATCAAGAGATTGATGTTACTATAATTGGTTTAAGCCAAGTAGATTATAAGTGATTATAGACTGTCTCTTATAGGCAACAATGTCTTAACACACCTTCTTAAAAAGTGAATTTATTAATACATTTTATTTTTTGAATTGACAAGTAAAAATTACATATGTTTATGGCATTCAACATGATGTTTTAAAAATGTATAAATCGTGGAATGGAAAAATCAGGCTATTTAATATGTGTTATCTTATACTTTTGTGTCTGTGTGTGATAAGAACATGTAAACTCTGAACACTTTTCTAGTGTATATAGTCTTAACTCAGTAACCATGATGTACGTACAATAGATCTCTCTTTTTTTTTAATATCAGTTATTCATTGCTACCTTCACATTCTGACACAGGGTTCTGTTATTGCACAGAGATGTTTTATGTGGGGTTAGGCTTGGGTTCACCAGGAGTTTCTGCTTTTTTTTTTTTTTTCAGTTTGTTTCTTCTTTTTAGTTATACATGACAGTAGAATCCATTTTGATATAATTATACAAGCATGGAATATATTTTTTTTTTCTAGTTAGGTTCCCTTTTTTTTTTTTTTTTGTCAAGAGATGTACAAGGGATTGAACTCAGGGGCACTCAACCACTGAGACACATCCCCAGCCCTATTTTGTATGCTTAGTGCCTCGCTATTGCTGAAGCTGGCTTTGAACTCTTGATCCTCCTGCCTTAGCCTTCCAAGCCACTGGGATTACAGCAGTGTGCCACTGTGCCCAGCTAGGATCCCATTATTATGGATGTACATGCCGGTGGGCTTCACTCTGTTGTTTTCATGTATGTACATCATGAAATGTCAGATGGCTCTGGGTTCAATCCCCAGTATTGACACAATAGCTCTCTTGAACTTCTAACTGAAATTTTGTGTCCTTTACACACACTCTTTTAAGTCTGATGATTTCTAATTTTTGTATTCTAAATGCTTTTCAGCTTTTGAGTGGGAATGTTAAGACTTGATTTCCAGAATTAGTTTTGAGAATTGATTATTTTCCTGATCCTTTTCTATTTTCAATAAAATATTAATAAGATTCAGTTTATAAGTGAATAATCACTCAACTGGAGTAGTTTTTCTTTTGGTCAGTTTTAGCTAGTGGTACCCTTTAAAGCCAGTTCTATGTCCTTTTGACAAGAACTCATTAGTCTTTGAACCAGGCTTCAAAGTTTAGTTTGTTTTCTGGAACATGATGTTTGAGATTTGCTTACATTCTTATCCAGACTTGGAATAAGGCGTTATGTATAAGTGTCTAATAAGTATCCCTTTTGAATGATGAGTCATTTAATTAGATTTAATATTATTTAAATTAATAAAGTTGACAACTTAATAAAATAACTTTGTTATCTTGCTTTTATTTAAAATCAATTCCTGACCAAATCCTCTGTATAAAACTTTTTGTGTGTCAGATTCAGAATATTTCTTGTTTTAAGTAAACATTAAATTTCCATGACCTAAAGTTTTTTGTAGTAACCTTTTTGTAGTAAACTTTGTACTTTTTGTAATAAACTTTGTGTTATTAATGTATTGTGTGTGGGATTTTTTGTTTTTGTTTTTTTATTTTTGGTTCTGTTTTTTTTGTAATTTTTAGTGAAAAGGAGACCTGGAAAACAGAATCTGAAACAATCAAAGAGGAAAAGAAAAAGCTTGAGGATCAAATCCAACAAGATGCTATAAAAATAAAAGAATATAATGTGAGTAAATTACTTTTAACATCCGCATACAAGATTGTGTAAGCTAGGATAGGTAAACTCAGCAAGTGATATCTGTCTTTGTGCAGAATTTGCTCAATGCTCTTCAGATGGATTCAGATGAAATGAGAAAAACACTTTCAGAAAATAGCAGAAGAATCACTGTTTTGCAAGTGAATGAAAAGTCACTTATAAGGAGATATACAACTTTAGTAGAAATGGAACGACAACTTAGAAAGGAAAATGGGAAACAAAAGAATGACTTGATGTCAATGGAGGCTGAAGTTTGTGAAAAAATTGGATGTTTGCAGAGATTTAAGGTACTTGTGCTTTTTGTTGTTTTGGTTTTAAATTTATAAAAATTTTCAAATATGCAGAAGATAGCATAGATTCATGAACCACGATTATTTATTAACATTTTTCCATAGTTGTTTCATCTGTTTTTTGTGGAAATATTTTTAAATTGTAGATAATTTCTCCTCTAAATGTATTCATGTGCATCTCTAAAATACAAATTTACATATTTTGTTTACATAACCACAATTACTTTATCTTACCTAAAAACATTGATAATAATCCCCTTATTTGTTTAATACCAAGAATACATCTACATTTTATTAGTAGTGTCAGAATTATGCTTTAAGGGAATTTGGATATAGATATCTTTTTAGTGTAGAATTTTTTTTTCTCTTGGAAAAATATTAGATTTATCTTTTTTTTTTTCCCCCTTTTTTGGTATTGAGGATTGAACTGAGGGGCATGTAACCCTGAGTCACATCACTAGCCTCTTTTTTTTTATTTTTTATTTTTATTTAGACATAGGGTCTCCTTACTTGCTTAGAGCCTTGATAAGTTGTTGAGGCTGGTTTTGAACTCACAATCCTCCTGCCTCAGCCTCCCAAGCTGCTGGGATTATAGCAGGAGCCACCATGCCCAGCGATTTATCTAATTTTTGTGTGTGTGTGTTATTTTACTTGTTCCTTTATGCCTTTTATTTTGAAAAGTTATTTCCGAGGCCTAGGTTAGTTCCAAGTTAAGCATTTTTGATAAGAGTGATTCATAAGTAATGATCTATATTTTAGGAAGTATCACTTCAAGAGACAAAATGTCTGGTTGTCTCATATTTCATGATTGATTACTATGTCAAAGGGAGGACAACCATGTACCTCTGTTACTAAGTGATTAGTTATCTGGTGATATTTTGGCACAATGAAAATAAAATTCTTCATCAGTACCACTAATGATTTTAACACTCACTGATAATTGTTGCTTGGCTCAAAATTATTTCATTAGAAATTACAAAATCACAATTTTTTATTTATATTATGCTTTTACATTTATTAACAATTATTCTTTTGAAAAATAAAGAGCTTTCCCTCATTAGCCCAGGCCATTCAATTATCTTGAAGTATAATTCCTCCTGCAAAGTCAAGATAAATGCTTCAGTCTTTTCTTTTAATGATGAGTTTTCAGAATACAGAGTTTGTGTGTCATGCTTCTTCCTGGTGTTTTTCCACTCAGTGTCTCTTCTTTAGGTGTTGTCACAGACGCACAGACTTAACTATTCAGTGAATTTTACTCAGTTTAAGTTATCATTTTTTTCAACTTTGGCCAGTGGGAGCCTTTTAAAGCTGGCTCCTATTTTGGACAAGAAATCATTAGTCTTGGAACCCAACTTCAAAGTTTGGTTAGCACAACAAAATGTTCTAGTTTTACCTTCTGTACTTCTTGTCTGGCCTTGGAATAGTCCATTTCTCTATAGAGACCTGTTTCTCTTTAGAGAGAAAAGTATTTAGACACCCAAAACTGATCAGTGGATGTCATTGCTCTCAGAATTTCATTGCTTCTAGTCTTTTTCAATGGACAAGTTAGAAAATATAATAATGTATATTTTTTTTACATCATAAGTTCATAATATTATTGCCAATTCAAATTTAGCATTATGCGGTAAGTAAATAATATGGATTTTTTTCAAACCTTCTTTAGTTTTTGTACTTTGACTATTAACATAAAATAATTATGTTTTATCGTATAATACATACATTAATTTGAAAATAAGCAAGAATGACAGCACCATTATTGCTAACATAGTTTAAAATGTCCTTACAATTCTTATTTTCTTTAAATTTCACTAATGATGTATAGGCAAAATAATATACTTTATAGTTACTTGAAATAATTCCTCTTCTTGTGATTATATACTTTTGATATATAGACATATTTATTTTACATTTGTTTAATTTTAGGGATTATTTTTAATTGATTTGCATATATACAAATTTATATTTTCAAAAAATTTAATTAAAATCTCACTTCTACTACTGTGCCTTTCATACCATTCTGCCTTATCTCCTGGGACAGCAAATTATTCTGTTTCTTTTTTGCAATCATAAACAAGGATAGAAAGGTTATATGCCTGCACCTTGACTTAGTATCTTATTTTTAAGCATGTAGATGTTCAGTGTATATGATGTAAATTTAGAATCATATGAACAAAAAATTCAAAGTAAAATTTAAATGTTACCATCTGTTTTGTAGATAGTAATGGATGATAATATCATTGCTAATAAACCTATTTTTAGTATGATCTTAAAGCTGAATTTTGATGAGATAAGAAATTGTTAAAAATTGAAAGCTGTTTTTGCTTAGACATGGAAAATTTGAGACATCAGAAATGTTATTATTTATATTTTTAGGTGATTTTTTTTTTTGAGTTTTATAGTCTTGGGCTTGAAATAGAAAAAGAAATTGGAATCTCCTCTTCAACATAATCATTCAACCTGAATTTTTCTATTCTCTTTTTCTTTCTTTCCCTCCCTCCTTCTCTTCCTTCCTCTTTCCTTTCTTTGTACAATAGTTAGAAAGCTGAGAAAAAGGGATATTTTGTGAAAATGGGAAATAGAGCTTCATCTACCCTATCCTCCCCCCGCCCCCAGAATGAAACCAAATTCCCAGGACAAGGTAGACTTGTGTGTGCTTATTTTGATGGAGAAGTTATCACAATATCTAAAACATTATTATGAGAATTTTATTTTAGAACAAATTGTAACCATAAGTTTTTATCTTCTTCACTTTGTAAATGTGGTTGTTTGGTATACTGTTTCTTAATAAACTTCCATCTCTTTTAGTTTTCTTTTATATGTAATTTTTACTTATCACAGAGAAACTTACTGGAGTGACTGAAAGTTTAGGCATTTCTTTTTGGTGTTAATAAAGACACTTTAGTGCCTTGGGTTGATGATTTTTCATAGCTTGATAGCAGGTTCATAGAACATTGTGTTAGTCAACTTTCCATTACTCCAACAAATATTTGAGGTAAATCAATTTAAAAAGAAGAGTGCTTTATTTTGGCTCACAATTTTGGAAATTTCAATTCATGACTAGCTTTGTTGCATTGTGCTCATAGCAGCATAGTACATCATTGCAGGAAAATATGGTGACTCAGCAGAAAGAAATATACCAACATAATTCAGTGTATTTTTCTTTACATAGGAAATGGCCATTTTTAAGATTGCAGCTCTCCAAAAAATTATAGATAATAGTGTCTCATTGTCTGAATTAGACCTGGCCAATAAACAATACAATGAACTGACTGCAAAGTACAGGGATATCTTGCAAAAAGATAATATGCTTGTTCAAAGAACAAGTAACTTGGAATACCTAGAGGTAAGTTTGTGTGATCCTCCAACCTTGTGATATTAGCCATTTTTCTTTGGTGAGGTCGTTAGGTTTTAGGTAATTCTGTAAATTTTAGTTTATTAGAGTTTACCTCTCTTTATGTAAACTTAACAGACATATAGTTCATAAATATATATTTATTGTATTTTATTTCTGATTATCAGTATACATACACATATGTAACACATTATTCATGGTTACAGAATGACTTCTGGTTAACTTCATGCAGGTCATTCTTTTTAACTCATTTGCATAATTTAGCAGAATCAAACTTATTTCACCCAGGCACTTAAAGAAAAAAAGAGTATGGAACAGGTAGCATATTGTAATTAAAGGAGGAAGTGTCATTCAGAACTCTTCTCTTTCCCTTATCTATGTTCCCAGAACATATTGTTCTCCCATGGTCCCTGGATTCTGTTTCTTGGAATGGATTTTGTTCACTCTGATGTCTTTTCCTGGACCATGAATGAGCTCTGCAAATTTCCATCTTTTCTTTTTTTTTTAAATACTTATTTTTTATTTGTAGTTGGACACAATACCTTTATTTTATTTATTTATTTTTATATGGTTCTGAGGATCGAACCCAGGGCTTCACATGTGCTAGGCAAGCACTCTACCACTGAACCACAACCCCAGCCCCTCCATCTTTTTTATTATATAGAAAAGATTAGAGTGGATATTATATAAGTTTAATTTAAACCATCCATGAATATACCCAGACCATAGCCACTTGACCTTCTTTTATGCTTTTATGGTCTGATTTGTTCATCTTCCTCATTAGAAATAAGGACGCTTACATTTTTGGTTTGTTCTCTTTTAAGATCCTCTCACAATAGAGGACTAAATATAACTCTGTTGGCTCATAAGCTTTTACTTGCTTAGGGGTACACATTCAATAAATGAAACATTCTGAATACCTTTCAGTGACTCTTACAAAGTTATCTGAGTCGTTATACATTAATACTATTTAGAAGTAATCAAGATCCATTTACTTATTACTGCTTTTTCCAAGAATTATATTTATGGAAAAATTCTGAGTATTTAGGTATGTTCATAACTGATTTTCTTTTTCCCATTCTCTGTGCCCTTTGTTCTAGGAAGAAATCCCCTGTAGATAACATATTAATGAGTAATTTTAAAACTATTTCATCTATTTTCCCAAAGAATATTTTTCATCTTTCCTGAAAATTAAAAAAAATTGATATACTTTGTAATTTAAATCTTTGCTTTTATCAAATATGCATTTATATGTTACTTCAACAAAATTTATTATATGCCAAGGTCCAAGTTGTTATTGCAGTATAACAAAACCATTATGAGCACTTTTTGCATAAATAATGATTTTTTTTCTGCTCATAGGTTTTGTGGTCTAGAATTCAAAGAGGGTACAGTGAAACCTTTGAGTATTCCAGATTGACCAAAATGAACATACAGTTTTAGTGGTAGAAGCTAATACTTAAAAGTTTAGAGTGACATATTAGATATATAAAATTTTGATGTTATTTTAAAATAATATTTTATGTTATATATATGTGTGTGTGTATGTGTGTATATGTGTATTGCATATGGGGGGAATTCCAGTATTTAAAAAACTAGAGTGTAAGTTTTAGGAGCTATTGCATAAAGTTAAGAAAGTGTTAGTTTTGTGATATATTGGTCTGAATTATAGTATAGCTTTATCCATGATGTGTATTTTATTCAGTGTGAAAATGTATCCTTAAAAGAGCAAATGGAGTCTATAAATAAAGAACTGGAGATTACCAAGGAAAAACTTCACACTGTTGAACAAGCCTGGGAACAAGAGACTAAATTAGGTAAGTCTTATGACTGGTAATAGAAAATGATTAGGAATAAACAGGGGATGCTTCTCATTTAAAATTCCATTTCTGTTCCAAAAAAGGAGAAAATATTCTGTTTAAAAATATGAGCTCTGCCCAGAAGTTTAACTTAGTAAGTAGTTGATGAATAATATCTTGTACAAATTCCCACCAAATTTGATTTTCAGTTTATAAATTATATTTGTTCCTAGTAAGAAATTTATGAGTATACATTAGCTATTTTGAACATCATTTAACAATCAAAAGTAGTGATAATTTTGAAAAATCCTGTATTTTAATAGTAATATGGAGTACTCCCTAAGTGTGGTTATATTAATTACTTATTTGCTTTTATTAAATTCATCATGAAATATTTGCTATTATTAAGTTTACCATAAAACATCAAAGAAAATCTGAAAAGAATTTTTACTGTTTATAGTTGCACTGCTGTATTATCACATTTTTACTTATATGTTCATATATTTCTATACTTCAAATTACAATATGTATTTGTGTTATATGCTATGTTCATTTAGTAAATATAAAAAATATTACTGTTTTACTCATCATACACATAAATGTAAATGTTCATGCAATATCCCAATTTGAATGATTATCATTAAATCATTCTTTTGGTATTGTTTATAGTGCTACAATGAACATCTTCATATGTTTCTAACAGATATTACTATTTCAAAAGTTATTGAAATCTTGGTGGCTCCTACTAGGTTTTCCATATTAGGTTTTATAGTTGTCAAAATTTATATAGCATTTTAATAATTTTCTCTCATAGCATTGGATTTTATAATTTTCAAATAAATTTGCTGCTCTGAATAAGGTATTTTTAATTTGTTTCTGAGAATTTATAGTTCTAATGCTCTTCAGGGCTTCTATTACTGACACAATTGGATTAGAGAGAGCAAACATTAGGAAATTTTTAAAAAATTACTTTTATGAATATAATTTTTAATTAACAAAGAGATTAAGTATGAATTAACTTTAATGTAGCTCCTACATACATGAAAGAAGATACCACTTTAAAACTTAAGTTTTACTTAAGTTTCAGTAGGTTTTTAAAATTTTATTCTCTTGGGCTGGGGATGTAGCTCAAGTGGTAATGCACTCGCCTGGCATGCACTGGGCGCTGGGTTCGATCCTCACCACCACATAAAATAAAAAATAAAGATGTTGTGTCCACCAAAAACTAAAAAATAAATATTAAAAATTCTCTCTCTCTCTCTCTCTCTCTCTCTTTTAAAAAAAAATATATCACCAAGATTTTAAGAGTGTCTTCTTACTTCCTATTCCCTTTTAGCTTTAAGTGTCACTTCATTTATCTTTTTTCTTCACTGAGGAGTTTTTACTATTGGTCTATTGTGTTCTTTCCTCTGTACCAAAATTTGTTTCAGCCCCTCCTCCAAGCTTCTTTTCATTTTTGGACTTTAGCACAATATAGGACATCTTACCTTCTTTTTCTTCTTTTGTATTGGCGACTGAACCCAGTGGCACTTAACCACAGGGTCTTGCTAAGTTGCTGAATTTGGAATCCTCCTTCTTCAGCCTCCCAAACTGGTGTGATTACAAGTGTATGCCACCATGCCTGGCTTCTTATGTCTTTGTATATTTACATTTAGTGAAGTTTTTTTTTTCCATTCTGATGCTTAGGTTGCTTGAAGGGGTCTCAGTTCCATACTGAACTGATTTACTAATGTGAAGCTTCTTCTGGTAGTCTGTTATTGTTAGTTACTTGATCACAGCTTGTAGCAGCTATTTTAAAATCATTTATTTTAAAGATAGATACAGGACCTAATGAAATAATTTTCAAAACTAAGACTTGCCAATTTTATTTTGTTGTTCAAAAATGCATATTACTTTGAGAAAATGCAGTTATAAGATTTGAAATTTTGAAGTTGTACAAATAGGGGGAGGCATTATTGTTATAAAGCTTATTTAGTGGTGATACATGCCTGTAATCCCAGCGGCTAGGGAGGCTAAGGCAGGAGAATCGCAATTCAAAGCCAGCCTCAGCAGTTTAGCAAGGCACTAAGCAACTTATGACACACTGTCTTAAAATAAGAGACTAAAAAGGCCCATGGATGTGGCTCAGTGTTAAGTGCCTCTGAGTTTAAACCCTGATATTAAAAAAAAAAAAAAAATTTAGTCATGCTTAATTCTAATTGACTTTCTAAAAAACAAAATATTCTACCATATTTTTTTTTTCAGGAATATATCTGTTATGTAAAGCAAAAGTGTAAGTTTTCTTCCTTGACCAAAAGAATGACCAAGTAACTAATAACACTCCTACATGATATCTTCTCATAGAAAATTGAGGCTTTTAATTTCTTTTCATTTAATCAGAGACTTTGTTGTCCAGACAAGCCATATATCTACATGTAACAACTAATAACAGAATGTAAAATATTTGGTAAAATCTCAGTCATAGAGCTTCAGATTTTACTTTCTAGTTTGTCTGTAATGCCTTAAAAAAATCAAGTCATTATACTTGTGTTCCAAAGAAGCGTTGCTTTATTGCATTGCTTCTCATGCAGTTTATCTCCTTTCTGTAAAGTATATGAATTTTCCATATTTTGATTTTAATATATGTAACACTTCTGTGCTAAAACTTTACAATGTTACATCAGCACTCCCTTTTTTTTTATTATTGTTTGATGAAGAACATAAGTTTCAGAGAGATGAATTGGGTAGGCATCAGATATGGAGGAAGTAATAGAGCTAAGAATAAGATCCAGGTCTGTCATAATTTAAAAGCTCATGAGCTTTCCATGGAACTATAATATTTCCTTATGTACAGCATTTAAAATATCTGAGATATGATTTGAATATAAACCATATGAGATTGACTTGAGTATTATTGCTTATAGGGAATGAATCTAACCTGGATAAGGCAAAGAAGTCAATAACCAACAGTGACATTGTTTCTATTTCAAAAAAAATCACTATGTTGGAAATGAAGGAATTAAATGAAAGGCAGCGGGCTGAACATTGTCAAAAAATGTATGAACACATAAGGACTTCATTAAAGCAAATGGAAGAACGAAATTTTGAATTGGAAACCAAATTTGCTGAGGTTTGATATTAAAATTTTTATCATGCAATTAGAGAGTAAAGAGTTAGTAGACATTATATTATTGTAAAGAGGTCTGTATCTATGAAGTAGCATATGAATATGGAGCTTGTGTTTCATGTAATGAGTAAATAAAAAAATTATTTAAAAATCTGAATTATTTAAAAGAAACATATTTGAGTAAGTTCTTGTTTCTTACCAATGTTATATTGTAGTTTTAATATATAAAGAGATGTTATTACCTAGTAGTGAAGTTGCCTTCTATTACCATCCCTTCATCTAACACATATTCATTACCTATTACACGTTAGACCCTGTTTGGAAGCTGAGCCTATAACAAGAAAAAAATAGACAGCAATCTTTGCTTTCAGAGACTTTACAAATTGAAGGTTTTAGATTTTTTTATGTAGTCAGAATCATTAAACTGCCTGGCAGTAAATGGTTCACATATATTCTGCAATTTATGATTAAACAACTGTCTTACAGTGATTGCTTACATTGAGACTTAACATATTTTCCAAAGCATATATATAATCTTTATTCTGAGTCTCTAATTCTATACTAATAATATTTTATTAAAAAATTTGGATTTATGTATAGAGATGTAATGGAGATAAAATATGAATACACTGAATTCTCAACATCAGAAGTTCAGATATTATAAAATATTTAATTGCCTAATATAAATGTCTTTGGTGCATTAGAATACAACCATTGTTTGATTATTTCTGAATCTTTCCTCTTTTTCCTATCCTCAGTCTCTTCTTAAAACTTTCTACCTGTGTCTGAATTAAGACAAAGTAAATAGGACTGCACTACTCTGAAAACTAAATTATAAGAAAAATCTCAACCAAAACTGATGTATCTCGGCTGGAGATACAGCTCAGTAAAGTGTGCTTAGCATGCATAAAGCTCTGGGTTTGGTTCCATCCAGGCACCAAACAAACAACTTATTTATCTGAATTTTTTTTGTTACTTTTTTCTAGCTTACCAAAATCAACTTGGATGCACAGAAGGTGGAACAGATGCTAAGAGATGAGTTAGCTGATAGTGTGAGCAAGGCAGTAAGTGATGCTGATAGGCAACGGATTCTAGAATTAGAAAAGAAAGAAATGGAGCTAAAAGTTGAAGTGTCAAAGTAAGTGCTTTGCAAACAAGTTAATCATTTGATTAGATATGTTTTCTCTAATTTGTCTTTCAGAAAATATATTACAGGCACATGGAGAAAATATTCTTAGTGGAAATTGATACTGGTTTCTTTTTATATGAAAAGGAAGAATAGTGACTGGGTTTATAGCCCAGTGGTGGAGTGCTTTTGTAGTGTGCACAGGGCCCTGGGTTTAAGCCCCAGAACTGCAACAGAAAAGGAAGACTAACATTAACAAGGAGACAGGGGATTTAAATCAGGGATGCTTTACCACTGAGCTACATTCCTGATCCATTTATTTATTTATTAAGCCCACTCTTGCTAAGTTGCTGAGGCTGGCATTGAACTTTTGATCCTCCTTCCTCAGCCTGTCAAGCCTCTGAGATTATAGGTGTGTACCACTAATTAACAAGGTTAATTTTTAAAGAGGTTAAATAATGACACTGAAGAGGAAATGCCTTGTCAAAATTTGCGTTTTTCAGAGATAGGAAAGAATATTGTTGCAGAAAGCACTGAAGTTGTAATCAAGATCCTGTGAGCTCTGCTCCTTCCTCATACTGATTTTTTTCTTAGTGAAAAGAAGAATGGTCATTTGATGCATTTCAACTTATGCTTTTTTACTTTAATAAGGAAGTATAAGTACCTCTTCTGTCTGTTGAAGATAGAAGATTTGTTTCATAAGGTTGTTTCATAAGGTTGCTTTAAAAATACAATGAAAAGTTCGGATTTTGATTTAATTTACAATGGGCATCTGCTGTATACTAGGCGTTCTGCAAGGTATTACGCTAACTCATACAATCACATGTTTTCATTTCACACTAGGAAATAGCCCCAAGCTAATTTAGAAAACAAAATTTAAGAGTAATGTTTGCGTGCCAGGTAGAGATGCTTTGTACTCACTTTCCTTTGTAATTAAGTACTACTTCCAATGAAAAGTATAGGGAGTGTTGAGTCAACCTATCAGGCATGAATAATTATTAAGGTAATATTTTTATAGCTTGTTTATAAAGTTATAGCCATTATTTTTGAAGCATTGATAGTCCTCTTGGGAATATCAGTCATTGCCAGCCCTTTTCTTTATAAAGGACTCTTTTTTTTTCTTTTTAATTCTTCTCTCCTTAAGGACCTTACTTTTAAAAATAATTACTTTGTGATTTTTCATTTTATCATATTGTATTAATCCAAACTTTGACACTGGCTGTAAGAGCTTCTGATAAGTTTGAGGGAACTTGGCTTGTCACAATGAACTGAAATTATTCTAGCACAAAACAAAATTTTACATTTTGTCTTGCCCATGTTATCTAACTTCAAAAGTTATAAGGGAAGTAGCAGGGCTTAACTTTTTGTAATTGTAATAAATGTGTATTTTGTTTCCTTTAACTTTTCCAATAACTTACAAGTTAAAGCAAATCAAAATACACATTAGTCTACACTGGGAACTTAGGAGATTAAAATTTCTATATTCTTAACTGTGTAATGATATTAGATCAACCAATTTACTACCTTACTCTAATGCATTTTCCAAATTATAATAATTAGTATCTTACAAAAAAGTGTGCAATCAGGGTTCTTTTGGTGTATACATTTGGAAAATGCTAAATATTAGGTATAACTTCTGATAATTATATTAGAACTTCTTATAACATGTAATGTGAGACAATATTACATATTATGAATCTTCAAAGAAAAGGGATGTTGGGAACAGTTTTTTTTTTTTCCTGTAGCATACGTTAACATCTCATAAAATTAGTTTTTATTAAACAATTCAGAAGATCCCTGAAGCCTTTGTATTTTATATAGAGAAAAGATGATGAAAGTTAATATCATTTTCAGAATGGAGTCTAGAAATTTGAAATTTTATTGTTATAAAGAAAATGTACTTGATTGTTACTGAAATACCTTTTCACTTTTTAGACTGAGAGAAATTTCTGATATTGCTAAAAGACAAGTTGAAATCTTAAATGCTCAACAACAGTCCAGGGAAAAAGAAGTAGAATCACTCAGAACGCAGCTGGTAGAGTATCAGGTATGTGCACTACTGCCTCTTCTGTGCACAATCTACTTTTTTCCTAAATTACTGTTAGATATCAGTGTAAGAGTAAAGTTTCAATCAGAAAATATGCCCACCAAAGACTCTTTTTCTTGTTTGGTGGAACTTGAAAAGAGAAATACTTTAATTTGAAATACCATTTATAATTCAGAAAAGCATTTAAATCCTACAAATGCATCATACTGGCTGCCTATCAAAGACACTGAGTAGTAGTTAAGACGTCTTTAAAAGCAATGTATTCTCTTGTATTTTTATGTAGCTTTTCACATTTTCTCACAAATATTTTTTGAGGATTAAAACACATAACGTTAATGGGCCAAGGACCTGAACAGACACTTCTCAGAGGAGGACATACAATCAATCAACAAGTACATGAAAAAATGCTCACCATCTCTAGCAGTCAGAGAAATGCAAATCAAAACCACCCTAAGATACCATCTCACTCCAGTAAGATTGGCAGCCATTATGAAGTCAAACAACAACAAGTGCTGGCGAGGATGTGGGGAAAAGGGTACACTTGTACATTGCTGGTGGGACTGCAAATTGGTGCAGCCAATTTGGAAAGCAGTATGGAGATTTCTTGGAAAGCTGGGAATGGAGCCACCATTTGACCCAGCTATTCCCCTTCTCGGTCTATTCCCTAAAGACCTAAAAAGAGCATGCTACAGGGACACTGCTACATCGATGTTCATAGCAGCACAATTCACAATAGCAAGACTGTGGAACCAACCTAGATGCCCTTCAATAGACGAATGGATAAAAAAAATGTGGCATTTATACACAATGGAGTATTACTCTGCATTAAAAAATGACAAAATCATAGAATTTGCAGGGAAATGGATGGCATTAGAGCAGATTATGCTAAGTGAAGCTAGCCAATCCCTAAAAAACAAATGCCAAATGTCTTCTTTGATATAAGGAGAGTAACTAAGAACAGAGTAGGGACGAAGAGCATGAGAAGAAGATTAACATTAAACAGGGATGAGAGGTGGAAGGGAAAGAGAGAGAGAAGGGAAATTGCATGGAAATGGAAGGAGACCCTCAGGGTTATACAAAATTACATACAAGAGGAAGTGAGGGGAAATGGAAATATAATACAAGGGGGAGAAATGAATGACAGTAGATGGGGTAGAGAGAGAAGAGGGGAGGGGAGGGGAGGGGGGATAGTAGAGGATAGGAAAGGCAGCAGAATACAACAGACACTAGTATGGCAATATGTAAATCAATGCATGTGTAACTGATGTGATTCTGCAATCCGTATATGGGGTAAAAATGGGAGTTCATAACCCACTTGAATCAAATTGTGAAATATGATATCAAGAACTGTGTAATGTTTTGAACAACCAACAATAAAAATTAAAAAAAAAAAACACATAACGTTGTCTATATTAGTGTCTACCAGTGTTTGTGATTTACATGTGGAAGTTAAAATAAATAGTAATATTCAGAAATTATTTAGTCAGATTTGGATTTTAAGTTTATTTGATTCCAAGTTTCCTTTTACAATTCTTTGATAACTATTTGTGTTAAAGCAAAGTTAGGTTTTTGTAGGATGCCACACTGTTTTAAAATTTTAATCCATGATAAATTTCACTGGAAATTTTGAAACTTACTCTAAGTGTGTATTATTATTATTTTTTAATATTAGGCTCAATCTGATGAAAAGGCACTAATTGCTAAGTTACACCAACATCTTGTCTCTCTTCAAATTAGTGAAGCCACTGCTCTTGGTAAGTTGGAGTCAGTTACATCTAAACTACAGAAGATGGAAACCTATAATTTACGCTTAGAACAGAAACTGGATGAAAAAGAACAGACCCTCTATTATGCTCGTTTGGAGGGGAGAAACAGAGCAAAACATTTGCGCCAAACAATTCAGTCTCTACGCAGGCAATTTAGTGGAGCTTTACCCTTGGTGCAACAGGAAAAGTTCTCTAAAACAATGATCCAGCTTCAAAATGACAAACTGAAGATAATGGAAGAAATGAAAAATTCTCAGCAAGAACATAGAAATATGGAGAATAAAGCATTGGAGATGGAATTAAAGTTACGGGGCCTAGAAGAGTTAATAAGCACTTTAAAAGATGCCAGGGGAGCCCAAAAGGTAAACATTTACTTTTAAGTTTAGTATTAAAAATTTTAAGTTTTTAATATGTGCTTGTATGAAGTGCTTAATTTGCAATAAAAACTTTAATTACAATTCATTTTGATGTTATAAATTAGGAATTTTTACTGTTTATTATTTGTAAAGATGAGATTCTTCTAAGCACAAGCATTTAATAAAAATACTTAGGTCGTAAAATAGGAAAGAATTTTAAACACCAGAAAGTTCATATATATCAATTAATACTAATTATTATTAAATGTTTATCAGTTGATTTCTACTCTTCATAAGTATTATCTATTCAAAATTATTTGTAAATATTAGGCACACATTTATTGTTTAATGACTTAACCCTCAACTTAGAAGGAATTAAATGAAAAATAGTTATTTTGCAACTGACCCCTATTCTCTAGGCTGGAAATATTTAGGATTTCCATTTTTGAAATTAGTTTCAATGACATGTTTACAATAAATATTCAGTAAACAAATAATAGAGAATGTAAAAATGAAAGTGAATGTTAGTGATATCCATTCCCACATAATCTGAAGGATGTTTTATTGTAATATTCCACGTATTCTTTGAAAAGTCTATGGAAATCCTAAATAAACTTTTCCATGTAACTACACCAAGGATAACTTTATATATTATTTTATTATAGAATGTTAATTAATTTTAATTAAAATTGTGATCAACAGGGAAATATTTATTTCATAGCATTTATATTTATATATATATATATAATTTGGAAATCTTAGGTAATCAATTGGCATATGAAAATAGAAGAACATCGTCTTCAAGAGCTTAAACTAAATCGAGAATTAGTCAAAGATAAAGAAGAAATAAAATACTTGAATAATATAATATCTGAATATGAGCATACAATCAGCAGTCTGGAGGAAGAAATTGTTCAGCAGAACAAGGTTTCATTTTATGCATTCATTTTGTTTTGTTTGCTAATATTTTAAACATAAGAATATTGCATAAGTGGCTGTTGTTTTCCTAATTGAGTGTAACTCCCATTATTAATAGGTTAAAAAGTAATCTGTTTCTCATTTTCTGTTACTCTAAAATCTATATTTATTTATTTGCTTTTAACCATATGCTTAAAAAGAGCAATATATAAATGGACTTATTTGTTTAAATTACTTTTTATTTTCATATTGATTATATGATGTCCATAGTTTCTGCTTGCTCTCACTAATGGATAGAAGGTAGCTTACTCTAGAATTAATTATTCAATTTGGAGGCTGAAAGAACTCATCAAGCACATATGTATCTTAGAGGTTTTGTTGTTCCCTCTGTTTAAATTTTCTTGCCCTAGGTAACTTGTATTTTCACTGTCTTAAGATCTTACCTAAAATATCTTAACCTACTAGTCAACCTTCATCAGCCACCTAATATATAATGGTAAATTCTACCATCAAGATCCATAGTGTTTGTCATTCTCTGATGTATTGCATACTTGCTTGTAATTAGCTGTTTCCCTCTCATTAGAATATAAGTTTCATCCTATATTTGTACTGCCTACAATAAGTGCTTGGCACAGGGTATATGCCATTAGATATGTTTTAGATGCATGGATGAATGAATGGATAGATAATAGATTGAAGTTCTAACATCACACCTGCCTATCTATGGAATTAGGCAATTTACTTCACCTCCTGAGTTTGTATAGTGACCTCAAAGTGTTATAAGGATTAAGTAAGAAAATGTATGTAAAATGTTTTTATATGCCTGGTGTCTCTGTGTACATGTCTGATACATATTGTTCTTGTTAAGTTTCATGAAGAAAGACAGATGGCCTGGGATCAAAGAGAAGTTGAGCTGGAACGTCAACTAGATATTTTTGAACGTCAGCAAAATGAAATCCTAAATGCAGCACAAAAGGTATGAATGAGAGTAATCCTTTTTGCTACTAATAAGCATGGCCTAGAGCATTAACCTACAGAAATATTTTCTAAATCAGTTGTAATTTTAATTGATGTTATCTTTTTATACATAAAATATGAGGTTTAATCTACATTTTGTTATACATTTGTGAAAATTAATATTATTTAGTATCAATGTTTTAACTGCTGGTTTTAAAACATATTGTTTCTTAATAGTTTGAAGAAGCTACAGGATCAATGCCAGACCCTAGTTTGCCTCTTCCAAATCAACTTGAGATTGCTCTAAGAAAACTTAAGGAGAATATTCGAATAATCCTAGAAACACAGGCAACTTGCAAATCACTGGAAGAGGTAATTAGAAGATTTTACATTTTGATTAGTGTGTTATGTGGAATTTTCTAAATAACATTAATGATGATGATTCAAAAAATAACAAATCTATTGCTAATTGCATTTTTTTTTCTATTCTCATATAATGTTTTTAATTGCCAGTACACCTAATTTGAATTAAATCTTCATTTAATTGCTTTTGGGCATTGTCTCTTTTGGGCACATTGATCAGTAAAAATGAGCATCAAAGGAAGTAAAAAGAATACTTCATTGTATTTTTATGAGCAGTATATTACCTTCCCTTGTATGAACTTTTCATCCCTGTTTATGTTTACGTTTTATTTTGTAGTGTTTACTATATATCCTATGAATCAATTTTTAGTTCATTCATTTTAAGGAGGAGTTAAGAGTGAATGTAAACTAGAAATTATTTAGTTAGGTATTGAATTTTGATTAAGAGGTGATATAATCAGTTTTGTTAATTATTTAGAAAATAATATAACCTGAGTATTATTTCCATTTTTATTTATACCTAAACATGCTAATTGTAAATATATTTTAAAAGTTTTTTCATATGAAATTCTATACTTTTACTCAATTTAGGAAACTTAGGTTTTCTTTAGTAATTGTAAGATTTGTCATTTATGTGAACTGCCACTGAATTACAACAGAATATCTGCCTTAATTCTACTAAAGAACAACTCCACAACCCTATTCCCTATACTGGGGATTGAACCCAGGGCCTCACACATGCTAGCCAAGTGCCATACCATTGACCTACTTCCGCAGCCCTTTTTATTTTTGAGACAGAGTCTTGCTAATTTTCCCAGGCTGAGGTGGTACTTAAAAATCCTCCTGTTGTGGCCTCCTGAGTAGCTGGGATGATAGGTGTGTGCTACCACTCCTGCCCTCTGCATTGTTTAAATAAATTGTAGATTGTTGACTTGGGCTGCTAAAATCCAGTCTTATACTCAGCTGACTTTTACAGATAAGTCTTTTAATGCTCCAGTAGTCATGGTAAATAACAAATAAAAAGAATGATTTCTTACATTTTTCTTTGCAAATATAACACCACCATTCATTTCTAGATCTAAGGTGAAGAATCTAAATAAAATGCCCTATTTAAATTTTATTTTCATCGTAATGATGAAGTTTTTAAATTATTTTTTATTTTATTTTATTCATTTATTTATATATGACAGCGGAATGCATTCCAATTCTTATTACACATATAGAACACAATTTTTCATATCTCTGGTTATATACAAAGTATATTCACACCAATTTGTGTTTTTATACATGTACTTTGGATAATAATGATCACCACTTTCCACCATCATTTATAAACCCCATGGGAGGAATAGACGAGCTCTAGATATTTTTTATTTTTTTATTTGTTTTTATTTAGATATGTAGAGTGTATTTTAGCATTATACATACATGGAATATAATGCTAATGATAATGTTTTTAGCACGTGATAATTTATAAGTAAATTAAAATATGTGTGCAAATAACTCTTATCACATAAAAATGTAGCAATATAATCAATACTGTCAGCTATTATAAATATGTGAAAAATAAAGTGAAACTACTCAAATGAAGTATTTAAAAATACACTTTAATAATTCATTTTGATTTAACTGCAGAAGCTAAAAGAAAAAGAATCTGCTTTACAATTAGCAGAGCAAAATATTCTGTCAAGAGACAAAGTAATCAATGAATTGAGGCTCCGACTGCCTGCCACTGCAGAACGAGAAAAACTTTTGTCTGAGTTAGGCAAAAAAGACATGGAACCAAAATCGCATTATACGATGAAAATTGCACATCAAACCATCGCAAACATGCAAGCAAGGTTAAATCAAAAGGAAGAAGTATTAAAGAAATATCAACATCTTCTAGAAAAAGCCAGAGAGGTATTTTGTCATATTTTATCCTGTTATTTTACTTCACATTGTGTTTTTCAGTTAAATGTGAAATTTATATTGTCATAAAGTGATAGTTTATTTCTTTCAAATTTAGGAAATGTTGCTTTCACATGATTGCATTATACAGCTGTCAGTAAAACTGGAAGTTTGTGTATCTTTTTCTTTGTGAACTAACTAAACCAAAAATGGCTATCATGGTTAATGCATATGAGTTTGAGAAATACCAATTGAGCTTATAAGTAAAGATTGAGGCAGTAAGTTAAAAAGAAATCTGTCACACTGGTAATCAATAAAATCAGGTTTACTAGAACTGTATGGGGAAAATCTAATATTTAAAAAAACGTAGAAACAATTGAAAAAATGATAGACATGTTATTTTAATGTTAAACATAAATTATGACTGAAAGCTAGGGTTGTCTTCATAAACATATGTTAGGGGAATTGTATACTGATCTAGATAAATATATGCAGATGTTATTCATTCTCTATCTGAAAGGGATTTTAGAGGATTGAGGAAAGTACAATGTTTTAAACATTTTAAGACCTTTGGAATGTGAATTTATTTGAATCATGATTTGAAATATAGTTTTGATTTTTTTGTATACTAGGAGCAAAGAGAAATTGTTAAGAAGCATGAGGAAGACCTTCATATTCTTCATCATAAATTAGAACTACAAGCTGATAGTTCACTAAGTAAATTCAAGCAAACAGCATGGGTAAGATTCTAAGAACTTTGTTCTATTTGTTTTTGATTTTTGAGATCTTATAATTTAAAATTTGCCACTCTTCAGTTTATCAGAATAGAAGTCATCTCACTTTTTTGTTTCTAAAATAATCTTTTGGAAATATGGCTCTGGTAATTCCTTTTTTTAGACTCAGATCCTTTAGTAACTTACCACTACACACAAAATCATGTTTATACTCAGCCATGCATTCAGAGCCTCCTATGAGATCTGACTTAAGTCTTTTCTTTTCAAATTCTACTCATTCTACTCATTCTGTTTATATCTAAGTGCTTTGCACCTTTTAAATTCAGCTAATTCTTACCTGTTTTAATCATTCCATTGTGTATGTGTAAAATGACCTTTCTTCTTAACTCATTTGTCCCATTATCCCAGATGTGGAACACCTATAAAAACTTAAATCGAACATTAAATATATCACTGTGATAACTTTGAAATAATTATGTTTTTAGAGGTCTGTTCTTCTGAGAAAAGTAATAGGTGAGTGGTTAGAGTGTCTTAAAAAATACATTCTTATTTCCATGTACATATATGAAAATATGTATTTCACATCCATGTAAGAAAATATATGAAATATATATATGTATACATATGAAAATATATATGTAGTATATTTAAGGATATAAATAGATTTCCAACCTATTTTAATGCACCTTTGTCAATTTTGTTGAAATATTCACAGAATTGAAAACTTGGGACTGAATGGTTTATTGGGCAGTATTGGAATCCTTGAGCCTTACCTCATTAATTCAGTCAGCATTTATTGATCCTCCACTTCATATAGGTACTTTGCAAAAACTGGGAATACAAAAAATAAGCTATTTCCTGTCTTCTTTAAGACTTTATTGCTATTTAAATTACTAAATTTTATATTTTGATCATTTGAAAAACCAAATTAAAATTGTGAAATATGCTGTGGCATTGAATTATAAATGCCTATGGCTAATATGTTCTTGTTTCATAGGATTTAATAAAACAATCTCCTACTCCAGTTCCTACCAATAAGCATTTTATTCGTCTGGCTGAGATGGAACAGACAGTAGCAGAACAAGATGACTCTCTCTCCTCACTTATGATGAAACTAAAGAAAGTATCACAAGATTTAGAGAGACAAAAAGAAATCACTGATTTAAAAATCAAAGAATTTGAAAAAGTCAAATTACGGTAAGTCTTAGAAGTGTGCTTTAAAAATAAATGGTAATTATGATATAATGAAGATGAATGCATTTGCTCTGCCAGGCACTGTACTAAGACCTTGATGTATATTATCTCATTTTATACTCAGGACTACTTATGACATAGTTGCTACTGTCCCTAATTATTAGATTAGGAAACAAGGTTTTAGGAAGGCTCAGTAACATTCTAGGAGGAAGTAGAAAAGCAATCTTTTGAATTTAGTCTGACTCAAAGACCAATCCAAATTCTCCAGAATTTCATTTGTAACTTGTGTGTCAGTTTCATCCTCTGGACAATGAAAATGACAGTACTTTGGTTCTTTTGATCTGAGACAGGAAGAGCTTTTTTACAATGTGAAAGGTGAAAATAGACTCTAAAAGCAGAATACAGGCTATCTTGAGGGGGAGACACACCACCAGGTCTTAAAATTAAGATTTGATTAGTGTACATAATTAGGTGACTATGTGTCCTCCAAAGGGATTGGCCTGCCTTCTGGGATTGGGAAATATTAAGGGAGGATCATGTTTTCCCATTAAGGTTAGGGTTAAGGTTAGGATTAGGGTTAGGTCTGATATTTAGGTTTTGGTTTAGATCAACTTGTCTGTAATTCTGGTGGTCTATTAGGTGACCAGGCCACATGGTCAACATCCAGTCAAAGGTTAGCCCCAACCTCACAAGGTTTGTGGTTTCTTTTTATTGAAGTCTTTTTCCTGTTTTGTTACGTTACAGAAAGCTAGTAGGGAACTGAATAGCTGCAAGTAATTCATGCACTGTTTAGGCCCTTTTCTGTCTCCTATGTTCCTTTGTCTGGCTCACAAGTTGTTTGTTCTGTAGTTTAACAGGGATATTTTCCTTTAAGGACCATGTGTTCTCACTACACCCCTAAATTTCTTTCTCACTTTTGGAGTGGTTATATGATATTCTAATAGTTATGTATAAGGAAGTAACTTGAAAATTGCAAAGTCACATGTACATACAGAAATTTTGTTTGCACATCTTAAAGTGTGCAGCACAAAATTGAACCACAATAAATGTTTGCTAAATAACAGTAATTTTTTTATTAATTATTGTGACAATACAGTGTCACAGCATTCTGTATATTAGAGATTCTTAATATATCAAGGACTTTATTGAGACACAGATTTTTAAGCCTAAAATAAATTTATAGTTGTGCAGTTTCAAATCATTGTAGAACTATCTTTTAAGTATTTGCCATATGAAATACTTCAAGTAGTTGTTTTATACACTTATAAAATTTTTATTAAGATATTCCTTGTAGCAGCTAATCTGTTGTATACATGTTCTTGTTTTTTTCAGACTCCAAGAAAACCATGCAGTTGAAGTGAAAAAAGTGAAAGCAGAAGTAGAGGATTTAAGGTGTCTTCTGGCCCAGTCACAAAAGGAGTTGCAAAGCTTAAAGTCTGAACTTGAGGCTCAAAAAGAAGCAAATTCAAGAGCTCCAACAACTACAATGAAAAATCTAGTAGAACGGCTAAAGAGTCAATTAGCCTTGAAAGAAAAACAGCAAAAAGTAAATAATAACATATTATTAACATTTTCTAGAAATACATAGAAAACATAGAAAAAAATGATAGTTGAAGACTTATAAATTGGTAAAAGATAATAGCATTAATCTGTGTTAGAATAAAAAGAATGAGTATTTATCTAATACACTTAAATAAGACTTATTCAAAGATAGTTTTTAAATAACCTTAACTGAGTGCTGTTTTTAAATGTAGATGTAGTTCATTTTGTCTATGTTGTCATCAGTAATTTGTAGATTATCTGCAGGAAAGGAAAGAAAAGCTTAACGTTTTTTCTCCTTTTCTACTGGAATTTTATGCTGCTGAGTCTGTTTCAAATAATTAAACGGTTTTGAACAATTTGATTTGGGTAACTAAGAAGGATATATGATCGTGAAAAGAAGGAGAGATCAAAAAAGGGAATCACAGAGGTGGTATGGGAAGCCGTTGGTTGATTATCTTGTTAGTTTTTTTTTCATCCCCATTCATCTCAGATTTGATATCCTAAAACATTTAGGAGGTACTCCTAATTTTCTCTTAGCTCATAAAATTTACTTTCAACAAGCCTTTTCTATTCCTGTACCTATCCTTTCTACCTAAATTTAGTTAATTTCATATGGAAGGATGACTGAAATCATGAAGGAAATCGTTCACTCAGTGAATGATTTATAATATCTAAATTTGGATATTGGGGAAAAAAACATGCCTAGATTTTGTAATATAAATTGATTGATTTATGCTGGATTCTCATATCATTGTCAAGATTTTAAACCATTTTACTCAATTTGGAAAGAATTAAATATAAATCACTTATGAAAATTCATTTGAAAAGTATGTTGTGAATTTCATTTGATTAAATACATGATTTTAGGAAAATAATAGCAAGAAATAAAGGTTGTTTACTTTTTATGTCATGTTGCTCAATTAAAATATCAATTTTCCTTTAAAAATGTATGTGTGTTGTAACTTTTAGGCACTTAGTCGAGCTCTTTTGGAACTCAGGGCAGAAATGACAGCAGCAGCTGAAGAACGTATTATTTCTGTAACTTCTCAGAAAGAAGCAAATCTTAATGTTCAACAGATTGTTGATCGACATACAAGAGAGCTAAAGGTGAACATCAACATAAGCATTAATATAACTAAATTCCTGATAGTTTCCATTGAAAGGAATCCACTTTAATAATAGTAATTTTAATAATAAATAGGGGATTTGTAATGCATTATTAGTGGATAGATACACATATAGACACTTTTCAAGAATATCATTTTTTCATTCTTTTTATTGGTGTATTATAGTTGTACATAATGGTGGCAATTCATTGTTACATATTTACACATGAACACAATTAAACAATATAATTTGACCAATATAATTTTCTAGTATTTCCCCTTTACCTCCCTTCCCTCCTGTTCCCTTTTCTTTACTGTGCTGATCTGCTTTTGATTTTCATGAGATCCCCCTCCTTTCTTTTCCTTTTTCCTCTCTAGCTTCTGTTTTTGACAGAAACCATATGACCCTTGATTTTCTGAGTTTGGTTTATTTTGCTTAATGTAATGTTCTCAAGTTCCATCTATTTTCCTGAAAATGACATTATTTCATTCTTTTTTATGACCAAATAAAACTCCCTTTATGTATACATACCATATTTTCGTTCATCTATTGATGGACACCTAGGCTGGTTCCATAACTTGGCTATTGTGAATTGTGGATATGCATTTATCAGTATAGAATAATGACTTTAATTCTTTAGGATAAATACCAAGGAATTGTACAACTGGGTTATATGCTGTATCTGTTCCTAGTCTTTTGAGGAAACTTAGTATACTGATTTCCATAGTGGTTGTACTAATTTACAGTCCTGCCAACGGTGTAAAAGTGTTCCTTTTTCTCCACATCCTCTCTAGCATTTTTTATTGTTTATACTCTTGATGACTACCATTTGATTGATATGAGATGATCTCAGTGTAGTTTTGATTTCCATTTCCCTAATTGCTAATGATGTTGAATATATATANTATATATATATATATATATATATATATATATATATATATATATATGTTTGCTGGTAATTTGTACTTCTTCTTTTCAGAAATGTCTGTTTAATTCATTTGCCTATTTATTAATTGGATTATTTGATTTTTTTGGTGTTAAGTTTTTTTAGTTCATTGTATATTCTAGATACTAATCCTCAATCAGTAGAGTAGTTAGCAAAGATTTTCTTCTGTAGGTTCTCTCTTCACATTCCTAATTGTTTCCTTTGCTGTGTAGATGCTTTTTAATTAGATGTCATCCCATATATTAACTCTTGGCATTATTTCCTGAACAACATTATAATAGTAATTTTTTATTGGTAGTAATACTATTTGATCTATAATAATTTATTCAAAAGAAATACATTTAGTCAAATAAGACATTATAGGGCAAATAACATCATAATAAAACTGGCCTTCAGATTATTTTGATATTAATTGTGACTTCTATTGTAGTCACAGTTCTAGAGTGGCATATTTTTGAAAATACAGAAGCAGCTACCGTATTACACTTATTATAAGAGTATTACTCAGAAACTGTGGATAGTGATGGCTTCATGTTTCTGTCACTGTCACCATATAGAACAGCTAAGAACTCTGAATTCCTACATAATGGCTTATATATACTTCCAGGAATTACAAGCTGCCCTTTGATGTTTTGTCTTTACAAAGTAGATTAGAAACTACTTAAAGTCAGAGATTTTGTTTTATATTACTCTTAATGCTTCATAGTATTTAAAAATCTCCATGCACATTGATAGGTACTGGTTTCTTTAAAATTCAGCTATAAACATTTATTTAATTGATAAAATTTCATTTCTGGGTGTTGAAAATTAATTGCTTTAGACTTTTTTCTTTAATATAGTATTAGTTTTTGCTTCAAATAGACTTGGCTCATTTAACATGAACATGGAAAAATATATGTAGTTTGGCTT
Organism: Marmota marmota marmota; assembly: GCF_001458135.2. Taxonomy (NCBI): domain Eukaryota; kingdom Metazoa; phylum Chordata; class Mammalia; order Rodentia; family Sciuridae; genus Marmota; species Marmota marmota. Next base: position 21,825,085 of record NW_025999853.1, read on the forward strand.
TTAATACTGTGTATTGTACTTAAAATTTTCCTTTTTCTTTGTAATAAAAAGTATTAATGGTATAGGTTCTATTTTGTGTTGCTTTTGTCATTGGTATATGTGGTGAGGATTCATGACTAAGACCTTTCTTTATCTCTAGTCACAAATTGAAGATTTAAATGAAAACCTTTTAAAATTAAAGGAAGCTCTTAAAACAAGTAAAAGCAGAGAAAACTCACTAAGTGATAATTTGAATATTTTAAATAATGAACTGCAAAAACACCAAAAAGCCTATAATAAAATACTTAGAGAGAAAGATGGAATTGATCAAGAAAATGATGAACTTAAAAGGCAAATTAAAAGACTAACCAGTGGATTACAGGTAATTTTATATTTAGTTTTGATTAATGTTTTTGATTTGTAATATATAGGTAATAGGTAATAGTTTATTTCCTCTTTTAAATTTTGTCTTCATATTAAGAGTATTATTCAGAAACTATGGGTAGTGATGGCTTCAGAAGATTTCTATAATTGGAATATTTATTGTGTATTTTTTTACTCTGCCTTTTTAGAATGTAAAGTTACATCTTATTTATTACAGAGCAAACCTCTGATGGACAATAAACAAAGTTTAATTGAAGAACTTCAAAAGAAAGTTAAAAAATTAGAAAGCCAACTAGAAAGAAGAGTAGATGAGGTGGATTTAAAACCTGTGAAAGAAAAGGTATGTGATACATCATAAGTGGTATTGGATATATATAAGGCAAGAAGTTTCCATCCTTAAGGAATTTTCAGTATGTTTAAGGAGGCACCTCTAATGTTACTCTTACTTGGGAATTGCTACTTCAACTCTATGTCAACTTCCTGACTTCAAATACTTTTACACCTTAAGTATTCAATTGTATTTATCATTTCTCTCCAAGTAACCATTTATGTAGGTAAGAACTTTTGACCTTTGGGGAAAACTGGACATTGGACATTTTAAGATTTTAAGATCTCTGCTTTGATCCATGTGTGTCCTTTTTTTATTTTTATTTATTTTTTTTGTCCTTCAGTAGGCTAGACTGTCATTTCAGGGTAAAAAAATGATTTGGAACATATTCAATATTTTCTGTAATTAATAACCCATTTGCTCATAGATTGATTCTGTCATGTGAGATAAATTGCTTAATATTTTCTTAAGGTCAACTAGCAAATCATTTTCTAATAAAAATTATTAATATAAATAACCCAAACCAAAAGTAAAATTGGCTAAAATGCATGTAACTATATTTGGTATGAAGAAGAAATGGGAATACATTGAATATACTGTTAGTATATTGAAAATACCATGCCTGGGAATGTTGCTCAGTGGTAGAGTGCTTGTCTAGCAGGCCTTGGGTTCAGTTCCCAGCTCCAGAAAAAACAAAGGAACAGAAGTTTTCTGGGGAAATATTGGTTGCTGTTAGTAGTAATGTTTGCCCTGAAACTGTGGAGGAGGTAAAATTTGTATTATAAAATTTGTATTATAAAATTTACCCAAAACATATTTAATAACTATAAGATAATTTTAGTAAAAAGAAAATTAGATGTCTATAATGGCACCAAAGAGAAAGTAGGTAATGAAATTAAAATAACTTAGTAGACTATTCCAGTATTTTCCTATGAAAACTCATTGGTGTCAATGTAATTTTGATGAAAATGATTGCATTTGTATATGTGAAGCCACAGCATGCTTTCTGTCAGAAGCTTTGTTGGTGAAATCTGCAAGATCAAAATGTCTTAACTCCTCTGGATTGCACTCTTAACTGCCTCCCTACCTGGGAGTAAGTCCAGCATTGGATACCAGTTCCTAAGCTGATTCCTATCAATAAGCCCCAGTAACCTTGTGCATTTGCCTAAATTCCTAACCTCTCTGTTTCAGTTTATTCAGTTTATTAACTTGAAATAATACTGTCTTTATTGCCATGGAAGATAATTTTGACAATTAAATGAAATAATATGTAAAAGTTTTGTAAGATATCAAGTCTAGTCTATACAAGTATAAGATATTATTATTAACTAGAAAACACAGAGGACAATCTTGATTTTAACATGTACATCCATAAACCTATTAAGAAAATTTTTTCAGGTTCCATAGTACTTGGACATTTCTAATTTATATTAAAAAAATGCTTTCATATTGAGTGTTTTGAAATTTCAGCATGTTTTTGTCTGTAAACAATATAGCAAACATGTATAAGGTAACAAAATTTCCTATGCTTTGCACTCCTTTCAGTGTACATTTATTGTTATCTGAACATACTAGACATTTACTTATATAAGTGTTTATCTTTTGTTTTCCCTGTTTGATTACAAGCTTTGATAGCAGTATCTTTGCTTGTTTTGTTCATTGTTATGTTTCTAGCATCTACTTAATAGATGATCACTATTTGTTAAATGAATGAGAATTTTAAATATACCATATTTTCCTGAGACTTTTAGTAGAGAAATATTTTGAAATAAAAACATTCTCTCCCTATCCTGTCTTATCTGCTTTTCTTCCTCAGTCTAGAACAGACCCGCGTTGACATTTGCCTTTGTTATTTCCTGTTCATTATTAAATTCCCTCAGCCTTGCTTCCCTCCTTAAATTTGAGGGTAATACAAGACACAATTTAATTGCCTAATCAGGGCAAAGCACTCCATTTCTTGCTTCAGAATCATTTATTTACATACATTATGCCCCCAAATATTATTTACATTTCTAGGAATATAGATAATTTCTTATATATATTTCAGAAAAAAGAAATTAACTATGAACCACTTATTGAAATCTTTACATTTTTTTAAAGGATACTTATTAGTCAAGCTAAATAAATAAGGTAAAAAAATTAAACCGTATTAGAAGAAGAATGTTAGAGAACTAGAGAAGATTACTTTGATAAGACAAATAATCCTAGTTAGGAATTTAAATTTAAATTTAAGTTATGAATCTCAACACTTTTAGGCCCAAAATGACCTTTTATACTAAATAATAATAATGTTTTATAATATCCCCTTCACTATTACAAATGGAATTCATGATTAATATAAACTAATTACTTAAATAATTTCAAGAATATTATTAATAATATCTCAAATAAATTTTTATAGGAAAAACATGAAAGAAAAGTAACATAAAATAATAAGTATATGACTATATTATTCATATTTCAACATGTAAGTAGTCTGACATGCTTATGTTAAAAAACAGAGGTAGTTGTGTGCTTTTACCTTTACATATCATTAATGTGAGTTGTAAGCTACAAATATAGAGTAATACAAATATGTTCTATTGGTAGTTCATCTGTCATGATTGCATTTCCAGTTATAATTTGATTTCCAAATTGATAAACTGTAATTCTCACCAAAGCAATGTCTATAGCCTTACTTTGTATAATGGCCATTGTATTCCTAGAAAATTAAGTATATGGTAAAATATTCAAAAGTTTCTTAGTGTTAGTATATGAAATGGAGATAAATGTTTAGCTCAGACAATTGTGACCAAAATTTCTAACTATATCAATGCTCAATAGGACATTTGTTGAGTACATGGGACTGTCCTATATTGCTTGGACTTTCTTTGGCTCCTTTTTAAATGACAGGCCATGACACCACCTTTAACCCGCTATGTTGCCTGCTCCTGAAATGCACTAGTTCCCTTCCTTTTCTTGTAAGCACTTATCATCAGCTGATTTACTATCCAATATGTTTTGATTTGTTTCTTGTTTTACTATATACAATTTGCTCCCTTCACCTCCTCCAACATAAAATGGTTTGTAAGATTTATGAAAATTTCATCTGGTTTATTCATTACTTCTATTCCTAGTCCCTAGATAGTATCTGGCATGTGATTAATACTAAATATTGCATAGGAGTGAAGTAATAGGCATTGAAGACTTGAATACACTGTGATTCTAGGAGATTGCAATGTTATAACAAGATCAGCTTTGGCCATTTATACATAAAAATTCTTTATTATAACCAGAGAAATAAAAAGTTGTGCTGCAGTGGTACCCAGTGAATCAAAATGCACTCTGCTGTCATATATACCTAATTTTAATTAATTAATTAATTAAAAATAAAAATAAACAAACAAAAAAAAATCTTTGTTAGAAGTTTACTTTAGCCATGATGACCTATATTAGAATTTGCATTTAAAGTCTCCTCAAGGGTGTTGGCATTAGTCATTTGTGCCCCAGAATTTTGTCTGACAGGTAATAGAATAAAGCCTACTTAGAGTGAAGCTTGGCATGTCTAAAGATTTTAGGAATTATATAGCAAATGAACCAATTATCATTTGCTTAGAAGTATTAGTTCACTGTTGTTCTTGGTAGATTATAATTTGTGAGTTTAAAAAATAAAATAATTTTTATGATTTTCTAACACATATGTATTGTTTACAGAGTGCTAGAGAAGAATTAATTCGGTGGGAAGAAGGCAAAAAATGGCAAACCAAAATAGAAGGAATTCGAAACAAGTTAAAAGAGAAGGAGAGAGAAGTCTATACCATCACCAAACAGCTGAATACTTTGAAGGATCTTTTTGCCAAGTGAGCTTAAATTTCATTGTAACACTAATTATGCATCCAATCTATTGACCCAGAAATTATATTGTTTTGTCATAGTTGGTAATATTAGCCTTTTTCTATTTTAATTATTTATTATGTATGATTCAGTTTTTATTTATTTTATCAGTTTTAAATGAAATTTCCTATGGTTTAGAAGTAAGTTGATTCAGATTAAATACAGAATGGTATAATTGCCATATGTTGGTCTGATAAGCTGTAGTTTAATAAATTGAATAAGCAAAATACTAAGTGGTTTATTTTCATGATTCTATATTAAATTTCACAGAGCTGACAAAGAGAAACTTACTTTGCAGAAGAAACTAAAAACAACTGGCATGACTGTTGATCAAGTTATGGGAGTGCGAGCTTTGGAATCAGAAAAAGAGTTGGAAGAATTAAAAAAGCGAAATCTTGACTTAGAAAATGACATATTATATATGAGGTAAGTTATTACATGGAAATGTAGTACCTATTGTAATGAAAAGCTGCTTGACCCATATATTTGGAAATAATGTGTGTTGTTTCAATTTGGGGTTGTGTTGGTTTTCTTTTCCCAAGTGAAGTTGAGATATTCCTAATGTAATTCTAGATTGTACTATTGTATTACTGACCTTTAAGTATTATATTGTGAACCTCTAGGTCTTGTTTAAATTCTATGGAAAATGTAGATGATTTGTTTTAGCTTGTAATCTGTCTAATTGGTTAGGTTAAGGCCTCAAGTTGCACCCTCCTTTCTGTGGGTTATGGTTCCTTTGTCAGTTCTGTTTTCAAAGCTTTTTTAGTGCCGTTCAGATCTGTTCTGTCTGTGCACTTACCAGTCAACAGTCTGGTACATGGGCAGTGTTTTATTCAGTTCTCAGAACCCTTAGTATTGTGATTTGATTAGGATCAGATCTATATAGTGTGCAGCTGAATGGTGAGCCCAGAAGTCCGTAAACAACTTTGTAGCTCAAGAAATGTCTCCCTCTCTTTATGATACTTCCTATTTCCTTAGGGTTCCCCATTTTGGTACTTCATACAAATCTGGGACTTCAGTTAAACCCACCATGCTATGTACTTCATTAGTTGTACATGTCTGTAGCTGAGTCAGCAATAGGAGGGCAGAAAGCAGGAAGACAAAAACTATTTTTTGCCCTTTCACTTTGATATTACAGCTCTACCAATTAGAGAAAAAGATCCTACTCAAAAATTTCAGCTGTTGAGGGTTCCCATTGAAGCCTTTGCGAAAACCATGGAGTTGCCTGAGGGCTGGAGCATGAGACCACCTAGAAAGGACAAAAATAATAAGATTTTTTTATTCTTTGTGTTTCCTTTCTTCTTATTTGAGTTAGAACTAGAAAGCTTCTCTAGAACTTTTCCCTTCAGTGCTGACTACCTCCAGTTTCACATAACATGTTTCAAATAATGTGTTCAGGCCAATTACAATAGGAGAAAAGAAAAAGTTAAATTCATTGCCTGTCACCTGGTACTTAAATTCTGGTATTCTATCCTTGACTGCCTTATATGGTTTAGTTTTCAGTATCCTCAAGTAGTTGCTCATGGGAGAGAGACAGGATTGAGTGTGTTTATTCCATTGTACCTGGAACCACCACTTACCCTCCACCTGCGGCCATCATGCCGTTTCATAAGAGAGTCTTTGAGACTTGTTTTCCTCTTTCCAGACTGTCTTCCATATACTGTAGTAATAAAAAGCAAAATAAAATGTTGTCCTGTCATTATAATTTTTGTTTCACATATTTCTTCCAAGATGAACTTTGGTTTGTTATAAAGAATTTGTTATTTCATCTGCTAAGTGCTTACAATATCATAATCTGTAATCATGTTAATAATCATTTTCAAAGTCTGGAATCTACATATAATATTTAGATGTGATATTTATCCTTAATAAATTTACCATGGCTTTGTCTATTAATCTTTAATAATTACCTTTACTGCTTCTTTTTAAAAATTTATAATCATTTTTAATTGTCATAAAAATTGAATATATTAATGTGATGTTTTAATACATGTATGAACTATATAATGTACAGTCAGGGAAAACATATCTATCTCCTCAAACATTTATCATTTCATTGAGACAAAAACATTGAAAATCTATTATTTTTATGAGAAATATAGTACGTTATTGTTATCTGTAGTCACCCTAGTGAACACAAGAATTTATTTCTCCTATCTTAACTATAATTTAATATCCCTTAACCAACCTTTTCCCATCCCTCCTTTCTGCACGCTCTCCCTAATCTCTATTCTACCCTCAAGTTCTGTGAGATAAATTTTTTGTATTCCATGTATGAGTAAGATCATGTGGTATTTCTGTTTCTGGCTTTTTTCACTTAATACAGTGTCCTCCAGTTCCATACATATTGTCACAAATGACAGGATTTGACTTTTTTTTTTTTTTTGACTGAATAGTATTCCGTGGTTTGTGTTTGTGTACTACATATCAATTCTTTAGTTGATGGACACTTACATTGTTTCTGTTTCTTGACTACTATGACTAGTACTGTAATAAACATTGTAGTTCAGATGTCTTTTCTACATAACAATTTCCTTTCCTTTGTGTGTATACATTAGGCATCATAGTGGTATTGCTGGATCATATGGTAATTCTATTTTTAATTTTTTGAGGAACCTCCATACTACTGATTTATAGTCCCACCAACAGTATATAAGGATCTTTCTTCATATCCTTACCAGCTCTTATTATCTTTAGTCTTTTTGATAATAGACTTTCTGTTGTGAAGTGGTTTTGATTTTCTCATTGTGATTTTGATTTTCATTTCCCTAAGGACTAATGACATCGAATGTTTTATTCATGTGCCTCTTGGCCATTTGCATGTCTTCTTTTGAAATTTTTAAATTAGATTGTTTTTGCTGTTAAGCTTTTAGAGTTCTTTATCTATTTTGGAAATTAATTTCTTGTCAGGTGTATAGTTTGTAAATATTTACTTCCATTCTGTATTTGTCTCTTGATTTTGTTGATTATTTCCTTTGCTGTGCAGAAGCTTTTTAGTTTGATATAATCCAGTTTAATTTTGTTTTCATTTCCTGTAGTTTTGAGAGTAGTGCTTCTTTATTAATGTCTAATATTGTGTCAGTATGAATGTGATATGGACCTATGAAGTGGAGCACCTTTACATAATATTCTGGTGGACTCCTAACTTACATTCCATCCTCTTTCCATTTAAGTTACTATTTTTTAAATTCTTCATAATTTTCCTTGATAGGAAAAAAAGATCAAGAAATTCTTTCTCTTGATAACTGTTTAAAGTTACTATGTAGTCCCCAGCAATGGATCTTTCTCTTCCATTTTTCTGAATCTAAACCTATGTTATAAACAAGCAAACAAACAAACCTCTTTCAGTAGCCTTTGTAGTTTTTGCAAGGATCAAATCATTTTACTTTTGAAACCTTCTAACGCTTTTAAGGGCCTATTATTATTATTATTATTATTCTATGTGTTAATCTGTAAAGGCTGTAGTAGTTGGAGAAGATTTCATACAAGAAACTATCTTGTCTTTTCAAATTCAAAGAACTTCTGAATTTTAAGGATCAATTTCAGATATGAATCACTCTAGCAGAGATATAGAGGCAAGAGTGAATATTTCATGTTTGGGTCAAAGTAGATTTATTTGCCTGAATAAAGGTAGTCTCCTGGACAATAAGGTTGGTTGTGCCAGATTATGGAGGGTGATGTAGACCAGGCAGACATGTTTAAATTCAAAGTGACAGATTATTATCTGGAACCATTAAGAAATTTTTTATATCTTTGAGCTTTTTGAGACTGACTATGGATATTATGCATTTATTACATAATGCTTTTAGAATAGTGGATATTTTAACTGTCTTATATAATGACATATAAATTGATATACATGCTATTTAAAAATATGGAATATATTTCTTTTTTTTTTTTCCTTTGGTGCCGGGGATTGAACTCAGGGGTACTCAACCACTGAGCCACATCCCAGCTCTATTTTGTATTTTATTTAGAGACTGAGTCTCATTGAATTGCCTGGTGCCTCGCAGTTGCTGAGGCTGCCTTTGAACTCTCGATTCTCCTGTCTCAGCCTCCCAGACCTCTGGGATTACAGGCAAGCACCGCCACTCCCAGCTGGAATGTATTTCTGTAATTGTTTTTTATTGGTCAAACTGCATTTCTTACCTGACAGTTTAAAGGAGTCCTTCATTAAATCCTCTGTAGAGGATTATTTTAAAATATAAATTGTGATGGCAACGTTTATATTAAAATTTTGGAGTTTTGAAAAAAGTAAAACGTATACTTTATTAATAAATATATTGCAGTTTCTTTCTTTTATGCTATATTTTAATATTGTAAAATTTAGGTTTTCGCAATACAGAGTCTATGGTTGTTGTTTGTAGGACCCATCAAGCTCTTCCTCGAGATTCTGTTGTAGAAGACTTACGTTTACAAAATAAATACCTTCAAGAAAAACTTCATGCTTTAGAACAACAACTTTCAAAGCAGGAATATTCTAAGCCTTCAGTGAGTATACATCTTTTCTTTCTAGTTTTAAATGCATAAAAGCATAATCAGTTCATTCCAGAAACATTAGATTCTTCTCATTAATATCAAATATAGTAAATTCAACTTTTATTTTTACTAGATAATGATGTATAGTAGCTTCTTTAATCCTAACATAATAACTTAAGACTTTAATATTTGCATAAAGCTTCATTACAATTGATTTCTAAAAATTCTAAATGAAGCTATCATGAAGTTTTTTATGATAGGAGCCTATAACTAAATGTGAAAATGTTGTAGTAATGTTTCTATTCTCATGTTTATGTTTCTAGTTTATAGAAGATTCATTAATGAATAATGTAGAATTGTTTGTTTGATCTCATTTTAAGTAATACATATATTTTATGTTTTTTCCTTTTCATGTTTCTTCTACTTCAACAGAATCTGGTATGTGACACAACTATGTATTCTACCCTTAGTAGTGTTAATAAATACAGACGTAATACTTTTCACAAAAGAACACTTTGTTCAGGAACAAGGAAAAAAAACCCTAAGATTTAAAAATAGAGAATAAATTCCAGAAACAGTTACATCATCGTTAATACCCTATGGTGTTAATTAAAGAAACACAAAGTAAAAATGTTGTAGCTCCTATTAAGTTAAATCAGAAGCAGTATCAAACAGATCAGGTCCATTTAGGTCAACTAATGATAACCTGAGAGATTTTGACTCAAATTTTGAGTCTGCATCAGATCCTAAAGTTGAGAAAGTTGATCAAAAATATTTTGAAAATGGTAGGCAGGAACATAAAAAGGAGAAAGAGAATGAGATAGGTAAAAATGAGGGGGGAAAAAAAAGGACCACACAGCTAAAGATGTGGTTCACAACTATGCAGATCCCAGAGAATCTACTATCTAGGACCATAATCATTCCATAGTTGCTGATACAGTGAATCATTGTGCTGTGGATGGTGCACATACAAATCATGAAACTGGTCTCATCAATTCAGCCAAGAAATGAATGTCCCTGGTAAAATTTTCACATTCCTTTATTTCTTTGTTAGCTGAATTTTCTTAGGCCAATTCTAAAAAACATATAGTTCCAATGGGATAAAATCTGTAGCATTTGTAAAAAAACAAACAAAAAAACCCCAGGAACTATTAATAAACTTTGCCTTAAGCCCTAATTTTAACTGATTATTAACAAAATTAGTGGTTTTGCATTTCCTAATTCAGTTTAGAACTTACTGAATAGTAGTAGAAGGAAGGCACTCTATATGTGTTAGTATTGCCTTAGATATTTCTAATTCAGACAGCTGTTTGCAAGTAAAAGCTCACTACAGTGAATATCAGGAATATTTTGTTGCAGTGATATATAGCAGGTTCACTTAGTGATCTTTTTGCCATGGATGGTAATATACTTTTTAATAATGAGAAAAGGGAGCTTTCATGTGTTGTCTGTGTTGTTTTAGGCTCTGTACCTAAGTATATTTCTCAACATATTTTGCAAAATATTGTTCATATTTTACATAGGAGGCTTAAAGAATAAGTATCTCTAGTGACCCTGTAGAAACAGAATCAGGCTTTAAATTCAATCTAATTCTAGTTTCTGAACTTTTGTATATATACTACTTTGGGTCCATTTATATTGAAGTACAGAATTAAGACAAGCTTGTTTCCAGTTCAAATAACATGTCGCCTTTTTTCTTTATCCTTTCTACCTCTGATGTTCCAGTCATGCCTAACCATCAACTAATATTACACATCTAGGAGAAAATAGATGAAAGTGATTTAATTCTTATTTTATTTCTTTATCCAGGTTCATAAATTTTTTTCTTTAACTTCATAATTAATGAGAAAATTTGAGATGCCTAGTATGTATTATCTAATTTCCATCCACTAAGGATTTGATATTAAGCAATTTATGACTTTTAGTGGGATCATTCTTCAATAAAACACGTGGGAAGTCCTATGAAGTTCATCATACAAGAAATCCATTTATATTATCATAAATAGAAAGTTTTATTAGAATTTATTTTCCAAAGATTAGGAGAATATGATCTAATATCTTGTTTTATTTTCTGAGGATAGAAAGAAAAAGTGATTCACATTCACTTATAGTAATTGCATTCATATTTTAGTGAGAAATATGTTTAGAAACTATTCTCATGTAAAATCTTCATCACATAGAATTCTTCTCTTCTGTGAGATTTAATATTTTTTATTTATCAATCAGTGGTACTTATAGGTGATTTAGCATTCATAGATTCAGATAGCTACCACAGACACAAGAGACAAAGATAGGGAAACAGAACAGCTTAGAGACAAAGAATTAAATATTCCCATGTCTGAAGTGAACTTAAAAGATATCCTCTCTAGTGCCTTTATTCATAAGATTCAAAAACTTGATAGTCTTGTAATTGGTAGGGTTTACTTTATGTTAACTTACTCACACTGAATTAGAATATATGCCTGGGTAGTCTGAATAAGTGGGAATATGTTACTGTGGTTTATAGGCATCTTCTTTTTCTTGCTAATATGTGCCTATGCATACTCATTCCCTTAATCTGGTGAACACATGCAGTCTTCCTGCCAGTGTTCTGCTATATGCCTCATCAGAATCAGACATCTGTCCAAAATTTCTTTACTTTTCCATTTCCTGTATTGTGATTTCTTTACTTTTACTGTGTTTTACCTTAGAAAATACATTTATGGAGTTCCTTTACTTTCTAACAAAAGTAACAAGTATAATGTAGATTTCAATAATTAAATCACTATTAATAGAACCATGTATAACATGTAGATTTATTGATATATTTTAAGAACTATAATATCCATGGAATTATTGACTTTATTGAACCGTTTGAACCAATAGATGGAGAAAGTTTAAGGAAAAAGTACTAAAGCCGTGCCCTGCACTTTCACAAAATTATTTTATATGATGCTGTAACAGTTCTATGAAGTAGGAGGTAATCAACCCAGTTTATAGAAAGAATAATCAAGCACAGTTTTCTCTTTCAAATACCTTACAGTTTAGCCTAAGAAATAAAAGTGAACATAAAAAATAACCAAGGTAGATTCTTGCCAAAAGAAATGCAAATGTAGTATTAATGCATTTCAGAGAGGGAGTAATTACCTCAAGGAATACAGAAATGCTTTCTAATTGAGGCACTTCTTTTTTAGATTAGAGTGCATAGTTTGGGCTGCCATTACTGAATAAACTATATTTGCCCACCATAGGCACACATTCCACATCTGAAGATTCAACCAACCATGAATCAGAAATATTCAGGAAAAAAATCGCATATGTACTGAATATGTACAGACCTTCCTTTTCATGTCATTAATCCCTAAGCAATATATTGTAATTAACTATTTACACTGTATTAAGTGTTGTAAATAATCTAGAGGTGATTTAACATATATAGGAGGATGTGTGTTATATGCATATGTGCTATTTTATTTAAGGGACTTGACCATCCACAGATTTTAGTATCCTTTGGGGGAAGGTGGGATTGTCCTGAAATTGATCTCCAGGGGAGACTAAGGGATATCTGTACTACAGATCTGTGGCTCAAGCAACAGAAATTTATGGTCTAACAATTCTGGAAGATAGATGTTCAAATATCAAGGTGTGGGCAGGGTTGGTTCTTTCTGAAGTCTTTACAGGAAAGATCTATTCTAAGTCTTGGCTTGTAACTGGCCCTCTTCTCTCTATGTCCTCAGATGCCCTTTCCTCTATGCATCTCTGGGTCCAAATTCCCAAACTTCCCCTTTTGATAAGGATACCAGTCATACTGGATTAGGGTCTACCCTAGTTATGGCATTTTAATTTAATTACTTCTGCAAAGACCCTGTCTCCAAATAGGTTGCATTCTGAAGGTGCTATGAGTTAAAATTTAACATACAATTTGGGGGGTGGAGGGATTATAATATTACTGTATAACAATTATACAACCTTTATTTTGCAGTAACAAAACCAGCATAAACTATTTAACTATTATGAGAGTATGTATGAAAACATTATACATATGAAGGTTTCTATTTTAAATAAAAGGAAACTATATTACTTTTTATCTGTAAGTTTTATATTCCAACTTAATTATCTTTTCTTTAGGGCTCTCCAATTTTTTTCACATTCTCTTGAGAAAAAAATTTTCCTTTTGATATAGTATTTTCTAATTCAGTATGTCTTATCTGGCTCTAATTTATTAAACTTTAAAAATTCCAAATTTAATTTTCCTGAAGACTTCTGGAATAGAGTCAGATGAACATTGTCAAAAAGAACAGGAGCTTCAGAAGGAAAACTTGAAGTTGTCATCTGAAAATATTGAGCTAAAGTTTCAGCTTGAACAAGCAAATAAAGATTTGCCAAGACTAAAGGTAAATTTAATGGGCTTTATTATATTAAGAAAATCAAATGCCTGTAACATTTCTGCACCACACATCTAATTGTTATATTTACTTATATTGTTAAAAAATGCATATTCATAAAATGTTAGGTAAGATTACATTTAAACAAGTCAATATAGTATGTAAGTTGATGTTAAATGCTAACAATGGTCACACTTGAAAATATAAGGATAATTGTTTCTTTTAGAAAGTTTGCTTTATTTTGATCTTAATAAGTTGGTTTTTAAAATTCAGTATTCTGTATGTTAGCCTATTGATGGGAGTCTTTCTTTTTGTCATAGCTAGAACTTTATTCTCTCCTTTTCTATCACGTAAATTATGGGACAGTTTCAGAGATCTAATCCCAAATTTGTATTGTACCCTAAGGCAGTAATATAGAAAATATTTCTTGAAAGTTTATATATAAAATATTCTCTTATTAATTGAACATATGTCTTTAGTTCAGAATATTCCTTGTTAGTCTAGAGACCCAGTTGCTTAATTTGACTGTACAATTGAAAACGTTACTTCAGATGAATTGGTTTTTTTTCCTTTTCAGTGATGATAATTATGTCAGATTGCTACATATTTTATCTTTCAGAATCAAGTAAGAGATTTGAAGGAAATGTGTGAGTTTCTTAAGAAAGGAAAGTTTGAAGTTGAGCGAAAACTTGGTCATGTTAGAGGGGTGAGTATGTTGCTTGGGAATCCAGGACCAAAGGTTTAGGCCTCCATTGATTTCATGTTAGTGAGTGGCATAAATAAATAAAACCAATCATAGTTCAAAAACTCATTCCAGTAATAATGTTAAATATATGATGGATTTAGTTAAAATTTGAAGAGTATTATTATTATTAGAAAAATATTCAGAGCAAATATCTTTGTGATGATCAGCAACATTTTTTCAAAAATGAAAATATATGTGTACACTATAAAAATTTACAATTTTATGTTGATCTAAAAATTTTTTAATTTATAAAGAAAGTAAATATGTTTGTTAGTTATATAAAAGTTTATATATCAGGGTTATTCATGCTATAGCATGAATGCTAACTCAAATGTAAATAAAATGAGCACATGATTTTATTAAACTATTAACTATTTTTGATTATAAGAAATTAAATTTATTGATGGGTAGCCTACCTCTGTTGATATATTTATACAAGGATTTTTGTTTCAGATGTCTTCTATTATATTGATCAGAAGCTGAATTCCTAAGCAGTGGCTATTCTTAGAGAAAATTGCATCTTTTAAATTGCAGCCAAAATTTGATTACCAATGAGCTATATTTCAGTTTTTCTTTTTGATTTTATTCCATATAAAGAAAATTTTGGTATACTGGAGAGAACATTAGCTAAATAGAATATTTGAATTTATTTATTTAGATCAGACATCAAAGCCTGCCTATTTAAGCTGTTACTTACTAATTACGTGCTTGTAGGAATGTCAAATTCTCTAAGTCTTGGTTTTTTGTATATGAGAATTATAAATCTTATAGGTTGTTATAAGGATATTTTAAATTGACACAGGTTTGGGGATCAAATATTAGGAATTATTAATAATGAGCACAGTAATAAACCTGTTGTGTTGGTACTTCAGTATCATAGTCTATGAAATGTTTGTTAAATTATAAATTGGCATATTCTCTTACAGTCTGGTAGAAGTGGAAAAACAGTCCCAGAACTAGAAAAAACCATTGGTTTAATGAAAAAAGTAGTTGAAAAAGTCCAAAAAGAAAATGAGCAGTTGAAAAAAGCATCCGGAATACTGACCAGTGAAAAAATGGCTAATATTGAGCTAGAAAATGAAAAGTTAAAGGTAACATTTTTAGTATGATCATTTTTTAATGGGAGTGCTTTATTAATTTTAATTTTTTAGGAAAAATTTAAACATTCTACAAAATGGCTTTAATACATGTACATATTTTATGCAAACAGAAAAACCTAAATTGGAGGAAAAGGTAAAAATATTTACTGAATGGCTCCCCTTATCTTCCTTATTTCAAGACCAGTTTGTTTTCTCATAGATTAATTACCTGTGTATTTTTAAAAATACAGGTGCCCAAGATCCTGAATAATCTGATTATTTGATGACATGTTCTAAGATAGGTGTAGTGAGAGGGTTGTTTTTGTAGTTTAAGTCATCAAATGTGTAGCCAAGAGTTGGGTACTGCTATTCTAGATGACCAGTATTTAAGGAAAGACCTTAATTCTGATCATATCAAATATAGTCTCTAAAACTATCTTGAATTAAATTTTATGAGTTTACAAGTACCATTTATTTGACTACCTTGTTTTGATCTTTTTTCTTTTTTCTTTTTTTAATCACCAGGCTGAATTAGAAAAACTTAAAATTCATCTTGGACGTGAGTTGAGCATGCACTATGAATCCAAGACCAAAGGCACAGAAAAAATTGTTGCTGAAAATGAAAGGCTTCGTAAAGAACTTAAAAAGGTATGACTTTTATGATTAATTATAATCATTAATTTATGTTTTAATTAAGTAGTATATCTTGGCAGTACTGAAAGTAGAAAAGAGCATTTGTTTAAAGTAGATAGTAAGTGGTTTAGGAATTGTAGTGAGAGATTTAAGAATATGCCTGTCATTACTTTGAAGGACATTGAAATAAACAAATAAATTTAGAGTCAATATAATTTAAAGCTACTCATTCTGAATTCAGTTCCTAGTTCTATTACATATTAATCTTAGGAACTGGGGCAGGCTACTTAACCTAATCTCTCTTCCTCAGTTCCCACATATATAAGTTTGGGAATAAGAACTATACCTATCTCACAGAATTGCTGTAGGATTTAAGTGACTTAATCTTTATGCACATGCCTTAGAACAATACTTAATTTCCAGTGAGAAGTATATGAAACTCTTTGGTTAAACAGTAAGATTTCTTTGTATTTAAATGACAAAATATATTCCTTGCTCTGAGCAAGTAGGTATTGTTATTTATATGGATAATTTAGTGAATACATTGAAATGAATATTGTGAAAGCTAGTTAGAATAGTAATTGAATGCATTGTGAGGCCAGAGTAATGTTGTTCCTTGAAGGTGGATGTTTAATAATAGAAACAATCTGTTATTTACATATGGCTTATGCTTATAGCCAGGTGTCTTAAGTGTTAGGAAATCAAAACACAGAATCTTTTAAATGTGTAAAGAGACAATCTATCTAATTATCCTAAAAATATTAAGAGAAACAATGAAAATTTTAAAGTAACCACTAGAGTCCATTACTTGTAAATATATTTCTCTGAGCTCATTATATGATCTTTTGTTCTAATTATCATCATATTGATGTTTTAGAAGAAGAGAAAGATTACATTTTGATTTCAGATTTAATCAGCATTTAGAACTTCAGGTTATTTATGTTTTCCAATTTGTAATGGTAATTTCAAATACATTGTATCTGTGAGGACAGTGTTATGTTTTATTATAATGTACTAATTATCTTTTTTTTAAGAGAGAATTTTTTTAATATTTATTTTTTAGTTTTTGGTGGACACAACATCTTTATTTTATTTTTATGTGGTGCTGAGGATGGAACCCAGCACCCCGCGCATGCCAGGCAAGCATGTTACCGCTTGAGCCACATCCCCAGCCCACTAATTATCTTTTAATGATAGGAAACTGAAGCTGCAGAGAAACTACGGATAGCGAAGAATAATTTAGAGATATTAAATGAGAAGATGACGGTTCAACTAGAAGAGACTAGTAAGAGATTACAGATTGCAGAAAGTAGAGGTCCACAACTTGAAGGTGCTGACAGCAAGAGCTGGAAGTCAATTGTTGTTACCAGGTAGGACCAAATAGTTCAAAACTTGCCCAGCATTTAATCATGTTTGATTCTGGTATCATTGATTTAAAAGATGAGCCCATTCTGAGTAACTTAGAAATTTCCTGATGAATAATTTGTTATTTACTTTAGCATATTACTCCCTTTTATTCTATGCTAGCATTTCCAGAAAATCTTTTTCTTCTCTAAAACATTTAACTAGTTTGGATGGCAGAGAATAGAACGGAACAGAACTTGATGTGCATCGTAAAGCTGCTGTAGAGCTTGATGTGCATCGTAAAGCTGCTGTCAGCCATGAGCCTGGGCTAACACTTCCCATCTTTTCCTGAGTGCTCCTTTTCTTCAACTGAAATCTCAGCTTCCTTTTTCACTTTGCAATGCTGGAAATTGAACTCAGAGTCTTGTGCACACATGCAACAACAGCTTCTTGACTGTTGTTCATTTTCTATTTCAAGTATGAGCTAGAAACATTTGAGCTGTCTTGTCACATTCTGTGACATACAGGATCTAATGAACTGCATTACTATTTGGAGTTAAATACTAGAGAAGTTTCTCTTCAGAAAGCCTCAGTAGATAAATGCAACACAGCTTTAGTGTTTCTGGCCTCTGCTTTTTGGTACTCAGTTTTGTTTTTTTTCCCACCATGTGAACCTTTTCTATAAGTATTTGGGATTTCTGCCTGTGAAACTAATTTATATGATACTGCCATCATGATTATGATAAGTTGCTAAAAGACTGGTGTCATTCCCATTTCCAACTCAAGAAGTCTAGAAGTTAGTAACCAGTAGGATCCTTTGTCCTTTTCCACCAAAAGTTTTCCTCTGTGAAGTTGTATTCTTTGTCATCAGCACATCTGTTGCTCCCATTCAAAAGGCAAAGACATCTTTGTAGTTCCATATGGTCTTACCTTCCTATTTTCCAATTTGAAGTCTACATCTGCCCTACCTGCTCTTTAGAATGACTTTGATGGGGACAGGGTGGCATCCATCATCACTACAAATAGGATGGGAATCTTAGCAGTGTTAGACTATAGCAAGTCCCACAATAAGGCTTGTTGCACTGTACTTGCCCCATCAGCCCAGTCTAAGGAGAAAAAAGAAAGGTTAATAAGCAGGCATATTAAAAGACAGCCCAGAAGTCTCTGTGGTCTTGGAGAAGTCGTCCTTGATTCCTGTTCTGATACCATACCAAAATAAGTCAGAATCCATCCTTCTGCCCTATAGCTGACACTTTTTCCATCTACAAACTGGGAATAAGTATTCTGTCAGAAGGTGAGTATTAGGGTGCAAATATCAATTGTGATACTAAGAAGGGGAGAAAGGTCCCATTTTTTTCTTCTTGGACACCAGCTGTGACTCTATGTTTATTTCTTGGTCATTCATTTTTTTCTTCTGTAATCACATAAGATCTCAGAATTTTGAGTTACTCTGAGATTTATTTGTTCAGCAGATATTTATTCTGTACCTGCTACTCCCAGATTCTGTGCTTTAAGCTGCATATTACTTCTCAAAAGCTATCTTGCCTGGGTTCCTTGAGAGCCAGGTGACTTTTATGGCTTAGATAGACCTAATTACTGTGACCTTGACTGAATGATATATCTTTGTGGGCTTAAGTTATTCTCATTTATGGAGAACATAATCCCCATCTTCCTTTTCTAGAAGGACTCTGTGAGACTATAAAAGAAATTATTAGGGTAAAAGAATTATTACAATTTGTGAACAGTTGGTATGAGACTTAGCCATAGTTGAAGATAACATTTTATATTTTGGATCACTTATATGTTGTTGTTCTGAGAACTGTACAAGTAACTAAGCATAGACAATGTCTCTAATAAACCAGTTTGAAGAAGAAAAAAGTCCAGGTAGTAGCTTCTTGACAGAGATAAGCCTCATTCTGATTCTTGACCTTCAAGTTGCCTAAATCTGTCTTGTTCCCATCCCCACTCTTGGCATTGGGGGCTGGGTCTAAAAGTATTAATGCTGAGGTCTAGGAGTGATAGCACACACCCAAATCAGTGAAGCTGTTTAGAGAGCACTTTTGGCACCTTTGGCACTGGAGGACTATTTCATGCTGAAATCCTTATAGTTGCTTTATTCTTTACTCAAAAAATTTATTAACATGTATTCTGTGTCCTACATTATGCTGAGATAGCTCAGGGTTATTTGGGGGCCATTTTAGATGGGGTAATTAGAAAATTGGTAATTGGGTGGCTATGAACAGAGAAATGGAGGAAGTGAAGGAGTAAACTTCTGATCACTATTATTCATCTTTAACAAATATTTGGTAGATAGTCCTTGTCAAATTAAGAACATTCCCTCCTAATTTAAGTTTCTAAAGTCCATCAAAAGCTATTTGAATATATTTAGACAATCATAACTGTCCTTTCATTTACTGTTCAGATTTTGTTTCCAGAGAAATACTAGCTTTTTAAAATTAGCTTAAGGCATTTCAGGTATTTTTTTTTCTTTCTTTGGAAAAGTTTGAATATTATAAAAGACAGCCTAGAAGGTATGGTGTACCTGTACAACTATGAGTCTCAATTTTTAAAAAAATGTTTTTGAAGTCTGAAATATTATCATTTTCTTGATGGTTGCAAATCTGGACTTTTAGATTAAAAGCTTCATCCTTCCCCATCATGCACTGTTTCTCTGAGCTGCGCTTTTGAATACTTTGTTCCTTCTCAATGAAATGTCTTTTTATTTATTTTTTTCTGCCTGGATATCTGTTCTCTGTATAACATACAATGAGAAAAGCTTTCATTACCATCTTTATCTTCTTAAGAATATCTAGTAATGTGAATTTGGTATTCTGATGAATTTAACTTTGTATTTTCTTGTTTTGTGACTGAAAAATTTTAATTTTACAATTTTACAGTGGTCAAATTCAGGCTTCATCATTATTTATAATCTTAGGAAACATCTAAATTCTCTAATTAGCTCATCTGTGAATTATGGATACTTATCTCTTGTCTTTGCCTTTTTTAATTTATTAAAGCTGGATGTGTAATAATAGGAAGAAAAATATAAAATATTATAAAAATTTTCTGAAGTCAAAAGTACTTCATTTAATAGATCCAGGTATCATACTTCCAAAACTGTGAAGCTCCAAATTCAGGCGCAGCAGTGTGTGTTTATGAAGTTAGAGTTGGTATACTGACACCCCATATTCCTTTCACCATGTTGATATTCCCTCGTGTGTGCTAGCAGTCTTGCCCATGGCTTCTACTTCTGTCCCCATAGTCCTAGTATGGACCCACAAGCTCTTCAGGGGCCCCTTGCACAGAAGTATGTGTATGAGCTGGGAGACTTCTCTTGTCTCTCTCTTGTCGTCACCTTTTAATATTAAATAATTACATAACCTTTTAAAAGAAATTTTCCTAAGAGACTATAGGTAGTAAGATTATTGCTTATTTTTAATGTGATAATTTGCACTGACTTTTAAATGATTAAGAAAAGCTATGTGCCATATTTATACTTTTTTTTTTTTTATACTTTTAGAATGTATGAAACAAAGTTGAAAGAACTGGAAGCAGATATTGCCAAAAAAAATCAAAGCATTACTGACCTTAAACAGCTTGTAAGTGAAGCAACAGAGAGAGAACAGAAAGTTAAGAAATATAATGAAGACCTTGAACAACAGGCATGCAATATGATTTTTCTTTATATGATAAAATAATGCATCAAATTATTTTTCTACTTCATACAATGAAATTCCTTGCATTGTATGAAGTAGAAAAAAACAACACTTGATAATTTCTCCCTAGGAGGCCCATCTAACTGAATGGCACCACCACCATTTCATTCATTTATGTAAGATAAAAACTAGATCATCATTAACTTCATTTCTTCTGATTCCTCTCATCTTTTTCATGATTAAATCATTTCAGCTATTTTTTTTCAAATATATCCCAAATAAGAATACTGTGCAGCATCTTCATCACTTACCATTCTTATGTTAATCTCCTAACTGTTGTCTTAGCTTCCCTTCTCATGTCATTTCACCTCCATATTTCTGGAGGTGAATTATTTCTCCATAATTTCTGATTATTTGACGTGGTTGTCAAATAATCCTTTGAAAGCATTAAGCAAATTATAACAGTAAGACTTGTTAGCTACCCCAATTTTTTATTATAACACTATCACACACAGAATCTTACAATGGTTCTCTGTTACTCTAGAATAAAACTTTATAGTGAAGTATAACCTGTAAAGACATAATTGGTCTGCACCTATTTTTTTTTCCTTCAGTCTCATCATATGCCACTTTCCCCTTAATTTAGTGTTTTAGCCATATGCTTTCCTTCAATCCTTTGAACAAACCAAACTCATTTAAAGTTCAAATATTTGCAAATGCTCCTTTGTTTAAAATACTATTCACCCAATATTATCATAGTCCATTCCCATACTTTGTCTGTCTTTAAATAGAGGCTCCTCAGAGAGTCCTTCCCTAACCATAATCCAATACTACCTTTCTCCACTCTCTTTTCTTGTCCTGGATTATTTTTCTTGATGGTTCTTTCTTCTCTCGGATTGTTATCACATAACATGTCATATTATATGCTTACTGTCTTCACTAACTAAAAGGACCATGCAAGAAGGGACTTTGGCTGTTATATTCACTGCTATATCCTCTGTACCTAGGACAGTAACTCACATGCAGTAGTTAATAATTGTTGAATGAATGAAGAGTAAAAAGAAATAAAAATGTGTCTTTGAAACCCAACTTTTAATATTCTACTTTATTAAAAATGTGTTTATAAAACCTCATATTTCTGTGCTAAACTTATATCTTCTTAAAGATTGAGATTCTCAAACATGTTCCTGAAGGTACTGAGACAGAGCAAGGCCTTAAACGGGAGCTTCAAGTTCTTAGGTACATTCTGTGTTCATATGACTTGTTTATTTCTTTTTCTTAAGTTATTATTTTTTAAATAACTTGGTTTCCTAAAGCTAGAAACAAAGGGTCTTTCAACTTGGCTGCCTAATGAGTTCATTCAATCCTTATTTCATCCTTCTGATACCAGGCAGTCCCTCTTTTACGTACTAGATACTGAAAAATAAGTTGCCAGTTTGTAATTTAAACTTTCGTAACAGCACAGATGGAATTAAACTTTGGCTTCTTGAGGCAAATACTAATGAAAGAAAGAACAAGTAATTCTTTACCTTTAGAAGTCTGTATAGCCTACTTCCACTGGGCTCTTCTCATAAGAAAACTCTTAAAAAAAACATTTGGTCACATATTAAGAAAAACATGAAGATATTTGCTTCTGTGCTTAGTTTGCAAAATGGGGCATTGCAACATAGAGAGTAGATGTTTACCTTGGTAAATACTAGCACATTTGGGGTTTTGTTCATCACTAATTGATAAGGAATGTCTATGTATTTCCTGGAGCAATGTCTCTTGTTTTTAAAATACAGTATTGTTGTGTTTTAGATTAGCTAATAATCAGCTGAATAAAGAAAAAGCAGAATTAATCCATCAGATAGAAGATAACAAGGACCAAAGTGGAGTTGAAAGCATCACACCTGGTAATATATTTTGTAAGACTTGTTAGCTACCCCAACTTTTTATTAGGGTTTGCTTTTTTTGTTCATATTTCTAATATTTGTCTCTATATAAGAAGAAATATGTGTATGTACATGCTTCCCCCAGCAATAGTGATATAATTTCTGTGAATGAAGAGAATAGACATTATATGTATATTATTTTATATATATGTATAAATATTTTCTTGGAGGATGGTATAAAATTGAATTCATACCATATTCCCAACTTACTATATATATCAGGGACATCTTTTGAGGTCTGTATGCAAATCTGTCTCACTCTTTTAATGATTTTATAATCATGATTATTGCATGGATGCCACATTTATTTATTTACCTTTTCATGGACATTTGAGTTTCTGCTATTATAAACTAATTCTGTGAACCTCTTAACCTAATGGTTCCATTAATGACTTAATGGAAGTGCCAAATTTTGCATGAAAGATTATATCAATTTTTATCTGAACAATCTTTTGACTATTTCATGTAGCCTTTTCAGTATCCTATCATATAGCTCTGATGTTACTTTGTAGTAAAGCCATCATGTGTGACTTGTACTAGACATTATGCTAAGTGCTTCACAAGCATTCTACTTTATTCTTACAACCTACAGATAAGTTGTTGTCATCATTTTTCATGTAATAAACAGACTCAAGGTTGATAACCAGTCCCCAAGGTTATAATAGCTAGATAGTGGCAGAGGCAAGATGAAAACCTAATTCAACAAAATTCCAAAGTTCTTGCTATTCCCTGCTCTTAACCACTATGCAGTAGTGCCTCTTGGTGAATAAAATTACTTGCATTAATCTCTTGATATATCTCTGATAGCACTCAGCTTGAACTGTACAAGACTAGACATAGTGTAGTACAAAAGACCTTTTAATACTGTTGACATTAGGCATGCTGTTTTTTATAAATGTGTATTCTCAGGGAATTTCTGAGCCCTCTTGTTTCATATTTCCTATGGGAAAGAGACAAAGATGCCTGTCATATTTTATTAATTGTTAAGCTCCCAAATCAAACCAAAACTGTTTTGGCAGTTCAAAATTACTATCAAAAATAGATGTGATCATTTAAATAGCTTTTGGAAGATGCTATACATTATATTCACTTCTTCCTGCATTGTTTCACTACCAGTCTATGTAATATATAAATATTAAAATCAACTTAAAATTTCTTAGCACTTTGTGCAAAAGTGAGGGAATCTTTCAAAGTTTGTTTTCTACTTAACAGAATCCCGTAACAAAATTTTTCCTTAGTCTTTTTATCTCCATTCTTCTCCTAGTTATACATAGGGAGGGGATCATTCCCAGGGTACCTTAATAGAATATGCTTGAGTCATGTACATTTGTTTGCTATTATTTTCTCAAACTTTAACATTAAAAAATGTTTACCTTTCAACAGTTACATGTGACTTGACACATTATATATAGTGTTTAAAAAAGTGATCTATATATCTAGCAAACGTGGGATTAAAAAGTCCATTTGCCTATTGATTCTCACTATAAAATTAGCAGTATGTTAACATGGAAGCACATCCAGTAAATTTAAACCTTTGTGCTGTATTTGCTTTTGTTTTCCTGCCAAAGTAACAGGCTGTGTCTGATGTTTTAGTTGTATCAAATACCCTGCCCTAGGGTATTGTGCACATACTAATGGCACAGTAAATGACCTATGTGGAGTAGCCATTGCTTGTGGGATAGAAGTAACATTTGGCCAGCTCACCGTTTTAGCCACTTATCTAGTAGTCTGCTTTTCTGATGTACTTTTAGTACCTAACAGATTTTATTAGTTGTAAGATTTTTCTCTGAAAAATAAGAATTGCTTCTAAAGCATTTATCTCCACTTCTAACTCCCGGCAGATGCCTTTTCTCTTTGGTTGCTATGGAATGACAATGCCTAACAGAAATGTTTTAAAATAGTATTCACAGCCTGAGAAAGTTTCAACTATTTAGCCCTATTTTCAAGGCTCTAAGTTTCATAAGTTTTCTGCTTATTTTCTAAATCAAATCCTTTATGTTGAACTTAATTCAGAATAGAAAAAGTGTGAGTCTAGTTTTTATAACTTTTTTTGGCAGATGCTGACCAACTAAAGGAACAAATAAAAGATCTAGAAACACAGCTCAAAATATCAGATTTAGAAAAGCAGCATTTGAAGGTAATTAAATAATTTTATCTAATATTAGTATTATAAATGTTTGTGAGAAACAATTTATGATCACCATCTTTGAGTTTTCAGTACGTCTTAAAAATTCAAGGAATTACATTTTTTTCTTATAATATTTTGCCTGGATATTACAAAGCTAATTGTGTTTAAGAGCTAACAAAACATTCAGATAGAACAACTAGAAAGGATTAGAAAGTAAATTTATTTAGTAGTTATAACAAATCTAGCTCTTTATAGTTTTTAAGATATTACGTTTTATGTCACATTTGGAACAGTGTCTTTAAGTACCTTTTTAAATTCTTTTTAGAAACCTTTCCATAAAGTTATAGTTCACTTAAAAAATTTTTTATGCTTTACATACTTTAAGATTCTGTAAACAGAAAAAAAGGGCATGGATAATTATCTGGTTATCACTGCCTCTTCTAAATAGCCAATAAGGCTCAATTTATCTCTTCACCAGATGCCTAACTTAGCCAAGGAGAAGTCCCAAAGTTTCTCTGATCATAAATATGCTTATAAGAAGTTGGTTATTATTCATTAAAAAGTAGATATTTGTAATGAAAAATAAAAATGAAGCATAAAACAAAAATCTTAACCAGAACAAATTCAATGTTGTGAATACCAGAGTTCATTTTGATTGACTTATTGATGTGCTTTTAAGGAAAGATTAAATTTCATATTCTCGAGAGTTAATAAATTTTAATTAAAGGCTAGTACATAATTTCAGAATATATCATTTAATTTGGCAGTTAACAAGTTCTTCATACTGTACAGTAAAACCCTATTAACAAATCTTATGAAAATACTTCTGCCTTTGTAACTCTATTTGACTTCAAGTTATTTTAGCTTTCATGTTTATAAGTTAAATCTCTTCAGTTCAAACCTAAAACATGCTCTTTCTTCTATGTGCAACTTTTAAAGTTAATATGTTTCTTCTATTAGGAGGAAATAAAAAAGCTGAAAAAAGAATTGGAAAATTTTGACCCTTCATTTTTTGAAGAAATTGAAGATCTTAAGTATAATTACAAAGAAGAAGTGAAAAAAAATATTCTCTTAGAAGAGAAGTTAAAAAAACTTTCTGAACAATTTGGAGTTGAATTAAGTAGCCCTGTTGCTACTTCTTCTGAACAGTCTGAAGATGAAGAAAGTCCTGTTAATTTCCCCATTTATTGAAGGCCTCATGTTAATGTATTTAGCTTTTGATTAATTATATAAGTTTCATCTGTAATCAAGCAAATCCGTGAACTAAAGACTTTCCTTCTCAATATGTTCTACTTTTACTTAAATTGGAAGTTTTAGTAAATTATAGAAAATTTTCAACTTATTAGAAAAATATATTTTTGAATTTATACATATTTAACAATTATTTAAGATTGTCAAATACTATGATCTGTACATACAACCATTAAGTTATAAGATTAAAACATACATTTTGTTAAATGTCTAGGAAGATTAAATTGAGCTCAAGGTATTTAAAGTATTGATTAAAAAAAAAAAAAATTACTGGTTTAATTGTTGCCTTTAAATTTAACCACCCAGTTACATTGACAGAATCAAGTTATACAAGCTTGGGGAGCATACTGTTCATTTTTACATTTTTATGCCCAGAGGTTAAAATTAATGTGTTCATTCTAAATAAAAATTTGAATAGGTATTTCCAAATGGAAAATTAATTTCTTCAAATGCCAGAAGACACTGATGTTTCGTAGTACACAACAGTAAATCTCAGTTTTACCTTTTAACATGGCAGAATATTCAAGATTTGAACATACAAAGGTAATTTTAATTACATTTTCATTTTATACATCAAATATTATGTCTTTGAGCCTACCAAATTTCTGATTATTTATTTTTGAAAAATGACTAAACAAACACTTCGTATCATCAAAGGCATAGTCATATTTGTTCAGGTTCATGTTGATAATAACAGGTTTTGAATTAATATAAGTATCTGGAATTGGCCAGCATAAACCAAGATGATGGCGATGAACCTGTAAAGAGAAAAAAAGGGTATTAGCTTTAATTTTTAAACAATACCTAATTCACTTAGATCTATTTATTTAGGATGCCTTATTATCCTGCAAAGAACAATTTTATGCAGGGAAATAATACTCTCATTTATGAAGAATGAACAGGACAAAGGTAAGACTGAAAGGTAATGTTTAGGAGGACAATATAATTTAAGCATAAATATTGGCCTGTGAATTAAAATTAACAGTAATTGGTTGGCGAGAAGTATATAGATTCAACAGATTAGAATCTTTAAGAACTGATAATGGACATAGGAAGTTATGGAAAGAGGGCTTAAAAATAATATCCAAGTTTTTAACTTCAATGAATTGTAGAGAGTTAGAGGATTGATAAAGACCTAGTTCTTAAACATGAATTTCATATGAGAAAATTGGTCATTACATTAAGGTTTTTCATGATCTGGAGCCGATGATTAACTTTTCAAAACTGCTCTCCACCCCAACCCTGAACTATGTATATTCTAACAGTGTTTAACCAATTATGATTAAAGCAAAAAGCAGCATTCTGTCACCTATGAGAAATCAAATGGAAAAGTCCAGGGGACAAACAGGGCAGAAAGCATAATTCATTCTGTATTTATCAACTGCCACCTCGGCACTCCTTTTACTCAACAAATTTTGCAAGTAAGCTTGGGAGACACTGAGTTAAACTAGGTGT
The DNA here is from genome assembly GCF_001458135.2 of Marmota marmota marmota. NCBI lineage: Eukaryota > Metazoa > Chordata > Mammalia > Rodentia > Sciuridae > Marmota > Marmota marmota. The sequence continues at coordinate 21,852,717 of NW_025999853.1, forward strand.
AGGATGTCTTTCAGAGAGCTCTAATGGGCAACATGAATTCCCAAGAGGAGGACATGTAGTACCACTTAATTTTGAACCCCAGCTGGTATAATCAGTGACCCATGGAATACATGTAGGGAAACACTGTTTTTGCATATAAAGGTTGGTGCTATGTGAGATAAGGGAATTGTATTTCTTTGCTTTAGAATCAGAGCTGTTACAGTTTGTGCAGAGAATCTGAGAACCACTTCTTCTTCTTGTAGGAATGTAAGATGACATAACCCAACACAAGGTATATATTTTTTTTTAACCTTACCTTAATTAAGCAGCCATCATGGCAATGCCATACTATTCCTTCAATTTTACCCTCTTCGCAACCTTCAAACCAGGACAACAGATCACTGTGCTTCAATGTAGGCAAATTTCTTATTTGAAATGCTCCATGTGGTACAAGAAGATGCAATGGTTGTTTCTTGTTTCCTAACCCTAAATGGTAAAATCTGCCATTAGCCATACTGATTCAGAGGAACTTTTCAGAAAGAATGAAAAAATTTTTTAAAAAAAGTCTTTTTAAAACATTTAGGAGTAACATTTTTATAAAGTTTAATTGGTTTTCCTTAAGAGAGTGTAATCCAAGCACTGCTCTTATTCAAATGTGGCATCTATTCCATTAAGTTCAAATTCTACTTTTGTATACTCTATACTAGGAGATGTCAAACTACAATCTGAAAGCCAAGCCTAGACAAACAACTGTATTTTGTAAATAGTTTGAATGGAACATTGCAACAGCAGTTCATTTGTACCATTGGCCACCTTCAACTATCATTGAGTATCTGCCAAAAAGCTACACTGTATCTCTGATATAAGTACTATCTTAGCCTTACACCTTGTTTAAGTACTATCTTAGCCTTACACCTGAGAGTCAATCTACTTTTGATCTCTACATAGGAATTTGCTATATACCTTCAGTGTCCATAGGTTCATCATCTCATTTTCCAGTCAAGAGGTATTCATAGGGCCCTCAGTGAACTCAAATCTGTCATGGTATATATTCTGAAGTTTGATATGATATTCATTAAGATCTTTATTTACCTCATTTTTCCCATTTTCATTAATTGTGAAAATAACTACCTAACCAAAGTACATTCTCATTCTAAATAAAAAAAAAAAAAAATGAAAAGTTGCACCTGAATTAATTCCATGCATAGTTGTACAATGTTACCACAGGGAAGATAGGATAGAATCAACCTTTTGGATTAATAATTCAAAACCATTATCCATGAACTTTTCTGTGAATATAATTAACACAAATGGCTATAAACCTAGGAAACCAACTCAAAATTGCTACTGTATTTCTTTAGTGTATGTATATGTTTTGTTTTTTGGGGTTGGGGGGGGGATACTGGGAATTGAACTGAGGGGCACTCAACCACTGAGCCCCATCTCCAGCCCTTTTTTTGTATTTTATTTAAGCCAGGGTGTCACTAAGTTGCTTAGTGCCTTGCTATTGCTAAGGTTGGCTTCGAACTCAGGATCCTCCTACCTCAGCCTGTGGAGATGCTGGGATTACAGGTATGTGCCATTATGCCCGCTGTATGTGTTTTTCAAGTTGACCCTAAGAGGTACTTTTTATAAATGGCAGTCACTGTAACTGAAAAAGAAAATGACTTCACTCACCATAGGGGTTTCCATTGATATTTGTTCCTATAAGCTCCAATGTTTGTTCTAAGAGATCCGACAGTGGCACTGCACTAATTTCCAAAAGTCCAGGATCATCCGGATGATGCTTTAGTACCAGAGCAATTTCAAATTCATAATTAACTACAGAGGAATGCCAGCAATACTGTTTGTTGTTTTTCTCCACCGGTACCCAACCTATCATTTAAAGAAAAAAATTATTTTTATTACGTTGGTTTTCTTTGGATTGAAAACACAGTAATTTTAATTTCTGTTGTAAATTTCCAGTTTTTTGGATGTTTTATCAGACATATACTTTTAAAATCAGTGAGATAAAGTTTTATTCCTTTTCTTAAAAAAACCATATGGCTTCATTTTTTTATTCTTCTGAGGAATTAATCTGTTAACAACTAAACACCAATTTAAGATACCATTACAACTTTTTAAAAAATGATTTTCTACTCTCCAGTCACTTTCAGAAACAAGGACGATATGTAGGTGTTTCACAATCTACTGCAAAAGATTTAATGTATATTGAACAATTTATTGATTACATATGTATTAAGCTATTGCTAGCCGGGCATGGTGGCACACACCTGTAATCCCAGCAGCTTGGGAGGCTGAGGCATTAGGATCATGAGTTCAGAACTAGCCTCAGCAATGGCAAGGAGCTAAGCAACTCAGTGAGACCCTGTCTCTAAACAAATAGAAAATAGGGCTGGGAGTGTGGTTCAGTTGTTGGTACCATGTCTCCACCGCCCCCCCCCCCCGAAAAAAACAATTACTACTATTATTTTTTCAGTCTTATTGCCAGAATAGGCCCTCTCATTGTGGGAGAAACTCATTGCAAAAAAGGAGGAAAAATTAGGACATATGTGCCCTAGTGACCACATATGTTACCTTCATTAGCCCCCAATTACTGTAATCACTTCTTTGCTAGTCCATTAGCTTCCAGTGAAACCTACCCAACTTTTGTACATAGTTCTGTTTCTGAAATTTAAACTTAGTTGTAGCACTGTTCTGTAACCAGTATCTTCAGAATAAACTTAAAAACTACATGAAATACCAGAGCCTTTAAGGTCTGAGCCCATTCTATATCTTTAGCCTCAACTCTTATTGTTACATACTATGGTGAGTAAAATGTCTATCTTAGAAAAAATTCTAAGCCTAAAAGGACATGCTTAGTATGAAACATCTTTTTTTCTTTTTTTGCATCCAGGGGCACTTAGCTACTGAGCCACATCCTCAGCCCTTTTTATCTTTTATTTTGAGACAAGGTCTCGCTAAGTTGCTTTGGGCTTTGAACTCTTGCTCCTCCTGCCTTAGCCTCCCAAACTGCTGGGATTACAGGAATGTACCACCATGCCTGGCTTGAAACATTTTTAATAGAGATTAAAACATTACATAAATTTGATTTAGAAGTTTTATTCTGTACATATAAAGAAAAGAACCACATTAAAATTAAATTCTGCAATTTCTGATTGAATTCAACACAAAACTGCATTTAGAAAGAGATTTTTCATGATACCAGGAATGTGTCCATTTTCATCAGGTACTGGATTTCCATTTAATTGTTCTATTTCCTTTGCTGGTATCCAGCACTCTGGAACAGGTTTGAAATCCTCCTCAACATTCCAAAGAAATTCTAAAAAGAGTAGATAATCTTATTTTTGGTCATACTTTAAAAAACCAAAATATAGGTTCAAAGCGGGAATAGTGAATAAAACCTCATAATGTATGTTACAGTTAGTCACATTTTCACTACAATGTGACTATATTCCTCAGTGTTATGGTACTAACATTTAAAATTTTCAATTCTGAATATACCACCATTTGAATATGTATATAAAGTAT
>NW_025999853.1:21856683-21908951 GCF_001458135.2 Marmota marmota marmota
ATATATATATATATATATATATATATATATAGTGTATATAAAGTTGCCAATGTTCCATTTTATGTAGGTATATGATGAATTTTTAAAGTACTATAAATACAAATACATAAATTACTGACATGAATGACTGTAGGTCTGTATATTTTATATATTTATATATATAAAATAATTAGAGGCATCTTAATGTCATAACTTAAAATGCTAATTTTCCTTTGAGATTTTGCCAGATCGATAAAATTATATTTTTCTCTTATGCATATAAAATGAAATGTATTTTGCATTATAATATTGTATGTTTTAATAAAATAGACTGATGAAGAGTCACAGAAATACTAGGAAAATATTTTAAAATATTTTTCAGTAACATTCTTAAATATATGAAAATACTCAACTATCATCTTTGTTACCCAAATTGCTTAAAAAATTCAGAAGGATAAAAATGTATAGAAATGTCATAGCAAAAATAAACCACAGGGACTGGGGTTGAGGCTCAGTGGTACACTGCTTGCCTAGCATGTGTGAGGCCCTGGGTTTGATCCTCAGCACCACATATGAATAAAAAAAGTAGAAAAATAACTACAAATTTCAGCTATTTAAATTTTGGAAGTAAAGAAAAAAACCTACTAACCTTTTGAGTTTTCTTTGGAATGTAGAAAATTTTTAAATCTTTTGTCAGCTTTTTTGTTGGGTTTTCTATCTAGTCGAGCCCAAAGATATGGCTGATCTAAAAAAAAAAAAAAAATTCATAAAAAGAAAAGTGTTTAAGAGGCAAACAACATTTATCTTGAAAGATACTTCAAAGTAGAATTATCAATAAACAGTAAGGTGATCTCTCCAAGAGAAGAATCAAAACCCTAGAAGACAAAGGAAAATATGCAGTCCAAGATACACACCACCTAGCAGTACCTTATGTTATGAAAGACTGACTTTGATTAAAGAATGATGGAGATGAGATAAGAACTAAGAATGTGGTCCTTTTATAAGGATATTCCATAATCATATTAGTAGCATCTGTGAGAAACCAAAGAAAGCTATATCCAAAATGAAAATATCACCGTATTCACATCTCCCCTGAACATAACACTGTGCTGTGTAATTCTGTAAGAACTAACCCTGGAATCAGGCTGACCTGCTTTGCATGAAATCATATTAGTAGCATCTGTAAGAAACCAAAGAAAGCTATATCCAAAATGGAAACATCACCAGGTAATTGTATTCACATCTCCCCCTGAACATAACACTGTGCTGTGTAATTCTGTAAGAACTAACCCTGGAATCAGGCTGACCTGCTTTGCATGGGACCAACCCCTAGTCAAGCCATTAAACCTACTGATTGCTGCCTTGTAATGATGGGTCCGAGTTTCAGGGCACTGTGCCAACATTATTGGCACAGATGCATTTGATGAGTTGCACCTGGCTTTAGACTCTTGGATCGCTCTGCTGTTGAGAATGGTTACTTAGTAGGAAGATGCTTACTTGATCAGCAAAATTAGAATGATTTCTAGCTGAGATATTATTTTGGATCCCTGGTTTCAAAGTGTTGCCTGCACACATCAGTGGATCCTGATCCTGATCTGAGAAAATGTATCCTGCCAGGATTTAAAGCAGGAAAAAAATATAGTTTTCACCTGGCCTTTGTAGACCCCTTGCTCCCTCAGACAGTCCTTTGCTATAATTCACATCCTTACTTTTAAAGCCCTTTGTTATATTATATGCCTTTTACCAGTAATAAAATGTAGATTTGTATACACTGTCATCTTGATTTCCACGAGAGTTCTTTAGCAGTTAAACTCCAACCTTGCTTAGTTGATACTATCATGTACATAAGGATAACACTAAAAGTTCTTAATATTAAGGACAGGAAAAATCTTAGTTTCCTTAAATATAAATCAACATTTATAAAAAATAATTATACTTTGGTTCAGATATTTTCTATTGCTTACTAATTATCCAGATAATATAAAGAACCAAATTAAAATTATACTATCATTCCTAGTTGAATAGATGTTTTGTTCTTTTTAACCAGTAAATATAAAAAGTACAGTCCACTCATTTCCATTAGGCTACTATCAAAAAACAAAAATACACCAGGTATGATGGCACATGCCTATAATCCCAGCATCTCAGGAGGCTGAGGCAGGAGGATCTCAAGTTCAAAGCCAGCCTCAGCAACAGCAAGGCACTAAGCAACTCAGTGAGACCCTGTCTCAAAACACAAAAAGGCCTGGGGATATGGCTCAGTGGCTGAGTGCCCGAGTTCAATCCTGGTACCAAAAAGAGAAAAAGATACAAGTGCTCATGAGGATACAAATTGGAACTTTGGTGCACTGTCCATAAGAATGTAAAATGGTGCCACCACTATAGAAAACATGGCAGCTTCTCAAAAATGAAAATTACTATATGATCTAGTAATTCCACTTGTAGACACATACCCAAAACTTGGAAGCAGGGTCTTAAGAGAGAATTGTTTACCACTGTTCATAGCAGCATTATTCCTACAAAAGGTAGGAGCAACCCAAATGCCCTTCAGTGGTTGAATGGATAAACAAAATTTGAAAATATCTTAATTTATATATTTAAGTAAATGGAATATTATCAGCCTTAAAAAGAAATGAAATTTTGATACATGCTAACATGGATCAACCCTGAGGACATTAAACTAAGGAAAATACGTCAGTCACAATATGAGGCACCTAGAGTAGTCAAGTTCATAGAGACAAAATAAAATTCTGGTTACAAGGGGCTGGCTGGACAAGGAATGTAGGTATTAAGTCTCAGTTATAAAATATGAAAAGAGTCCTGGAGATGGGTGGTGTGAATGCACAACAGTAGGAATGTACTTAAACTACCACCATATTGTATACATCTTAAAAATGTTTAAGATGTTAAACTCTATTTTACCATCCTTTAAAAAATTTTTTAAATGATTTTTCAGAAGAGATTTCCTGATACAAAGAGTGTGTCTGTATGCCCACTTAACTGTTCTACTTCTTTTACTGGAATGAGAGGTAATTTCACCATCCAGAGATAATCACAAAGAATTCTTCTCTTTTCAGTGCATTTGTTTTCTTAACATAGTTGACAGCTTTTGTTTAAATTTCTACTACTTTTAAAGTACATTAAATGAAATTAGACATTGCCAATAATAATAAAACTAATGGAAACAGCTCTGGAATGATAAAATGAGAACAGGCTTTAGGGTTAGACAAAATTAAGTTGCATCAACAGTACAGCTATTCATTAACTATATGGTCTTGGACAAATTAAGAGAGCTGAGAGTTTCTTTATCTGTGATATGGAGAACCTTATTATACAAATTAAATATAATATATGAAGCATTTATAATACTGCCTGTCCCATAACAGGTATTAAATAAATGTTACTTTCCTACACCAAGAGAAAAACATAATAATGTAATAAATAACAATTATCACATTTTAATTTTGTTACTAAGGCTTCTAAGGGTTTATGAAGAGTAAATGCCCATTTCAGATTTATATAGTTTTAAAATGATCAATAAAGTTAAGAAATACTTGTAGGAAACATTACAGTTTTATTTTACCTTTGTAGGTAGTAACATAACAACATGTTCCATCCACTTTTTCTGTTGGAATTGCACTGTATATATCTGCATCTAATGCCTTGTGACTTACAGTTTCAGTTGCCAAAACTTTAAATGGCTTAAAAAAGAAAGAAAGAAAACTGGTTTAAGATAGACAGCCTCTGCCCTCTCATATACTCTCACCTGAAATGTTCCTAACTTTTTTGTTCTAAAGGATGATTTCCTGTCCATTCCTTAAGATAATTTAAAAATATCTGTGAAGTTTTCCTTAATCACCCCCCCTCCATTTTATGTTATTACAACAAAACCTGATTTTTCACAGACTATAAATTATTTGTTTCTTCTTCCACACATAATAACACAGTTGTTCAATATGCACAATAATATATTAGACAATTATTTATGAAAGTGCCTACTATTAAACACTGTCATTGGAATGGAAATATAGAAGGCAAAAAAAAAAGTACCTGCTTTTGTTGAAACTTGCTTTTTAATGAGGAATACAACAGAAATAAAATGCATAATATAGTATTAGGTATGATAAGTGCTAAAGCAAAAAAATGGGACAAAGACAGGGATGACATACTATTTTACATATGGTAGACATGGAAGCCCTTTTTGAGAAGGCGACATTTGAGGACTCTCAAGTGAGGGAATACACCATATAAACATCTGGGGGGAAAAGAGACCCCAAGTCTGAGGTTTCTTGATTTTTCTGCAGAATGCAAGTTAGCCACTGTATTTGGAACGAAGTGCAAGTAAAACCAAATCAAGTGAACTTTAAACGATTCCTAGGTATTTCTGGTGGTTCAATACAAGTATTTCCCAAAAACACTTTTCAGTTTTCCAAGAATGAATCTACTCTTCAATACATGATACCTTCCCCCTCTTTTATAAGTAGAAACATTTCAGTTATTTACAAAATTTGTCTTTTTAATTAAGTGGTTCTTTGTAAGTTTGGCAAGAATCTGGTGATATCTTCTTGCCTCAGGCCACATTCTCAGGGAGCAGGCAAGGGAGCTATGGAAGAGGGCTGTATTCTGTTTTTGCTTTTTTCTTGGAAAATGAAAACTCACATACTCATTTATAAAGTTAAAATATATAAAAGCATAAACAAGAAATCACCATAGTCTCGTTATTCAGATACAATCACAAAGAAACCATGGGCATAATTTCAGTATCTTTTTCATTGTCTTTTTATCTTTCATAGAATATCTATTTTCAACAGAGCATTTTTTAAAAAAGGCCAATCAGAATGCTTTCTGAATTTACTTGTTTCATACACTTTTCCTCTTCAACTGTATTATAAACATAATACTCTTTTCTTAATATTTCACCTTTGATCCATTGTGAAAGATCTTGCATCTCTGCTTAAATACTTTAGATTACAGACTTGAAAGCCATCTTAATTTCCAGAATAAGTTTATGCCTGATTCAATTTTCATCTTAAAACTGTTGAGATGCATTATAAAGTTCCTTTGGAAAATACCTGCTTGAAAGGAATATTAACCTCTGATGATTTCTTACTATTAACAATGACTTCTTGTATTGGAGAGATCTTTAAATATTATAAAGTTGAGCTGGGGTTGTGGTTCAGCTTTAGAACGCTTGCCAAGCATGCGTGAGGCACTGGGCTCAATCCCAGCACCACATAAAAATAAACAAAGGTATTGTGTCCATCTACAATTAAAAATAATTTTTAAATAAAGTTAAATTTCTGAGCTATATCAACTGTGGTTGTTTACATTTATTTATTTTTCAAAAAAGTCCAGAGCAAAATGAAAATTGCCTCTATTAAAAAAAAAAAAAAATCTCTTTCTTCTGAGTTAGGTTTCACCTTGACAATAGTGTTCTTCACAGTTAGCTGATAACACCATGTCATTTCATGAATCTTTTTATTTTGAATGTAGTATTCAGAAGTTTCATTATGTCAATCCAAAAATCTCTGTTGTCACTCATTCCACAAAGTTTGGGCATCTAGTTTGTAAAACGTGTTGTCTGGCAGAGTATACAGAAGGAATAAGACTCACTAGCATCACCTTTTGAGAGAGCCCTCAAATAGAGGACTCTGGGAAATCCAGCCTCTTAATGGCCAAAGGTGGACCACTGTGCCATATTAGGGATTGTACTCTATCATTCAAGTTCTATTCTCTATACAATGCATACTCAATAGTAGAGGCTGATTTTGATTTATTCATAGTTTTAACCTAACAGTTTTCACTGTTAAATCTACTAAGAATTACTTTTCTTTTTTTTTCTTAGATTTTGTTTGAGAGTATTCACTTCATATTCCTTTCATCTTTATCAACAGTAAACTGAATATGTATTTAAATTATGGCTTTTCTTCTGCCAGGAAGAAAAATCAAAGAGCATCAGGAATGGAGGAAAAGCCAATTTCTAATGTTCCTCCCAACCTTTTGTTATTTTCACTTCTGAAACAAAACTTATGACTACATTTTGTAATCTAAGTCTGAAGTTAACATTCACCTTACAATGTGAAAAACAATGCACAATATAAACCATATACTGGTGTATAGAGTATATTTCGAATAGAGTGAAGTAAACTAGGAAATCAGCCCCATTTTAGTAATGATTCAGTTCTTTTAAGATATATCTGAATGGGGATTATCACTAACATATGATTCTGATATCAGAGGATATCAGTTTTAACTAGAGTAGTAAAGCCAAAGGAGCTGACTCAATAGCTATGTGTATGTGTGTGTGTGTTTAAATTTAGCAAGTTCCTAGAGAGATTACTATGCCCATTAAGTTTTTGATGAATACAAAATGTTCCTTCCATAAGAACCAGTTATATCTCTCTTGCTATCAACACAGCCAAAGGACAAGACAAGACACAGAGGAGTACAGAAAGTTCTCCTTCTCTACCTATCATCAGACTTTAGGTGATGACTGGAAAAACAAGGCATGTGTATAAAAGTCATATCATTTGGATTGGATGGAACTCTACAATTTCTGGGCAAGGGAAATCACTGGGATAATTAAGCTGATCAAAGATTTAATGGAGAAGATAAAAACTGGAAAAATTAAAACAACTCTGTAGGTGATCCAAGCAAAGTGAATAGCCTGGACAAAAATAAAGAGGATTACTCAGTATGTTCACTTTGCTAAAACAGAGACCTCCTTTAGAGGTTAGAGAGTAGATGGGGCCTAATTAATAGGAGGCCTTGAATTATAAGAATGTGGATGCTATGCTACAATACCATAAGCTACTATTAATTGCAGAGTGGTAAGGAACTTATTTTTCTGGTAGTAAGTTTTACAAATTACTCCCTGAACATAAAAAGTTTAGAATCATAGAGTGAACCATTATTAAGAATGACAAAGCATTTGTCATTAAAACAAAAACAAAAAGTTGACAAGTACTGCTATAGACATTGGGTAGTAACTGTAAGATTTTGACTAGGGAAGAACATGATGATCATTCTATAATAAGAATAGCACTATAATAAGATAGCAGAACTATAATAAGAATAGCAGCAGAAAAGACTATGGAATGATCAGATATTATAAGTAAAAATATAGCATCAAGGTTGAACAGAAAATTGGTATGACTTGATTCCAGAATTCATTTTTTTTTAATTCAACATATTTATCCAGTGCCTACCATGTGTCAGGTCCTAGAAGCTGAGACTATAGATAACAGGGCAGTATCTACTCTAATGGCCATTTAGTCTAAAAGACAAGACGACCACTTTTAATGACGAAAATGAACATGCTGATTTCGTTTTAGTTGCAAACACCCCGCTAACAGGGATTTTTTCCCCCCCTCAAGGACTTTGTTACCTAATAAAGAATTATCCTGATGTAGACTACTTAGTATTCACCCACTAGCATTTTCTGAGGGTCCACTATGTAAAAGACGCTGCTAGGCGAATAGAAAACCTTGAGATAGAACACCAAAATTAGAATAAAGTAGATCATTGCTGGTAACAATACAGTAAGTCTGATCTTTAGTGACCTAATTAGGCGAGGTGTCAACACTGCCATCTATTCCCAGGGTTAGAAGAGGTAAGGCAAGTCTTTTAGTATCACCTGCACTTTCTCATCACACTCTCGAAAAGTCGTCAGGCTTGAGCTGCAGAGACTGTCTGACTGCTTAGGGTTTTACCCCAAAACTGCTAACCCGAGAAGAAAGAAATGTTATTTAGGACGTGTGGGTTTTCCATTTCCCTGAGACAGCAAGCTCGAATCGCCGGATCAGGAAAAAATTCCTCCCAGAATCCGTCCCCTTACGATTAGGAAGGCAAGGGAACTAGGTACTCAGGACACTCTGACTCCCAACGCAGACCTCCCCAGCGAAACCTACAAAAAACTCCCGGCCTGCAGGGCTGGCCGCCTTTGCCCGATTCAAACACAGCGGGTGCGCGGTACCTGATGCTCCCTTTTGGCGGAAGGCTCATCTTTCACCTCCGTCACAAACACACACGGCATTTTCCGCTGCACAGAGCCCAAGCGTCTCATGGTAGGCCCCAGAAGCGGTGAGCGACTTCACTGCAGAAAGGCTCCGGGTTTGGACAACAGAGAGCAGCAGCAGTCCTATGCGGGTTCAGATCACTCACGTTCGGTACCCACGGACAGCGACGGCGCTCCGAGACTGCCTACCCGAGACAGGGGCGGGGACTCGGACCGGAAGCGGCCTCCTGGCCGCGGCGCTTTCTGGGAGTTGTAGTGCGGCGCCGAGGCGCCAGGGTGTGCGCTCCCACGTGTGTCCCCCCTAGTTTTGATGACTGAAAAAAACCGAGGTCCGTTTCCGACGGTGTGTACGTGGCCACACCTAGTAACCGATGACATTGTCGATTTTAAACAGTGTCAAGTTGTAAGTGATCAGTAATTACAGATGGTGATTTAACACCGTAGTAGTGAAACGTACTTGCTTTTTCGTGGGGGAAGCGCTATAGAAGTTTAGAAATAACTGGAGATATTTTCTGATCTCAGAGAGAAAACTGATTTCCCAGAAAGTCAGAAAACGCTGCAAGTAAAACACCTGAGACCAAAAAAAAAAAAAAAAAAAAAAAAAAAAAAAAATTGAATTGCTTTCACCGGTGCAGCATATAATATGTTTGAAATTGGTTGATGGACTTTCCAGAATGAGTGCAAAGTGTTAACGTTTCACCAATCCAAAACCACAGGAATACAAACAACCATATCACACTGTTGAGTTTCTTATAAGATTCTTATTTACTTTAATTGAAGTTGAATTCCAATAAATGACATGAGTAGTTGTCATGAGCTAAAAAAATTAGAACTAAAAAATCTTATTTGACATTTCTCAAAATAAGTGATAAAGACAGTAAGTGATAAAGACAATGACTGAATAAAATAAATTTAAATAATAGTAGATTTTCTAAAATTTAGTCCTCAGCCTAAATTTTAAGGAAATTTTGACTTTACACATCATTTATGTGCCTGGATAAGCCCAGTAATTTTTGTAATTATGTTGTCTACATGTGTCCAACTGTCCAGAATTTCATAGACATAGCCCTTACAAAAATTAAACAATCTCACTTGAAGCTATCTGTACAATAAAGGGACTCCCAAAGAATGAAATATTCCTAAAAAGGAAATTCAGATTTTTGATATACAGGGAAGGGTGGGAGGAAAAAATTCGCCATTTCAAAGTGTTTCTTGTAATTTTTTCCTAGGAAAACACAACCACCACCACCAAATTAAAAAAAAAAAAAAAATAGAAGAGAAAATATGATGGTGGCTCTGTGATATTTGGAACTAGAAACATCTTAGCATTTTAGATTTAAGAACTCGTGAACTTTTTTCCTCCAAAGGAATTCTAAAAAACAGTTTTGTCACCTTGTGTGACTGGAAGAGACAATTAAGTAACCTTCACAACTAGCAACTGTCATTTCTCAAACTGCCTCAGAATCTTCTAGGTGCAACATTCTGTTATTTCTGAGAAAATATGATCTTTCAAAACATTCTACTTGTTCTTTGAATAGTAGAAGCAAAGCTAATCACCTTTCATGAAGCCCTGTTTCCAGTACTTTAGTTTTATCAGCAACCAGAACAAAGTCTCTGGTAGAAACACTCAGGGAAAGAGTCAAATCACAGTTCTAAACCAGACACCTACTATGATGGGTAACAGTCATCAGCTTCATCTGATTCTTAAAATCTCCAAAGAGAACAAGAAGTTGCTACCAGTCACAAAACGTGTTGTTACAGGATTACAAACTGAAAAAAAAAAAAAAATTATCTCTGACTGATGGGTCACTACTCTAACATGCATCAAGAAGGAGGACACTCAGGGTAATTCTGCTTTAACCAATAGAAAATACATAAGAATTTTCATTCTTACTCCTAGGTGTAAGACAACTTTGAAAAGACAAAGTTCCTATCACTTTTCTTTATAGATAATAAAAATCCTTATGCATAGGATGATAGCTTTCTGTAAGGGAAATTTGCAACAGGAAAGAATAGAAATGAAGAAAGAAAAATAATAAAATAGAAGAAGAGAGAATTTTTAAAAGGAGAAGATAAAACTCCAGTATCCTTAAGACTACCAAAATGTACAGATTCTATTAATGTGCTCTGCAATGAAACAATCTCTATGTGGATTTGACCTGCTTTTGCTGTGTCTAATTGGATGTGGCTGTTGGCACCTAATTTCAAGAGGTAAAAATGCTTTTTTTTCCCCTTCTTTTCCACCTATGTAAAATCATTTAATTATACACTAGTAGTGTTAGTATTTGAATACGGTCCATTGACATTCCAAGTTCAAAAGTAGAGAAAGATTTTACCACTTAATGATTTTTCTTCCAGATGTATGAATAAAATAAATTTAAATAATAGTAGAATTAGAATTAAAAGGAGGGCTAAACAAAAGTCAATATATATTTTTCTGTATATCTTTGCAAATATTTTCAAGGGTTTAGCCAAATCTTTATTTACTCTTTATTTATTTATAGTACTATTTAGTTCTTTTTTCATTATTTTATCTAACAGTTTTAGGCAAACAACATTTTAAAATATTTATTTTGTCTTCTAGATTTTAATTTAAAAAACATTGTATCAAAAAGGTTCATACCAACTTAGCCTGTTTAACTTAACCAAAGTGGAAATTCTTATTTGTCATGATCTTTGAAATTTCCAATTAAAATGATATTGCTTTTTCAATCTACTGTAATCTGTCATCTCCCTGGGAACCTCTAAATTGCCTATGATGAACATTTTTATTGATTTCTGCCAAGTTTTGATTCATTTAGTAAGACAGTAGCATGAGGATTGTAGTAACTACTGATCTAAATGTTTCATTCTGTGAATCAGAGTACTAAAATTTTCAATCTCTCTGAAAACTTTCTACTATAGAAAGAAGGCATTCCTTTTTTGATGTATGAGAAATGAGATAAAACTATAAAGTGAATAATTGGTCCAATTTATATTCATATTGTAGTACAATATTTAAATAATTGTTCTTATTTGCTTGAATATGGATAGCACATTTACATATTCTATTTAAAAATTTTTAGTTTTGTTTTCACAGAATATAAAGAAAATGGTTTAGAAATAGCTGTTTACTTATGAAATATTTATACTACTTTTAAATGTGAAAACATAAACTATGTTTCATATTCAATCAGAACACTGAAAAAAAATAAAATATACTTCTTTATTTTTTTTTATTTTCTGGGTTAATAAACCAGAATTGAGTAAGGGAAAATTAGCCTGCAAGTATACTAGCCTACAGTTACAGGTGAGGTCATTTATGATGAGCAAACAATGGATTAGGTAACAGTGGGGAAAATTCTGGAAGTTTGAGTTTGTGTGCTTACTAGCAACCACTTTCAACATTTCTGCAAAGCTAGAGAAGGTATCTTCTAATTTAAGTTTATTTAAGAATTATCTATTGTGTAATATACTATCAACAGAGGTCAATTTTAAAGGAATGCTACTGATAGCCTGAAAGACTGTGGAAAAGAAATTCTTTTTCCCCCTTACACACTGATAGTTCTTATATTTTCATTCCTGCAATTCTTATATATTTATATATAAACAATCATTGGATTAGCAGCAAGAGAGTTGAAAATGGCAGAAGTTGGGAATGACTGCTATTTCTTTTTTAATTCCACATGCATAAAGGTAAATATTGTACAATTTACAGTACTTCACATGCTTAAGCTTTTTAGTAAAATGAAGATATGGCAATAATTTGCATGGCTGAATCAAAATATACTGTTTTCCCACAAGATATTTTATATACTTAAAATCTGAAGTAAAAGTTTATCATGTATTTTTGGTATACTGAATTTCTCTGGGGAAATCTGAGATAATTTTAAATTATGATTGGTTTAAAATTACCCTTATATATGTCAGTTATGTGTCTTTGACTTTTTAATCTCTATGTGGTACTTTTGCTATATTATGGCTCCTTGAGATATCAAATTCCTAATATCACAACATTATATGATATATTGTATTGCTTTGTTTAATGTGATTCCAGTCATATAAATTCAAATAGTTAAATTTATTTAGTATAATAAACCTGTTTCTCTATCTGAAATTTATTAACATAATTACTGAATTTCCTCTGTTAAAAGTATCAGCAAATAATTAAATATTGTGTGAAAGGGGAAATATATTATGAACAAACCAACCAAATATAAAGTTTGTAAAGTTAAGTGGGGAAAATGAGGTTAGGTTTAATGGATCTCATTAAAACCAAATAGATATAGAAACTTGATGTTTGGTACCTCCTGCTTGTGCTAGTCTGAACTCAGTGAAAGGGAAGATGTATTTAGTTTAATATGTTTATCTCCACTAGGAAATTTGAAGTCAATCTTTTTGACCACAGGAATTAAATTTACTTCTGTCTTCTTTTATGTTCAGATTAAATTGTGGGATGATAAATAATAATAGAATTTATGTTTCAGGTTGGAAAAGAGGTTTTTCTTTTTCTCTGCTTATCACCAAGTACTTAGCACAGAGACTGACGGGTTTTAAGTCCTCAATAAATAATTATTAAAAAATGGCAACCACAATACCTTATGTCACATATTTTATTCTCTTTTTTACACATGAGAAACTGAGCACAGAAAGGGTACATTTTATCTTTGTGGCTATGGGCAAGAAGTAAAACCAGGGATTTCAGATACCAGCTTATCTGACTCCAAAACTTCTGCACACTACCCTTTTAAAATGGAAAGAGAGACAAGCCAAAAATAGAGGGTAGTTAAAAGATAAGAAACAACCAGGAACACGTGTCAAAAGAGGGAAGAATTTAATGGAATATTTTTATTCTATGTCCCTCTTGGCCTGCAGTGTTTTGCAACTGTGGATCTGTGTGTACAAGAACTTAATATTAAAAATAGTAAGAGCAGCCCATAGAAATAATCTATATCTGTTTTTCTTGGTACATAAAAGTGTCAGTGTACATGTATAGGTATAGGCAATTGTTTGTAGGCTAAGGTCATAAAGCATGTATATTATGCAGCATGACGTGGTAATTACTTAAAATTCCACAATAATAGAGTTTAAACTTCTTTCACTTTATCCATTTAAATACACTTACCAGTGCCACCAGAGATTAACAGACGATCTGAAAGGACTGAACAGTAGAGATTGTCTCCACAGTTATAATATGGTCAGTGATTCCTAAAATATCTGTCTGCTTTTCTTGGTGTGGTCAGGGGTATCACCAGTCTCCTATCTCCATTTTCTATTCCATAATGCATTCTGTGATTAACTGACAACCAAAGTAGCATTTTGTGAGCAAATTGCAGCTTATTGTATTGTTGAATCATTAGATTTTCTTATCAACTTTCTCACTAAAGGTAGACCCTTTGGCTAAACTGTAGCCTTGTGGTCCTGTATGGGTAGTGTGTTTTTGTTGCACTTCTAAATTGATACACTCATAATTCCTTTAAAAATTAGCAACTAATTCTTGTTAAACGCTAACAGAATTTACTGTTTAATATGTTGAGTTCTCTACACTGTTTACTTTTTCTTTGTAGGGTTCCCAGTGCCGATTTCGACACTGTGAAGAAGCCCTTGGCAGTGACACTGTGTGCTCATTATGGAGAGAGAGAAAATGTTTAGATCCACTTTGCAGATTTAGACACATGGAAATGCAGGTAAAATTACTCAGTATCATCATTTTTGTTAAAAGCATCTCATTTCAATAATCTTAAGTTATGCTTTTATGACAGAATAGAAAACAAATGATTCTTCCTCCCACTATTTAATTTTAGGTATTTTTCACTTTGTTCATCTTAAATTCTGAGAAAAAATGGAGAAACATGTTTTTGAAATACCATTGCATCTTTTAAATAGCAAAGCTTAGAAATACTGAAAACCAGAGAACACTTGATTCTAAATCACTAACTGCGGTTATTTTGTCACATTGGTTGTGTGTAGCACATTGTTTTATTGTGAACATGGCATCTAATCCTTGCATCTCCCCCCTTCCTTTGTCTAGCAAAATTGCAGCATTTCATGTTTTTGGGAAACTCAGCCTCTTGGTTGTGTGAAGATCAGTTGTATCTTTTATCACAGCAAACCTCGAAATATCAATGGATTATTTTTGCCACCAAGTAGCAGTGAGTATATCTGTATTCTAATAACCTGGACATACCAGATTATAATCTGGTTTTGGAGTAGTAGCATAGAATGACACATTAAAGTACAACAAGGCGAGCAATGTAATTTCGTAGCTAACGGATGGTTTGGGAATATTCTATCAAGAATCATGAGATAAAGTTTAGAATAAGCTAGTAGGTAGCTAAAAGATGACGATAACAAAAATTGAGTTGAACTTTGTGTATGTCGAAAACAGATTAGATCATCTGAAAAATGAAATGACTACTGATCGTACTAAGCAGACCATTACCTGCTTAGTAAGACTTGTACCACAAGTCTACATTTTAGCCAAAGGGTCTACCTTTAGTGACAAAGTAATAAGAAAATCAAAACATCACACATCAGAGCCAGACTCAGAGGTAATAGCTTCATGGATGTCTCCAGTGAATGACGGAAACATGTCTCATGGGTGGGGCCAGCAAGGACCTGGCCAATCAACAATTCTGCTTCTACAAAGTGGCTGTCTTCTGCTGTTCTTCCTAAGACTACAGTCGTGAAGCAAATGTAATCCTATTGCTACAAAAGCCAGGGTACAGTTCAACTAAATTATTTAGATACTCTATTTTCTGGCAAACTACAAAGTAGTTTCTGGAAGGGAAACAGAAGACATACCCAGAAGCTGTAAATGGCAAGAACCTTGCTGAAGAAGTTGGACCTGTCAAGATTTCCTTGACATTTCACTCTCCTGCTATGGCTACCAAATTTCTTGGATGGAGTGGCTTTAGAAATTGGTCTTTGGGTATTTGAAGTTTTGGCTTCAGATAATCCTCAGCAGATGGATAATTAAAACTTAGATTCTTCTCTGCCCTCTTCCTCCTCTTTCTCTCTGCTCTCTTTCTCTTTCTCTCTGCCCTCCTCCTCCTCTCCTCTTTCTGCCTCTCCTTTTCTTCCCCTTCGGGCAGTCCCCCAGTAAAATCTCTTGGTGGGGGAAAAAAAAAACTTAGCTTCTTTTGGTGTGCACTTTTGGAAACCTCTAACCTCATAGTACATCATACATGTAATACCTGATCAATGTTTCCCTTCCTCACTAGACTGTGAACATCACAAGGACGGGAATCATAACTGGTTTCCTTACCATTACTTTGCACAGTTTCTAGAGCAAAGATGCTTAGTAAAATTGGATGTTTGATAGACAAAAGAGGGAAGGATAGATAACTATTGATAGGTGACCTACTGGGATGAAAGTTATTGTGCTTAATTAATTGATCCTATTAATTTACATGTGATATGATTCTACTTCATGAAAATGTATTAAGTTCTTTATATATAGTTAGTGATTGGCTCTCTACTGGTCTATGGATAAAATTAGTATCTTAAAACTAGCTTTTTAAGGACTAAAGTAAAATATTGTATCCCTGGGCAAAGAAAGGGTGGAATGTTTGTGTAACTGACAATTATTGTTTTGAGACAGGGTCTCCTTAACATCACCACCACAAGGTATGCCCTGGACTAAGTGCTATAGTAGGTATATGTTCATAATAAATTAGAAATAAACTCTGAAATTTGAATATAAAATCTTCTGGTTTTTTCTGGACATCTCAATTCAACAGGTGTCAAAGCTTATCTTGACACTTTTTTAAAAAATTTTATTTGTTTGATTTTCACAACTTTATCTCCTCCATTTTCACCTCCTATGAAAATTTTTGTTAATTATCTTGACACTTTTGAAGTAAGCTTTCCCCTCAATAGATCAAACCTTGATCCGTGCACTAGAATCAAGCCCTTCCTCTAAGCATTTCACCTCCTCATGAGAGGGGCATAAGGGGACCCAAAGATTGATAATACCCTGCTTCCCCAAACCTCCTAGACTTGATCTATCAGGGACAAAAGGGCACCCCAGACACTCACCTCACTCTCCAACACAGCTTCCTCATCTCCTCTTATGTGTTTTGAATTCACCAGAAATTCATTCTCTTTTACTTCTGCTTATGTCATAAAGAAACTGACAGTAGAAGAGAGAGACTCCTTCTTTTGAGTGACTCACTTCTTTTTCCTCTTCTGTCCTTTTCACTCACACCTCCCCAACCTTCCATGGTCAACAGAATTAACTATTTCTTCTCTGAATTTTCCTACTCTGATTTAAGAAAGGTTTTCACCAGGCACTGTGGTGCACGCTTGTAATCCCAGCAACTTGGAAGGCTGAGGCCAGAGGATCACAAATTGGAGGGTAGCTTGGGAAACTTAAGGAGACCCTGTCTCAAAACAAAAAAATAAATAAATAAATAAGGCCAGGGCTGTAGCTCAGTAGAAGAGTGCCCCTGGATGATCAATCCCCATTGCAGGGAGCAATAAATAAATCAGCAAATAAACAAACAAATAAATAAATTTTTAAAAAGAAAGGTTTTTCCTCTGAGGATCCTGCTTTCCTGTAGCGCCATCTTTTCTCCCCACCCTTAAGTACCACTGGACCTACAGGCGAGAGGAGAGATTTCTTTAGTCCTCATTGCCAGTTTCAGATTGTTTTCTGTCACTTCTCTCTCAAACTACAAATGAACTCATAATACTGACTTCCAATCATGCTACATGGTATTCCCCCAACTCCTCATCTCTATTCTTCTGGACTACACGTCCTTACTATACTTTTAGTAGACAACATAAAAGTGGAGTTATTACAAATTATGTGGTATCAAAACACAACTAGTTAAATATCAGTATTTACATTGTGCTATCTGTGCTCTATCTGTGTTGGGTTAAAATAAAAAAAAATAGGTATTTGAACATGTAACCTGTGAAATTTCTAGAGCTTCTGCTTGATGAATTAAGATTCATCACATGGTCTATATCAAGTAGGTGAGTTGGAGACACAGTAGTGCTATCTAAATTACCAGCTGTACTCTTCCAGTGTGAGGTGCTTTGTTAAAAGCAATTTTTCATTAGTTGATTTGCCTTTGCATATTAGCTCTAAGTACTTAGTGCAATTATCAGGACTCTTGCATGTTTTGATTTTTTTTCGGGGGGGGGGGGCCGGTTGTGGGGATATCAAACAACCAATTAGATTTTTTGCAATTTAAACTTAACCTGCTAGTGAATTTAAAAAGGTTTTAAACTCTTTTGAGAGATTTAAAAGTTGCCAAACCAAAGATTTTCAAGAAACATTCTAAGTTCTCTGATTATCATTTCAAAGTTTAAAAGCAAATAACTACTAAACCAACTGAGAATGCTACGAAAACATAGTTCAGTAAATATTTACTATAATTACAAAAATTCCCTAAGGGTTTCTGAGTACATTTTCTGTTTTCTTTGCAAGCATAGTAAATGCTTATTCTTTCTCCCACGGTATACATTAGAGGTTAGTGTACTCTGAAAGACCAACTATTCCTAAAACAGTCCTAGATTTTTTTTTCCTTTTAGGTTATTGACTTTTCAAAAGAGTTTAGGCCAGTTGCTGTGCAGAATATCTTTTTACGAATTTTTTTTATTATTTTTTGTTTGTGTAATTAAGATTTGAATAAGACTAACTTTTACAAGAATATGCAAAGATAACAATCAGTATATTTTCAAATCTATACAAGTGTTTCTATTGCCCCAACCTAATTATTCTCTGTAGAGTTTCTTAAAGAATTAGTGAAAAGTAAAGAAAAAGAATTAAGAATCTCTGCCCTGTGAATTTTACAAAAATTAGCACCATTTTTTACTCTTTCAAGCACAAGGGAATGATAATGACCAATTTCCATTTGAATAAAAACAATTTGTTTGAATAAAAACAATTTATTTAGCAAGTAATTGACGTATTTATGCAAAAGTTCTTAAAACCTGTGTTGCATTGCAGTTGTATTTTACCCGTGAAAGCTATTTATACAAGAAAATATTGCATTATTAAAATAAAGTACATGACATCTACTTTAAATAATTTGTTTTGAAAATTGATAAAGCACAGATGAAGTTCATGTTTGCAATGTCTGGGCTTGATGTATTGTAATCTATCATAAGTACTAATTGAAACTTTCTTGGTTATAAGCGATTGTGTACCACTAAATGTTTAACAACTGGATCTTACCTACCCATCCTCCCTCACATCCTAAAAATTAAACAAAAAGTTAAATAGTCCTAGTTTGTAGTATTTACCAATTACCAAAGAGCAAATATTTGGCATAGTAGAAATTATGCCCAACTTCAGGCTACCAACGTGACATAAATTAGCAGCAGTATTGATGAAAAATTAACAAGCTGGATGTGGTTGCACACTCCTGTAATCCCATAGTGGCTTGGGAGGCTGAGGCAGGAGATCACAAGTTCAAAGCCAGCCTCAGCAATTTAGAGAGGCCCTGAGAAACTTAGTGAGACTTCTTGTCTCAAAAAAAAAAAAAAAAAATAAGTGTTGGGGATGTGGCTCTGTGGTTTAGTACCCTTGGGTTCAATCCCCAGAACAACAATAAAATTAAAAATAGGTTCTCATACTGATCTGAGTTCATTTCAGCACACCACTGTTGTAGGAAGAGAAAACAGCTCAATTCAATTTAAAGGAAAAATGGACAGAGCTGACCTTGGATGCAGGGTGAACTATTTGCCTTCCTCCATATAGTGTAGTTGCCCCAGAAAATCCAGACATAGAACCTGTATAAGCAAAGGTTAAGAACACTGATTCTAGCTTAGACTGGGTTAAAATCTCAACCTGCCACTGCTTTCCAATGTAACCTTGGGCAACTTAATCTCTGTGGCCAAGTTTTTTTCTTCTGTGTGATAAAAATGGCAATAGTACCCATGTCATGGAACTGTATTAGACAATGGATTCATATCTAATAATTTAGGGCTCTCTTCAAAGAGTAAGTTCTTGGTAATTAGCATCATTGTCATCATCATTTTAAATTAGCAATTTTAGAGGAAATTTCCAGTTAAAGCCTTAATATAAAATCTTATCTACTGATGTGAAAAACATGCTCATCCCTAATAATTTTTCAGGTCAGAGGAAACAGCTAATTTCTGGGGTCAAGAAGGCTATCTTTAGTCAAATTAAATTAGAATGGAAATGAGAAAAAGGTGATTCCCCTAAGGAATACTGACAATACTTTATGTAAAATGAAGGAAGCAATGACTACAGAGTAAGGAAAATACAACAAATGCATATTACAAATATTAAAAATATATTGTTTTCAAAAAGAGTTATATGAAATATATCTGATCATACCAAAATTGATCTTAGTTACATAAAACTATGTTTTGGGTAAATCAGGGTAGCAAAAATTGTGTATTTGTATAAATTCATGGAAAGAACATTATACTAAATCCTTAAAATGCAAAGACCATTGATATTTGAGGTCTTCTAGAAAAGTTACTGCAAATCGAAAAACACATAATGATATATATCAAATTCTTAGCACACCATTCATTGTTAGAAAGGTAAACTTAACCAGCAAGTATCTGAAATTTTATGTCCAATTCAACCAATAATTTTATAATCATATTTCTAATTATTTTCTATTCACTCTTTCCAAATCTATCTTTCTCCTTCTGATGTATATTTTAATACAGTGAATGAAAAAGTAATGTGCACTGATCTTTATTTCTGATGAACTATCCACTAAAACATGTTGATTCAATTTTTTCATCATTGCAAAGAATGTAATTTCCAGCATTTTATAGTACTGACATTTAAAAATAAAAGTTTCATTACTCAAGTCTTAAGTTCATCCAATTACATTTAAATTAACATAATGAAACTAGAAAAGAAGCTTGAAATCTCCAAATATAAAGTAAGGAGATGGAAATTTTAATTACAGTGATTTGATCAGTATACATTGTATACATATGTTGAAATATCATATTGTACCACATAAATATGTATAATTATTATTAAAGATTTAAAAAATGTTTAGATGGAAATGCTAGCTATACTGATTTGATTATTATATAATATATATGTATCAAATAATCACATTGTAACCCTTAAATACATAGAATTTAAATAATAATAATTAATAAAAACATAAAATACCATAATAATTTGGTATTTAAAATCTGTTTAAAAATAAAAGTATCAAACAAAATTAAAACAGGTTCTAAAATTTAATTGAAATGTAAAAAGTGAGGAATAGTCTAGACATGCTTAATATAGAGCAGAATGATAGAATTTGTTCAACCAGATATGAAGACCTGTGAAGTGAAGGAGATTAAAAAAACAGCATATAGTGATAAGAAACAGACATACAAACAAATGAAACAGAAGTGACAACTGGAAGCTGACCCCTGCATAGACGGAAACTTGATTTGTAATTGGGTTGTAGAGATAAACAGTGAATGGATGTACCATGATTAATTTATATGCTCCACTTTTACTGAATAGCCTCACAGATGAGGACAAAATGGGTTTAGAGATGTAAAGTGCTTCTGCAATAAATACCTAAACATATGAGAATGGCTTTGGAACTGGGTAAGAGGAAAGAGAGTAACTTTGAATCTGGTAGAAACTGGAAGTGTTCTAAAATAAATATTAGAAAAAGTCTATATTGCTATAAACAGAACACATAGGGTAATTCTGGTGAGGACTCAGAAGAAGAGGAGAACTATATAAACTAAATCTTAGAGATCATTTAACTGCCAAGTAATCATTATCAGAATACTAGTAGAGATATGATGGTTCCATTCTGATAATGTCTAAGATGAAAATGAGGAATATCTTACTGAAGAATGGAGGAAAGACCATCTTTATGAAAAGTTACAAAGAACTTGTCTGATTAGAAGCCTTGCACTAGAACTTTTAGAAAGCATTTAAAAGTGATATGCCAGGATATTTGGGAGGAGATGTATCTAAGCAAAGTGCTTAGATAATGTGAGATAAAGATAGAGTTTATAACTAAAAGGAAGCAGACATTAAAGATTTGGAAAGTTCTCAGCATGACAAAGTTGAAAAAGTTTGTTCAGGAGAAAATAGTAGGGGTATGGTCAAGTATCATTTCATTAGGAGATTAGTATGGATAAAAGGAAGCCAGATGCTATTTATCAAGACAATCATCAATGTTACCCCTCTCCCATAACCTGGAGTACTAAGGACTGAGGAGAAAGGGCTTTGGGTACCCATGGGACCTCAGCATTTGCTACCCTGATAATTCAGGTCTCTGTTTTCTGAATTTGAGTGCAGTGCTCCTCAACCACCCTGAATATTGTGCAAGCAGGCCCAGATACAATTCAGGCTGCCCTTCTGAAAGGTACCAGCCATAAGCCTTGGTAGTGACCATATGGTTTTCAGAGGATACTTCAGAGAGACCCAGACAGCTTGGGCCGTGGAAGAATGCAACCACTAGGGTAAGGCCTGGTGCAGCTTTGTGGGCAGGCCACCATAGAAAGCTTGCAAAGGGTAATGCCTAGTGGCACTGTAGAGTGGAACCAGCCCTGAGATCCCAGAACTGTAGACCCTGCAATGTTCAATTCCAGCCTTCCAGAGCTGCTGTTGGGTTGTATCTGGTTGGGTTGTGTCTGGCAAAGCTGTGGGTATAGGGAGAAGATGTAAAGAATGAAATCTTGGTGATACAACATCCACCCCAGGGTGTAAAAGGCAGAACATGGATTCAAAGAAGGAGATTGAATGTTTTCTGTTTGGGGTTTTGATTTACTTGGGATGTATTACCACTTTCTTGTTATCTAATTCCTTCCATAGGAATGTCTGTCCTGTACTTGTCTACAATTGTATTTTGGAAATATAGAGCTTCTCTGGTTTTACAGGCTCCTAATTGGAGAGAGTTATATGATTTACATATTTAAATAAAACTCTTGTAGAATTTTGAGTTGATGATAATCAGTTAAAATTTCAGGATGGAAATAACACCTTTAATATATGAGTGGGACAACAATTTCTGGAGCCCAGGACAGTATGTTATAGTTAGAATATTTGGGTATCTCCAAAATTCATATTGAATCTTCATGTCTGATGCAATAGTATTGAGAGTTAGGGACTTCAGGAGGTGATAGATCTGCAGGGCTCCTCCAACATGAATGGAATACAGGACCATATAAAAGAGGCTTCCCACAGAGTTAGGCCTATTTTGCCATTCTGTCTTCTGCCCTGTGAGGCCATATAGCCTGTCTCATCAAGAGGATGCACTAACAGGTGCCGTCTTGGAAGCAGAGACCCCTCACCAGATACCACACCTGACAGCATCTTGATCTTGGACTTTGCACTCACCAGGATGTGAGAAATAGATTTTTGTTGTTTATAAATTGCCTAGTCTTAAGTATTTTATTATTTCAGCACAGATGGATTAAGGCAATTTCTAAAAACAAGTGTCCAGAACTAACATGTTATTCTAGTATTTGCTAAGACACAGACGGTAAACATTTTATAAGCTGAAATAAGATGATGCCTTACTTTATTTATTTTTTTAAATAAATGACAGCAATTTATTTAAAATTCTTATTACACATATACAGCACAACTTTTCATATCTCTGGTTGTATATAAAATATGTTGACACCAATTCATGTCTTCATACATATTCTTTGGATAATGATGTCTATCTCATTCCACCTGCCTTGCTAATCCCCTTCCCTCTTCCTTTCCTTCCCACCCCTCCATCCCATCTAGAATTTATCTATTCCTCCCATGCTCTACCTCCCTACCCACTATGAGTCAGCCTCCTTATGTGTCAGAGAAAACATTCCACATTTGTTTTTTGGGGATTGGCTAACTTCACTTAGCATTATCTTCTCCAACACCATCCATTTACCTGCAAATGCCATGATTTTATTCTCTTTTACTGCTGAGTAAAATTCCACTGTGTACATATGCCACATTTTTTTATCCATTCAAGGATGATGCCTTACTTTAATTAGAAAGGTTCAGGGGTTTTAAATATCTAATAGAAAACCTCTCATCTAGTAAAAAAATCAGTTTAAAAATTTATCCACAGGTTTTATCTAATATGTCAAGAATAGTTTGGCAATCCTATAAATAATGCTTTGTATAATTAAAAAATTGTGAATCTAGGAATAACTTTTCAAAATGAAGTTGTGAAGAATTGCACAAATTTGTTCTTCAGTGAAATAAACCACAGTTGGTAAAAATTATATATTAAAAATTTAAGTCTCAGCCAGGCTTGGTGGCATACACCTGTAATTCCAGTGGCTCAGGGGCTGAGGCAGGAAGATCAAGTTTCAAAGCCAGCCTCAGCAACTTAGTGAGGCCCTAAGCAACTCAGTAAGACAGACTCTGTCTCTAAATAATATTTTAAAAAAGTCTGTGGATGTGGCTCAGTGGTCAAGTGTCCTTGGGTTCAATCCCTGATACAAAAAAAAAAAAAAAATTAAGTCTCTAGATATTGTCCTAAGGGCATATGGTGAATGATGTAATATTTTTGAAAACCTACTAAATCTCAGTAAGAACAGCAAGTCTGTGATATTAATATGAGCCACAACCTTTTCCTTTTACCACTTCCTACTTATTGTGACACAGCTCTACTCTGAGTGAGTGGATCCAGCTACATTAAAAAAAAAATAAGTTGGACTTCCCCCCCCACATTATATACAAAAAGTAACTCAAAATGGACCAAAGAATGAAATATAAGAAATGAAAGTATAAAACTCTTAGAAGAAGCCTTGGGTTATACAAAACTTCCTGAGCTATGACACCGAAAAGATAAGCAACCAAAGAAAAAATGGATTGAATCTCAAAATTAAAACCATTTTTATTTTAAGAATGCCATCAAGAAAGTGAAAAGAAGTAATCCACTTAAAAATTTTTTTCATGTTCTATATGATAAGGGATATAAATCTAAAATATATAGAGAAATCTTACAACTGAAAAAATATAAAGACAACCCCATTACAAAATGGTAAAAGGACTGAATAATATTTCAATTATATGTATTCAGAGAAGATACCTATAAATGGCCAAATAAGCACACGAAAAGATGATGATCATCATTAACCTCTAGGGAAACGTAAAGTAAAACAAAATGAAATGTCAATTCACACTAGGATAATTTTTTTTTTTATTAAAAAGATATACAACAGTCATTAATATGGTATTATGTAAAAATGTGGATGTGTAACCGATGTGATTCTGCAACTTGTATTTGGGGTAAAAAATGGGAGTTCATAACTCACTTGAATCAAATGTATGGAAGATGATATGTCATGAGCTTTGTAATGTTTTGAACAACCAATAAAAAAAAAAGATAAGTATTGACAAGGATGTGGACAAATTGGAATCTTTATATGTTTCAATAGGCATGTAAAATAGTGCAGTGCAGCTACTTTGGGAAACATTTGGCAGTTCCACAAAAAGTTGAACACGGAGACATCATATGTTCCAGCTATTCTATTCCTTGATATGTCCAAGAGTTGTGAAAATACTTGTCTATATGTACACAAATGACTGCCTTAACAGTAATTATAACATATAAAAATTAGAAAAAACCCAAGTGCCCATGGTAAATAAATGATTAATGGATAAAATGTGGTATATTCATACAATGTAATGCTATTTGTTGTAAAAACAAATAAAGTGCTCTTATATGCAATAGTATATATGAATTTTGAAAACATGGTAAGTGGAAGAAGTCATTCACCAAAGATCAGATGTTATATGATTCCATTGAAAATAGATATCCAGAATGGGCACATCCTTAGAAACAGGAAAATACATTGGTAATTTTGTATAGCTGTGAGATTGGGAGAAAAATGATAAGTAACTGCTAATCAGCATGTATTTGTTTTTTGGAGTAATCAAATGTTTTAAAATTGATCATTGAGATGTTTGCACAACTCTGTTAATATACTAAAAGCCACTGGGAAAAAATGATGAATTTTACACTTAAAATGATAAATTATATGACGTGAATTATATTGCAATACAGCTTTATAAAAATATGACCCTAACATTTACTGTTTTGATTAATCACTAAGTATTTTCTTTAC
Organism: Marmota marmota marmota; assembly: GCF_001458135.2. NCBI lineage: Eukaryota > Metazoa > Chordata > Mammalia > Rodentia > Sciuridae > Marmota > Marmota marmota. Next base: position 21,881,699 of record NW_025999853.1, read on the forward strand.
CACTAATGACAATTCTTGGTAATATATATTGAGAATTAACTAAGACCTTTATGCTTAAATTCATGTTTTGCTTTCAGTTATTTACTAGTCCTTTCAAGAAGGAAATGCAAACCAGAACTACATTAAGTTTTCATCTTACTCCAGTAAGAACTGAATTCATCAAATAATACAGATAATAATAAATGCTAGTGAGGACAGGGATAGGGAACATTTTTATATTGTTGGGATCGTAAATTATTACAACTATTATGGTAGTCAGTGTGGAGGTTTCTCAGAAGACTAAGATAAAACCACCAAATGACCCAACTCTATTACTTTTTCAGTATTTATCCAAATGAATTTCAGTCAACATGCTATAATAATATATCATATTCATATCCATCACAATTTACTTTAGCCAAGCTATGGAACCATCCTAGGTGGTTAAAATGGAGGTTTATTCTGTCATAAATGAATGACCTTATGTCATTTTCAGGAAAATTAATGGAAATTCATAGCATTATATTAAATGAAATAAATCAGATGCAGAAAGTCAAGAGTTGTATGTTTTCTCTTACATGTGGAAACCAGAAAAAATCTGGGGAAATAAAGAGGGGGAGAATCTCATAAATATAGAGGAAAGACCAGTAGAGAAGAGGAAGGAGATTGAGGGAGGAGGAAGAGGGAGAAAGGGTACTGGTGAATTAAATTGATCAAATTATATACAAAGTATGTACATGTATGAATATGTCACAATGAATCCTGTTATTATGCACAATTTTAATGTACCAATGAAACATTTTTAAAAATAGTGGTATATTCTTTAACAATAGTCCAAAGATGTAAGAAGCAACATTTTCAATAAACATTTTTAATTACTACCACATTTTACCACGCATTTGAATTCATATCATTCCAATATGGATCCCAGTGGCATTTTTTCTAATACTCTGTGTGTTAGTTTTCTATTACTGCTACAACAAATTATCACAAACCAAATGACCTCAATGATTCTGGTTTATTATTCTGTTCTATAGGTTGCAAATTTGACACAGATATCTTTGGGTTAAGGTGTTGGCAGGCTACATTTCTCCTGGATTCTCTGGGAGTTGATTTCTTGGGTCATATCATCTGACCTTCCATTGTTGTGTTTCTTTTCCTGGTTCTCTTCTACTTTCTAAGATTCTTTTTGATTACTTTGGATCTACAGGAATAACCCATGACAGTCTGCCAGTTTTAAGGTTAGTTGATTAGCAAACTTAATTCCATCTTCAACCTTAATTTTCCTAGCATATTATACAGCATATGTGGAGGGTTTTGAGATTAGGACAGCTTTGGGTGGGGGAGCATTATTCTCTTCCTCATACCATAATTTTCTCCTGGTAGTATGGTATATAAATCAAGGTAATGAAGACAGCTCTTTGGGTTCATGGTAATTTGATAATCAGTAAAGGAGGATGTGTCTTTAGAGTAATAAATTTCATATAATAAATTTTAGCCTGGGTAAAGGGTAGGCCTTTATTTTGTAAAGCAGAGAAAATGATATTGTGAACTGAGGCCTGTTTTCATGAAAACCAATTATAGTGGAGAAATTTACATGAAAGGTGAGGATCTGGAATAGGATTGATTGCATTTGAACTATTGGAATGGCATGCCCAGCAAACAACTTACCATAATCCAGTGTTTTAATTGGATGGTCATTGATTTAGGTCAGTGGTTTCCACACTTGGCTGTTTTCTTAATTACTGGAGACATTTAAAATGGGTATCATATTTCCAGGCTTTAATCCAGACTGCCAAATCAGAAGCTCAGAAAGCAGAGACCCCAAAAGTATTTTGCATCATTTCTTTAGGTGATTCTGATCATTAGCCAGATTTGATAAAAATTGATTTAGAGAAAAAAAGGAACTTGATTTATAATCACAGAAAATCCATGAGTTAGCTAGCTTTATTGTTTTGGGATTAGTTTTCAAAGCTAAAGTGCATTTAAGTAAGACTTAGAGTCTTGGCCACTGTAATCAGTGTCCAGCCAGTAGACAGATCTTGTAGTTATCATTCTTTCATTTCCAGGTTATATCTGCCAGCTGCAAAAACCTAGACTCATTGGATCTTTTCCTTTTTTTTTTTTTTTTTTGGATATAATCTGCCATTATTTTAAGTTCTTTCTTTTTATGAGTCAACCTTTGTTAGGTATTGTAATCTGATAAGCAAATTTTTCTTATCTTTCAGATCTAATATATAATTACAATGACAATTATGATCAGTTTGCATTTGAAGATGTGGAATTACATCCCAGTAAACCTTTGTTTTAAATATTTTAGTTTTAAGTTGAAGATTCATTAAATACACCCTATCTACCATATATCATAACTTTGCCACACAGTATATGGTGGAATGTCAGTGGGTTACCCCCGTGATTGCATTGCTGGCCGGGAGCTGTGAGTTGTTATCACTTTAAAAAAAGTATCTACTGCTTACTGTTAACCTTGGGAAAAATATCAAAATTTGAAGTATGGTTTCTACTGAATTTCTATTTCTTTTACATCATTGTAAAGTTGAACCATCATGTTGGGACTGCCTGTATGCCCAAAAGTTCTGATGTACCAAATGGCCATCTACAGTTTATGAAGTGGCACCTTTTTCATGAGTTGTGGGCAAACTTTTGATATTTATTTTAAAATGGTTTAATCATCTTTCTAAAATAAAAAATATATTTTAACATGAAAGCACTGGTTGGTCATGGAATATACTTACCATAAGAGATGTCTTGAAGAGACTGAAATATTAATTTTCTCTGTAGATACCACACTACAGAAAGAAAGTCAGGAAGGAATTCCACCGGTGAACCACAGTCAGGAACCTCTGAAACCTCAGGATAACATAACACGACCCATTCATCATCCTTTAGTTTTAAAAACTAACTTTGAGGATGAAGAGGAGGAAGGAGAGGAACAAAATGGTTAGTAAACCTTTCATCAGATTATAATGCACATCAAAAACCTGGCAGTATTTTTACATAGTTGTTTGGCTACCAGAGGCTTATGATGTAATAATATATAGGGCAGATTTTGGTGAGAAACTCATTTTAATTTTATTAAATAAATAATTATGTTCTGATCTGTTCATGTCTGCATATGTTTGTGATCATTTGGATTGGAAGGTTGTGCTGCATGATGACTGGAAGATTTCGTGTTTATGTGCAGATGCTTAAAGAGATGCAAATGACCTCTCACATTCATATATAACAACTGTTGCAAAACACATTGATTACATGTGTGTCATCTGTTCATCTGCATATCTATTAATCATCTGTTTGTCTTACAAAGAACCCTTGGCATTATGAAAATCTATAGAGTAGTTTATAATATATGATGCATTATCATCTGCATTATCCCAGGGGATCCTCACAAGAGTATGAAGAGGATAAGGACACAGGTCTGCCTTTCTTCTTTTCCTCTCTCTCTCTGTTTTTTTATATGGTGCTGGTGATTGAACCCAGGGCCTTGTGCATGAGAGGCAGGCACTCTACCAACTGAGCTATATATCCCCAGCCTCTGCCTTTCCTCTCATAAAACCACAGCACATGGTGTCTGCCAGTATGTACATCCAAGAGAGACATGTAGGAAAATAAACTTCACTCTGTCTCTTCCCTGGAACATGTCCTCCTATGGGTTACAGGCCACCAGTGCCCTTGTGCTTAGGAATGCACAACTATTATTTTTAGCACGTTACATTTCCACATCTATCATCGTACATTTTCCTCCAGACACCATCTCAATGTGTGAGTCTGTGCCTTCAGTTTCTTATATATGATTAGTCATATAGTTTTGTCTTGACTGATTCTAATGTTTAAAATGATAACAATTAGAAACATTTATGAGTATGTGAATTTCTTGATTTTAAAAGCTAAAAAATATAATCTATCCATGAAAACAATATTTGGGATTTTTCTTTCTGATTTACAAATTTTCAGATTATTTGGATTTGGGACAATTTAATTTAAAAAAAATATATCCTATAGATGCTTCTAGTTTATGGACAAAGACTCCTGAAGAAATTGAAGAAAAAAGAGCAATAAAGGAGATGTGTTATAAATCTGGTAAGAAATCAAACATTTGTGGATTTTTCAGGACTTGATGTGATGCACATACTAACCATTCTTTTCTTATGGGAGATTAGGTGAATACTATAGATTTCAAACTCCTCCAGATATTTCATCATCAAAAAGCATAGCTCCTACAGTGGAAAAAGAGCTAGAAAAACCTTTGGAAAATGGCAGTGAATTGCAGGAAGGTAAGAAATGAAAAGGCAACATTAAAAGTGACTTGTAAGAGATACTTGGTGTGATAGAAAGTAAATTATTTAGTATAATGTATACTAAATGATAAATAATGCATCAGGTTTGAGAGTGGGAAGGAAGTGTTTTTTACTCACTGACCCAAATTTTCTATGAAAAGCTGCTATTAATGTAATGATATTTTCCTATAGGAGCCACAGAATAGATAGACTTCATAAACACATGGTGACACTACACACCTCATGCAGTAATCCTGTGAGCCATTGGCTTTTACAATCTTATTTGTGAAATAAATCTCCCTGTGAAATAGGTCTAGATTTTTTTCTAAACAGAAAAAGATAACCAAGTCCAAGAAAGTCAAAAAGGGCATCACAGAATAATAGGGTGACAGAGCAAGGCATATTTGTTTATTAAATGAATATGTTCTATATACCAAACAATTTTAGTACAATTCTGGTGGGCAGAATTCTTAGGTTCTGTCTTTCATGGAACTTTTCCTTTGGTGTGGTGAAGCTGACTTTGCTGTTATTGAACATTTTCCCCTTGAAGCGCAGGATAAGAAGAGCATTATGTTCTGGATACAAAACCAGGAACTCAGAGAAATCCATGAATGTCATGTATTTACATGGTTCTTTTGCATTTGCATTTAGGGTAAGCTTAAAAACACATTTTGTAGGAGTAGGAGAGAAGTGAGAGAAGTGAATGCCTCCCTGTTCCTGTGGGGGAAGAGAAAGAGAAGAGAGAGAGAGGAGAGAGAGAGGAAGAGAAAGAGAGGTGCAGAGAGAGAGAGGTGTGTATGTGGTAATGTCTAAGGATCAAGATGACTATAAGAAAGTACAGGATAAACTACCTACTTGCTAATCTGTAAGGGGCAAACTATTTGAAAATATGGCAGTAGGTGGCAGCAACGAACCATCAAACAGATGGCAGAATATGGGAAATATCCGAGGAGGAACAGATTGCAGGCCTGCACTTCAGACAAGAAAAAAAAAAGTTAGCAATAAATATTAAAAATGTAAGATTAAAAATCCACTTATATGTATTTTGCTTTAAAAGATTTTTTAATTTTTAAATAGTTTTAGCTAATCCTTATGCATAAACATTATGTATACACAATAGTGTTAATTTATTTAAATTTTTTAAATTGCCATTTGATTAGTAATACAAATAGGATATAATTAATTTGTTTGCTGCTTTGTTGACAGTTACAATGTTTGCTTAAAACTTGTGTATTTATATATTTTTCACTAGATCACAATGCAAACAACGGTTGTATTAGCTTTTTTTTTTTTTTTTTTTTTTTGAGGTGCTGGGGATTGAACCCAAGGCCTTGTACATGAGTTGCATGCACCTCTACCAAATGAGCTATATCCCCAGCCCTGTGTTAGATTTGAATCTATTTACTTTCATCATGAATTCTATCATTGACTTCTTACTTACTCACCTACTGGTTCCTGGAGTGACTATTTCTTTTCATCCTTGTTTCTAGGGGATGGTCTTATAGTTCCAACAAAATTTAGCCTATTTGAAAGGCAAGGTGAGATAAAAACATCATTGGATAGGAAACCAAGGACTGACATTGCTACTCTAGAAAATGGAGGTGAGTTAATTTGTAACTAGATGATTCTGAATATATTATCACCACAGGAAATTTTGTGTCATTTTGTTTTTTGGTCTTTTTCATGTGTAATGCAGGGTGTTGGAGGTACATTTGAAAATCAAATGCTTTCAAAGTCTTGTATCTCTAACAAATGTCTCTAGGAATTTATATTCATTGTGCAAGATATTCATTTTTTTGTATTTTTATTAGAACTGATTTTGTGTGTGTGTGTGTAGGTTCAACTTCTGGCTCTAACAAATTCAGATATTAAGCATGTTGAACAAGCATTAAAAGCAATAAGCTGGTTGAACAACCATTCCAAAAGAATGTTAACTGTAAATGAAGAGTACAAAATTAAGCATGTGCAATATTATCATAGAACTATAAACACAAGAGGGCCCTAATAAATCCTTTGAGTTAGGCTATGTCAAGACAGATGTATTTAAATATACATATGTATTTTATTTGTGCCAAGGCATCACATCCTAATTGTGTACTGTAACTTAAACATTTTGAAACCTGCCTTTTAGCATAAGCATTTCAGAAAATCCTTCCTCTGACAGAAAATTCTAAGCTTTAACAAAAAGATACAGAGATTTTTGGATAAGGAAAAAAGTTTGTGGCTGGGAGGAAGAATGTGTGAGGGAACAGGAAGGAGTTTAGAAGGTACTGGTAAGGACCAGTGCATCTGAAGCGCATTGGTGATATTTTCTGCAGTTCCAGCTTCAGACATTTTTAGTCATTTTCTTCTGTCAATTCTTTTTTCCTGGTGCCAACACAGTTTGATTCTTTCCTTTCTTATGTCTGCAATAGTTTCAGTCTAAAAATTTCATTTGGGTTTCTTGAAGCAATAAGCTTTAACTGTAAATGAAGAGTACAAAATTCGGACCCACTGCATCCAACCAGCTTTAGTTGTACATTTTGGTGAAATATTATTAAATCATATGATACTTTTTGTTAAAAGGTTATTTTTTACTACTAGTAAAGTGATGTTTTCACATAAAAAATAAACTTTCCTTTATGTTGTGACACCAGGAATGTATTTCCTACTTAATTGGGTCTTAGAAAATGTGAGACTGTCATTGTACTTTTATTACTCTGTATAATAATAATAATGTGAGAGCAATAAGCGATTGAACAATCATTCCAAAAGAATGTTAAGATTCTGTCATTTGGGATAACGGGTTTCCTCATTTCAGGATATTCTTTATTTTTATTTATTTTTTAGTTGTTGATAGACCTTTATTTGTTTTTAAATGGTGCTGAGAATCAAACCCAGTGCTTCACACATGCCAGGCAAGTGCACTACCACTGAGCCCCAGCCCCAGCCCGAGCCCTGTCATAGTCAGACCTGTTGATTCTTTAAGCATTATAATGATCTGTGTGTTCCCAGACAGAAGAATCTCCTGGGTATTGAGAACAACATAAACATATTTAAGCCTCCAAATTGATAAAATATCCTTCAGAGGAAGAGGATAAAAATTTAAAGTTATGACTGATTAGTCAATATTCAATTTGAAGGAAAACACTTTAGTCTTATTATTTTAATGTTTTATTGAGCTTTGAATTTAATAAAGTATGTAACTCTACTGGTATATAGCTCAATAAAATTTTACATGCATATGCATCCATATATAACCATATTTGTGGTACTACAGAGAGCTTCTCCTTTCCAAGTCAAGGGTCCCTCTTAATTGTAACTACTAATCTGATGTCAGTACCATAGGTTAATTTTGCATTTCCTGACCTTTACAGAAGTTGAAATGCACAGTTTATACTCTTTTAGTTTGAATTCTTTTATTTATCACTAGTTGTATGAGGCTGATCTATGTTGCTCATTATTACAGTAGCTCTTTTACACTGCTGTGTAAATTTCTATATGTATACAGATGTGTGTATGTGAGTGTATATAATGAGAGATAATATGTATACATATACATATATAACATATATTATATGTGCATATACACACAGACACACTGTCAATACACACATACATGCAGTTGATTATTATTATGCATATAGTTATATTCTATAAAGTTGACATGAACACTGAATTAGTGAATATTAAACCACTGCTTCTAGGGGAAATGTGTATACACACATGTGTGCACACACACATATACACATATGTATCTTTCATGGATTAAAATAATTTCTATTAAGTTATAGAAATAACTCATGCTGGTGGAGTCTATTTTCTTTTTTTTTTAATCAAATGGAAAACAAAGTTCAGAAGCATTAGGTGACCCTTCTGAGACTGTCCTCACTAAAAGGTGTTGGAACTGGAATTCAAATCCCCCCACCTGCCCTAGAGCTAAATTCTTGTCCATGATGTGCTGTGCCCCCTAATGCCTCCATCCTCCATTCATCTCTGCATGAAAACTAAAACAAAAAGGCTTAGCCTAAAAGCTTATTAGACCTCATCTAGGAATGTGTGGGTCCCATAACAAATTCTTTTACCTCTCTACTTGTGTTTGTGAAAAACTATGAAAGCCCCAAGAGTACTGATAATAGGGGTTTGCTGGAAATATTTTCAGTGTGTGGTTTCTGTGGATATTCATTCGTTTACATGTCTTCTAAAGGCATATGCACTCATTTTTTGTGTGTGTTGGGGGAGAATGCTTGCTCTATATCCTTACCAACACTTAGTAGTTTCAGATTTTAGCTACTTTGGTGGTTTGTCAGTGGTCTCACATTGTGATTTTAATTTGGATTTCCCTGATTGTTAATAATGTTGAACACATGTTCGTGCATTTATTGTCCATTTTGACTTCTTCTTTTGCCAAGTTGTATTTCTAACATCTCTAGCCCACTTAAAAGTATCATTTTCTTGTTGATTTCACTGGGTAAATTTGGATCCTTTCTGCCAACTTCTTTTGGTTTATTTTTTAAATTGTACCTTTATTTTATTTGTTTTTACGTGGTGCTGAGGATTGAACTCAGTGTCTCACACGTGTGAGGCGAGTGCTCTACCCCTGAGCCACAGCCCCAGCCCCTCTGCCAACTTCTTGTCCTGCTTAGTAATCCTCTTCATCTCTGCTTTTAACTCCATGTATTAAATTTCTACTTTCTATTTGATAATTGTGTGAATTGTCTGATTAAATTCCCCATCAGTCATTTTTGGATATTAGTCATTATTTTTTCTAACTTTCTGTTGTTCCCTATTAGGAGGATATACTTCATCTTCTGGTTTTTGGTCAATTGTTCTGTTTCTTAATGTACATTCTAATTTTAATTACATGTTGAACATTGTGGATAATAATGATTAGTAGAGTATGAATGAGGTTGTTTTCCCACAGGGAAACTTTTTTTTTTTTTTTTTTTTTTCCGAAGGCAGCTAAACTATGAATGAGCAGGACACCTCAATTATGTCAGGGTTTGGTTTTAGGCTGTGTAGTAGATTATGTACTATTTGCTTTTTCTTTTGATATAAGGTCCTTATTCTGAGGGCAAGGCCCTTATTCCTAAGACATTACATTTCTAGGTTTGTAATGAGAGCCTCCATGAGCCAAGATCTCTCTACTCTGGGGAAGCTTGAACTCCAAATTTTGCCTCCAAAGTACTATGCAGTTGCCAACATCTCTGACCAATTCATTAGCCTCCTGGATGCTCATTTGCTAGTTTTCTGGGGTCCCACTTTGTATATGGAAAGCATAGAGTCTGTGTTTTTCAAGGGTGCTTCTTTGCTCTTTTTACCTTTGTCAGACTTCCCCCCAGGTTGAAGCCACTGTGCCACCTGAACTTTGGACTCTTTCTCTTTAGTAGTTGGTTAGTCATTTTCTGGTTGGAATGTATTTCCCTGCATGATGAATTAGAAATACCTTCATGGAAAAAGAGGAGAAAGCCAGGGTCAAGGAGATGTGAAATTTACATGTGTGCCTCTGTTGCTCTCAGGCATTACAGTTCTGTGCAGTGGGTTGTTTTCCAATCTGTTTTGGATATTTTGTAATTGCTTTTGGCAGGAAAGTTCTTATACAAGCCATTTGCTCATGGAAGAAACCAAATTCTGTTCTGAAATTTTTATCATTGTTTTGTTGTAAGCTTCATGAGGCCAAGAACCAGGTATAATTAATTACCACAGATAATTTTCTGAAGCAGAATATCTGGCACATGGAATGAATTCAGAAAATACTTACATAATAAATAATTGTATGTTTAAATATATTGAATATATTGAGTGACTGGGTTAACAGAGACATGTTTGGAAAACTTGCAGATGCTGGAAGTTAATATGCTAGAACAATGAGCCAAATCTTTCAAGATAAACAAGCAGTGATAAACATAAAGTCTTACATTTAGGTTCAAGACCTTAATGGTGACTTCAAATTGGGAAAGACCTGACATGATATAGTTTGTGAGGGGATAAAAGTGATTTTTTTTTTTGCCTTCAATGTTTCAAAAAAATTCAGTAATGTGTTTCCACTATCAAATAGCTAAGATAAGTCCACACTGAATTATTAAGAGTAGTATAGGAATATAATTAAATGTGATGAGTCATTGAAAGTACTCAGTGGAGGGTGTGACACATAGAAAAATGCTCCATAAATATCAGCTGTTATTCTATTACTTCCACTGGTTTTTCCACAGGTTAGTCCAGATATGGGTGTTATTTTAAAGAAGGTTATTTGAAATAAATATTTGATTTTAAGAAAGGGTAACTTGTGTGGTGAAGGATCTAAAAATTTTGTATGTAAGTAATATTTAAAGCAACTATGGGTATTTACTCTGAGTAGCTGTAAAAGATTGTTATAAGTTAAAGGGGAATTAATTTTGTGGAATATGTACATTGTCTTGCAATTTTCTATATGTAAGTTTGAATATCGGGTATTCAGTTATACCTACACATTAATACTTATGTATTCATGTAAGCATTTTTGATACATGTAGAGAATAGGGATGGCATCGCTGAAGTATTTAAACAAAAGCAGACAAAGGGATATTGTGGAGGATATTCTTGTGTTGAAAGGTAGCTTTGTATCACTTTTTGCCATTTGTTGCTTCTGACAGTAAGTTTTTGTCTTAGGAGGTGACTGTTATGTTCCACAAAGGATCATATTTCTTGGAGTAGATGAAAGTGAAGCTTTAAGTGAAGAGAAGGAAATCACCACACCAAAATGTTCAAATAATAAAGGTAATGAATCATTCAATAATATTGACCCTTTTGTAATTTGGATAGGTAAATTAAACATAAAGCTTGATTGTTATAGAAACCAGTATAAGAGGGGAAAGTAATAAATCATAGTATCCACTGAATAGGAGTGAGGTTCCAGTCCTGGCTCCGTCCCTAATTGTTTAACCTTGGAATTTAAACATTTTTAGCCTCAATTTCCTACTCTAAAAAATTAGCCTGTTGGGCTACATAATTTTTAGGAGCCTTGCTAGCTCTAAAGTTATTGATTATCTTAGAATATAATACCACATCCTTTTTCAGTTTTCTTTTCCCAACTTATAGAAGAATGACTAAATTTTTTTAGAGTGTGATCATTGCCAACTGTAGTTTATAAACAATTGAGAGAAACAACAAAATCTATCCTCAATAGTTCTATGCTGCTTTTACTGAACTTGGGAGCCTTTCTGCTTGAGCACCTTTCTTAGACCCAGCCAAAATGTACTGCTAACCTCAAATTAGAGGGATTCACATTTTCTATAATTATTATAAAATGTAAACCCATTTCATCTACTTTTTTGCTGACTATTAAATATCCTCAAGCATAAAGTTTTTTGTGTTAAAATATTTTAATGAAAAGTCATGTTAATCTCTTTACCTTTCTCATCAGAGTTGGAAAAGTTTTGTCCAATTTATCAAAGAAACTCTTTAAAAACTATACTAATATGGGAGGCATCAGTTATATATGACTATTTACATTTAAATTAATTAAATTTAAAAAGATTAAAAATTCAGTTTTCAGTTACATTTCAAGTGTTTAGTAGCCACATGTAGCTAGTGGCTACCATATTGAACATCATAGATTCAGAACATTTTTATCATTGTAGAGAGCTAATTGGATAGTCCCACTCCAAAGCATAGAGCAAATAAAAGTTGTTACATTTAAATTATTTTTTCAGAAAGTCAATTATAAATGGACCCACTTGTAAAATTAACAACCTTTTAATTCTTTTGCATGAAAACATTAAAAATATTGCTTGCCACTATTATGTTATTTATGTATGGAAGAATAATGCATGTCATTCCAGAGTTTTATCAGTAATATTTGAGGTACAGTCTGGCAACTATGAAATTTTAATGACACTTTCTAAAAATTAATATACATTTATATCTCTAAAGAGGTGTGTCCATATAATGTTTGAAAACTGAAATACCAACTTAAATGCTTCTTTTACTAATATTGACATTTTATTTTTTTAATTTGCTTTAAAAGATAACAAGGACAGTCCTCATCCAAAGCGTTCCCTAACTACCCGACTAGTACCTACAACGCATGTATTAAATGCTACTGAGAATATCAGTATGAAGTGCAGAGAGGACCCCTCTTCAAGTGAGACATTAGCTCTATCACTTTTAGGCCTTAAATATATGTGTCTTAGTGTGGATTTGTTTTGCTTATTTGAAATAGAATTTTAAAAAGAAAAAAAGAGATGGTTTGAAAATTATTCAGGACTGAGAATTAAGGACAAAGTATTCCTGTATTAATTCTAACAATGAATCGTGAAGTAGGTCCTAGTAAATTTTATGCTTTCCCACTAGTTTAATATAGACGTTAAAATAATAACATACTACTTTCAGAAGATTCACTAGTATATAACATTTACAATTTTCCATGTAGGGAAATATATTGGCAATACATTGGGTTTTGGATTGTTTTTCCTGATTTTGTTTATTCTTGCTATTCAATACTCTGAACTATTTATCTTTATACATTAAGACTTGTGAATCTTCCTGATTCCTTTCTTGTTTCCTTCTGGCCCTTATTTCATTTCTTGAACCCCTAAAATAATTTTGGTTTCCAGTGAGACACTGAAGGGGAACAATTATGCCTTTTCCTAGGAAACCATGTTTGGTGTCGTGGCACTTGTTAAAAATACAATTTCTAACTCCCAGGCCTGAGAGCTTGGAAACAGAGGCAGGACATGATATTGAGGAGGAGGCAGTAAATCAGAGCTTCGTTGAGGGCTTAAAACTTAAACTGAGGTTGAGAGCTAGGGCAAAGACAGGTTTATCAGTCTACTGTAGAGAGCAAGTGTAATCTACACAGTGTGATTGATATTCATTTCCTTTGCTCAGTAGACACTTGTGAATAACAGAATGTCTCCATCTACAAAATGATTGTAAGCTTCCCTGGAAATATTTAACTTAGAAATTCCTGGAAAATTAAAAACTCATATAAAACTTTGATGTAAAAAGATGCAAGTAAAAAGTGAAAAATTTATGAATTTAGTATTTACAAATTCTGATTTTTCAGTAGTTTGACCAAATCACTTGTATATACTCAACTTCTTAAGACTTTAAAAGGCTTTTGGACTAAAAGAATACAAAAAGATTTATGTTGAAAAAATTACTTAAAAATAGCACTATAAAAATGAAATTTATAGTTATATTTGGGATGCATTTTTATGTTCTTTTAAAAGAATCCACACAGGCCTTTGGAAGGAAGCTTTTTTTTTTTTTTTTTTTAAGGAAAGCTGCTTGTTGAAGATTTTGTCAGCCATTTACAAGATAGTTTGTTTTGTGTCACTTAACAGTAAATATCACCCTTTGTTTTAAAAAGTAAAGTATTGGGGTAGTCCATTTTTTTTTTCTTGCTTGGTTTTTGACTGCACAGATATCTAATTAACACCTACAGTAACTTTCACATGAAACAATCTCTTTAAAAACTGTAAAAATTTGTATCTTCTCTAAGTGAATGATGTCCAGCCAGTGAGGAAGCCTCATTTTAAAGGTGTGAAAAAAAGAAAATGGATTTATGATGAACCAAAGAACTTTCCTGGCTCTGGAATGCGGAGAGGTAAAGGATCAATATATTTCATGTTTCTAAATTGTCATTTAAAAAGTGGTTAGATATCAAATATGTTCTTTGTGGAAAACAGTTTACTGTAATGTACCATAAATGTTAGACATCAACCTAACTCCTCTAAACTTAATTCTTTTAGCTTGTGTTGCCTTCCATTATACTATCAAATACTAAAAGTACAATATACTTTTTATGGATGTGAAGCCAGTTTTATCCTTCACTTTTGTTTTATAGCTGTACAGCTCCAAAATCCCAAAAATAAAATGAGTTACCATCATAATAATAAAAACCGAAATGCTGAGAATTCAGCTTATATCCACGTTCAAAGAGATGCTGTCAGGACTGTCCCACTGAATGCACCGCCCCGCAGCAGACCCCCGAGTGGATCCTACCATAAAGCTGATGTTAACAAGGAACCCAAACTCAACCTCTGTTCAGGTAAGGCTCCTGACTGATGTGGTTTACTGTGTCTGTGATTGCATTCCCATGGAATTTCCTGATGGATTGGCTAATCCTCACTACTATACCCCATCCCCCTCTTCTTTTTCTGGGTTGTCATCATAACATGTGAAGGAGAGGGAGGATTTCTTCCATGTGCAGTCATGCACATGATTTAAAGGCTATGGAAGAAAACTCACGTTGGGTGCAGATGACTTGACATGGTACCTCCCTGGAGTTATGCCTCAGAACACTGTACTTTGTTCCCCCTGGACAGCTTCATTTCACCAGAGGGGATTGTTTTTTAATGGTTGACATTTTCTTGTTCCACTAACTGCATTGTTCAGTTATCACTGTCAGGCTATTCTTTAGGCCTTCATGATTACTTTCTGAAAGGGTTACTTTGGGGGTTAACTGCAATATTGTTGACAACCTCTCATCTCTCCCACCATGCACAGATTGCTTCTAAATCATTTCATCATGTAATAGGCAAAGTCATAGTGTATGTCAGGAAGTACAAGGCCACAGGGGATAGAGAACCAAATCTCTTTTCTCCCTGTCTCAGAGGAATTTTTCTGTTTTGAAGTTGGTTTTCATTTTTCTCAATCTAACAAAAAACGCCACTTAAAATTTCTTTAATTTCATGTTTCTGTCTCTCCATGTTCACAGTGTCGTTGGTAAAGTTTCAAATGTTATGTACTTTCAAAAATCTTAGATTCTTAGATTCTTCAACAATTTAAATAAGAAGTTAGCTTTAAAGTATTTTTCTATTCATTTTTAGAATAAACTGACATATGGATGTCAGTTCTTAGATGAAACTGCCCCTTAGTTTTCTTTATAATAATAATGATATAATAATAAAATAATAAATAATATATTAAAAATAATATAAAATTATTTTATTACTACTTTACTCTAAGTGGGTGGCTGAAAAGAATATAAGTAATAGAACAGTTTGTTGCTAGGATCTAGATTTTTGTGAAGGTGCCAGTAATTACACTCTGATGTTTTTGGTTTTACATCATTAATGCAAATGTCAACAAGGGGAAAAAGCAAATTCTTTTTATTGTTACCAACCATGCTTTGAGAACCACAGCTTCATAGTAACACATGCAAACACAAATATAAGTGTTGGAAGTCAATTAATGGAAGAGGAAACATGACTTGGGCTGTACCGCATTTAAAAAAAATAAAGCTCTACAAAAGTAGCAAGATTTTGTGTTAAATTACAATAAAGCAAGGCAGTGAAATATTTTGGTTGTATCCAGACATCACCTTCTTCTCCAGCTTGCCTCATGGGAGAGAACCTTATTTGAGGAATGGGATAGTCAATTAAGAGATCCATAACCATGATCAGTGATAGCTTAAGTGGTCTCATTTATATCCCTGATGCCTTAGCTTCGAAATGTTAAAATGAAATATTTGGAGAATAGCTTCACTGTTGAGATGTTTGTAACTTTGAAACACCCTTGGAATATGATTTTAAAGTTAGAGAATATTTAGTAGTAGTCTTCTTTTATTTTTTCAGACAAATATATGTCAACTTCATATAATGGTTCAGCCTGGCGAAAACGAATTCCTTTTTCAAAACCTTATTCAAAAACTGAAAAAATATATCCAGGTAAATATTTACTTTAAGGTATCATGTGATTCTGAAAATGAATGACAAGTTTTTAAGTTCAAGAAATATTTTAGAGAAAAATTTAAATGAATACAACTTTCAAGATATATATGCACACTTATTTACTTGGAGTTTTGAAGTTCTCTTGTCTATTAGCAATTTAATTTTACCTTGTTTTATTGTGTTCCTCTTTGCCAATTTTTTTTAACTCAGGACCTCATGCGTGCTTAGGAAATCACTCTACCGCTGAGCTACATTTCCACCCTCTCTTTGCCTGTTATCAGAAAAACTTTTGATATAATTATTTTCCTTATCAACAGGAATAGTAAGTAGGTGCAGCAGTTGTATACAATGTTTAGATGTATCCTTTGCTACACTACAAGACAAACATATTAAACCATATTGTGGTACAAATAAGAGGCAAAGCCTTGCTATATATCTACCATAGACAAATATAGACTGATTTGGATGACAGGGCATCCAAGATGAATTTTCTCAGCCAGAAGGTGCCAAGTGACTGAGCTTTCCACCTGGTAGTACTTTGTGCTATAGGAGGGAATTGGGGATCCCAGGAACCTCCTCAGGACAGAGGATTGTAGGAGTCCTGACATGAGATTGATCTTTTGTTAAATAGCTTTCTGTCTTTTCCTAGCTTGAAAGGGAGTGGGCAGTAGATTTGGAAAACTACACAGAATAAAATTTCATTACTTCTCAGACAACTGAATCTTTCAAAAAAAGTTTCAGACAAAGCTCTTATCTATACAAGTATCCCAGAATTTTCAAAATAGTCTGAAATCTATAAGCTCTTTTATTAGTGCTTCCTGGAAGGAACCAGAACACATCCAGAATAGACATTTTCCCTTTCCCAAAGTGATAACTGAACTGTAAGGTCTTGAAAACTTTTTTGACTGCAACTGTGACTCAGTTCTTAGACCTATGTATATATTATACACTGGAAACAACTGTCTTTATTTCCTGCCCATCTTTTCCCAAATTATAATGTTCTGTAAAATAACTCTGTTGCAGGGCTATTTAAGTGACTATATTTTCTTTTAGCTTTGTTTTTCAAGTGATGATGGCATTTAATTTGGGGTGAGGGAAGGAGATAAAGATGAATATCTTGAATGAAGTTAGTAATTGTTGAGATACAGCATTTTCTCATCTTGAGTGAAATTAGCAATTTTTGAGATACAGCGTTTTCTCCTATGGTTTCCTTCTGGAGTGAGATGGTATTTGGAATATTAAAGGATGTAGTCTCCCTGACCCCTTTCCGGTTCCAATGAATACTCTTGTATCCCAATTGCTTTCTCCTTACCCATCCCAGATAAACATGAATCATACAAGAATTGTGGTAAGAATCATAAAGATGCTCTTGTTGTTGAGTACAATTGGAGTGGGGGGTTGGTATGCAGCTATAATACTCAATTGATGGTCTTTGCCAGAGAGATCAGTACAAACCAAGCCCAGCATTCACCAATCAAACCCTTGTTAATTAAAGTATGGTCTGAGGACCAACTGTAATGATATCACCTGGGAGCTTGCTGGAAATGTGGAATCTCCATATCAGACCTGTTTTGTCATAATTTGCATGTTAACAACATCCTCAGTTGATTATAGGTACACATTAAAGTTTGAGAAACCTCCATTTAAGACCCAGGCAAGTCAAGCCTATTGAAATTATATTCTCTTCCTAGCTGTCACAGAGCAGCAGACATTTCCCTTTGTTCCAATACCAGAAATTAGTATCAACAGCAAAGAGATGGGGTAGGGAGAAACCCCTAAGAAAAAATTTTAAATGTGTGACTTAATATGAAAATAAGTGACTAAGAAATCACTTGGGTTGGACTAAATTTTTGTGAAAAGAACTGGATACATTTTCCACATCAGTAAGAACAGGGACTTAGTTTCTAGAAATTAAATGGATGTCATAAATTAGTTTATAAAGTTAATAATCTATCATAAAATAAATTTTGTTTTCTTATTTGCTTTTGATTGGGAAATAGGTAACTCCAGAACTCATCTTTTCCATTTGTTGTCATTGAAAAAATATGAAGAGAAAGATTAGCTTGTGTTTTTCCCCCATATGTTCTTGCTAGGGCATAGAACAGCAATTTCAATATTTCCCAGGGGACAGATGGACTGCTAGAGGGAAGGAGGCAGAAAACACAAGCTGCCACCAGTCTGTTCATCTAAGGCTCTGGCAGCCAAGACAGAGAAGTGTAAATGGGTGAGAGGAGCCTTTTGGGAAAATGCTGTTGGATTCTATGAGGACAATGCAGAAGGAGAGGAAATTGTTGAGTGTCTGTGGGAATCAGGGCCAGGAGCTGAAGGCAACTAGAGACATCATTCTCATTGCCAGCTTTCCCTCAAGGCCACATGTCCTTTCTGATAGGGATATAGCTGATGTGAATGGCAGTGCCTGTCTCTATATTATGGAATGTTCATTCTGTTCATTGTGAATATCTCAGAGTGCAGACTTATATATAGTATTATCTCCATTCCATTCCTCCTCCCTCTAAATTCAATACTCAGTAAGCACTGAAAAGAAGTTGATGAAGTTTGAATGACATTTTGAAAATTTATGAGTAAAAGCAAAAGCTTATTTTTTTTGCCTTTAGATTTTATGGTAAGTAATTAGGAAAGGAAATATGATTATTGAAGTCCTGAAAAAGGCTGGAAAAGAAAATAAAATATTTTGTGTATTCTATTATTAGAGCCAAGAAGAAATGGTAGCAAGTAAACTTGGAGGTTGAGAGAAGAGAAAAATGAGAAAAGAGATAAGTGCCAGCCATCATCTGATTTACAATCAACAATGAAAATTCAAAGAATGAGATATTCAAGTACTCCATACTATATACTGGATAGCCAAAGATGATAAAATGCAAATTCTGAAAATAAGATGCAGGAAGTACATTGTGCTCTTTCAAAACTGATAAAAATGCAAATTACAAACAGCTGCCTGTGTATTTATGTAGGTCTGGAATTTATTCAATGCATTACCACAACATTTAATAAAGTTTAAAAGTTTGAGAATTAAAATCATTCTTTAATCATAAACCAAGTTAGATCGTACAGATTGTGGAGTAAAATTATGCCTTTGATCTCTATTTTGCAATACTCTTAATGGAAGGAATCTCACATTTTCTTACTTTATCGAAATTTTAAGCTGGGCCCTAAGCAATAATAATACACAAATCATAAACAAATTCAATGAAGCCTCAGGGTTACAGTCTGATGATGAGTACATCTGAGGAATTTCAAAGAATTACACTTTGATGTGTGGTAGGAGACAAAGTTGGTTTATTATGCAGGGTAGTTGCTGAACAACATCTTTTAATTGGTAACTATAAAATATATCTGCTGGGATGTGCTACATTCAAAACTGAAAAATAAATATTTTCCTTCCATGAAAACAAAACAATGGAGAAAAAGACATGTAAAATAATATTTAATAACACGGTGTCCCCAAGACTTAGTGAAGTTTTAAGACTTCCATAACTCCAGTAGTATAAATACTTATAAATGCAAAAATGACTTCATTTGAAAACTTATTTCCATTTATTTTGCATTTTGAATAATAATTGTTTTATTTAGTTTTAAAATTTCAGTCAGAATTAACCATCTGCACAGTGACAGAAACAAGAACTAAAAAATTTGTTCCTCAAACTTAAAAAAGTATGAAAAAAATCTCTATAAGGATTGCTTTCAAGTGATGTTTTTATAATTTTGTGGTGTTTATACTGCAGAGTTTCTTGAAGCTTAGAAATTTACTAAGACTTTGTGACAAGTATTTATATGCACATGCAAACTGTGGTTATTGGTATCCCCTTGTTCAATATTTATTGGGGAATTAATGTTCTTAGAAATATTTTATTTTTAAAGAATATCTTAAAAGATGTAATTCCATTTTGCCGAGTAATGAACCCTAGTTTTTGGCTTCTAATGATGTTTCATATGCTTATTTTTAGTAACATTGGATATAATCATTTTGTTTACATGCAGAGTAGATAGAAATATAAACTGTGCCAGCAAATTTGAGAGAGATGTAACAAAATAGGTGAGTTAAAAAGCTGCCTGGGTGGAAGCTGATAGGAGCCCTCATATAATCCCCTTTAACAAACAGATCTGTGTCTTCTAAAGCATTAAATATTGCTGAACATGAAAGAGTTCTGAGAAGGCATTCCAAAATATTTTTCTTGAAGTGCAGATTCTCAGTGTATGTTTTTACTGCATCCTGAAGAACCATTGGGATGAGAAAAATCTGAAGGCCAGGCTGAATGTGATTATATACATGCTGCTTCTGAATAAATAGAAACTTTCATTATGATAAACTTTGTCTAAAGGGTCAAGTAGAACATGGCATTAACCATCTCCGTTTTTATATTTGTGATTAGGAAAAAGGTAATTGGTTTAAATGGGGCTAAACTATTAGTGAAGAAAGAAGAAGATAGCGAACTCCAAAAGAAGAAAAGAGAGGAAAAATAAGTGGGCAACCAAAAAAAAAAAAAAAAAAAAGCCAACAGAACCTGTTTGCTGACTCCTGAACATATAAATAGAGCTTTTAAACTTAAGTTTCATAAAGCCTATGCTGGGTAGTTGCTTTTTTTTGGTACTTGCGGATGCTTTTTATGACTTTTCACTGGTGGCCTATGATTCCACTCTTTTAAAAATGCAGCAGTGATAAAAAATTATAATAACATTTATTAGATGCTTAGTATATTGTTTACAAGGGCAAAATACCCCAAAATGAGCATCAAAATGAGTGTTTCCTAGTTTTGGGGGAAGGAAGTCTGACATCAAGGCCTCACCAGAGTTGATTCATTCTGAGGACTGGGCGGGGAGAATCTGATGTGCTGTAGGCTCCCCTCCTTGGTTTTGAGTAGGGCTGTCTTCTTCCTGTACTACTCCCATTACCTTTCCTCTATGTGTGTCTCTGTGTTCAAATTTCCCCTTTTATAAAGATACAAGTCATATTTTTTTATTTGTTCTAATTAGTTATACCTGACAGTAGAATGCATTTTGACACATCTACACAAATGGAGTATAACTTCTCATTCTTCTGGTTGTGCATGTTGTAGAATCACACCAGTCTTGTAATCATATATGTACATAGGGTAATAATGTCCAATTCATTCTATTCTCCTTCCTACTCCCATACCCCCTCCCCTCCCTTTACTCCTCCTGCCTATTTGACTAGGACTCATCCTAATGACCTCATTTCAACTCAGTTACCTCTGCGAGGACCCTGGCTCCAAACAAAATGCCAGGGATGAGAACGTCAACACCCACATTTTGAGAGGGACATATGAGGGTGACTTCTGAATACTTCCTGGTAAATGTATAAGTCTTGCAAGTCTTACCTTTTCTTTGCCTTCCCTTAAGACTGGTGTAGATAACTTCCTATTTGTTTAGGAAGTTAACAAATAGTTAATTAATAAGTTAATTAACTTCCTGTTTGTTTCTCACATATCCAGATATGCATATTGTGAATATTACACAATATTGTGTTTTCTGACAACCAGTGCAAGAAAAAAACATGGATAATTACATCAGAAAATTATACTGTATTTAATAAAACATTTTTATGGTACTACATTCAAAATAGAGCCTACTTTGTGTAAACTTAATTGAAATTCATTCAGCAAGTGTTAAAGGGGCATCCTCTAAGATCAAGCCTTTTGCTAGATGTTACAGAGATAAAGTTTTTTCCTTCTAAATACTTCTAATATAATGAAAGATGCAATGTGTGATTTAATAATTTATAATCCTATGTGTGCCATATTGGAGGAATGGAATAGGTAGAATGAGATACCACACCTGAAAATTTAGCTCAACATTGAGTAGTCACAGATTTTGTAAAACTTTTCTTGCTGTTAGCATTCTTCCTTGAGCAGGAATGCTGATTTACAACACTGCATGAAGTGGTGGCCAGCCTGACACTGGTACCCCTGTGGGATAAAGGATGAATTGCTAATGATGAAATGCTAGATTTTAAGAAGCAGTTCTTCGCTTCAAAGAAGAAAAATTGTGTTTGTGCTCCTCAGAAAAAATGTGAGAAAATTAGTTTTGGAGTGAACTTTTTTACTTGGACATCCACCTGAATTTCATTATGCAATTATATTATGCATAGTGTTTAGCTTAGTTCTTCCATTAAGCTATGAGTATTTCCAAGGAAAGAGCAATGTCTTTTCTTCTGTACATGCCCTGAACCTGGCATATAATAAGCACTTAATACTACTTGAAGGATCTAGTGCCTGTCTCCGAGATTTCTTTCCATTGATCTTATACAGCCTTTAGGCAAAGAATGCAAGGTCATTTCCATGAACCTTGTGTTTTGAGAGACTTGTACTGGGCAAGGATTCCCCAAGATCATGAAAACATGCTCCTCCGAGTGTGCTAGTACCTGAGAGAGGCTGGATTTTATGGTTGAGATCACTGTATGGCCATTTCCTGGGCTATATAAACTTTTTCCCCAGGATAGCTCTCAGACAGTGGCCATGGGGAATTTGTTGATGAAGGACTGTTCTACCCTCCATGTACACAGAGTCTGTCCAACCTTGGAACACCGTAAAGAATGAGAAAAGAAGCAAGAAGGAGGATACTTCATTCCAGGAAACTGAGGCTTGTCATGCTTCTAGTTTCTAGTGTAAAATTGTGAATTGTTCTAAATTCTAAATACAAACCTGGTCTTATATCATTTTGTAGGTGTATTTGTTAGCATGATTTATAACTTTTAAATATTTAGATATATGGTTTAGAATCGAATATATGGTCATAGAATGGATCTTGCTCTGGGCTTTGCAAATAATGGTGGTTGGACTACTTAACAAGGGAAAAGAACAATTTCTATCCAGTGATCCCAATGCTCATCTTGTCCTGTTAATTCTGTTAACACTTGGTATTTTAACACAGATTGATTTTGGTTTTCTTTTTCATTCAAATCTTGTGCAGGCCAGAAAAGATTGTACTAGCTGTAGTAGGAGTCTAGGCTTTTGCTAGGGATTTGTCCTCACAATAAAGGGGCTTGGCTGAGAAGGAGGGGCAGTATAAATTTTTTTTGAATATTTCAGATGAAAAATGTAGCATATGAGTGTATAATCTCTAGATAATTCCCAATTCCTGATTCTACAACTCTTTAGGCAATACAGGGGGTTATTGTAATATGGTACTGTTGTGGTTAATTAAGGAAGCCTTGGGAAAGCCATTGGGTTTGGGCATCGTTTTGTGAGAAGTAATGGAGGCCATGATCTTTGATTTTGACCAAAGAACAATTTGGGAGACTCATTCAAATGTGTTTAGCATGTTTTCTAATCTCCAATGTTAAATCTAATCTATATTAGATTTTTAAGCTCATACTGTAATAGTATTAGAAGGTATTAAGTAGTAATTTTCCCCTCAAGTATTTTCATACTACTTTCTTCTGGTATCACATTACCATCTCTGAGACTTCTTTCCTTTGATCCAACTAGTATAGTTCTTAGGCCAGGAATGCATGAACCCTGAGTTTTGGGAGATTTGAACTGGGAAATAATTCCACAGGACCATGGAGACATGCTCCTTCTTCTAGGGCTGTAGTGCCTGGGATGCTTGGAGAGGGAAGAGAGAGAAGAGAGAAGAGAGGAGAGAGAAGAGAGAGAGAGAGAACGTTTGAGTGAGAGACAGGAAGAGAGAGAAGGACAGGGAGAGAGAGATGATTACTACATAAATTTGTAGGGTTTAGATAGATAGATAGATAGATAGATAGAACTTAGTTTGACACATAATAACTACTCAATAATTTTAGCCTTTATGAAAATATAATTAATTGTTAAAGAATTAAAATATAGACATATTTCTAACAGAATGTAAACTATACATTCAGAAAAATCTTTCCTGGAAAAATATACCTTAAAAACTCCATATCTAGAAAAAAACAGAGTACAGGGGAACAGGTAGGAAAGAAAGGGACTTTCTCAAAGGCCAGAATGATAAACAGGCAATTCAGAGGTGTAAGGAAGCATTAGCTCTCACGCTTACCCTGAGGTATCTACAAATCCCCTCCATAGGGTTTGATTTTAAGTGGTCTACAAATGGGGGAATTAGAAACAAAGTATAGGACATGAAGAGGGTGAGGGTCGTACTTAAATCTCAACAAAATCCAGGACCCTTTAATGGTGAACTAGAAAGGGAACCAGGAAAAGAACTTTTGCCTTGAGGACAGAAGAGAGTGTTAATATATAACTTCTCTCTTTAACATATCTAAAGATTTAACTTTTCTCTTCAGCTAAATTTGGGGCTTGAATCCACATTATTAGAATATCCTAAAAAACTTCAAGTCAAAAATTTAGTATAAAGTGTTCCCAAATTATGGTTACCTGTATGAAGCAAATGGAAATCATTTTTGGTCTATGGTCATTAAACTCAGTCCTCAAGTAATCATTGAGGTAAATTTCCAAGAAACGCAAGCAGACAATAAACGTATAGAAACAGCCATTGAATAACAAATGAGAATAAGACACGGTGAGAAATACTTAAGGTAAAAAGAATGTATTGAAAATAGGACGAATTGATAAGAAGGTA
This sequence comes from Marmota marmota marmota, assembly GCF_001458135.2. Lineage (NCBI taxonomy): Eukaryota > Metazoa > Chordata > Mammalia > Rodentia > Sciuridae > Marmota > Marmota marmota. The sequence goes on from NW_025999853.1 coordinate 21,906,165, forward strand.
TTGGTGTCAGAGATTTTAAAAGGAGCCATAGAATATTTAGATGAGAATGTAAATACTTGAAGGTAGAATAATAAAGGGTTGGGTAGGGAAAGGTTCAAAGCTTGTTGAATAGAGTGTATACTGAAGGATATGCTTGAACACACTATCCACGATGTAGTATACAAAGACTAAAACACTGAAAATGTAAAAGAAAGGTAGAAAGAGATGGGGAATAGAGTGCCAACTTGTGTTGCCCAGAGGAGACAACAAGAAAGTAAGAGACACAATAAGCAGAAAGTTTAGAAAATTTCCAGTTGTTGAAAAACACTACTCTTAGATCCAAGAATCCATTGGATTTTTTTTTTTTAAAGGAAGAACAAAAAGCATCCCACACCTAAACCCTTCATCTTTAAACTGCAGTACATCAAAAAGTATCATCTTAAAGTAGTCCGAGAGAAAAGACATTTTACCTACAAAGGAAGAAATATCATGCTGATATTTGAGCTCTAAAAAGCAACAGAGCCAGATGACTGCAGAATACTGCAGAATAATCAATGCACTGAAAGAAAATAATTATCAGTTCAGACAAAAAGGTTAGTTATTTTCCAAGAATTTGTGAAAAATATAAATCTCTTAGATGTATTAAAACAGTTTTTTTTTTCTGTGATTACTAAAATGTGACTTATGAAGAATATTCTTCAGGAAAAAGGAAAGTTATTTACAAAAATATTCTGAGGCATGTGAAAAATGGTAATCAAAGAATATGATGAACTTGTTGTTTAAGAAAATAATAGCAACATAAAGCAAAGGCCATGTGAATTTGTGAGTTTAAAAACACCAAGATAGAACTAACTACAATCTCAACAACAGCTGCAGCCAAAAAAGGGAAGGTATGATATAAGCTGAGGCATTAATGATACATGTTAAAATTTCTAGGATAACTGCAAGAAAAGAAAACCCAATTGCTGCAAAATTAGAAGGAATAAAATGGAACAAGAATTTAAAAAAAGGAAAAAAAGGGATATAAAAATCATATAAAATAGCAAAAGTGAAATGTATCAGTAATAACAAAATAAATGTAGCAAATTCTAATTGATAAATAATTTTAATATTCAACTAGAGGTTGTTTCAAAAAGGGACCTAGGTAAAACTTTACAACATAGAACATTTGATACTGGTGAATTCTAAGCAAAAGAAAACTAATGTTGTGTAAAAGATCATTATGACAGAAAGACAAAAAAATATTACTAGAGATAATTACCACATATGGATAAAAGTTTTTGTTCACCAACTATAAACAGAGCTGTTTTCAGGCACCAAATAAGTTTTTATATGCCCCCAAATAAAGACACAAACGATTTTAGCCAAACAATTAGTAAGATGGACATAATGACATTTAGACTACTATTGTACATAGAATGGTATGATGTTCCCTAAGAGTGTCACTCTCACCTTAGTGCACATGTCCTGGGTAATCCCTGTAACTATGGATAATGATGGATTAGCACTCCTGTCAGTAGGCTCTGATGTATGGCATAGATGACTTTAAGAAATGGAGATTATAATGGTTGAATCTGATTTAATAGAGTAATAATTAAATACTAGATAGAATGAAACAAGAATTGTGCAGAAAACAATGCAAGGGAGAGTCTATGTTACTAATTTGGGAAATAGAGTCACATGGCAGGGAATATGGGTAATATCTAGGACAGTTGCCCCCACTGACAGCCAACAAAGAAATAAGGACCCCAGTCCTACAGTTATAGGAATTGAATTCAGACAATAGCCTGAATGAGAATGGAAGCAAAATTTTCCTCACATCATATACCTCTGACCAGAACAAGAACTATGTGCTAAAACTAGAATTTTGTTTTTAAGAGTTTAAGTTTATGGTAATTTATTACACAGCAGTAGAAAACTATATAACTACTATGTTTAACAACTGGAGAATTTGCATTTAAAAACAAAACAAATGCATGGTCCTTTATAGAAACTGCAGAGTTGGTCCATAAAGCAAGTCTCAACAAATTTCAAAGTATTTGTTATGTGTACCTTTTGTTGTGATAATATAATTTGGTTAGAATCAACAAAGAATAAAGATATCCATATATGTGGAAATTAAATTACACATTCCTATTCTAAATAAATCATGAGTCAAAGAAGAAAGCAATGAAAATTAATATATGCTTAGTAATGAATAATAAAAGTTTTACATATCAACATTTGTGGAATGCAATTAACTCTTGCCAAACTTGGAATAGAAGGGATTTCTCATAAACTGAGAAAGAATATCAGCAAAATTCTAAAATAAACGTATTCAATTTTGAATGATAACATTCCCTTTAATTTGAGGATCAAAACAAGGGATTCTCACTATCACTGACTTAATTTATCACTTTACTAAAGGGCTTTGTAGACATGATAAGATGAGGAAAAATAATAAGCCATCTAACAATTGGAATTGAGGAAAGAAATATCATTATTCTTAGGTGATATAATTGCCTCTTTAGAAATATCTAAACATTAGTGAACAAATTATTAAATGTATTAGGATAGGTTGGCTAGTTTTAGATATAAGAATGATATATAACTCTGAGGGTCTCCTTCCATTTCCATGCAAATTCCCTTCTCTCTCCCTTTCCCTCCCACCTCTCATCCCTGTTTAATGTTAATCTTCTTCTCATGCTCTTCGTCCCTACTCTGTTCTTAGTTACTCTCCTTATATCAAAGAAGACATTTGGCATTTGTTTTTTAGGGATTGGCTAGCTTCACTTAGCATAATCTGCTCTAATGCCATCCATTTCCCTG
>NW_025999853.1:21909897-21943578 GCF_001458135.2 Marmota marmota marmota
ATAAACAATATAGGCAAAAATGGATATATTCATGAAAGCAAGAAACAAAGTATTAGGAATAAAACTAACAGAAATTCGTAAAACTTGCATACAGAAATCTACAAAATTTTAATGAAAATTATTAACAAACATATAAATCAATGAAGTATTATTTTAGTCAGCTTTTTTTTTTTTTTTTTGCTGCTGTGACTGAAAGACCCAATGGAAAAACTGTAAAGAAGAAAAAGGTTTATTTGAGGGCTCCCAGTTTCAGAGATTTTAGTCCATAGAAGGCCAGCTCCATTCCTGGGTCTCAAGGTGAGTCTGAACATCATGGCAGGAGAATGTGGCAGAAGGAAGCAGTTTACATGATAATCAGAAAGCAGAGAGGGATTCAACTTGCCAGATACAAATTATATACCCCAAAGCCATGTCCCCAATGCCCCACTTTCTCCAGCCTCAACCTACCAGCCTTCAATTGCCACTCAGTTAATACCTGTCAGGGGATTAATTCACTGAACTAAAGCTCTCACAACCCAGTCAATTCTCCTCTGACCCTTCTTGCATTGTCTCACTTGTGAGTTTTGGGTGACACCTCATATCCAAACCATAATAAGTGCCATATTGTGCCCATGGATAGACAGATATATTAAAGATGTCATTAATGGATAAAGAAAAATGCCTTAAGCCGTAAAGACAAATGTACTATTGTCATTTGTGGTATAGTTGATAGAACTGGAGGGCATTGTGTTAAATGAAAGAAACCAGACACAGAAAAAAAAAGGCATATATGTTCTCTCTCATTTGTGGAAAGTAAAAAGAAAAATGTTGATCTGACTGCTAGAGACTAGGAAGAGTCCAGGGGTACAAGGGATAAAGGGAGGTCGGGTGGTACCAAAACACATGGAAGGAATAAGTTCTGGTGTTCCACAACTCAGAAAGATAATTATAATTTAAAATAACCTACTATATAATTTATGAAAATCTAGAATAAAGGCTCCAGACAAAGAAATGACAGGGAGAAGGAAGATCAGTGAAGTTGAGAAAAGGGGTCAGGGGAAAAGGAGGAAGGGAGGGAAGAGAGGGGTACTAGGGAATGAAATTGATCAAATTATGTTAAGTTATATTTTTAGTCTAGAATGTCCTCCAAAGGCTCATATTTCAGGCCTGAACTGCAGCTGGTGGCGCTTTTAAGAGGTGGGAAATTTTTGAAAGTGTGGTGCTTATTTGAAGGAAGAAGGACACTTGAGGGCGTGTCCTTGAAGTATACCTCGACCTTGCCCCTTCCTTTCTGTCTCTTCTTCTATTTCTAGCTGCCTGAGGTGGCCAGCTTTGCTCTTCCACACCCTTCCACCATGACATTCTCCCTTGTCGCAATGGAAACAATGGAGCCAGACCAGATGGTCGTGGATTGAAACCATGAGCAAATAAATCTTTCCTACTTTATGTTGTCTTGTGTATTTTTTTACTGTGAAGAAAAGCTGACTAACAAATAGTTCAGAGAATACTGACATAGAGGAGTAAAATGCAGGGAGTTGCTCTAAAAGATATCAAGATTTTTCCAAACTAATATATAAAGTAATATTTTAGATTTGTTATAGCATAGTACTAATTTATGATATTTTAAGCAAAATGGAGAATAGAGAGCTCAGAAAATGAACTAATGTATCTATGTAAACTGATACATAGCAAAGGAGGTTCTGCATGTCAGTAGAGAAAGGAGTGACCATTAAATAATGTGTTAAGGAAATTGGATGTCCATATATTTAAAAATAAAAAAGACGGGGCACAGTGGCACATGCCTGTAATCCCAGTGGCTCAGGAGACTGAGGCAGGAGAACTGCAAGTTCAAAACTAGCCTTAGCAACTTAGCAAGGCCCTGAGCAACTTAGCAAGATCCTGTCTGAAAATAAAATATAAAATGGGTTGGGGATGTGGCTCAGTGGTTAAATGCCCCTGAGTTCAATCCCTGGTACAAAAACCAATCTACCAACCAAACAAACAAAAACCAAAAAGACAGCACTATTCTTATAAAAATATGAATTTCAGAAGAAAGGAACACTTAAATGTACAATATTAACTATTGATTGAAGGTATGTATGCATCATAGCAAATCTAGAAATATACCACTGAATGAAAAGCTTGATAAACCTCACTTCATTGTTACACTTGCCAATATTTGGGTAAATGAAGAAAAGCAGGCAGAGACCCCGTCCAGCATGTTTCACTCCTAAAGTTACATGTGATGCCTTAAAATAAACTTTTCAAATAAACAGACAATTTATAAGAAATTAGATATTAGTTCTTTGGCATTTATCACTTAGGGGATTTGTTTTCATGGTTTTTCTCTTCTTAATTATTCCTCAATTCATTCTCACATTACAATTCAAATTATAATTTTTTTTTTTACCTAAATTCTCTTCTCTTTGGTTTACTCGAGGGATCCAACTAGTCTTAGGATACACCTATGTTATTTTTAAGAAAAGCTTATTATATACAACTTTTCTTCTGAAGATTATTTATGGCTGCTTTTACCAGAGGCTGCCATTTAACTTTAAAAAGTTCTAACTCAACAGTTTATTTTCACTAAAAATAATTTTTTGTCACAAACTGGAGTCTATACTGCCTGGCAAAAATAAAACCACAATTTCTACTTTGTTCTTGGCATAAACACACAAGGACAATTTGTACCATTTGTAAGTTAGTCAAAACAGATTATCCACAGTAAGGCAGGGGGAACTTCCAATTCAATCTGCTTTAAGTTGGCTTTGCTCGGTAGTGTTTGTGGAGATAATTGCCCCTATTGCTGAGATGATGTTTATGTTCTTTTCCCCCAGGGGGAAAAAACTATCATAGAACAAATTAAGGGCAATTACCATGAAGATTGGGTAATTGCCAATATTCAGTAAACTCTTGGGCTTTGAGTCAGAAGGGTATTTTTGGTGTTGCTGTTATATTTTGTTTTTTTGGCTCATTGTTTTTCCAGTTGCTTGAAATTGGAGGAAATACTTCATCTTTCTGAACATTAATTTCTTCATTTGTAATAGTAACTTCTGGACAGGGATATTATTGGCATTAGATATAAAATATGAAATGCCAAGAGCTGTGCCTGAGTTAGGTATGATTATGGTACCTATTTTTTATTATTGAAGAATATCCGACAGGTTATTACCATTTACTGATCAATGTAGTAGAAGTAGTAATGTGCCTGAACTTTTTTGGACTTAGTCTGATATTTAATTTGTACATATTAAACAGCAAGTAGATATAAGCTCTGAATGTTTCTGCTGAGACATGGGTTAGAAAAACAGTTTGAAGACATTTTAGATAACAAAATGGTTAATTTTCAAACTTACTCCTTGTCTTTGTGATCCACTGGTGATTGCAGATGTATGAATGTTTATCTCTCCTATATTTTTGACTCAGAAACAAATCTATATCTAATATTTTAATAAGAAAACATTATTAAAACATAATCAGAATAAAAGTACACCACTAAAAGTTAAATGATAAAACACATATTGTAGCAGAATTTCAAATGCATTTTCATTTTTCTTTTGACAATTCTGATTTAATAATTTATACTCCTGTTATGGTTTAGATGTGAGGTATCCCCCAAAAACTCATGTGCGGAACAGACAATGCAAGAAAATTTAGACGTGAAATGATTGGTTTACCCAATTAGTGCATTAATCCATGGATAGGGATTAATTGGGTGATAACAGTAGGTAGGTAGTCTTTTCCGTGTCCCACGCAGGCGATGGAGATGGGGTTCCCCTTGGTGGAATGGGCTGACTGACGAATGAATGAAAAATAAAATTATGAAAAAACCACAGGACACAGAAAATAGTTTCAAAGAGTGGGGGCAGGATAGGTAAGCTTCTAAACTCTGGCAAAATGGAGTCCGAGCCTGCTTTATTTATATCGGGGGACATCAAAGGACATTCTTTCATAGAATGTTCATCTTCAAAAATGGTTATATGTGGGCTGTCCAGTTCTCAATGGGTTATTCCCATCTCCAGAGCGACCCTGAGAGATCTTACTAGCAGAGTGAAGATAAAGTTCATGTGCCTTGGGCAATCTGTTTTGTGGTAGAGCCACCAGTACTTTCTAAGGTTGAATTTAAAATCTTTCTGGCTACATGCCAAGAGAAGATCCCCACGTGTTTTTTCATGGATGGCTCTCTGCAAAGTAGGGTGTGGCTGTGGGAGGCAGGTCACTGGGGGTGTGCCTTTGGGGTATATATTTTGGCAGTGGTGAGGGAGACACATTCTCTTCTCTTTCTTTCCTCTCTCCTATTTTCTCTCTGGGTTTTAATACTCAATACAAAAAAAAAGTGACTATCTGCAATATACTAATATAATATATTAATGCTTTATTATGTTCACATATATAAATACATTAATAAGGTATACCAGAGATTCTTTTCAGAAGAACATAGAGTTCAGATTGCACTCTTTGTCAAATTTTTATCAAGTGTTATGCTGGTTAATGCTTAGCAACTAGTTTGCAGACAAACAGCCCCCCCCCCTTTTGTAGGATTATTGATTTCTATAGTGTAAAATCTCCCACTGTGGCTGATTTAAAGCTACTAAAGTGAAATCACACTGATCTCAAAATTGGGAAGAAATGAATACAATTGGCTTTCTTGACCTGGTAAGACTTCACTCCAGTATATCTCTCTTATTCTTCCTTTTATAATAACACAATTTATAATGATCAAATTAAATTTAATACCTATTGAGTAACTATTATGAATTAGTTCCTATTCAGTTTCTATATTGGGGGATATACATATATCCCTCTAACTCTATTTTACATATATTGTACATTTATTTGTTTATTGTTGGTTTTTGCATTCATGAGTAACAACTTCATAAATATATTATCAATGAACTACAAAAGTAGTAGTTCATTGTTTATTCTTCTGAATCTAGAATGATGAATAACTCATGAATAAGATTTGCTGAATCAAAAGAAGGAGACTCAAGCTTAAATGAGCTTATACTCTATCAGAAAATTAAGCAAAATGGGTTTTAAAGAGATCAACTACAGGCTGGGTGTGGTGGTGCACGCCTGTAATCCCGGCAGCTGGAGAGGCCTAGGCAAGAGGATCATGAGTTCAAAGCCAGCCTCAGGAAAAGCTAGGCGCTAAGCAACTCAATGAGACCCTGTCTAAATAAAATACAAAATAGGACTGGAGATGTGGTGCAGTGGTGGAGTACCTCTGAGTTCAATCCCCAGAACTCCCCTAAAATAAAAATAAAAGGTAAACTACAGCATGTTATAACTTAATATTTTTCTAAAATTGAAAATTAAAGTGTAATAAATTCTATAATGCTATTATATTAATAATAATTTATATTTCCATAAAAATTTATATTTTATTGAAATATTATACTTTATGATCCTACAAAAAATAGCACTATTAAAATCAACAATAATAGCAAAATTTCATTGAGTACTTGTTCCCACAGCAGGAATATGCTAAGTGAGTTACATGTATCATTAAATTTAAGGTTCATAATATTTGTTAAATAAGAACTAAATTTACTTCTCCATTTTATAAATGAGAAAATCAGAACTCCAAATTTTTCATCAGTTACTTTCTCAAGTTACTAGTTCAGAAGTGCAATTTTTGAACCTTAAGATTTCTGATTCAAGAATATATGTCTTTTTCTTTTTTTGGTACCTGAGATTGAAGCCAGGTGTGCTTAATTACTGAAGCCACATCCCCAGCCCTTTTTACTTGTTATTTTGAAAAAGCATCTTGTTAAGCTTAGGGCCTCTCTAAATTGCTGAGGCTGGTTCTGAACTTCTGATCCTCTTGCTTCAGCCTCCAGAGCTGCTGAAATTACAGGCATGCACTACCACACCTAGAAAGATTCTAGGATCTTAACCTCCCATCAGTCTTCTTAGTATTAATTCTTCTCTTTGTTTCAAAATGGCTTAAGTCCTAGAGTGATCATGTTTTCATTTCGATGTTTTGCAATGTGCATATGTAAGATCAACAATTGGGATTATTTTTCAAAGTAAAAGATGCTCTGCCATTGACAATAGAGCCTCTACAAAGTGCTGCAAGTTGGCCTTAGGATTTGAATGAGTTCACTATCAATTGTAAAAGGAGTCATAAGTGTCTTCATTCCTGAGGTTAATAATGTAGTTCTCTTTAGACAAGTATTTTAGAGCCTCGGGATAGAAACTAGTATAATTATACTTTTCATACATTAACTATTGCTTTTTGTTTTGTCTAGTATAATACACTTCTGATGTGACATTTTATCCAGCGATTCAATTGATTCTTTTTTTTTAAATTTTTATTGTTGGTTGTTCAAAACATTACATAGTTCTTGATATATCATATTTCACATTTTGATCAATTGATTCTTGTATCTATTCTGATTCCATTCTCTAGTGGCCATATGACCTTTGGCAAGTAAATTGGAGACATTAATAATGCAGCCTCATGGAGTTGAAAGAATCAAATAAGATTGTTATGGTTTGGATTTGAGGTGTCCCCCAAAAGCTCATATGTGAGACATGCAAGAAGGCTTGGAGGAGAAATGATTGGGTTGTAAGAGTCTTAACCAAATAAGTGATTTAATCCCCTGATAGGGATTAATTTAGCGGGAACTGAAGTAGTAGGACGTGGCTGGAGAAGGTGGGAATTGAGGTGTGGCGTTTGGGTTATATTTGTATCTGACAATTAGAGACTCTTTCTCTGCTTCCTGACCACCTTGTGAATGCTTCCCTCTGCCACACTCTTCCACCATGATGTTCTGCCTCACCTTGAGCCCCAAGGAATAGAGCCTGCTGTTTGTGGATTGAGACCTCTGAAACTGTTAGCCCCCAAATAAACTTCTCCTCTCCTAAAATTGTTCTGGTCAGATCTTTTAGTCACAGCAGCAAAAAAGCAGACCAAAACAGAAATTATTCATGTAAAATGTTTTAAATAGTACCTGGCATGTGGTAAGTATTCTATATATGTTAAATTTATTATTTTAATTTTTAAAAGTAATGGAGAGATCTAAGTTAAGGGAGAATAACTGTAACATTCCATAAGTCAGGTACCAGGTTGCTGTCCATAGTTCTTTGTTCTAAAGCATAGTGTTATTTTCCATGACTTGGTGTGTGATGATGGCAAAGCCTTAAAGAAAAGGAATTTTCTGATATTTGTTATGACATTAAGAAAGAGTTTATTCAGAACTGTTATATAGGGACTACTATGATGATACTTTACAGTGGGGGAGAGAAATTGGGCTGAACTTTGAATATAGCAATAAAAGTAGAATTTATAGCTAAGGAACAGATTGGGTACCAGTAGATAAAGAATTATCAAGAATAAATATTAGGAATAAGGGGCATTCTGGCAAAATTAATTTAGCAGAATTCTTACTAAAGATAGGCTAGAGTGATCAGCCATCACCTAGGGGATGGTGAATGATGAGGAATCTGATAGATCTTGATGTGATCCAATATCAAAGGATGGTGGATTCTGGCTAAACATACCCAACAAACTTATGTTAAAATTGGGCATTGTACAGAAGAACATAGATAGAACTAGAAAATATGCTAAATAAAATAAACCAGTCCCCAAAAACCAAACCTGGATTTTCTCTCTGATATGTAGATGCTAACCCACAACAAGGGAGGGTAGGGAGGGGAAGAATAGAAGTTCATTGGATTAGACAAAAGGGAATGAAGGGAAGGGAAGGGGATGTGAATAGGAAAGACAGTAGAATGAATCAGACATAACTTTCCTTTGCTCATGAATGATACACCAGCAATGTAACTCCACGTATGTACAATCACAAGAATGGGATTCTAATTGGAATGAGTTGTACTCCCGTGTATGTATAATATGTCAAAATGTACTCTACTGTATACCTAAAAACAACAAATTAAAAAACAAAACAAAACAAAACAAAAAAATAAAACGGAGGATACAAAAGTCCAAAAGGAAAGATCTAGTTCAGAAGAGGACCTAGAGGACCTGACTAAAGTTTGGTTAAGGAAAGAATCTTTGCAATAAAGTGCAGAATATATTACCCCTCCAAAATAAAATATACCTCAATAATTCTTCAACCATTCAAGTCTATTATTAACTCTATTTTGAATTCCTGTTTTGAAATCTTTCTTAATATAACAGGTTCTTATAATAGGAACAAATTTTATTCAGTAGTATATCCTCTAAAATGTCACTTAGTATATTCTTTGGTGGAGTCGTATCAGAAATTCAGAGAAATAAAGAGGAAATGATAATTCTAAATGTGTGTGTGGGTGTTTTTTATTTTCCACTAATGGCATCTATGTTTTATAAATACCTTTTTTTTCTTATTTTGTTACATATCTATTAAATTCAAGATAAAATTCTATCTGGAATATATTCACATATAGATTACACCAATGAATGTGCTCAGTTTAAGTTGGTACTAAGCATGTTTGGATAACTGAATTATTAAAGTTCACCTTAGCTCTTAATCTGTAAAGTACAGTACATGACAAACATGTACTGTACTGATATTTATTTCTCAGTTATTTTTTCCATCATGCAGAATATATTTATTTGAGTACTCTATCTTTGTCAAATATCAGGAATAGAATACTGAAGAATAGAGTTAACCACAGAAGTGAAAGATCTGTATATTGAAAACCGTAAAACATTCATGAAAGAATTTTAAGAAGACATGAATAAGAAAAATACATTATGTGTGCCTGGATTGGCTGTATTAATATCAATAAAATGTCCATACTACCCAAACTGGTCTACAGTTTTAGTGCAATCCCTGTCAAAATTTCAATGACATTTTTCACAGAAATAGAAACAAACAAACAAAAAAAAACAAAACAAGATGTATAACAAACTCAAATATCTCATTAGCAAGAAAGCATATAGTAAAATTTTAAAATAGTCAAAGGTCCTGCACAATATTTTTAAAAGAATACATGTGACAGTAGCTCAGGAACCTGAGTCAGGAGGATCACGAGTTCAATGTCAGTCACGAGTTCAATGTTAGCGAGGCGCTAAGCAACTCAGTGCGACTGTCTCTAAATAAAATGCAAAATAGGGCTGGGGAAATGGCTCAGTGGTTGGGTGCCCTGAGTTCAATTTCCCAGCACCCTCCCGCTAAAAAGAATGCCTATGGAAAGCCCACGGGCATATGAAAAGGTGCTTTGTATCACTGATCATCACACAAATGCAAATTAAAATGATGATATTACCTAAAATTAGTAAGAGTGGCTTTTCTAAAAGAACAAAAGATAACAAGTGCTGGTGAGCATGTGGTGAAAGGTAACCCTTTTATTCTGTTGCTGGGAATGTAAAGTAGCACAGCTATTGTGGACAACAGTAATAGAGGTTCTTCAAGAAATTACAAATAGATCTGCCATATGACCTAGCAATTCCACTGCTATGTGTACATACAAAAAAAAAAAGAAAGAAAGATTGGGATCAGTAGGTCAAAAAGATGTCTGTACTCTCATGCTCATTGCAGAATTATTTATAGTAGTCAAGGTATGGAATTTCAGGATCTATCAATGATAAATAAAGAAAAATGTGATATGTATGTATAATGGAATACTCTTCAGACTTAAAAAAGAAGGAAAGGCTCTCAGTTGTGATAATGTGGATGAATTGAGAGGACATTATATTAACTAAAATAAGCCAGGCATAGAAATACAAATGCTGCATGATCTTGCTTATATGTGGAATTAAAAAAAATATATTGAACACATAGAAGCAACAAGTAGAAAGGTAGCTACCAGGGATGAGGGGGTTGTGGTGTTTGGAGAATTGGGGAGATATGATATTACAGGATACACAGTTTCAGTTAGACAGGAAGAATAATTTTTGGAGATCTGTGCAGCATGGCTAAGCATAGTTAATAATTATGTGCACTTAAAGATTCCACTTTAAAATTGTAGAAAAAGAAAGGTAAGGTGATATATATATATATATATATATATATATATATATNATATATATACACATACATGCATATACATACATATCAGTTAGTTTGATTTAATCATTCTACAATGTATGCATATATTAAAACATCACTTTGTATACTGTAGTGTATATACCTTTCATTTGTCAATTTAAAAAATTACAAAGTGTCAAAGATATAACAGTGAAAAAAAAAAGAAAAAAAGGAAAACATTTCCTGCCTCTGTGGAATACTTAGTGTTGGGAAGACAGACAAAATGAGTATACGATAAGTGTGGATAATGATAAATTCAGTAGGGAAGGATAAAGCAAGTTAAGGCGGATAGAGGGATGGGGAAAGGTAATGTTTAATGTTTTATGTAGGGTAGGGGAATTCACTGATAGGGTAAAATTTTAAATAAAGTCCTGTAAGGAAATGAGTTTGTACATCATGAATAATTACCTAGTGGGACATCTCTGGGTCAACAGGTTGAGAAAAAGGAAACATCAAATATCCAGACTGAAGGAATAATTATATTTGGCACCGTCAAAGAAAATTTGCACCAGGCAAAGTTAAATGGGTACGGAAGATTTTATTTTAAGGCTTCTTAAATGGGAGAAAGATCAAACTCAACTCCACAAAGCATTGAAGAGTTTTAAGTGCTGGGGTGGTGGAATGACACGCCATGGGTATCTGTTAATTGGCTTGATCCAAAGAAAAAGTAAACTCTTGTTTCTCAGTGAAGGAGACAGTGCTACAACTGGAAAGAGAAAGTGAGGCTCCCACCCTCTCACAGAAACTGGGAGAAATGGGCTATAATTTTTCTTGATGATTACATTTCAAAGGCAGGGTCCTAGGTCCTTGAGAAAGACATTCCAGGATTGTAAAACTGACGAGAAGCTTTTAAAAAGATTTATGTCTCAAAGAGGCAGAAAAAGAATTTACAGTGACAAATGTTCTAAAATAAATGCTCTAAGAAAATAGAAGTCGGGGTCTGGTGGCAGGACAAAGTTTGTTTAAAGTTTTAGACAAGCTCAGGGCAATTTAAGGCCTACTTGCTCAGTGTCTTGTCCTAAGAAATAACCAAGGGGTTGGTGTGGCAAATAAGAGAGAGAAAAAGAGAAAGAGGTGGGGGGTGGTGGAGGAGGGAGTATTATAACAGATGAGGTCAGGAGGTGGGGCATGGAGGTAGGGCAGCTAGGGATTGGCAGGCCAGCTCCTGATGTTAGGCTTTTCTCTTGAGTGTAGTGGGGAGGCATTTGAAAGCATTGAGCAGAGAAATGCTACAACCTATTTTCCATTTCTAAAGGACAGAGGCCAAGAGTGCCCATGTAGGAGGGGAGCTGTGGCCTCCAGACACCATTAAGATTAACACCATACATGTACTTTTTTTTTTTTTTTGCATTACAATTCTTAATACATATATATATATATATATATATATATATATATATATACCACAATTTTTCATCTCTGTTTGTATATAAGGTATTACGAAAACTTATGCTGTAAATGGGTAATAATGAGGGTAATACATTCCATTATTGTCATGTATGTAAAATATAATTAAAAAAAAAGATTACCACCATAACTCTGGTGAGAGAAGAGTGTCTTGGATTAAGATGGTGGTGATGGGGAGAAAAGAGACTGGATTCTGTTAGGTTTAATAGTAGGACTCACAGGCTTTCTCAAGAATTTGTAGGATGAGAGGAATAAAGAATGGATTAATAATGCCAAGGTTTGTAGTCTGAACAAATGGAAGTCTGGAGACTGTACGATGAGTATGGAGTTTGGGTTTGTATCACATTCAGTTTGATACTTCAAAGGGAATGCCTATGATAATTACTGGAAATGTTTCTATTTCTTTTAAAAGTTCATATTTTCAGAGTCACCAGACCTTTAATTTCCTATTCAGTTCTGAAAGTGCAATTATTTGTTACTGAACATAGACTTTTTTATTTTTGGTACTGGGGATCGAATCCATGAATGCATAACCACCAAGCCATATCCCCAGCCTTCTTAAATATTTTATCTAGAGACAGTGTCTTGCTAAGTTGCTTAGCCCTTGCTAAATTGCTGAGACTGTCTTTGTAGTTGTGGTCCTCCAGCCTCAGCCTCCTGAGCCCCTGGGATTACAGGTATGTGCCACCGTGACCGGCTTAAACATAGACTTTTTAAAAAAATCAGACACCAGTAATAAAAGAGCCAAACCCAGGAAGAAAGCTTGGAAATAAAATGTCAGAATGCAATGTGAAATCAGTGTGAAAGTGGTCAGAATCAGAATGAAAGTGCCAATCCTATCTCCCCAAAGAAAATACAGCTGGGAATTTATGAAGGAAGGGTTCTTACACATGAATGTTTAATAGTGACAATCAAATAAGACTCTGCTGAAACCATAAGCTTGTATAGAAGCCATCATGACCTTGTCCACGGTGACTTTCCACAACACCATCTGCCCAGCAACTGTCTGTTGAAGCTCAGACTGAGGCCCTTCGTATTATTAGCCATTGTGCCCAAGGATTGCTGTTAAAAAAATATTTGACATATTCTCATTTTTGTCTTTAAAAACTTCCCTATGCCTCAATGTTTTCAAATACACTGAGAGTTTGCTATGGCTTTCATACTTCCATTGCAATGCTATTCCCAAAAAATTATCATTACTGTTTGATAATTATTATTAATTACCATGAATCTCTCTCCTTTTTTTTTTTTTTTTGTTTTGTTTTAAATTTATGATTTAGGTTGACAGAAGTCAAAGAAAGCATCAGTGTTTTGAACACTAGAGGGCAGCACTGTCCCAGGAATGGTATAAGAATCTAGAAAACCTTTACAATAACACATTTTGTTGTTTGGGCACATTTGTTTCTAACTCACCGATGCTAGCAGTAGGAGTCTTCAGAAATGAAAATAAATAAAGCATAACCTTTTCATTGAAGACTTTTTATAGGAAGAAAAAATTTGGTTCATTTCATAAGGATCCAGAGAAGCTATAAAGTCGCTTGAGGGGCCTTCTATAGTATTTGTAAATAGAAGAGTAAAGACAGATGGTGCAGGGGACACTTGAGGCATATTTTCTTCTTGATGTCTGTGCTGAAATCATGCTGGCAGCAATGAATTGCTTTTGGGTAGAACAGAGAGCAGCCCTGGTTGCCCCAGTTCAAATTTGGTATTCCTCTGAAGGCCAGGCTGCATCTTTGCAGTTATGTGCCTCCTCAAAAAGGTGACATTGCTGCCCCAGGCCTTACTTAAATCAGTTGTAGCTGTTGGGGCCAGCAGGTCATGAATGCTTGAGTCAGGGATGATAATCTTCCTTCCGTCAGGGAATAGAGGAGTTTGGAAGAAATAAAATGAGAAAAGAAATGGGATACAAGGGAGGAAAGTGCAGAGTTGAAGCAAAACTAATAAAATTTTAGAGTCAGTAAAAAAAAAAAAGGATGGAAAAAAAGAAAGAAATATTTCTATATTTCTGTCAGAGTGACAGGGACATAGAATTGTATAAAACTGGTAGTATATTGATTTTTGTTAGAAAATGGGAAAGGTGCTGATATAGATACATTTAGCTGTCAGGAGTTAAAGAACTAGTTATAATTGGGGGTGAGGGGAATTATCTAGTGGAGAAATTTTATATGTTTTGATAAACTAGTTAAGAAGAGGCGTGTGTGTGTGTGTGTGTGTGTGTGTGAGAGAGAGAGAGAGAGAGAGAGAGAGAGAGAGAGAGAGGGAGGAAGAGAGAGAGAGAGATTCTCCAGATACTGTTTCAGCTTTATTCTTTGTTCAATTGTCAATTATATCCAGAAACGTATCCAACCAAGATGTTTCTTGACCATGGGATTTAAAAATGTGATGCTCACAGAATGACATTCTTATATTGATGACTACCTTATTTTGTCTGTGGAAGAGAGACCAGTATAAATATTGCTTTATATCTTTTTCTTTCTTTCCTTTTTTAAAATTATGATATTGGGGTTTGAACCCAGAGCTTCAGAATGCTATGCAACTGCTCCACCACTGAGCTACACCCCCAGCTACTAGCAAACATGTATTTATAGGGATACAGGACCTGTATCATCCTATGTACATAGACAGGACCTGTATACATCCCTGACTTAAGCGTTCATGACCTGCTGGCCCCAACAGCTACAATTATTACCTATTGCCCTGACCCTGCAGGTCAATGGGCTAAATGGACTAAAAATCTATCAAGACTAATTAGGCATATATGCTTAAAAAGCACCATAAATACAACTGATTCTTTGCACCTACCTGAAGGTCCCTTTTTCTCTTTATTTCATCCGCTTGTATGACCTATCATATTTCATTGCTCCTGTCAACCACAATTCCCTATCTTTTCTAGACTTCAGATTTAACTGGAACTTTGAGAGACTAAAGAGTTTTTCCCACATATTCTTTCTTACTGGGAGCATTAATGCCAGCCTTTCTTCTATCTCCCATCCTTCCTTTCCTTACTTTCTCTTTTTCTCCTTTTTTATTGCTCCCTCCCTCCCTCCCTTCCTTTCTCTTATTCTCTTCCTATCTTTTTTCTCTCTTTTCTCTCTCTTGTAGTCAGTGAATATTTATGAAGCTCACTCTTTGGTAGAAACCATGTAAAATGGAGAAGCTGCAGGGAACCTATGGGTCCTTTCCCCAATATGCTCAAGGATAGAGTAGGTGGAGTGTCATGAACACCAATCATCACAGAGATGTGCAATTTGTGTTCTGTTAAGGAAATTCATATTTCTCAAATATAAACCCAGGAAGGTAGAACACACATTATCATTCTCACTTTATACATGTGCAATAAGGACTAGAGGAGTCATATGATACATGTGAAAATACATAATTTTTAAGCAAGTTTCATGAAGTCATTTCTACTGCTATTTTCAAAATTGCTTGCTTCCATGTTAGTCTCACTTCTCATTATATTTTGTCATGTTTGTACTGGAGACATATCACTTCTTCATTACTCTTCTTTCACCTTTTCCTTGTTCTAGATCTCTCTCAACATTTTTACCCTTGTGACTTGTATAGCATGAATTGTTTTTTGTCTTATAATAAAGAATTATTTATTTGAATGCCTTCCCTTTCCCCCTTTCAAAGTATTCAATATAAAACGGAAATCTTTCAGTGGTTAAAATTAGTTTATTAGACTAGTTTACATCCCTTTAAAGAGTCCTTAACTTTGAAAGATGAGATACATTTTATACTCATTTTTAATTAATAAGACTTATTTTTACAGAAGTTTTAAGTTCATAGCAAAATTGAGCAGAAAGTAGTTAGTGTATAACTCCTGTCCCTACACACAGCATGCCTACACACAGAGTGGTAACCTTGTTAATATCAATAACTTACACTGACACATCATTATCCTCAGAAGTCACAAGTTTATATTAGGGTTCACTTAGTGTTGAGCATTCTATCAAGTTTTGGTGAAACTATAATGACATGTATCATCATTGTAGTATCATGCAAAATAGTTTCACTGCCCTAAACATCTTCCATGTTCTCTCTATTCATCTCTTCTCTCTGATAGCTCCTGGAAGCCACTTACCTTTACTGCTCCAATGGTTTTCCCTTTCCAGAGTGTCTTATAGGTGGAATCCTGTACCCTTTTCAGATCACGTACCCTTTTCAGCTTGGTAATATGCATTTAAGTTTCCCCGAGGTCTTCTTGTAGCTTGATAGTTCATTTCTTCTTAGCATTGAATGATATTCTATTGTCTGGCTGTACTAATTTATTGATTCAGTCACATACTGAAGGGTACCTTCATTTGTTTCAAATTTTGGAAAATATGCATAAAACTTCTCTTTTTAACTCCTTTGTGTAAATACCAAGGAGTGCTGTTGTTCAATAGTATCGTGTAAGTATTTTAATTTTTTACAAAGCCCCAAACTGTATTCAACAGGGGATTTACCATCTTGTATTCCCACGAGCAGGAATGAGAGTTTCTGTTTCTCTACATCCTTGCCATCAGTGATTTGGACCTGTCTTATTTTTAGTCTCTCTTTCTAAAAAAAAAAAAAAAAAGCTTCTTTAAACATTTCTTGCAACACAGTTCTACTGGGAACAAATTCTCTTACCTTTTACTCTTCTGAAAATGTCTTTATTTTAAAAATATTTTTGCAGCATTATTTATGTGTGATGTGGTTTGGTTATAAAGTGTCCCCCAAAAGCTCCTATGTTAATGCAAGAATATTCTGAGTTGAAATGACTGGATTATTAGAGCTGCAACCTAATCAGTTAATCCTAGTTTGAATAGACTAATTGGTATCTTTAGGTAGGAATGGTGGGACTAGAGGAAGTGGGTCACTGGTGGTGTGACCTGGAAGGTTTTATCCTTCTCTGTGGCCCCTTCCCCTTTCTGTCTGCAATCCCTGGCAATCATGAGTCATAAGCAGAGTAGTTTTTTTTTGTATCATGCCTTTCTGCCATGATGTTCTGCCTCTCCTTAGTCCCTTAGCCATTGACTTAGCTAACCATAGATTAAACCTCTAAAACTCTAAGCCAAAATAAACTTTTCCTCTCCTCTAAGTTATTCTTGGGTATTTTGATCACAATGATGAAAACTTAACATAACATGGTAAAAATTTTAATATACACTTTTTACTTGAATGGTTTCTAAGAAATAAGATGTATTTCCTATCTTTGATTTTGTACAGGTAGGGTGTTTTTCCTCTGGTTTCTTTCAAGATGTTATTTTATTTTTTCTGAAGTTTGAAAATGATATGCCTAGGTATAGGCTTTTTGGCATTTATTCTGCTTGATGTTCTTTAGATCTGTGGCTAGGTGTTTAACAGTAATTTGAGGAAACTCTCTTTCTTTCTTTCTTTCTTTATTTCTAACTTGAAGAATAGAGTTTTATTTGGCTCACAGTTCTGGAGGCTGGGAAGTCCAAGAGCACTCTCTGTCATTATTGCCTTGGATATTGATTCTTTATTTTTCTGTCTTTCATCTTTTCTGGTGTTCCTTTATGCATATGTGATCCCTTCTGTAGTTATTCCACACTTTTTGGATATTCTGTTCTGTTTTCTCACACCATCTTGTTTTTTCATTATACTTTCTAGTTTGGGAAATATCTATGGACATATCCTCAATCTCAAGAGATCCTTTCCCACCTGCATTCAGTTTACTAATGGGTTAAAAAAAATGCATTCTTCATTTCTGTTGCATCCTTTTTGATCTCTAGCATTTCTGTTTGGTTGCTTGTTAGAATTCCATGTTTCTTCTTACATTTCCCATCTGTTCTCAGATGCTTTTTTGGAACCTTTAGCATTATTTATCATATTTTAAATTCTTTGTCTGATAGTTTGAGAATACCTGCTATATCAGACTCTGGTTCTAATTCTTGCTCAGTTTTTTCAAACTCCATGTTTTTTCCTCTTAGTATGCCTTATAATTTTTTTTTTGCTGAAAGGTGGAAATTATGTAATGGATAAAAGGAACTGTGGTATAGGGCCTTTAGTAACATAAGGTAGGGTGTGTTGAGGAGAGGATGCATTCTCTAGTGCTATGATTAAGTCTCTGCCGGGTCAGGTCTGTGCTCGTAGACTGTGAACTTTGTCAGTGTTTCTCAGACCAATCCACTCCATTGGTTGGGAAGGCATAGATAAAGAAAGCTAGAGTTAGATATTGTCCTTTCTTCAAATAGGTTAGGCCATGGTAAAACCTTAGCAAATTAGTCTCTGCTCAAATAGTTTCTCCTGAGCGCAAGTCTTATTAAGAAGAGTAGAATGTTCTGGAATATTTCAAAGTGGTTATCTTTTTCTCTCCCCCTGCCAAAACACATTTTGGTAAAGCTCTAGGAGGTAAAACTCACAAAATTGTGGGCTTGCCTATGCCTAGGTCCTCCCAGAGAGCTTAACCCTTACCATTGTTTGTGCACAACCTCTAGCAATTTCTCAGTCATGGTTAGGGTTTTCCTGCCCTGTCGCTGGTTACTGAGGTGAGTTCTGCTTGTGAGTTTCTGCCCTGGTGAATTGTGATTCTCGATATCCATCTGTCTAACTCTCCAGTTTTGGTGGCTGCACTTAGCCAGGTGACCTCACTTCTCTGAGAGATTTAAGAAGAGTTGTTGATTTTTCATTTTGTTCAGCTTTTTACTTGTTGTTAGAATAGAATGGTGACATGTAAGTTTTCTCACATGTGAGATCAGAAGCTAGGAGTCAGGTTTTTTTTTTAAATTTTATTTTTTAAAATTTATTTATTTATTTATTATTATTGCATTACAATTATTAAGGAGTCAGTTTATATTAATTGACAGAATAGAGAAGCAGAATAACAACAGTAGTGGGATTATTGTATAACAGTATCACTACACACTTTTCACTACAGTGGTCTAGGTTTCCCATTAAGAGTGAGTAAACTATAGTACATTTTCTTTAACTTGCTTTTGTAATTTTTCCATCTTCTGATAATATTTAATCTTTGTAAATTCTAATTTCAAATGATGATCAACATTGTGTTTTAATTTTAATATTCAAATGTACTCAGAAATATTAAAAATGTACTCCTGAAGTAAAACAATCGTTCTTCAAATTATAATATTGAAAAATTTTGTCAAATCATTTCATGAAATTCTACATTTTAAGATTTCCTTAGAGGGATGGGGGTAAAACTCAATGATGGAACCCTTCGGTTTCATCCCCAGCACTGCCAAAAAAACCCCCAAAAGAAACAAAAAACCCTCCTCAGAGGACTGAAAAATTCACTGTAGTCCATTAAAGACTCTGAGGAGCTATAAAGAAACTTGTTTACCAGAACACAATGAAATCAGTTAACAAACAACCTCTCTATTTTCCTGAATAACAAATGTTAATGTCTTATGTCAACATATGGCCTACAACAACCTTCTAGATCCTGTTGGTAGTTCTTTCATTGATCCAATCATTCAATAGTTACTTACTGAACAAACCTAGTTTCTTGGAAGAGGATAAGAGACTTGGAATTTCTCTCTTATATATATTTATCTCTCTTCCCACAGAATAAGGCTATTGTCACATTTGCCTCCAGAAGAAAGACCCCACTCAGGAACACTCATATATACAGTGGGAAGAAGTGGGGGTGCTGAGCTTTAGAGCTATTTCTGAATATTCTCTAGACATACCTCACATCAAATGCGAGGAGGAATAATAACTGTCATAGACTGAATGCTCTATTGTGTATTTTCTGATTTCGTGAAAAAAGTTAATTGGAAAAATTTGTATAAAATATCCCCAAAACATAAGTTCATAACCAAATGGAATTTTTGCACCCTGCCTTCCCAGGGGATATTTGGCAAAGTCTGGAAATGCTGTGATTATCACAGGGAAGTGCTGCAGCCTCTAGTTGGTGGAGGATATTGCTGGGCATCCTAAAATCCACAGTCTCCACCTCATGGAAGAGATATTTGGTCCTAACTTTCAGTAATACTGAAGTTGAGACACTCTATTGCAAAGAAAAAGAGGAAAAAAGAAGCTTTATGTAGGCCTGGATCGTTAGGCCTGGGATGCCTATATTTCTATAAACATTGAGCCTGGTAAACAGACAATAGAAGAAAGAACTTCCTGAAGTTCCACTTTATAATTGCAAGGTTTTTTTTTTTTTTCTCATTTTGGAATGGTCTTCATTTAAGAATTTTGTTTTTATTCTTTATGCTTCCATTCTGGTATTTATGGACATGCTTATATATTCCTTTTCTTTCTTCTTCTTTTTTTTCCCCCAAACTTTGAGTGTCCTTGTGTTCTACAATGTGCCTGTGATCTCAGATTTTGAGAGAATGTCTGCTGGGCTGAGCTCTCCTCCTTCTTCAGAACTGGACTCATAGAACAGTCAGTTAATGAGAACCTGCGCTGAGGCTTGAAATCATGCTTCTCAATGTGAAAACTACTTATGAAATCTGACCAACAGTTCTTTCTCTACTGTGCTACTACAGTACAGAAGGGTCTATTCAAAGAACAAGATATAAAGAAAACCATGAACAAAATCAGCGGTATATGGCAAGGTCCATATTAAGCAACCTGACTTCTAGACCTTCCTGCTATGCACGTCTCGGTGGGTAACCTTGGACAACTGACCCAGTCTGTCTTATTGCCTTAGTCAGGGGGATAATGAGGTGCTTATCTCATAGGGCAGCTATATGAACTGTTGGCACAGCTCTGGTATACCGGAAGCTTTAAATAAATGTTAACTGTCCTTAATTCTCTCTCTCTCTCTCTTTTTTGCCCTCTATTTATTTATCAAATATTATCAGGCTCCTATTACATGGCCAAGTTCTATGTTAGACACTGGAGATTAAGTAGTGAGCCAAAACAAACTGGTCCTTGCTCTTAGGAAGCTTACAGTTGAGGCATGTGAAAGGTACACATTACAGAAGTTCACATATCATATTTTTGTGGGAGCTGTAACACAACTGAGAGAAGTGACCCCCTCTGGATCTCGAGGGGCCCTCGAAAGATCTTGGTCACTGGCTGAGAAGCTGTCTGGATCTCTGCCTTGTGACAGCTCTTCTTTCACTTTCAACATTGAAACCTGGTCACTGCTGTTCCTATAGCAAGGCACTGCAGGTTCTGACTGTTCCAGATGAAGGAATAATTTGTACATGGTTTGACAAGGGGACAAAACAGGAATGAGTCATGTTCTTTTAAATTCCTCTCTCTCTCTTTCTGTCTTCAGAATTTAAGTCTGCTACTTGCTAGATTTTTATTTTTCCGTTAGAGAGTAGAAACAATGCCACTGTCTCTTAGTATCCTGAGTGAGAAAAAAAAAAAAAAGAAAAAGAAAAGATTGTTCTTGGATCTTATTACCACTAATCAGCCAAAATATAAAAGACAGGGCTGGGTATTTTGAGGACCTGGGATACATTCTGTCCTTGGATGCAGCTGTCAGGGAATATCTAGGGAGTAAGACTGTTTGCTTGTGTCTCCCTTTTTTGTCAAAAATGAGTGGAGGTTTGGAGGAAGTTTACATTCCTCAGACCCTGGAAGAAAGGAAGGGACCTTATCAGCAGAGAGCTAAGAAGTCAGTGAAGAAAATGTCTGATTGTTTCTTAATATTATCCTGGATGAAGGATAAAAGATACTTGTCAAAGACCCTTTGCCTGACCTCTGTTAATGGTCTCATTATTTGTCTTATAACTTTAGAAAATGTTCAATCCATCTTCAGGGCCTGTGGCAGACTTTTAGCCATTCTCTGAAATCCATTCTCCCTTTCTTTCCCAGCATAAAACTAGACTACATTTAATAGCCTCCTTTGAAATTAGGTGAGGCCATGTGACTGAGCTCTAGGCCAAGGAAGTGACCAGAGTGATGGATGCACTTCTAGGCCTGGCACATAAAATGCCCTAAGTTGCTCCTTCATGCTCTCTCTCTTTTACGGCTGAATAGGATCATAAGCCCCAGGATGAATCTAGAAACCACGTATTTTGAAGATGGCAGAATCTTTGTAAGTCTGGGTCTTTGAATAATTATATGAAACTACCACCAACCCTATTCCAACAGGAGACATTTCTTTGGGATTCTTACAAGAGGAATAAATATACTTCTTGTTGCTGACCATTGAATTTTGAAGGTTTGTTATTACAGAAGACTCACACTAGTTCATGTAAAGCCTGATGAAAAGAAGGAACTCAGCCATGATTATGGAATGATGTCAAAACATATATGAACTAGAAGAATTCTCTCAGAGGAAATGATGATTGAGCTGTTATTATTATTGCTATTAATGTCTGTTACTATAGAGTAGTTCTAAAATATTTCTGCATTCACACATAGGAATGGATTGCTAATCAGATCCACAGGATTCAGAGACCTTATCCAGTAGCAGTATTTGCTGCATGATTCTTGAGGACAAAAGTCATCAGAAGGCTCAAATTTGAAATGTGTCTGGGTCATCAAGCATCTTTCTCAAAGACCTTCCTTTCCAAGTCTCATATGCCCTTCTGGCCAGAGCATATGAGTTCTCCAGATTTGGTTTACAGATGCCTCAGACAGTGAAGAGTGCTATCATTACAAAGCATCCTCATTTTCCATCCCAGAGAATATGCTGTATGGTATGTAGTGAGACCCTACATTCTGGGTCGGTCTCACTATGGGTGATCCTTATCCAGCGATTTCAGGGATATTTACAATGGTATTTCAGAGGTAAAAATCTCTTCTTAGCATTTATTAATAGTCTGTTTACACAGAGATCTGGCTGACACTGGGTTTAACCTGAGGCCTCTGGTTCTTTCCTTTTTATTTCAGGGCATTCCCCCATGAGGGAGGGAAATGGATCCCAGCCCAGATGTTTTAACTCTTTCCTTACACTTTTATAACTCCATTATCAGAGAAACGGGTAGATCAATAATGTTTTATGTACACTGACAAAGACTTGTTTGGATAAGGTTAAAAGAAAAATGCTTTAGAGTAGGGGTGCATTTATTAAGCTCTATTCTTTGTGCTAAGGAAATTAAAGCCCAGAGGTAACTTAGGGTCGACAAACTCACACAGGTAATGAGTGGGCTAACTGGGGCCACTGGACTGAACCAGAATCTAGATCTTGTAATTCTGAGTCCAAAATTATTCCCTCTAACTCAAGCTGTCTCCCACGTCAGTGAAGTGCTGTCCTCTGGCCAGACTTTGTCCTTTTCTGAGATTTATCTATTTATGTTTATTGTGTATGCATTTGAAGAAAGATCATGTGGTGATTAGTAAGACAAACCAGAAGTTTATTAATCCCTCCTCCAATCCCGAGTCTTAAATTTTAGCTTGGTCTACTTTGAAGACCTACTGTTGAACAAACTGGTGTCCCTAAGAGCTAAAACTTAATGAGTGAACCAAAGGAAATGAGCTTAGGTTTCCTGATCTTTCTGCCAACTTTAACAAGTGAAAATAATAGGTAGAATTGTATATGTGTGTGTGTGTGTGTGTGTGTGTGTGTGATATACAAGTCAATTTTTGAAATTTATAAAAAAGTCATGGGAATTACAATAATCAAGATAGTATGCATGAAATTGCCTCCCAACTTTCTATGCTGAAATTTTTGAGGACAGATTTCTGTCTGTTTATGCATTTTTGTATCCCAAACAGCTGGCAACATGCCGGGCTTATATCATCAGGCTTTCAATCAACTTTTGGAGTGTTGGAATCCTCTTAGTTCTCCTGATGTATATCCATGAGTTCTCTCTCACACGACTAGGCAAAAGTCAGTCATTGGTGCCTACTGTGTCCATTTACAAAGGAAATGGCTTAACAAGCACTTAGCAGGAAGTGTTTTTCACATATTTGCTAAAGGCTTGAGTATAAATGAACCCCTGGGTTTCTGAAAATATTACCTAATAAGTCTTTTAGAATCTAATAATAAAAATTTAAAAAATTACTTTTGTATTATATTATAAATGGTTTTTCTCAAGATATTTTTTTCCATTTAATTTCTATAACCATTTGAAGTAAGAATGTTCCCCAAAAGCTCCTGTTTTGAAGGCTTGGTCCCCATTACAACAATGTTCAGAGTTGGGCTTTGAGGAAAGGGTTCTGACACCATGAGTGGATTAATCAATTGTTAGCTGAAATCAATACTGGGAGGTTGTAGAAACTACAGGCAGGTGGATCTTTATTGGAGGTCACTTAGGTGAGCTTTTGGTGACTATATCTTGTCCTTGGCCCCTTCCCCTCTGCTTCATGGCTGCCACACCCTGAACAGCTTTCCTCTACCATGGTCTTCTTCAATGACATTCTTCCCTACTTCAGGCCCATAGCAATTGATCTAGCTGACCACACACTGAAACCTCCGAAACTGTAAAAGCCAAATTAAAACTTTATTCCTCTAAGTTGTTTATCTCAGAAATTTTGGTGAGGAAAAGGTAACACACACGAGAAAACCATAATCTGGATACATCAGTTTACTTATTCCATGATATACTTTGTACCGTACAAAATTCTGGCATTGAAATGCTAATTTGTAGATTATTTCAAATAAAGTAATACATAGAGATAATTTTATTGTTAAAATTTAAAGTTATAATTGCTCATTGTATTGGAAATTTAAAAAAATACGATGACAGAACAAAAATTACCTCTAATCTCTCAATGTTGTTCAAATATTTCAGAATGTCTTCTCTGTATATGTGTATGTTTTTGCAGTTAAAAATCTTATATTTAGGGCTGGGGATGTGGCTCAAGTGGTAGCGCGCTCGCGTGGCATGCGTGCGACCCAGGTTCGATCCTCAGCACCACATACAAACAAAGATGTTGTGTCCGCCGAAAACTAAAAAAATAAATAAATATTTAAAAAATTATCTCTCTCTCTCTCTAAAAAAAAAATCTTATATTTAATTTTGTATTTAGTCTTTTTACTTATGTAACATACCAGTTTGAAACCTTTGGATAGAGCTAGACAATTAAGTTTCATTACCATGGGTCCTGGAATAATAATGACTAGATTGTTATAGGTGACTGGTGAGCAGGAACACTTTGCATTTCAGAGTTAATTGCTATCACCATATGGTGCAGCTTACTATGCATCAGGCATTAGTCCAAAATTTTTACATGCATTAATTCACTTAATGCTCATATCACTTGTATAAGGTACATGCTGTTACAGTCACCATTTTGCAAATATAAAGACAGTCATATTCACAAAGAGATTAATGTCTTTCCAAAGTTCACGTAGCTTCTAAGTAAAGGGGCTGGAAATCGAATCTGAGCTGTTTGAATTTATAATTCTTTGTAGTTACTATACCCAAGCCCCTCTCAGAGTTCTAACTGTCTTCTTGGAGGGTGTTCTTAGGAACAAATAGTCATATGGATGCCTAAAAACCTTAGTATTACAAAGGCTTTGAAAACTTAAGTGAGGATCACCTGTGGCCCAGCATATAGTAGAGAAAGTGGTGCTGCCAGCTGAAAGTCATGGTTAGGGAGCTCAGAAAGAGGGACTTAGATAAACATGGGGAAAGACTAAATATTCTGCACAGCATCCTTGTATGGCAGGAAAGACAAACTTTAAGTATGGCAACTGCAGACTGGTAGACACTAAATCCCTCCCCACCCTGGGAAAGGAAGTCTGACTCAAGCTATTTTAAAACTTCATAGAGCTCTGAAGGATCTTAGGAGAGGTCAAGGAATGGGATCAAGGCAAGAGAAGCAGCTTTAATACAAGAGTGTGTTAATAAACCTTTTGCCAATATGTTAAATAAGAGCTCAAGTCAGTTCTAATTTGAGCTATCAATAAATACGATGGACCAAAAAAAAAAAATCTATTGCACTATGAAACCATTGTCCTGACGCTGGATATTTAATTAACATAGATAATGCTGTAATAAATATGTTCCAAGTTGTACATTGTACAGCAAAAGTTTTATAAGATAGTATGTAACTCCTCATTCATAATGTTGAACAATAGAAACCTCATAAACAAATTATAAACTGTCTGATTTGATTTATATGATGTCTAGAAACAGGCAACATTTGTTCCTATCAATGAAAGTAGAATGGGGTGACTTGTGCCTGTAATAGATTCTGAAGGGGAAAAGAGGCCCTTCTAGGAGTGTTACAAGTGTTCCGTGTCTTGATCTGGGTGGTATTTACAAGGCCACACACAAATGTAAAAGGGTATCAAGCTCTGCACTCAATACTGAGGCCCTTAACTGTTAGAATATTATACCTAACACATAAAGAGATGAGTAACCAAATAGAGGTCAGATATCCAGGAATGATCAATTTATTTATTCATTGTATTTATAATGTACAACTTGATATTTTGAAATGTGTGTGCATTTTGGAATGACTAAATCAAGAAAATTAACACATGCATTACCTCACTTTGTGTCAAGAACACTGAAAATTGATTGCTTAGTAATTTTCAAAATACAACATGTTGTTAACTGTAGTCATCATGTTGTTTTGTAGGTCTATTGAACTTAGTCCTCCTGCCTAAGTGAAATTCTGTGTCCTTTGACCAGCATTGTCCCCAATCCTCCCCCTTCTCGCAGCCTCTGGTAAATCATTCTCTACTTTCTAGTTCTATGAGTTCAACTTTATAAGGAAGATCATGTGGAATTTGTCTTGCTGCATGTGGCTTGATTCACTTAGCATAATGTCCTTTGAGTTCATTCCTATTGTCATAAATTTCATCTTTTTATGGATAAATAGTATTCTATTGTGTGTATATGCCACATTTTCTTTATCCATTGATGGATACTACATAAATATAGAATATACTATATAAATATCTTGGCTATTGTGATTGAATAATGCTGCATTTAACACAATAGCACAGATACATCTCTTGACATATTGTTTTCATTTTCTTTGGATATATACCCAGTAGTGGGAATGCTGGGTCATATGCTAGTGTTGTTTTTAATTTTTTGAGGTACTTCCACACCACTTTCCATAACAGCAGGACCTCCCTTGTTGCTCAACATAAAAGAATTTTCTTCTTATGTTTTCTTGTAGATCTTATGGATGGAGTATCTAGATCAAGGGTTTCCATGCTAAAACCTGTGGGCCACATCTGGCCTGCCACCTATTTTTGTAAATACAAATTTTGATGAAAAACAGCCATACTTTGTTTATTGTGTACATGACTTTAAGCTAGACTGACAGAGTCAAATAGTGTGGTAGAAATGATGACTCACAAAGTCTGAAATATTCATTATGGAGCTCTTTATCCTACCTGTTACATGGTCTAGGTGACCTTTGAGTCTCT
This sequence comes from Marmota marmota marmota, assembly GCF_001458135.2. Lineage (NCBI taxonomy): Eukaryota > Metazoa > Chordata > Mammalia > Rodentia > Sciuridae > Marmota > Marmota marmota. The sequence goes on from NW_025999853.1 coordinate 21,936,466, forward strand.
TCCAATATCGGGATTTTATGATTGTGTAGATTTGGAGTCCAGGTAATTTTTCTCTGGATACTTCTATAATGCCGATAACTCTTAAGATTTATTTTTGTCAAGATAAATTAATTACCAGGACCATTGCCCTTTTTATCTTGGTCTTAAAGCTTCATTTTATATTTCCATTATTAAAAATTAAAATGAAACAGAAGTGATTTTAATATAATCATGTCCAAAATACTGTCACTGGTTTGGGTTGAAACTTATGCTGTGACTCAATGAAAGCTGTCTTTTTGGGTCCTGGAAGGATGACATTGAAATCCATAACAATAGAAGGATATGAAACCAGAATTTTATTCCTATCAAGTTTTCTGATATAATGTAAGTAAAGGAAAAAAAAATGGGATAGAAATCACCTTGAAAAACCTCCCAGATCCACCTCTGCAATGTTCCAAGTATGAAAGTTGGCTAATACTTAATATTTCTTACTCTGAGGTTGCAGATACCTGCTGCTTGATTTAGGCATTAGAAAAGCCATCAGCTCTCTCTGTGATGAAATTTCTTCAGAATAAACAACCCCATAAGCCTAGCACTCCTCCTCTTTGATTGTATTACTCACCCCTCCAGCTTTCCTCTACTCTTTGGTAGCTTCCTAGGGGTTTCTCAGCATCTATTCCTGGCTTATGATATTAATGATGTCAATAGGCAGGCCCCAGAGAGTACACTTTTAAGAAAGCTATACAATTGCAATCTTAGTATAACTCTCCTGAGATTCTTGAGATTTTTAATTTTGTTTGCCTCTTTTTCTCTTTGCCCAGTAGAGCTATAATTTGCCATTTCTTGCTGCTACTTACATTTTCTCTCCTACTGACACTGGGAATTAAGATTGTTATTAAGTTACCCTTCTATTCCTTTGGAGCAAAGCTGTCTTTATACATTGTAGGTAGAGTCTCTCCAGGAACCTGCTGTTGGTAATACACAATTCAGGAGCTATAGCAGAAACCACATAATTCCTTTGTGGTCATTTCAGACATACTGAATGCCATCAAGGTACTGTGCATACAATGCAGAAGCTTCCTACCCTCTACAAGCTTACAATATTGGTCTATTAAGATATATAAGCTCCACAGAAAACACAAAGCACTTTAGTGATGGCAACAATATAACAGGCTCTAAAAACCGAGTCTGAAAATGCTTCACTAAAAGCATTTGAAAAAGTACTTCTATAGCTTTGGAACTGTGACCCACATCTCCCATCAGCTCTATTAGAGCTCTCCCCAAAAGTTTGAAATTCGTGTGGAATTCAGGGAGAGTCTGGTTATTTGTTATTCAGTCATGTTTCTTGTGACCTTTGGCAAGATAAGTTCTACAATGACGTACTTCTCTGTAGAAGGGGGCTATTCAGTTAGTGCTGCTATCTCTGATCTCATAGTCGGGGTCTCATGGGGCTTCAACCCACACTTTTGAAAAAGGTGTGTGTGTCAGCCAACTCTATCACTATAACAAATACCTAAAATGATCAACTTGAAAAGAGAAAAGGTTTGTTTTGACTCACAGTTTTGAAGCTTTCAGTCTATAGTTTATTGGCTCATTGCCTTTGGACATGTTGAGAGTCAGGGCATCATAGCAGAAGGGCATGGCAGAGGAAGCTGCTCACCTTATAGTGACCAGAAAGCAAACAGACAGAGGAAGGGGGTGGAGTCCCACTGTTCCCTTTAAGGCACACCTCCAGTGAGCTAACTCTGAAAGGTCCCACCACCTCCTAATAGTGCCATGGTCTGGTAACAAAGCCTTTAACACAGTGTTTTTTTTGGGGGCGGGGCAACAAAACCATAGCAAAGTACCATTCAGATGATGCTGATATCAATGAAGACAGTCTATGAGTGATGGAAAACTGAAATGGGATTCGGTTTCTGCCATGGGAAGAAATTGCCTCTGCCAGGATTGAAATGTGTTGCTGGATGGATGCTCTCAAGGAAGGAGCATATCTTCCTCCTAGCTCAGTCATCTATCTTCATATAGGAAGAAAGCACCTTGCTGGAGTGAAAGAAGCTCTTTGATACAATATCTCAGGAACCACAGCAGCCAGAATGCCCATCAGAAGCCAACAGAGAACAACAGGGAAGAGCAAGTTCATTTTGCTTCTTCCATGTTTGCAGTCTTCTCTTCCATTCTTCATTGTTAAGACTGACTGTGGCAGCAGTTGTGTGAAGGAAAGTGGTTTGCTGAGTCCCAACAAAAAGCAGAGTTGGAAAAGATACAATTGGAGCTGATAGACTCATACCTTAATAAGTGGCATAATTGATTATAATGAAATGATAATGGGCATTAAGGAATATATGATACTTCTCAGATGTGAAGTAGACCATTAGTCTATCCATGTATGAAGTAGAGGGGAATAGAGGGGGAAAGATATAGGAGGAAGTTGTAGCTATGTGATAGGCATTGACTTCCTTTTCAATGTGTGCACTCTTGCAGGTTAGCTAGGCATGCTTTGAATATGCAGGGAATTAAAGTAAATAAGGAGAGGCAATCATTCCATACAAGTTGATTCCATCTCCCAAACATCATAGAGTTCCTCTGTTTGCCCTGTGCCTCTCACCACTGTAATACTCTGAGTGGAACATGATACATAAAATACCTAGAATAAGCAGAACACCTTTGATTAAGAAAGGCATGGTGAACATATGCTTGTAATTCTCCTCCATGCATGGAAGCCTCAACATGGTTTCTGTTTATTTTACAGGCCTAAATGTTATGCAGTTGGCTGTCATCTGGTATGTCAGTTGGTGTAGCACACAAATGACTCTGCTTTCTCATTTCCCACAGACGGTATTTATAATGGCATGATTATGTGTCCAGAATTCAAGCTAAGAAAGAAAGAAAAAAATTATGAGTTGAGTTCTGTAGCTTTAGATGTTATTGAGATTAGGAGTACCAATTTCACTGGTAAGTATTTTTTGCTACAGATAATATGAAGAAACCATTGTGTACTGTACTAGGGGTAAATACAAAGAGAAGTAATGCGTAATCAACCCAACAGACCAAGCTTATTTTAAATTCTGGGAAATTTCTGAAATATTTGAAGGAAATAATGTACTGTGAAAAGTAAAAAGAATGAATAACCAAGTTAGTTACAACATACTAGATTCATTTGTCAGTGTTACAGGATAAGGGATTGCAACTCTTGATTTCATTGTGATTTCCATAGTTTTGTGATACTATGAAATGATATGACAGCAGGAACTGATTATTAAATATATTTATCTTCAAAATTTTCTTTCCTTTCAATCAGCAGTTTATTCAGATTATTGTTATTTTATTCTTCTCACGTCCTTAGAATAAAATTGGCTATATATATATATATCTTTAAGAACTTCCAAGGTGATAAAACTGAATGCATCTTCTACTTCTGATACTTATGAGTGAGATATCTTAGGTAAAACATTTGAATAGGTCTGAGCTTCAGTTTTTTTCTAAAACTGCAATGAGAAAAAGCTTAGAATGATTACTTGGATGCACTGACTTGCCCTTATGTTCCAACAAAAAATTAGCCATTATTATTGTTAGATACCATTATTATATAACTCAAATATCATACTTATTAATAGTATAATTAACAACATAAAAATTGTTATATTTTGTTAGCTATATTTATTATTTCTTTATATCTAATTTACACTAGTAGACTAAAAGCATCACTTGTCTTCCTTGCCCATATGTCTTGCCTGAAGGAGTAGCAAGCTGGAGAAAATAAAACTCTAATAAGGGAAGTGAGCAGGAAGCTGTTTGGCAGCTGCTCTGCATAGTGCCAACATGCCAGTGGGCAGCATTCTGTCTCCGGTTTGAACTCACCTGCTGGGTGGTGCTCATGTGGGCCAATTGAGTTTGCATGTCTGATCTAACACATTTGTGATCAGGAATGCATTTAAAATTCAAATTTCCATCATCCAACCGTGCCAATGCCAGTGAAATAACCATTTGAATTTTTTGATATTAACAATGATATGGGAAACGAATTTAGAATGGCACCTGATTTACGACTGTGGGGGGGCACTTTGCAATCTATTGTTGGAACAACACTTGTGAATTTGAACTTTTAGCACTAAAGATAACAAAAGATTCCTAATTTAGTTCTATTAAATACCCAGGATACTGCTAAAGCTTTATGGGATTTTTGTGAATGATTTAAAGAGGTTTTTGCTGTTTCTGAATAATAATAATACACTTGGGAAATATAAAGGAAGAGTAGAAAGCAGACACCTACAACAATGCAGTAAGGTGGAAATAATTTGGAAAAACTTTTCAAGATTTTGGCTGAATTACTTAAAGTAATTGCTAATCTATGTCCTGAAATGTCACATAACTGTGACATGTCAAAGAAATGTACTTGGTTTTAACCACTTACAAGTGAAGTTCCAGGGCTCTAGCATCTGTCCATGTGCTAAGATTGGGACTCCTGTCTGCTATTGGTGCTGCTGGGAAAGGATGTCATTTTTTGAGTGACTTTTCTTGGTGATTAAAGAATGTCTTCACACCTACAGTCCAGAGGTCCTGCCTGTATGGGTGGAATTTTCCTTCTTAGTCTATTTTTCTACTTATAGTAGTTATTTATAATCATTGTGTGGTACTTTAGACAGTTTTTCTATAATCCCAGAATTTACTGGGCAAATTAGGAAATTTTAGATGTTTCTGGTATGCAGTTTAGTAAACAGATGCAGGTTCATTATGATTCAATTATAATTGTAATTGATGTAAATACAGTAACCTTATTCAAGCACTTGATTGAGATTCAAAATTGTCTCTTTATTTCCATTTCTATTGACGTTTTCTTGACTCCCTGTAGTAGACAGATCTTAAGATACATCTACCACCCCAGTCATATTGGGCAACTGCATGTGGCAAGGAACCCGCTGGTAGCTTCTGGGAGCTGAGCATGGCCTCTGGTAAGAGTCAGCAAAAACTGAAACTCTTAGTTCTACACCTAAAGGGATTTAAGACTGCCAGTAACTTTGAACGTGGGAAGCAATTTCTTCCCTAGAGCAGCTTCCAAAGGTGAATGCAGCCCTGGTTGAAATTTTGATTGCCACCACATAAGAACCTAAATGAGCTAAGCCATGTTTAGACTCCAGACACACAGAAACAGATGTATGTTGCTTCAAGTCAATAAATTTGTGGAAATATTACATAGCAAAAGAATGATGTCTATCATCATCTAGGTGTCTATCATCAGAAGCTGAATTACTACCCCAGCTTGCCAGCTGATCTCTTTCACTATACATTTGACCCTACACTAATTGAATCTCCCCTCCCAGTTACTCCTCCTCCTAGAATACGAATCTGCTTATGTCACAGCCTTGCTTAAATACCTTCCAGTGACGATGCACCTCCTGAATACCCTTCATTATCTTTCCTGTGGAACTCTGTGGTCCTCACACCCCATGGAACAACTTTTTTCAGTCTTTGCACATGCTTCATTCATTCTCCACTAGTCTTTCAATCGTCGATTTCAGCATATCTTCCTAAATTTAGAACAGGAGCTTCTATTTATCCTATTCAATTGTATTCTTAACATTGAATTTATCAAAGTCTGTTATAATTGGCTCCTGGCTTGTAACTCTTCTATGGACTAAGCACTTCTGGGGATTATAGTTAAATTTTCCCAGGTGGCATATACTAGGTAACCAATAATTATTTTATGAATAAAAGTTGTGTTAAGTTTCTAAGATAAAAGAAGTATTGCCTAAATATGCACTGAACCAATTTTTATTGAATCTTCCATTTACTAGTTATGGATCACTATCTCTTCTGTAGTTTGAATGGTCTAAGTCAGTGGTTTCCAAATTTACCAGGTTTTTTTTTTGTTCCTAATTGATACCCTCTGTGTGAAGCTCTACAAAGGAGGATCTAAGAATTTTTAATTTTAACCAATTCTTCTTGCAATTGCCATGATTCAACAAGTTTGGGAAAACTGGTTTAAAATGATTACATGTGATTGATAATGCCTACCTGATTCCTACCCACTGAGCTTAGTCTGTCTGTGGAGCCAATGAAATCAAGCCACACTAATGAAACACTGTTGCTAGAATTGTCCAGAACTAGCTTTTATGATTTGTCCATGGCTCAGCAGTTGGTTTTCTGTTTTCCAGCAGCTCAGTTCCCAGAACCCTTTCATGCATTCATATATGGTTGACTACTTCCTTGGCCCTAACACATAACCATTATGGAACTGGTCATTGCTTGGTGTTGACTCATTCTTTCTCCCTGGCTACCAATATGCCAAAATTAAACCTTAATTCAATGAAGCTTCTCGCTTCCTGGAATGCAGTTTTCTAATTTACTTCATGCCAGGTGTTCCTAAGTCACAAACCAGCAATTCCTGTGGGAACACAGATGTGGTAAGTATATAAAAAATGCTTATTGCATTTTAAATAAATCCAAGATTTTAAAATTTTTGATTATGGTCTCCTCTCAGGGATTTTAACTGCACAAATTAAATAGAGAGCTAAATATTTCCCGTAGTTTTATAGAACATAACAATAACTTCCTTGAGAGATAGAAAATTTACTTTAATATTATTATCATTTACTTCACATGAAAATACTATTTTGTTCCAGCTATAGTGTTACAATGGCATTGGAAAGTTACGTTGCCAGTACAGATCCCAATTCTTCATATAGTTACAGATCCTAATTCTATACTTTACTAACTGGATTGCCCTGGGCAGTAATTTAACTGTACAGTCCTTTGATTTGTTAATTTGTAGAAATAGAGATAAATACAGAGTCTTGTGAAAAGAGGATTTAATAAATTGTTTAGGACAATATTTTGTCCATGGTAAGTAACCAGGTGACCAGTTTATACTGAATTTAAAAATTCCAGTGAAATGATGCTAAAAGTTCTCTCTCTCTCTCTCTCTCTCTCTCTCTCTCTCTCTCTCTCCCTTTCTTTCTTTTTATGGTAATTTTAAACTTGCTCATGCTGGCTTAAAAACAAGATAGAATTCATGGACTTATAATTGGAAATAACTGGAAATTCAAAAGTATAGTGGGGTTAGGCCTAGTCATACTTCACTCATGATCTGGTTCCTTTTCTCCTTTTTCTCTTGGTATTATGATCCCCCCCCCCCCC
>NW_025999853.1:21944136-21946321 GCF_001458135.2 Marmota marmota marmota
GTGTGTGTGTGTGTGTGTGTGTGTGTGTGTGTATGTGTGTTGATTTGTCTTAAGAATGATCCTTACATAATTAAAAGATGACTGCTAATAAAAGCAAAAGGACATTTTCCCATATTCATTTAGAAGCAAGAAAGAGAATGATATTCCATCTCTTATTTAAGGGTTAACATTGAATTTTCCCAGGGAACTCTGGTACTACTCCCAAGTAAAACAGGTATCACCTTATTCCAGAAGAATTACTGATAGGAAGACTGATATTTTCCTTAAGAAAGCAGGTTCTACCTAATTGATTTGAGGTCAATTGCAAAAAACTTATTTCTTATCATGAAGAAATTAATAGGAAGTCAACCACAGTATTCAGTGCCCATTATTTTTTAATTATAAAATAAAGAAGATGAATTAAATGATTGAAAACATACTTTCTATCTCTAATATTCTGTTTTTTTTTTCATTTCATTTTTAAACCAGGGGCTCTTTTATGGCCTGGTGAAGATTTCAGATACCTCAAGTATTTACAAAGAGAAAAGGCTACCTTACCATGCAATTATTAGAGCATCAAATATTATGTTATAGTAACATTTGTGTTTTTTAGTAACATATTATTTAACAATAAATACTGTAATTTGAAGGAGTGAGAAGTATAAACAGATCTCTGTGTTTTTAGACATTGCTAATCAGGCTGGATTTTTGCCTTTAAAAATAATTACAGAAAAGAACAAATTTTATTTAAAAATTATTGGATTTCATGGACTCCAGATTAAGAATCACAGTCTTAGAGCATTGCCTTGGAAAATCAAGAAAAATATATGACATGATGTATTACAGTCTGGAGATTCCGTGGTTATTCTCTTAAAGTACTTAACACAATTTCTCCATAATCTGATTATGAGTATATGGTGTACTTTGATGAATACAGTGTAAGCTCCTTTAAGGAGAGACCCGTGCCATTTATACCCTTAACTGATTTATAGCTCTATTCTTCAAACTGAGTCTGCAGCAAAATCACTTTGGAAGATTAAAAAAAAATTACATGCTTGCCATTTATACTGGAACTTCTGAGTCAGAATGTCTGCATGTAGACCTGGGAATCTGTATTTCTAAAGGCGTCCAAGATTGTTAGACGCTGTTAGCTTTCACCGAGTTGATGATTCACTTTAGGGAACCACTTTCATTTAGTGCCTGGCATAATGCCTTGCACAAATTACATCCTCAGTAAATGGTAAGAGATTTAAAGGAGGGAGACTAGAACATGTAAAAGAAGTTTACATTTAGAAATAACACCAAAAACCTCAGTCAAATATGACATAAAAATGTCATAAGGAAAAGTTTCATTCTTTATTATGACAATTTCTCATAACAAAAGTATAGTTCAAGGTGTAGTTTGTGGCTCTTACACAAGAATTCTTGATGTAAATTGTTATCAGAATTATGTGACAGAGATTTTAACTTCTTAGATGAACAATTGTGATGCTTTTTATTATTTCATGAAGGTAAGGTAGCTTTGATGTGATTGAATAGATTTGATTGAAAGTAGTGAGAGATAAGAAGTGTGCTACTGTTTAGTGACTTGAGCCATTTGCATTACAAATGTCACTGTGACAGGAGGCCTGGAAAAGTCAATCAAACATAATTATTCTGATCTTGGCACCAATTCATGGCCTTTTGAATCTCATTTCATATATTTACAGCTCCAATATCATTGCAATTTTTAAACTTGGAGCTCTGGAACATAAGAAATAAATTTGTTGAGTGGCCATTCAAGCATACTATGAGTTAACTATATGCTGATTTGTTGAAAAATTAATCTATGTCCATATATCAAAAATACTGCTGCTAAGATGTATCCTCATATATATATATATACTCCTTTATCAGTTTTGACAAGAATGCCCTTGATTCATCACAAATCCTTTTTTACAGATGGATCAAAAAGTCCTTTGTAACCCTGAATTTCTAAAGCCAAAGACTTTTAACATGCCCATTTGCTTTTGCCAGTTACTTATGAAATATACTGTTTCCTCTTTGGTTGAATTCAGGAGAGCTCTCAGTTTCTTTGCACTTTTTCACAGTTTGCTATGGATCATGGTGATATCCTAACAATCACTATTTTTGTTGCCTTTCCTTTTTTTGAACTTTGTGTACATTGCATTTCTTCATTTTACTTTTTTTTTTTTTTTTTTTGGAT
>NW_025999853.1:21946343-21983517 GCF_001458135.2 Marmota marmota marmota
TTTTTTTTTTTTTTTTTTTTTTTTTTGGTACCAGGGATTGAACCCAGAGTTACTTAACCACTGAGCAACATCCCCAGCTGTTTTAATTTTTCATTTTGAGACAGGGTCTCACAAGTTATCTAGGGCCTCAGTAAATTACTGAGGCTGGCTTTGAACTTGCCATCCTCTTGCCTCAGACTCCCAAGCCACCATTGTGACAGGCTTTCACTAAATTATGTTTCTTTACTCTGTTACCCTTTGCTCCTTTCTTTTCTCTTTGCTTAGACTAAGTTACCTTTAAATCCTAGTTTCTTTCAAAACCAATTTTAGGCATATGGGGTCCTTTGGTGAACTCCACTTTGGCTGTGTAACAAAATGGTATTATGCTAGTTTTCACTTCCATCAGGAACCTTCCTTGACATGAAAAATCCAGGTTAAGATTTCTCAGTTGCAAACAAGAACAACTAAGTTTGACTAAAGAAACTATGACACAGAGTTTATGGAATGAGTATTATGGTGCTCATAATTGACCATTTGGAAAAAAGTATAGGAGATTATAAAAGCTGGAACCCAGTAGCTACATCATAAGATGAACCATTTGTTTTGACTGTTTTGCAGAGGGGAATGATGAATTCTAATGGTATCTACTGTTTGTCATACTCAAGATGTGTGCTCTGATAAAAATAGCTATCAACTGAATAAACTCATTAATCCATGATATGAATTAGTTGGATTGTGAATAAAAGAATTTGAGGCTTTTCATTTCTGTGATATGAATCAGATGTTAGAATATACCATTTTATCAATATCTAGTGGAAAGATAATTCTCTAAAAGGAAATCCAAGAGCTTTAGGAAGGGAGAATAAAGACAAAAAATACTATGTCCACTTTACTGTACCTCCTGATTTTTCTCCTGGTACTCTATGCTTCCCTCATGATGGTGCTGACCCTGTTACCTTATCTATCCTGTAAGTTCTGCAACATGTGTGCTTTGTGTATCATCTCATGCATCTTCTGCACTTAGCACAGGTTTTGTTACATGTTATAAACAAATTTTGAAGATACAATAGATCATTTTTTGACAAGTTTGATAAAAGTTGTTATGTTACCAGTGTCTCAATACAGTGTATCAATGGCAGAAAACCTCCATTAATACAGTCAATAAATAATAAAAAATTTCAATTCATATAATGAAAAGAACAGAAGTAGAGAAGTTTTCAGATACCATCAAGGTCCAGTTTCTCTTCCTCCCAGTCCAGCCTTCTGCCTGGTCAACACCATGTTTCCTCCAATCTTGATGTGGTCTACAAAACTACCAGAACTATGGATGTCCTTCTTTTATGTGCAGTAAACAAAAGGGACAGCTGAGGAGAATCACTCTTTTATTCACTAGGTCTGGCCACATGCCTACTCTTGAACTGAATACTTTGCCCATTTAGGGACAATGAGCTTATTTCCCAACCAAGAATGAAGTTTGGTGTCCATTTTCCTGAATCTATTTCACTTCCTAAAATAATTTGGATTGTGCAAGGAAGGGGAAATTTCTGGGGAGGCCACCAACAAATGTCTGTGTCACAAGCCAAGCTTTTTGGCTAACAAAAGCCACACACTGACTTCTTTGAGGATGACCTAATCTAACATCCTTTTATGGCTATTGTTCTATTGAATTTGCTATTCTTCCATTTCAGCATCTGCAAAGTGTACTGACCTTGCTCTGTAGTCGAAGTGGGGAGAAAATGCTTCTGCATAGTCATGAAAACTTTTCCCCTGGAACAATAGATCTTTTCTATAATGGTTCCTGTGTTTTCCTTGTATTCTGTCGTCTTCGCCATGTCTAGCTGATGGTGATGGCAGGCAAGCCTGTGCTCCCATCAAAGGTTGTCTAGAGACCTAGCATAGTCCTAGTCTTTCGTAAAAGCCTGCAGTCTTCTTCCTTAATTCCCACAACCGCAGTTTGCTTTTGCTGATACAATTATGAAGAGGGATGTATTAAGCCAGGGAAAAAAACCACAGCTGATAGAGCGTTTTGCCTGATCACCAGACACTTTTTATGTGTTCCTCTTTAAGTAAGAAATAATAAAATAAAATCCAGAGACAAGGTTTCTAGAGGATGCTCCAAAAGCCACATTCATTGAAATAACATATAATGTGCTGGTCTCTCTTGAGAAGCTCCCGGAGTGCAGCATTTAGCCAGCTCCCCATCTTCCTCTTCACTCAATAGTATTCTGTTGTCTGTTCTGTGCTATTATCAAGAACCTGTTTATTTTCAAAACACTAAGCAAGGCACTTCTCTGTCATTGGTAAAATACTGGCTCCTGGCTATTCTTTGACAACATCGGGGAATAAAGGCAATATGTGTGAGGAACATACAATACATAACTTAGTCTCAATTTAGTATAAATTGTTCTAATTAAACATAAGGTACTTGAGCTTTCTAAGTCAGATCTAAAGTAATATATTATAAGTATTTTAGTACTTTTTTTTTAAAGAGAGAGAGAGAGAGAGAGAGAGAGAGAGAGAGAGAATTTTAATATTTATTTATTTTTTTAGTTTTCGGCAGACACAACATCTTTGTTTGTATGTGGTGCTGAGGATAGAACCTGGGCCGCACACATGCCAGGCAAGCGCGCTACCGCTTGAGCCACATCCCCAGCCCTAGTACTTTAATATAAATGAAATGCCACTTCATAAAGTCTTCTAATTCTTCAAATTCTCCAATAATGCAGAATGAAATTTGGGGGAAGATAATTTGTGATAAACAAATTATCACTTCCTTTCTCTCTGTTAGACCCTGTGTAAATCCTGCCACAGCCCCAAAGATGCTTTTGACTGGTGAACTACCTTGAATCAGCTTCTTGTTTTGTTGTGGAATTGATTTTTTTTACCAAATCTGACTTTCAGTCCCAGAGGTTAAAGAATGAACCTTACCCTGTTATTGGTTCAGACCTCTGTCTTAACAGCTTTATAATCAAAGATCAAAATCGTATCAAAACTTTAACTAATGCAATTCAGAATGTTGCTCATGGTGAGCACAGTGCTGGATTTTTGGTCAGTGAGAAACTAAACATTTTCCCAAAGCTGATGCCATTTTAGCATTCAGGAGGTTGATTTTCTGAGTGTAAACAAGTGTTGCCTGCATGCAAACAATGTCCCACATCTGTTTTGAGGCTTTAAGTTTCTTTCCACTTCTTGCTTGCTTCATTTTTTTTTTCCTTTTCCTTTTTTCCCCCTCCCACCTGAAAATCAATGATCCCCCAGGATTTGTCAATGGATTTCTCCCTTCCCTAGGGCAAAAAGCCCTTAATCAGATTTACTTGTTTTTCCCAAGCTTATTCCGTCCTCCACAGAGACAATAAGATTCCTGCAACAATTGTCAGCTGGCAAGGATAGACTGTGAACATATGCAAGGAGTAGTGTGTGAACATTCTCACAAATCAGAGCCCTTCATGTTGAATAGCACCTGACAAATGATTACATGCTGGAGATGAAAAGGGAAATGCTTCTTAAGGCCTCGAAATGTCATTGCAATGTGTTCATTTCATTATGCATTGTTTCTTGTTAAATGTGTCATGAGTATTGACGGCATCTGAGTGAAACTATCCTGTGAAATCCTGAAGGATGCTTCAGCTTAAAAAGGCTTGCTGGAAATATTCCCAAGAATTGATTTATAACTAATACCAATAACTGAGGTATACCTTTATATGATATCCTTTAGAAATGGTAGATAGGGACATTGGGGACGAATCATTTTATTCTGACTTGTGCTAAAAATTGCTTCAGCCTTTTTCAATTTCTTTTTCCCCCCTCCTATTCTTCCTAGATACTGTATTTTATGACATTCGGTACCCTTTATTGTAATACTGTTGTGTTGTGTTTGTCTGTGGAGGGTGTGGGATCAATCCTCCCATCCAAAATTTCTTTTGATGTGGAAACTGAAAATGCCACATGAAAAGGCTTATTACCTAAGTAAAGAGACATTCTGTGGAGAACAGGGCAACCTGAGCACAGGAATGGATGATGACTGTGGTTTTCATTGTGCTTCAAGGATGGGGATTCCTGGGCAAGGGTTTATGTGGTTTGAACTTCCCACTGGCACCAAGAGATGGGGTGCCTGAGCCTTCTTACTGGGTTGCCTAGATTCAGAGAAAGAGGGATAAGAGGATGGTCATAAAACCCATCAGGATTTAACATCAAAAATAGAGGGTTGTGAGTATGGCTCAGTTGTGAAGCACTTGTCTAGAATGCATGAGGCATCAGTCTTGACACCTAGTACCATGAAGGAGAAATCCCTCCTTGAGGTTTTGGAGCAGGAGAACCCTTACAGGAAGAGTCTGATCATGTCACAGGTGGCACTTCATGTTGGATCTGGGGTTTCTCTTCTTTATACTTTTCATTCCTTGCTTCCCTGTCTCAGGCACTCTGCTAGACTTCTTCACTCATGGTGCTTTGGCTCTTTTCTGAGCTTCCTTTTCCTCTTCCTCTTTCCAAGTCAGCTTCCACTGGGGTTCCTAATTCCTTGGGTAGGTCTACCTACCCATACCTCATTTAGGAGCTGTATTCATATTTCTTACCCACAAGACTCCTGGGCCCCAGGCAAGTTAAGGATGTATTTGTATACTTATACGTCCCTGAACATTCTGTGATATGAAACAAACTCACAATTGACCACAGATGGGAAGATAGCCGCAATCCTAGTAGTTTAGAGGTCAAATTGAAATGTATGGAATGGCGGATAAACTATGTCACATACTGTATTATTAGGTTGTACAACATGAGGCCAGACAATTGATCTAACTGGGCCATGTAGACATCATTGCTGACCTTGAATATGAGCCTTTTCAGTGAGTTTGGGGAATAAAATCCTTATTGGAATATATTCAAATGAGAACAGAAGGAAAGAGAGTGGAGACTGTGGTATAAGAATGCCAGTTCTAAGGAATTTTGCTCTGTGCTCAGGGCAAGGGAGAGGAGTGAGTGAGTGAGAGAGCAGAGAGAGGGGCTGGACACTGCATTTCCAGGGCAAGGGCTCTCAGTAGTGGAAATGAGTTCTGATTCAGTACACAGGTGGAAGGTGGGCCTTAGAGAGGAGCACGAATCATTCATCCATTGTAACAGGAAGGAAGGCAGAAGAAATAGGAAAATAGGGACAGATGGCAGTTCTGTGGTAAACACTAGAGGAATTCTCTTCTGATTACTTCCATTTTCTCAGTGAAATAAAAAGCAAATCGCTAGTGTATACTTATGCAGAAGGTATAGAGTTTATGTCTAATCATTTGCGTTAGTCTTCCCAATTTTTCCCTTTTAGGATCAGAATTCTTAGTCTCGGAAATTACTTCACATAATGTGGGAAGATGTTTCTGAATCACTTGGGCCCACAAAAAAGATTACAGATTAGTCATTCAACACCTGGCGTGGTCTCATTGCTCAAACACTCTAACGTTTACTTTTTAGTATTAAAATATTAGAACATCTTCTACCAAGATCAAATTTCATACTTTTCTTAAAAAACAAAAAAACAAAAACATGGTTTGCTTAGTTGTACTGGACCTGTGTTCCTACAGTGGGATCCTAGTAGATGGAGTTGAGTGACACCTTCCCTTTAGCTAGGTCATTCCAGGTTTTCCAGTCTCTATCACTCCCCTTATTGCCTTTTTATTGGCTTGATTTATTCCTTTAGGTTGTCTTCTTAACACTACAAAGGATTTGAAATTGAGGGACAGCTTTGTATGCTAACATGCCAGAGGGTACCATTCATCCTGTGGCCTCTGTGAATGGTGCCTTCTTGCTTTTGTTCCCTATGAAATTCTGTGGCCCAGTGAACATTAGTGGTCCTTTTCTTGATGCTCAAATTAAGTGAACCAGATGAAGAGCATTCCATTTGGTCTGCTGCATCTTTCTTCAGAAAAAGCCTCTGGGATATTACTTTCCTTCAGAGCCTGCAATGGGATGAATTGTATCCCCTCAAAAGATATGTTCATATCCTAAATCTGTGCATGGAATCTCATTGGAAAAGAGGGTCTTGGCAGATATAATTTAGACTTAAGGTGAGGTCACACTGGATTAGAGTAGGCTCTATATCCAATCATTGTTTTTCTTTAATTTTTTTAGTTGTTGATAGACCTTTATTTTATTCATTTATTTATATGTGGTGCTGAGAATTGAACTCAGTGCCTCACATTTGCAAGACAAGAGCTCTACCCCTGAGCCACAATCCCAGCCCTCACTGATGTTCATTTAAGAGGTTAGATAGAGCTACAAGAGGAACAGAGACATAGATACACCTATCAGAAAGAAGATCAGGAGACTGATGGAGACAGAGATTGAGAGAAATAGCCACAGATTGCTGGAAGCTTCCCCAAACTAGGAGAAAAGTGGTTCTTTTCTATGGCCTTTGAAGGGAGCATGGCAAGATGACACTCTGATTTCAGATTTCTAGCTTCCAGAACTATGAGAATAAAATTTTTGGTTTTCCAAGGTATACAATTTATGTTAATTGGTTATGTCAGCCTTAGAAAACTAATACAGGACCCATACAGGTAAAATTGTCTCCATTATTTTTTCTCAAGATGCTCTGGAAGCCTTTGGCTAGCAGTGTTTAAACCTTACCTGCATCTTCTCATTTGAAAGAATTTGCATTTTCAGGATTCAAGAAGGATCCTGCATTTGAATTACGCTGACATCATTTAAACTCCCTAGGCAATCCATATTCACTTATTTTTCCCCCACTGAAATCTCTACATGTCTTTGGGACCACATCACACACTTGCAGATCTCTAAAAATGTGAGATGTTGCGAGCCATCCATGGGCTGTGTGTGAGTTATGCACATTTGAGCATATGCGGGGACTGGTCTGGTGTTACACACTTTTTGGGCTGTGTGATGCATGTGTGCCTTTTCTCTCACTCTGCCTGTGATCCCACACAGCACCTGAGATGGGTGTGGCTTTCCAAGATGTCAATCAACCTGCTGACCACAAGACATTACCAAGCAAGACTCCACCTTTCGAAACCCAATCCCTTGCCTTATTTCGGTGAAATATTCTATAAATGGCTTTTCCCCAATAAATAGGGGGGTTTCAGGTGTGCTCTCTCTTTTGCCTCTTGCCTCCCTTTCTACCCTTGCCTTCCAGCGTGGGAGCTGACACCTGAGGTCTCAGAGACATCCCTGACGCCCCCAAAAGGTATTTCTGTGGCTGTGTGGTTGTTTTAGTTGCCAGCCTAGCCAGCTGGGGACAGTGAGGTACCCTGCTGTGTTTTTTTTAACTTTTGGACCATAAAGTATATAATTATACCTTCCAGTGGTCAAGAGTAGTATTACATTCTTTTAGTATAATTAGGAAAATGTAGGAGGGATCATATTTAAGCATTTTTAGTGAATAAACACCTCAACCATCAAAATTAGTTATTTGACAAAAAATTCAAGACACAAAAGTCACACTTAAAATATTGTATAAGAGCATTTCAACAGATATAGAATTTATGTTAGAAAAAAATTTCACTTAGAGAAAAGAAACAAAAATAGTTATTTATAAAATATTTATTAAAAACCTGTTATGCTTTGGCTTCAATGGTTGGAAATACTTATTGGTAACAATACTTTCTTTCAAATAGTTTAGAGTATCACTTATGAAGACAGTAATAAGATAGAGTGTAGATAAATGTTGTAGCAGGTGACTTGCTTTCTATGGTAAGAACTATAGAAAAAGCTTCAGATTCCAGTGAGCAGTGCATGATTTTAATTACTTCAACATAACCATATATTGATATAATCAGAAAATAAACCATGCGAAAACAAATGCACTAGACTGGTAGCTTTATGAATTTTAGTTACATGATTAATTACACGACAAAGATATGAACAGTTTATACATGTAACATTTTGGTAGCTGGAAAATTAATTGTAAGATAAAAGTCACTCTTTCAAATGAATGACTCTATTAAAACATTTAATAATCTCTATTTCATTGAAATATACCCTACTGTTAAAAATCTTCTGAATTATTAAGCTGTTATAATGATTGCTAAGCTAGATATTTTCTATTATTTTTCCAAATGGATATATTAAACTAAATGTGATAGTTTTAAGTATATGAATGGCTCATCCTAATGGAGAAATGAGTTTTTAGAATCTAAAGTCAGTTTTGTTAACAAAGGTAATCAAGTCATAGACATACTATTTTTAGAAATGCCACAAACAGTTCTTTTCAGAGGTGTGTATTATTCAGTAATAAATTGTCAGTATAGTGCAAGGCTAAATCCTTTCATCCTTAAAATGATATTTTTTTACTATTATTGATAGAATATTTTTTTAAGCTACATGACTCTGTGTTAGTCAGCTTTCTGTGACTACAACAAAATACCTAAAGTGATTAACTTAAAAGAAGAAAAGGCACTTATTTTGGCTCACAGTTTTATGATCACATAGACCCATTGCTTTTCCACTTTTGATGATGAGGGTACTAAATATTCAGAGAGAAGCAGCAACTGAAGAACTGTAAAGGTATGCTTACTATTATCTTTAATGTGAGAAAGCCACCCTATTTAGATGGTGATTCACTAATAATTATAATGCATAATTACTTAATCTGTCTCCATGGCATAACTGTATGAATCAGAGCCAGCTAATTCCATTTCACCAATTTACTCTCAGTAATGGTACTATGTGAAAATTTTAATATGCCATGAACACAAAACAATAGTCAATAAGAAATTAAGATACTGTGTGTTCCTCTACAACTAAAAAATTTTTTTAAATAAAAAAGAAATTATTTTATTCTTCATTTATATATAAAAAGTGTTGAATGCCTATTATGTTCCCAGTATTAATTATAAAGCAGTGAACAATTTCATGATTCTTATCATATATGGAAAAGTAAATGAATATTTTTACATAAGGTATTTTTTCTAGGTTTTTATTGCACACATTAGTGGGGCCGATATAAATACCTGGCCAAGTTGAGAAGTTTTGCGTTATTTGCTTCTATTGAATCTGACAGTTTCATCATTTTGTCCTCGTGTTAAATTTTTCTTTATGAAGTTCACTACTACTTAGTTCCTGCCCCATTACTTGCATTTTGGGTTTTGGCAATGAGAGTACAGTTTCCAGATAATCTTCACTCCATTTTCCAAGATACTAAGGCTTTATAAAGGTGGTGCCTTTTTCAAAATTTAAGAAGTTAACTCAGTACTTTATTATTAATTAAAAAATTTTATTAGAAATTCACCAATTTTTCCATTCATGTTTATTTCCCATTCTAGCATCCAATCCAGGGTAGCACATTGAATTTAGTGCACTAGTTTTGTGATTTCTTTAACTTCAAATAATTTCTTTGAATTAGCATAATACAATTTTGCTATTTTCCCTTCTTCCTATTCATTTCCTTTCCCCCATTCATTTCAGTAAAATTACTATGACTAGAAAAGATTATTTATTTCTGTCAAACCACTCTAAATGTATAGTGCCATAGAGTTTCAGGAGGCTCTTTTCTTTGTAATGTAAAATCAGGAAGAAAATCTTAGGAAGGGAGAATACCATCATTGACTTTTTGTAGAAGTAATTACATTTCCTTTAAAATTCCAGGAAAAATGTTTCATACCTCATAGTTGGAAGTAAATTGATTTGATTGTTGCCTGGCATACAAATTCATAATCTTCACAGAGATTGAATTTCTGTTTGTTGAAAGTCAAGTTAAAAAAAACTAAAGAGATATACCATCAGAGTTGGAGAGAGATCACAGTAGAATTACTAGCAAGGGCACTGGAAACTTTTACATGGGACTGCCTGCCCTACTTCAGTCCAATGACATGTGAATGCTACAAAGATTGGCCAGATGTTGTACAACACTCTTATTTTCCCAAGATTTTTGTACATCACAAAATTTTAGTCGCTCATAGATGAATTTCTCTTTGATTTTACTCTATGAAGCCTTGTGATCCACAAAATAGCTAGAATCCAGTATATAGTATCCTTACATTTATAAAGTAATTCTTATTTCCCTTTGGGCCCTATAGGGATTCTATCTTCATAGATCCAAAGTATGATCTCTGTTTCACTCAAAGTTGAATTTTCCTGGAGTTGATATTTTTTTACTGACAACTCAACATTTCATTATAAAATTACTTACCAAAATTTATTGCGTGCCTCATCGGTGATAGGTAGCATTTAAGGAAGTGTAGGAGATGGGGGTGCCTGTGATTACAACAGGGAGTTAGAAAGTACCTCCTCGAGTAGGTGGGATCTGAGCAAGATCTAAAGGAAAAGAAGGAGTTTATTATACTGTGGTATGAGGTAAAAGTTCAATCTTTATATTTTTCTAGATGATTATTCAAGTGCTCATTACCCTTCATAAATAACTTAAACACCTATATGCATTTGGGAATTTGTCTAGGTATTTACTTTTTCCATGTTTCCATTCATCTAGTATCATGCTATTTTAAATTATGAGCTACTTAATGGGAAGTTTCTCTTGTTGTTTTACTCAGAGGGTTAGGCCCCAGGGATTGGGAAAAAGAGAAAGCTTACTAGCCTGGAACTCTCTTCTAAGGGTATTATCTACCCAGCCGCCCACATATCCCTTCGGTCATGAAACATATTCAGAGAACACTCTGGGATGTAGCAGACCTAGAGACCCAAGGCTCCTAAGGACACAAGGCCCAATTCTCAGTGACCATTCATTCCCATGGGTGGAGATTAAGTAATCAGCAAATTATCCACTTAATTTCAGTTAATGAGAAAGTACAGTAAGAAACTAAAACCAGGTGATAGGAAAATGCAACATGGTCGATGTGTCTCCATTTTAGACCAGGTGGTGAGACTGTTTCTTTGAGAAATGATAGTTAGAGGCATTATGATGAATGATCCTGCTTGTCTTTGATGACCTTAATTGAGAGTAAAGGCTTCTTCCTGATTTTTACATTGTACCATCAGAGACTTACATTACCACAGAGAATAGATAAGTTTACTACTCCATTATGTGCAGCTGAACCTGGATTCTTAAAACTAACATAAGAATAGAAACATGGGAGGGATAGAAGAACTCTTGATAGGGCAGAGGGGTGGAAGGGGAAGGGAGGAAACAGGGGGTTAGCAATGATGGTGGAATGTGATGGACATCATTATCCAAAGTACATGTATGAAGCCATGAATTGGTGTGAACATACTTTATATACAACCAGAGATATGAAAAATTGTGCCCTGTATGTGTAATATGAATTGTAATGCATTCCACTGTCATTTATTTTTAAAAAAAATCAATAAAAAAGAATAGAAACTTCATAGTAGAAGAGAAAAAAAACATTTTAATATCAGTAAGGCTGCTCCCACCTATTCTCTTTTTTTCCCCTTTCTACTCTTACTTTCTTATCTTAAATATCCATGAGAAATTTAAGTTAATTAGTTTCATTAAAACATACAAGTATTTTCATTGGGGGTTATATTAAATTTATAAACTTAAGGAGAATTATGTGATTATGATATTGAACTTTCCTCATTGCAAATATGGAAAAGTTGGCCATTTACTTAAATCTACTTCTGTGAACTTTTTGTTTTTCTTATGTAGGTTTTGTGTACAAAACCTTTTTTCTCTTTTTCCAAGTATTTATTTTTTATTATTTTACTGCCATGATAATTTAAGTCTTTGCTTTCTGTACACTTTACTTCCTATGGTTGATCTTGTATAGGTAGGAGGTGATTGCATTCTAACATTAACTGAATATCTACCTACCCAAATAAATTCTCTGATTTCTGTAGAACTTTTATAATTTTTTTTTTCTCTTCAGTTTCCAGGTACACAATAATTTCAGCTGCAAGTAGTTGTAGTATAAACAGTTGATTGTCCTTTATTTTCTAGATGTATTAATAAGATTAATTTTATTCATAGTTTAACTTTTATTAAATATTTTTGAAAAACCTAGAACAAATCCCACTTAGTTATGAAACAGTAGACTTTAAATAATTTCTCTACTTGTTTTGCATTGATATTTATAAGTGAGATACAACTCTGTTTCTTTTAAAGACAAATTTATTCTCAGTTACAATTGATTTAAGTGGTATATTTTATTATTGTTGCTTTGTTGCACTAATTATTCACTTCTCATATGTATGAGGAGAAATAATCTATCACTACATTGACATCAGTTTTGAACTTGTCACTTATTTTGACTATGTGGACAGTTATGACATATGCTATTGATTGACAGAAAATTTAGGGAACATCAGCCTTTTTACTC
Source organism: Marmota marmota marmota (assembly GCF_001458135.2). Taxonomy (NCBI): domain Eukaryota; kingdom Metazoa; phylum Chordata; class Mammalia; order Rodentia; family Sciuridae; genus Marmota; species Marmota marmota. The sequence continues at coordinate 21,958,550 of NW_025999853.1, forward strand.
TGTCATGAGGTCAACATGTCCTTGATAGGTAATGGTCCTTCAATATACATCCCAACATAAAACAAACAAAAACCTTCCTCCTAATACATGGAACATATAAACAGGCAAGTCTCCAAGGACATGGCATATGAATGAGAGATAAATTTATGTTCTATAAACCAGTGAATATGGGGATATTTATTACTATATTGGAACCTTTTAGAATTTTTCCTAGAAATGTAATCATTTTTGCTAGTATTTTAATTACAGTCATTTCTCTAGTCATTTATTTCTAATGTTTATACACACAATCACACACACACACACCCACACATGAGATTGGCTTCTGATATAGCTCAGGAAAATATTAGAAAGTTTTCTTCCTTTTCTGTTTTATAATGTATTTATTTAATTGTGTGGTAATTTTTGCATGTGAAAACATTTGGGACACTTTTTCTTAGTAGGGTAGAATATCTCTGATAGTTTAAAAAATTACTACTTTGGAGAAAATACTTTTTAAGAAATTTTCTATTATTTATTATTTTGATAAGATGTAATTTTTCAGAAAATTACCCTTTCACTTTAGATTTTCTAACAAAACGTAATTCAAACTGTCATTCATCGTTTATATAAGGTCCTCTCTTTTATTTTAATCTATTAAAAATCTGTATTTTTATTGGCATGGAAAAATAAATAAATGATTTTAAATAAGCATCTAAATTTCAAATGTCAGCATTTAAGAATAAAATCAATATTTATTTGGAACAAAATATAGCTATTTTAGTTTTAATAGTTATAAAATATTTTTAAAGTGTTAAGATAGATTATAAATTATGCAGTTATATCACATTCTTCAGTTTTGACTGGCTTTTCTCTTTTGTATTAAATATACAACTCAGCACCATGAAAAGAGCAGAGAAAACCTCATTTAAAAAATTGAAGCCAGTGATACAACAAAATCTCTTTTATTATCATTATGGTCAATCAAAGATCGGTTTGGCACTGGCTAGTAGGCTTGCTATAAAAAAGTATTGATTAATCATCCACATTTTAATCAATAACTAGAAATATGACAGAAAGTTTGCTACTAAAGTTTGTGGTCAACAAAATGCTAGATGAGATAGCTAATGTAATGAATGGTAAAATGAAGATTAAAAAATGATCTTGATACTTTAGACAGCCAAGACAAACATGATATTTAATGGAAGAAAACAAACACCAGTATTTTGGTATGGAAATGAATCATCGCAGTGTGCAATGAATCTTAACAATAATAATGTGGCTGCAAATTTTAATAAACCAACCCTTTGATTTATGCCAACAAAGTTTTCTTGGTTTATACCTATTCAAGAGCAAGCCTGAGGGCTGGGGTCATAAAGTTGCTTAGCATGTATGGGGCCTCTGGGTTCAACCTTCTGCACCAAAGAAACAAAAAATATTAGCCTATCCTCAGTTGGAACTAATAGAAATTCAAGGAACAGCTCATAAGGAGTACATAATCTGACTGTTTGCTCTGGGCAGACTTCTTTGGGATTATTGTGTTCAGTTTCAAGTCATGTTTTTCAGGAGGGAGACTTTCATCTAGGATTTGTCAAAAAGGCAGCATTTGAATTTTGAATCTGATACAGTCTAGAAACCATAGTTTGGGAGGCCTCTGAAAATTTGAGTGTGAAGTATAAAAGAACAAGAAGAATTTCTTTTCTAGGAAGTTTTCTATGAGTCTTTGGAATTGGTCCAGGGTACCCTTCTGTCTCTGTCAAGTGGATGGTACATTTGTTCACTCACATTCCTCTATGATTCTTATGGAATGCCTGTGATGTTGGTGACTCCATTCAGGGGCACAGAGTGGTGGAGAAAACAGAGGATTCCTGCTCACATAGAACTGATTTTTTAAAAAAAATTTTAAGCTGTAGATGAATACAATCTTTATTTACTTATTTTTATGTGGTGCTGAGGATTGAACCCAGTGTCTCATATATGTGAGGCAAGCGCTCTACCACTGAGCTACAACCTCAGCCCCAGAACTGATTCTTTATGGGAGTCACAGATAAACAGTACACATGTGTGTGACAAGTGCCATGAGAGAGTTAAACAGCCCTTAAAAATAGAGTGAATAAAGAGGGGGTGCTTTTGTATATTATGGCATGAAAGGTCTCTATGAGGAGGTGCATTTTGAATGAAATGAATTACAGAGAGGAATTGGCCAAGAGGTAAGGTTGCCACCTTCCCTGCTGAAGGAATAGTGAGGACAAAGGTCTTTTGTCATAGGAACATGCTTGGCTTGTGGCAGGAACAATGGATGGAATAGTAGGAGATGAAATCAGATATATTTAAGTGTAAGCTGTGTAATGAGTTGAAATTTTATTTAGAATACAAGAGAAATTTATGGAAGGTTTAAACAGGGAAACTCCATGATGAGATTTGTAAGTTATGAGGCTGCCTATGGGGTGTATTGATTGTAGGGGGAAATAAGGAAACCCTTAGTAAGCACTTTAGTTTTGCACGTTGCATATTGTGTCGACATTATTCGTTTATACATATTCATTTCCTTCTCTTCTGTAGCTTTCTCAAAAGCCAGAGTCATTGTGGTATTTGGAATACGACGTCCACAAAAGTATTTGGAATCCAAGAGATATCTATAAATTCTTTCTTCGAGATTCCAGTTTTATTCTGTCTGATCTCTTAAATCACAGAAATAATTTGCAGAACTAATGATATCTATGTCTATCACAAGAAATTCAATCAAAGAAAGCTGGTCTGTAACAACAGATGAAGCAGACTTTCAGACAGAAGTAGAGGTGTGAGACTCAGAGGGAGGTGTTTCTTTGCTTGCTATGGAACTCCATTTTCTTATTCCAGGTTACTCCTATGTTCTGACTTTGGGTGTCAATAGAGAACAAATCTATCCTTATAATAAACTACTTTAAATTCTTTCTTGTATTTGTTTAAGTTGACTAATGTTGATTTCTCTTACTTGCAAAGAAATTGCATGTACAGAAGCGGTGATGCAGATTTGGATGGGAACAAAAGGACCAGGTGAGTAAGATACGGATAAGTGCATTTGAGAAAGGGGTAGAAAAAGGAAAGTTCTCAAGCTCTTAACATTTCTTTTTTTTCTCAGCCCAAATCATCCATATCAGATTGACAAAAATGATGCTCAAAGTGTCCTGGTACAGATGCCTATAGTCTTCATTAGAAGTCCAAGCTAGCTGCAGGATCAGAATTGTCAGACATGTTGAAACTGTTACCAGGTGAGATACTAGGTTATAGTTGGGACCAGGATGGTTATATTGTGTGTTATGACCCTCCTCCCAGAAATCTTAAAGGCTCAACCTAGCCACTTAATTATATTTGGAATAATGTGACTTCATATTTCATGCAATTGAAATGTTTATACATTACTTATTAATTTACAGTGGAATTTATGCTAATAAAATCTATCAAAAATTATTATGAATGTTAAATGAGATTGTATATGTAAAAAGTTCTTGGTGTAGATTTTGGTACCAATAATTACTATCTCCAAAATTATGTTTATTACAATTGGAAGATGAATATATGAAGGAGTCAAAACACAATATGGCTAATTCTGACATTTCTTACATAATTGGGGAATAGGGCAAATACAAATGGCTAAAGTGGTTAAAAAATGTGAATTTAATTTGAGTAAGTTATTTTGAAAGAATAATTGTGTGTTGGAGGCGTATTTAGTATTTTTGAAAGAGGAATTGGCAGTGGGTTTGCTCTGTTGGCACTATTGCTCATACATATGCTCCATCTGTGCCCAGAGATGATATTATTTCTACCTTCCTGTCATTACACTGATCTCTTTTATAATAGCAAACATTTCAAAATATGAACATTTGGGGTTTAGTTTATTCATTTTAAAGCACTCATCTTTTTTAACTTGTGTTCATTTCCCATGATATATGAAGTCTGTAGACTCTATGCTACTTAGGATTTGTAAAGCAATTATTAAAAGTCTTTGATATTTGTAAAGGATCTGAAGCTTTCAGAGTGATTAATTATTGATTACCCAAATGAATCAACCTATCAGGCCTTAATAAATGTTTAATATTTTTTGGAATGAAGTGATGCATTTCTTGAAGATTTTTAAAGTTACATTGTTCTTCTCTGTGTTTAAAATTCTAGTGTGCTGAATTGCAAATAGAACACAATCTATTTCTAGTAAATAAAAATTTTGGGCTCTTACACATGTTTAATTTGTTATTTTAAATAAGTCAAGCATATAATATAGTTGTTAACCATATATTTCTCATTCAAACATTGATGGTTTTAAATTTATATTTGTTTCAGATTTTTTTGGTGCCTTTCTGATGTTCTGTATTAACAAGCAAATAATTTCTGCTTTACACAAAAACAGTTTGGGTACTTTAACTGTTCTTGACTAGGTGTTTCAATTAGTTCAAAGCTAGTTCTTTAAAAAAGATTGGTCCAGATATATATTTATAAAACCTTTTAAAACCAAGACAACTAAGTTACCTTTCTTCATGAAATCAATAGTCTCTATTATGAAATTACTATTTATTTTTTTATTTTCATTTTTTTATTTGTTACACATGATAGTACAATGATCTTGACAATTCATACATTTGAATCAAATGGGGTATAATTTTTCATTTTTCTGATTGTGCACGTTGCAGAATCACATTTATCATACAGTCACCCATATACATACAGCAATAATAATGTCTATTTTATTCTGCTGCCCTTCCTATCCCCCCTCCCCTCCCATCATTTCTCTCTACCCAATCTAATGTGACACACTTCTTTTTTTTTTCCCCCTCACAACATCATACATGTATTCTGTATAACAATGAGGGTCTCCTTCCATATTCCATGCAACTCCCCTTCTCCCTCCTTTTCCCTCCCACCTCTCTTCTCTATTTAGTGGTAATCTTCTTCTCATGCTGGCATTTGTACTTCTTATGTGGCATTTATACACAATGGAATATTACTCAGCACTAAAAAATAACAAGATCATGGCATTTGCAGGGAAATGGATGGCATTAGAGCAGATTATGCTAAGTGAAGTTAGCCAATCCCTAAAAAACAAATGCTGAATGTTTTCTCTGATATAAGGGAGGTGACTCAAAATGGGATAGGGAGGAAGAGCATGAGATGAAATTACTATTTAATTATAAAAAGGTCAAACCTACCTAATAATGAAAGTGTTTACATCAGCAACTTTATTCAAACAATGAAATATTTATGATACACTCTTTGTTTAAAATTGTTTAAGAGTCTTTAAAGAATATAGTTGTATTTTCAGCTTTATCTAGCCATTCATTTATTCATTCAACAATTAAATATTTTATAAATGCTTTGTTCCATGGGATAGATTCTATGGATATTACAGTAAAAAGGACAGATATGGTTTCTGCCTCAGAGCTTATAGCATGAGAGATGAATCCAAGGGCAATTATAAAAAAGGATATGACAAGGAAAACAATCAGAAGGAAGGTGGCATACCTAACTCTGTGTGCATGTGTGTGGAGCTAAAAATAGGAATTTGCAAAGTGAAGAAGTTAGGAAAAAAATAACTGAAACAAAAGGTAAGAACCATACAAGTTCTCAGGGTATTGAAAAGAATAACAAAGAGAGGAATGAAGGGGAATGAGAATTATGTTAAAGGAATTTAATTAATAGAGTCTAGTATTTAAATAAATATTAATGTACAATAAATAAGTGAAATAGTGAAAAATGTGAGTATATATACTTACACATATATGCATGCAAGATATTTTGATTGTGGTTAAGAGTATAATTTATGAGAACAAATTACTCTCCCTTTTCTTCCTACCAGTATTCACTCTGCTATGAATTACTGTTCCAAACATGAACTTTGTGATCTCTTGTATGCATATGTATATATGTATGCATGTGCAAACACATACAGACATGGAGGAATAAGAACTATATAGGAAAGTTTCAAGTAATAAAAATAAGAATGAGGGGGCTGGGGTTGTGACTCAGTGGTAGACGGCTTGCCTAGCATGTATGAGGCCCTGGGTTCAATTCTCATCACCACATATAAATAAATAAAATACAGGTCCATTTACAACTAAAATAAATATACATTTAAAAAGTAAGAATGAGAAGAAATCTTAAGAAAAATAATGCTATTGTTAGAACATATAGATTGTGTAAAAAGTGTGAGAATGAAAAGAAGGGATTAGATAATGCATCTTAACACATACTATTGGGTATTGCCTTGTAGAAGTTTCCATTTCAATGTAGGTTTGGCTATACTTGAAAAGAACTTTGTAGAGCTTTTCATATTCTAATAAATGCATGATTCACGTAGAAAGGAATGTATCAAAAGCCACATAGTTTATTACTATGTAGGTTCCTCTCACGTATCTTGACCACAAACATATTTTTTCTTACTAATATCTCCAGGGATTAAACTTCCAAAACACAATGGGAAATATTATGTTAAGGATCAACAATTGGACAAGAAGTGAGATATAAACAGAAAACCAGCCTGACATGTTTTGCCTTGATTCTCCCCTTGCAAATCCTTCCTAGCAGTCTCTTTTCTCTACTCAATATTTACTCTGTCATAATTTGCTTTTTTTAAAACACAAAATTTGTCATCTCTTGTATGCATATGTATATATTTATATCTATAGGTTCACATACATACATATGTAGATAGATATACACACAAACACAAATGTTCACTTATAAACACATGTATTTTGGGTTATTTTAAAAACTTAATTTCCTAGTTTCAAAAGTAAATACTATTTAATAATCTAATATATTTAATAATTTTGATAGTGATTAAGAGTAATATATGATAAAAATTTGTAATGGACACTTCCTATAATTTAAAGTAAAATACATGAAAAAAGTTGTATAAAATAAGAAAAATGTATTAATGTGAGCAATGTAAAGAAATATTCTCCAAGTCTTCAAATATATTACAGCACAGGAACTCTTAAGGGATCAATAACCAGGGTGTTTATGCATGCCATATGGAAATATTTCCTGTACAGTGTGCTTGCATTGCTATTTAAATGGAGAATAAATGTTATGTTAGCAATATTTTTATATAGCTCAGAATTTTTATTTTTTTAAATTGTTTTCTCTATTGCATCTGGATGGTAAATAAAAGATAAAATTCTACCAGCAAAGTAGTTTTTTACAAAATCTATGCAGTAAGATGATTAAAAATTAAAATTTTAGAATTATATGTTGAAAGAATAAGCAAACTTTTTCAAAAATTAGTTCAATTGGTAGGCATATATGCACTTTATAACTTGTTGTCTTTAACTTGAAGCCCAAAACTGCACATAACAATGAACCTTATATATTAAACTGCTAGTTTAAATGGGAAAATTCAGTAGTTTTGGAATTTCTGGAACTGTCCTAACCAATGTTTTTCCAGAGGATCTTGATAATGCACCAGTTCTTTTTCATGATTTTTTGTCTACCAAAGAAAAGTAACAAGAAACTTTGTATTAACCTATAATAAATGATTACATATTATAAAGCATTAATTTGCAATCATAGGAAAATTGGAAAACAGAAAATTATACAAAAAATACTTAAGTTGCACATGATTCAATCACTCAATGTTCACCATTTTTAATAATAACTGTATTTGTCTACCTATAATTCTATAAACATTTCTGTATTTATGAATTGTTATACATTGTGGGAGGCCACCACACCATGTGACCAGCATTTTCCTTCTCTGATTGGTGAGGCTCTGTTGGTCACTTCCCATGATCTGGCCAAGTCAAGTGACCCTAGACGGGGCCCCATCTTGGAAGTCGTAAAAATGTCGCAAAGCCTGAACATGTTAGCTCTCTCTCCAGCCTCTCATTCCTCTCCTTGCTCTCCCATTTGGAGGGCTTGAGGCTGAAGGCAGAGGAGTCATCCCGGGGCTTAAATTAAAGGTAAATTGTGTGTCTGTGTTTTATTTGATAGCTTAGGAATTTCACTCAAGCGAATTAATTTAGCTGCCCGCACTGGCTGAGGGCAGCAATACATAGTTTTACTTTTCAACATAGGACCATACTGTATATATTCCAAGTCGTATATTTTTGTTGTCTTTTCCCCAAGTGCACTCCAGCGAGATTCCCTTGTTTACTAAAATGTAAGTCCTACAGGTCACTATGTGGTATTCACAGCTTGCTTCCTTCCTGAGCTCTAGCAGCCTTTTGGATTAATCTGTCAAAATTCCTTTCCCCAGGTGTTATTATTACTGCATACTGCACTATTACAACAAACTCCACTCTCTCTGCCATGAGGTCTCAGCAGAGCTGATCCCAATGGAGCCCCCAAAGCATGAACATCCTTTTATACTCAGTACAGGAGAGAATATAGGACCTTTTCCTAAGCCCCTAAGATTATGTTTTCCTCAGTATATTAAGCTGTGATATTTGGACCAAGAGAATATGTTCCCTAGTTGATATAATTGGAGATAGTATTTGGTCTGTTATTTTTAAAAAAACAATAGTTAAACTAGACAATCATAAAAAAATAATAATGTTATAATGTTTTAATTTAAAACATAAATGCATGCCGCAGTCCGGCTGCAGCAAAATAACCGGGGGGTGACGAATAACTTGTGTACGTTGATACAGCAGGAGTGGAAGCCGTTTATTGCAGGACAGGAGCAGTATTTATACATTCCACACAGCTTATCTAATTAGCATAAACTAGATACATCAGTCAACCAATAAGGAATCTCCACACTTAATGGCTCGCTTTTGTTACTTCTCAAACCACTCCCTCTGGCATTTTGCCAGGCACCATCCAGACTTGTTTACAAACTCTAACATTCCCCTGGCAAAATGCCAGGTGTTATTTTGACTTGTTTACAGACTCTAACAAATGCACATTCATTTACCAAACTTCATTTAGATTTCAGACATTTTTTCAGATTATTTATCTATTCTTAATATTTGTGTCATCAATCTTGTATTTAGAGAAGTGTGTGTGTGTGTGTGTGTGTGTGTGTGTGTGTGAAATATATATATTACAATGAGTTATAAGTCTTTTTCTAAAGTGAGGCAAGCAAGATCTTAAGAAAAGACACTCATGATCAATCTCAGAATCCTTCTAGATTTTTTTGATGAAGTGTGTCTCATTTTGTTAGTTTTCTCATCCACACCTGTTCAAGAGGTTTTTATTAGCAATTTATTTTTATTGCTTTTCTAAGGCATTTAGTTTTATTAGAAACCTCCTTTTGAACTCACGTTTCATGAGCTAACAAAATAGTTAATTAAATTAGGTAATTGTTTGATGTGAATAGGCATGAATAGTTCTCAGTTTTTAACTTTAGTCCTTAGAAAGAATGAAATGAATTCAACTATGGAAACAAATTTCCATGAATACAGCAGTATGGCTAATTTTAGTATGCAGGGGGCCTTCTCTGGTATGTTATCTACTACAAATAGAGTTCTTCAGTTAAACTGGTAGACTATCTAAGGGGAGGAAAATTGTATTTTACTTATGTTGTAATCATCTGGCAATCTCACTATAAAAAAATATTTTCATGTTCCACTCCAGACCTAGAAAATCAGAATTCTTAGTGTTTGACCTATAGGGAAATTTAAGAGTTAATATGCATTCTAGGAGGTTTTAACAGACTGTAGTAGAGCCATGGGTGCATTATTTCACTTGTACCTAATTTATTTAAATCTGTAATATTTTAATGTTCTGTAGAAATTCTACCTTCAACTTTCTTAATTTTCTTGGTAGTTCTGCATATTTATTTTGCCAGGTCAAAGTTAACATTTTACTTTCAAATTATTTTGCTTCAGGTTTATTGATTCAGCAGATAAAATTAGAGAATTAAAATCCTTACAATGTGAATTTTTTATTTCCACAAATGAGCTACGTGTTTCCATTTTTAAAAGGATTTTAATATGCCTCAGTAGGATTTCAAAGTTTTCTCCATATAGATTGCATACAATTTTTGCCAAGTTTTTTTCTAAGTATGATATTTCTTTTCCTATTCCTATTGAAAATGAGTTCTATTCATTCACTAAAGTTTCTAACTCTTTGTGATACACACACACACACACACACATATACACACATATTTAAGTTGTTGCTTTTACATTTTGATTTTGTAATGTCTCTTGACTTTTTTCACATTGATTCTGATAGATTTTTGTTCCTTCTCTGTCTTCCTAAATGTATGGTCGTATCTATTGCAGACTATGATTGTTTTGTATTTTCTGTGTCACTATTTTTGTTTCTTATTTCTCTCTCCAAGTGCTCTGATTTGTAGAACAGCACTCTGCTCTTCTCCAAAATGGATCTAGCTGCTCATGAGGATCCTGTTTACTGCTCCTGTTCCTGGCTTATACCCACAACTCAGAGAGATATTTTTCTCACTCTGGGTTTTAAATTTGTAGATGTTTTCTTATTTAATGGTAGAGTTTGTAATTTTTAACTTTTGTTGAATTTTAGGCAGGATGCCTGCAGTGTAATAATCACTATTATCTAGCTAATTACTATAGATGTCTTCTGCATGAACTTTTTAAAAACCTATAAAGTGAGCCATTTGAGTTTTTGGTTCTTTTCTACCTTTTTTCACTATATGTGTGTACAAATATGGAATTTTTTTATTGCATAATTTCGCTAATCAATGTCACAGAAGGTTGTGTAAAGTATAATAGTTGAAGCTTGATAAAGGCTACACAGGAATTCATCACACTATTCCACTGTTCTTTACATGGTTATAAATTTTCAAAGTAAAAAATTTTAAGAATGCAAGCTGAAAAAGGTACTTTGAAATTTTAAAAGCATTGAGCAAATAATTTTGTTTTAATCCTTTTACTTTAAATTAATACTTTCGTTAATTGGGAGTTAACTTTTTTTGTTTGATGTTAAATGAGCAGTGATATTTTCTCCATTAAAGAGGCAATTAATTTTTCTAGGGTTGTTTATTGATTATTTCCTATGTCTCTCTGCCTTCCCATCCCCAACAGATTTATGATGCTACTTTCATCATTTACTAAATCGTGAAAATCTGTTTCTGGATAATCTATGTGATTCTGTTTACCAGTCTGTCAATTCTTTTCACAATAATCTTAGAACTTTTGTAGTTCTTAAATTAGTCAAAATAAATATTCTTTATATTTTTATTTTTTAAAGTTCTCTTGACATTTTAATTCAATCTTATCATTTTGTGTCCTTGGTATTTTTCAAATAAAAATAAAGATGCCAGCTAGGTGCACTATGACTTATTTTATAGGGATTTAGTTAATATTAAGTATAAAAGATTTAGCAGTATTTGACTCACAGTGAACTCCTTCATTTGGTGTGCTGGATAGCCTATTATTAATATGTGTATATTAGAAGCTATATTTCCCAGTGTTTTAGTCAGCTTTTACATCACAGTCAGCAACTTATAAGACAAAAGCTTTATTTGAGCCTCATGGTTTCAGATGCCTCATTTCATGGACAGCTGACGCCATTGCTCTGAGCCCAAGATGAGGCTGCACATCATGGCAGAAGAGCCCAGTGAAGGAAACCTGCTCAGCTCATCAGCTCATAATACTGTCAGGAAACAGAGAAAGAGAAGAGGAAAGGGGCCATAGAGAAGATACACCCTTCCAGAGCACAGTCCAAGTAACCCTCTCCTCCAGCCACGCCCCACCTGCCTACAGTGACCATTCCATTCAAACTCAGAGAGACTGATTAGGTTGCAGCCCTCACAATTCAATCATTTTACTCTGAATATTAATGCAGAAACACTGGGACTTTTTTGGCAACACCTCATATCCAAACCATACATCCAGAATCCACTTTTTTGAATACATAAAATTAGTATTTACTAAAGACAAAGTTATACGATGTTTGAAAGGCAGAGTGAAGCTGTAGCTATTATACACTAAAGGTCACTGTGGATAAAGAATAGGAGAGATTGATGTATTAATGAACAAAATATCCATTTTATACATTTCTTCCCATTCCATATCCAGAATATTCCCAACTCTCTATTATTCTAATCCACAGCAGCTAGGTGCACTATGACATGTTTAGTTATAAATTTACAGAGGTGGTGATCACAGAAAGTTAAGCACTTGGACACAATTCAGTTTACTCTCACTTTTGGTTCTTCTCTAAAGCTGGATATCTTAGGCTTCTAAATATCCCTCCAAGTTTTTTCTCATTCAAACATACTGGGATCAGTTAAATAGCAATCTTTGACTTTTCAATTCATCTTTTCAGACTTTTAAAATTTCTAAGAGAAGGTCTATATTGCTGTACTCTGTAGGCAATGATGGCAATGGGAACTCTTAATTGAAATGAGCTCTTTGCAACAAGTAGAACATCCCAGGGAGTCAGAGACCAAGCGGGTACTCTTTGGCCAGAGACCATGGAGGGAGAAAGATTATCATAGTGGACAACAGAGCTAAAACAGTATGCTCTAACTGACTGAGACCTTTGGCATTGGCCCCCAATCATACCCAATAAATAGCAGAATCCCCACAATGGTTTCCTGTCTTGTGGAGTGAGGCCTAGCAGGATAGGAAAAGCAAACAAAAAGCCATATTGAATTCCTGCAGGTAGAATCATCATTAAGGGCTTGAAAGGTGCAAGAATATTGATTCTCATTGTATCTTCATTCAACTACACTATCTCACTGAAGAAGACAGATGAATCTTGGAATATAACTGGATTTTTGTAGACTTAATCAGGTGGTAATGCTAATTGCAGCTGCTATTCCAGATGTTATTTCACTGATAAAGCAAATCAACATATCCCTTGGTACTTTGTATGCAACTACTTATCTGGTTAATTCTGCTTCTCTACACCTCTTAGGAAAGAACATTAGAAGTTTACTTTCAGCTGTCAAGGATACTAATACTTTTATTGTCCTGCCTCAGGATTGTATCAGTTATTTAACCATCTGCCTTAATCTAGTCCACAGGGACTTTGATTTTCTTTCATTCAATTGTACATCATTATGGTCCACTGAATTGATAATATTTTGTTCAGACCTGGTAGACAGAGAGGAACAACTCCCTATGATCCTTGGTAAGAAAAAAAATATATGGAAGAATGTGGGAAATAAATATTATAGGAATTCAAGTGCCTACCTTGGTAAAAACCTCTAGTTCAGAGATATAGGACATGACAGAACCTTCCAATGTGAAGAACAATGTTGCACCTGTCCCTTGCAACCTCTAAGAAGCATAATACATTTACCACTTGATATATTGCTATTACAGGTTGACATTATATTGTAGAATTTCTTTGTGTTCCTAAAGAATATGATAGTAATGTTTCACTGTATAGATGTAATGCAAAGGTTTCATTGCATATTTAATGAATCATTTATGCTTCATTTGCCTATAATAAAATAACTGAACAAAAATATAAATATTAATTTAAAAATCAACTATTCTACTTCAGAATCACTCTTCACTGGGCCATGTAACCCATGTATGAATCATGGTATCGTCCCATGTCTGATTTTATGGTTACCTTTCTAAATTGGTAGAAGTTAATTCTAATTTTAAATCTGTGACTGCCAAAATGAAGATGCCTAACAAATTTAAAGTTTCATTTTATTTGTTATGTTACAGAAAATATGCAGAATTTATATTGACGTTGTCAACATTGCCATATGACTGGGAGATAATATGACTTGCTTATTTTTCAAGATCAAAGCTGAATAGACACTGAAACATATCTTCATATTCTTGTTCTATCATTTGTGTTATCATCTGTGTATTCAGGTTGATAGAGCAATACAAGTACTAAATTAATGACAGGATAAGCACCATGGACAGTTATTTTAGTTATATTGTCTGGGAGTGGTAGAGTTTAATTACCCATTCTCTAAAATCATTCCATTTTCTGCTTGTAACAGCATAGCACTTAGCAGAGGATTACTTGAATCTTTGAAAAAAAAATCAAGGTGTCCATATTAGACATTCAAAACTTGAGAACCTGCAATGAGGGAGTCACATCAACTATTATATAATAGCCTCTGACAAAGATCCCACCCACACAGCATGATCATGAGAAGTTGTGATCAATAATATCAAAAGTCCCTGGGATGGTTTCTTATTCATTGTTATGTTTCTGAAATTCGATTTATAGTACAGAATTCACTGACTTCAAAAAAATATTTGACGCTCTTGATGATGAAATAAGAGACAATGGACTTACTAATATCTCCAGAGCATTACTACTAACATATAATTCATGTAGAAATTGTCACAAGTATGGGCATCAAAATATATGTAACTAGAAGACACTGGATGTATAACTAATATGGGTGTTCTATGATTACTATTCGTTTAATAGAGGAAATTTATAGTAATAAAAAAATCGAGGAAAAAAACTGATTTTAAAATCTAAAACACACGTGCTCTGTAAACTAATGTGTCTTTGTGCTTTCATTTAAGAAAAGCATTCGTATAAGATAAGCTTACATTATCACCTGTAAAAAATATTAAACTGCACCAACATAAAGTCTTTGTAAAGCTCTATAAACAGCAAAAAGTCACGGAAAATAAAATCACAGTGTACAGTACCATAATAAAATATATTAAAGCACATCGAGATTTCAGTCACCAAGTTATTGGTTTCACATGGAGTCATAATTAATTCATGTCCTGTCTCTCCTGTGTTCAGAGAAAAGTGCATAAACAAGAGAGTCTTCATTCACAACTCCTCTACTGCCAAATTTCAAATGAAATGAAACCAAAGCTAGCACACTACAAAATTTGATTCAAAGGAAACCTTAGACACTGAAGCCATTAAATGCACATTTCCTAAATAAAAAATGAGTTGTCTGCAAGCTGTCTTGACACGGTCTGCAAAGTCTCACTGCATAAAACAGCAGCTCAGTAGATTGTCAGAGAACTCCTGAGATACACAAAAACCAAATCAAACTTTTTCCTTTCTGTCTTTCCACTTCAGCTTCATCTTGACAGAAGAAAAATGCTCCTCTGCTCTGTAAGAGAAAGCTCTAAATACCTCCATATGGCATGTGGGCATTGCCTATGAATTTTGGAATAGGTTTTTCAAAACTAGGAAGTAATGTATTGACCATATATATGCACAAGATGCAAGATGACCGATTAATTTCGGAGTTAAGAATTGAATTAATTATGTCTATCAACTGCTGGCAATTAAAACTCAAGTTTCAGAAAAGGTTTTAAAATTATAGTAACTATTAGAATAAAAAACCTGGAATCTAACAGATGGACTTGAATTCACAGTAAATATACATTTTAGAATAACAGTTCATGATATGTAACAAATGTTATATGTGTCAGCTTTAATATGGTAATGATTATTACATAGTTATGATAGTTTTGCTTGTTTTTGAATTCATAGCATTCCCTGCCACTGTAAGCCACACTCTGTTATTACAAGTTTTAGTAAAATGTGTTTTTTTTCTTTCTGAATTTTTGGACTTATGAAAAATAATTTTGTATCGTTTGAGAGTGGACATGGGATAGAAAGAGCAAGAGTGGGTACTCTTACCTTTTGAAATGCAATAAAAAATAAGAAAGTATTTTTATTCTTTATATTTTTAAGACTACTTGTGTGAAAAATTGGGAAGTTGGCACATTATTTAAGATTTTCTTCCTTAGGTTCTTGCTCTTGGCTATATCCTTGCCACCAAGATTTGGAAGGTGCTCCTGCCTTCATAGGTCCTATCACTACAGGGATCATGATCCCGAGGCAGTGGTCTATGCCTTGCATTTTCCCCTATTCTTCATTTCATTTTCTATTACATCTTTTCCAGTGAAGCATACACAATTTCCATCTCTTTGATCTCTCCCTATGGTACAAAGCCATTTTATATGTCTTCATCAAAATGAATCCCATAAAACACCTAAAGAATCTACCAAAAAACTTTTAATAGTTATAAGTCAGTAAAGTTTCAGAACACAAAAATGAATTTAAAAATCTGTAGCATTTTTAGACACCAATAATGAAATTTTTGAGGAAAAAAATCAAGAAAGCAATTCCATTTTTGTGTTACTACCAAAAAAAAAAACACCCCTTGGAATAAATTTATCTAATAAAAAATGAGCGTGACAATGAAAATTACAAAATACTAATACAAAAAGTGAAGAGGATACCAAAAGATGGAAAGACATCAATGTTCATGGATTGGAAGAATAATATTTAAATATCCATACTACTCAAAGTAATGTACAGAGTCAGTGCAATTTCTCTCAAAATGCCCATGACATTCTTCACAGAACTGGAAAAAGACATTCCTAAAAATTTGTATCATTAATAGCCAAAACAATCTTGAGCAAAAAGATCAAAGCTTTGTTTGTTACAACACCTTATTTCAAAACATACCAAAAAGCTTCAGTAATCAAAATAATACAGAATTGGCATGAAAACAAGCACACAGATAAATGAAACAGAATAGAAAACAGGAAATAGACCCACACATTTGATTTTTGAAGCAAGCAGTAAGGACATACACTGAAGAAAGAAAAAGTCTGTTCAATAAAGTCTGTTCATAAATATCCAGGGGAAAACTGGATATCCATATGCAAAAGAAATGAATTAGATGCCTATATCTTGCCATATATAAAAAACCAACTCAAAATAGATAAAAGACATAGACATAACACAAAAACTTTGAAATAACTACAATGAAATATTGGGAAACATACAAAACTTTGGGCAAGATGTTTTGGCTATGACCCTAGAAAAGCAATAAAAGCAAAAATTGACAAATGGGATTATATCAAGCTAAAATGTTTCTGCACAGCATAGGAAACATTAGAGTAAAGAGACAACCTAAGTATGGGACACAACATTTGCACACGGATCATTGAACAATATATTAATCTCTAAATTATGTAAGGAACACAAACAACATAAAGAAACCAAATAATCTGATTCAGAAATGGGCAAGTGATCTCAATAGACATTCCTTAAAAAGGCTATACAAATGACCAGCAAGTGTATGAAAACAATGATCAACCTCACTGATCACGGAAATGAAAATCAAAGCTACAATGAGGTAAAATCTCACTCCAGTTAAATGGCTATTATTAAAATGACAAAAAATAAATAAATAAAGAATGATGGCCAGGCTGTAGAGAAGGGGATATCTCAAACACTGTTGGTGGGAGTATACATGAGTATAGCCATTATGGAAATCAATACCAAATTTCATCAAAAAACTAGAAATAGAATTACCATATGATCTAGCAATCCCACTGTTAGGTATATACTCAAAGGAATGAAATTAGTGTGTGGAACAGACATCTGTGCTCACATGTTTATTGCAGTACTGCTTATAATAACCAAAACATGGAATCCACCATTGATGAATGAATTGATAAAGAAAATGTGGCATAAATACACAATGGAGTATTATTCAGCCACAAAAAGAATGAAATTCTGTCATTTGCATCAACCTGGCTGCAGTTGGAGACATAATATGAAATGAAATAGGTTAGAAAGAAAAATATCAAATGTTTGTACTCACATGTGGAAGCTAAAATGTCAACCTCAAAGAAGTAGAGAATGGAATAGTAATTACCAGAGCTTGGCAATCATGTGGGAAGTATGGATGGAAATCAAATATTTAATGGGTATAGTTAAGAGGAATAACTTCTAATGTTTTATGGCACAATAGTGTAAATAGTGTAAATGCGATTGATAAAAACTAATGCGATTTTTCAAAATAACTAGTAGTGGGGAATTTTAGGATTCTCAGCACAACGAAATGGTCCAGGTCTGAGGTGATAGATATGCCAATTATCCTGATTCGATTACTGAAAAATGTACACATGTACTGAAATTTCACACTGTACTCTGTAAGTATGTGTAATTTCTATGTGTTAATTAAAAACAAAAATATATTTTAAAAACTCAAACAGAAAAAGAAACACTATGACAAAATCTGCAATTAGAAGTAACCAGTTAGAAGAAACTAGTCTTCAGTATGAAAATCAGAGTGAGGAAATTATCATACTGAGACAACAGAGTGCAAATACTGTCCACAATTTGCTTTGGTTAGTTAATTCTCTGCCTTCTCCTCCACTTCCATCCAGTGTGATTAAGTTATTCATTTGAAGTACAAATTTTGGTTCTTTTGGGAACAAAAAAAGAGTCTCAGCTGGAACATTAGCTAACTACTGTGTTACCCTTTCCTAATATTGCCTCAATCTCTCTTCTTTTGCATTGGCTGTCTTCTCACAAATAAGAAACAATTCATATAAGCATTTTTTGGGGGGGCAGTTACTGGGAATTGAACTCAGGGGCACTCAGCCACTGAGCCACATTCCCATTTCTTTTGTGCATTTAATTTAGAGATGGGGTCTCACTGAGTTGCTTGGAGCTTCACTAAGTTGCTGAGGCTGGCTTTGAACTCACTGGTGATCCTCCTGTCTCAGCTTCCCAAGTGGCTGGGATTACAGGTATGTGCCACTACGCCTGGCCTATGTTTTAAATCTTTTTTAATTAGCTACTTTCATCATGCATTATTCCTAAGGATCTTCATACTTCATATGTGAATGATAATGCTTCATTATATATGTTTTGAATAAATGTCTGAGTTCAGTTTAGGTGTGATGCATTATAGTCATTCTTGAGCTTGAGATTTTGGGTATGTTGAGGGAATGAAAGAGACCTGGTCCACTCTCATATATTTTAAGATGAAATTGTTTTAACTTAGTCAACATTTTGCAATTCATATTCGGTGGTCCTTGAGCTAACCAGTGCCTTTAAAAAGAGGATATTGGTGCCAAATTAAGTGGAGAATAACTGCTTTCTCCACATTACTCTTAGAGATTCATAATACATGTTATCATAATAAAAGTTATGGGGAATTTTTAAACACATCTAACTTTACTTTAATCTAACATTAAAGTTATGCTTTCCACAATATCTGCTAATGTGTCATCAAACATCCTATTTTAGGTGAAAAGCATTGGAGTATAAATGACTAAAATGATTACTGTATACTTAGAGATGAATTTTATGTAAATAAAGAGAATATGAAACTGGAATTATGTTTATTCCACCATTTTACAAGATGTGTAGACTGTTAATCAAACTTTTCCTTGGCTTAACACTTGATTCCATAAGCTGGCAGATTATTATTTATTTTTTAATAAAAACTGGTAAACTAAGATCGTACACAAAGAAAATGGCAAATGGCAAATGGGTCTTGGCACAGCTTGTATGTAGCTAACTGCATGAAATTTAGGTTGTCTTATTCCAAGGACTATACAGTAGCTCATACTGTGCTAAGAATTAGCTTAAATTAAATCTAGATCAGAGAAAGCTTTATATGCTGTTAGCAGTTATAAATCCTTTCTCTAATGAGGAGTCAGAATAATTGAAAGTGAACTGGACTAATGTGTCCAGAAGCAGAAAGCCTACAATGACTATTATTTTTATAGCTCAGTAGCTCTACCAAATGTGTATCATGTTGGGGGAAAGAAACGAATTCTATTAAATACTTTAGGTCCCCTGTAGAGGCTGGAAGAATGTTAATTTACCTTTATTTTAAGCAGGGCCAAATTGCTCTGAGTCTGACGCAAGTGGAAATAAGTTGTCCCTACACCTCAGTACCTCCTGGAAAACTCCTCATTATGCTCCCTGAAATATTTGAGGGCACTGCATGCTTTAATAGAATAATGTAATTATAGCAACTAAACACCTTTCTGTGTTTCCCCCAATTTTCATTTTCCAGTTTTTACATGTTTCTTGCAAAGTCAGAAATCCTAGGGTAGAACTGCATCTCTAATGCTTGTCTTCTCTAATTTGCTGGCCTTGGAAACACACATCTTTCTTCGGATTTTGTCTAAATGACTAATTTGTAGCAAATTAGTCTCATGTTAAGATTCATCCCAGATGCTTGAAAGTTAAAACCATATTTCCCTTT
Source organism: Marmota marmota marmota (assembly GCF_001458135.2). Taxonomy (NCBI): domain Eukaryota; kingdom Metazoa; phylum Chordata; class Mammalia; order Rodentia; family Sciuridae; genus Marmota; species Marmota marmota. The sequence continues at coordinate 21,978,417 of NW_025999853.1, forward strand.
CTTGCTATTGAATATATTCTCAGGACATACAAAAGACTAGACAGTAGAAATTTACTGCTTTACAACTTTCTATTCCCACTTAGTTACTCATTTCCCCTTTTTATTTCAACCATCTTGATTGAAAATGAACATTAGAATATTGAAGGCTTGGGAGAAGTTTATGATATGATTAAAAAGTGGGATATGGTGATGTGGAAGTAAGTGTGTAGGAACAGTGATGACAGGATGAGATTCTCCCAGTTACAGAGCTTTTGTGGTCATGAAAAATATCTGGTTGGATTAGGTAGTTAAAAAAGAAGAAGGAGAAGGAGTAGGGGGGTGAGGGGAAGGAGAAGGAAACAGTGAGATAGGAAGGGCTAAACAGAAAATCTCTGTCTAAAATTGCGGAAATCCCCTCAGATATTAAAATAGATTCAATGTCTGCAAGAATGAAATGAGTGCAAAATGGTAGAGAATGGATGGAGGGATGATGATTCTCAAATAAAAGACTAAAATACATCAACACTTTTTTAGACATCAAAATTCAGAAAAGGTACTTGAGAGTTAGTGGTCTCAGACCTTGAAGAACACTATTTTAGCTCTAGTTAAAAAGTACTTGTGATTAAGGAGGTGCCCACAACATCGGTATGTAAGGAAAACAGTAACAAAGGACTTGAGATTCATATGTGCTTGCTTTATCACCTTTACCAAACCAATTAGAATTATTTATTCTACAATGAATGATAAAGTTTTACTCCTTCTCCTTTATAAGGCACTTTGACTTTCAAAATATTTACTTGCTTTTAAAAGCTTCTGAGTAGTAGGGAGGGCGAGAAGTGCTATAGAAATCTTGCAGGCTTTCCCAAGTAAAAGGGTACATAAATTGAGTGTCAGTTGCAAGAACCTATGAAACCAGTTCAAACAAACTAGGATTGTGGTGGAAAGATACATTCAGGAGAAAATACTTAAGGAACACATGGAGTTAAAGAGATGAAGAAGTAGACCAAAAAATCAAGAATGGATGAGACTTGAGTCAACTCACACCAGATGGGAACCATAAGGCACGATACAGTTTCAGATATTTTCTTGAGGAGAGCTAGTTTCCTAGACTTCTGGATCAGTTATTTTCTTTAATGTTAATTACCTTTTCCATACCAAGTGGTTAAAAGGAAAGAGAGATAATGTTGATTGTGGCTTTTTACAGGTAATGGCCGTTGCCTAAACCAATTCATTACATATATTCTCAAAACTCATGCATGTAGGTCAATAAGAAGAGCAAATAAAATTATCTATAACCAATACCTGCAGCATAATTACAGAACCAAGGTTACTGAAAATTTCCAATTATGTGTAAGTAGTGAAGTAAGCATGCCAAGTCAACAGTTTCATCCTCAGAACACATGGCTGTATATCCACAGACAATGGGCAGGAAATAAGAAAGGTATATGGAAACTTAATAGACATAAGCATGGCTAAAACTGCACCCATTAAGAGATAGAGGAGATATTCAGCATCCTGAGTGAAGAAACACTGAGAACAAGTCAGAGACCTTTTTGATCAGACTTCAGGGTACTGGGATGAAAAAAGGAAAAAGGTATGGAAGTGCATAGAACCCGTGGTGGAAGATTGACTAGGGAAACTGGGTTGCAGCAGGGAGACTGGGAATGTGTAGCGTCTTTGAAGTCTTACTGGTTAAAAATAATAAGTGTGTGTGTGTGTGTGTGAGAGAGAGAGAGAGAGAGAGAGAGAGAGAGAGAGAGAGAGAGAGAGAATATCAAGCAGAGGAGTTTAAAGGTCATACAGAAGTAAAGAGATTTACAAAACCAGAAGTATCTCCATTCACCATCTTCAACATTCTCTCCCCCCAAAATGGTTCCATTAATTAGAGAAACTCCACATATTCACAAAGGAGGGTGATCTTTGAACAAGAAATCCTAGAAAGCCACCTGAACTTCCAACACTGGCCTACAAAAAAACTGTTGTGTGTGAAAATATCAGAAGATAGTAACTGAATAGAATAGAAAACTGCATGGAACATCTGTATAAAACTACTTTATGAAACTAAAATAAAAGATCAAAATGGAAATTATTGTAGCTGATGAATATTCTGTCTTTAAAACCAACAATGAAGTAGAAGGCATGAGCAACATAGTTGTCTCCCTGCCCTGCACGACCTTAATTAAGCAGCTTTAAAGAAGCAGCTGTAGATATGTACATACATCTTTACATATACAAAGTCTTGATGGACAACAGTGAGAGGAGATGTGAAAGTTCACTGGACTCAGAAAAGAGGTGGAAGAAGGCAGCAAAATCATATTAAAAATATAAATAAAAGAGAAACCATCTCAGAATAATTCATGAAAAGCTCAAGGAAAAGTTGATTTGACTGAGCACTTGATAAGCTTCAACGAAAAAAAAAATAAAAATAGGAGAATTAATATAAAATTCAAAAGATTAGAGTGGATAAAAAAACAGGCAAGGAAGAATGAATGTATTCATAGAATGTCTGAAGAAGAAAATAGGGCAATGAAATAGAACTAATATTTAACAATAACATCAAAGGTCATTGCTTGAGTTTTAACCTAATGAGAACTGCAGTAGGCTTCAAACCTTCAGAATTGTGAAGTAATAAATGTGCTGTTTTCCATCACTGAATTTTTGGTTATGTGTTATAGTAGCAATAGAAAACTAATAAAGAGACAAAGGCTTGAGCAGGGAGGAAGGAAGGAGACAAATAGTGGTGAGTTGTTTTTGAGTCATCCCTCATGAGATGAAAATGGATGGATATGCTGATGCCACCAATTCTGAAAAGTCTAGAAAGTTATAACATGTTTGAGGTTAAATGTTAGGAATCTGGAGAATTATAAAACGTTATCTAGTCTTGGAAGTTAAAACTTAATCATAACTCTTCCTCAGTTTCAATAACTTTCTCATTTGCTCTCTCATCTTTTGGTAAAGAATCAAAACCTTTTTGAAAGAAATATTATTGTGTTGAGAAAAGAATGTGGGAACAAAATTCTGCTTAAATTAAAATGGAATTGAGAGAAAAATTTAAAGGTGCATAGAAGAGCAAGGGGCTTTATCTGATGTCACTTTTCTTCTTAGTACTTCTGACCTGCTGTGCCCACCAGGTCATGGAAGACTGTTTAGTATTCTCTTTTGTGAATCACTTTGAAAGAGCTAAAGAACAAAAAAGCATACTGTGTCCAGAATTTCACTAAATCTTTTTTAGGGAAACTTCAGAGGCATATGCAGAAGAGAAATAGAGAAATTTTAAGATCATTTGTACTGATTGCTAGATGAGATTACATTAGACTGACCTGCATGGTTTCAATATAACAGAAAATTATTTCTTGAAAATGAGCAGGTGATTGATTGAAAAGTCTCTCCTTTTACTCTCATGTCACATTTTACAATATATGTTTTTCTTTCTGTATTGTATGATCTTTCTATTGAGGGTCTATGGATCTAAAGGAACATTGATATTTTGGCTACAATCATTAATATTGTCATAGTAGTAAGAAAATATTTTCATTTTCAAATACCTTTTTAAAATAATACAAGAGTTAGTTTCTCTAAAGGAAAAAGAATCACAGTATTCTACTCATGATGATTCCAGACATTATTATTATTTTTTTTGGAAAAGTCGTTAGACTCTAATTATTGCAACGACTGAATTAATAATGATTCAATATTGCCATATGTGGATCCAACAGAGGCATTAAGGTAGATGAAACATTTAGCCATCATTATTATAAAAATGAACAATCAAATCTCAAATCTAAACCATTCCAGCAAACAATTTGATCTGCCAAATAAACAAGGCCATAATGGACTATTTTGAATTTTCAGTTATATCATTAATATAAATCAAGCTTTGTTGTGGATGACCTTGATTTTTAGATTAAGAAGTCTCATCTTAACTGGTTATGAGTTTTTATGTGGAGGAGACAGGGTGTTACAACAAAACCATCAGAGAATTAGTTTTTAGCATTTGCAAATTGAAGTCTACTCTTTAGAATTCTGCCACTGTCTACAACTTAACTAATTAACAGGAAACTGCCACTCAAGTAATGTTCTCGGTGGTTACCGGATAAATCCAGATAGTCTGTAAATCAAGACTCCTAAACAGCACAAAATGATCTGTTTTCAAGTCTTGGTAAAAAGTATATGTCTATATATACATATCCTCATGAAGTCAAAATTCATTTTTGTTCAAGTTGATGTATCTGGATTTATCCAAACATGCTCTCTTTGGTACTTTGCATTACAGCATACCATAGTAGCAAAGACTGCTGGGTGTAATTCATCATAAACAAAAAAACAGAAACAATGCTTTGGGACTCTTAGAAAACTGAATTTTAGTTTCTTCATATAACTGAAAATATTGGGGTTTCTTTTTCTTCTTAATGTCAAACATAAGATCTGAATAGACTGCATGGAATTTTCAGTGACTGTCCCTCTCAAGCTAGTTATAGTTAACTCATATTCATTGTCATATCCCTAAATCATAGCTTCATTTTGTGTGCAGCTAGGTTCTCCAGAAGAGTCTGTCCATTTATACAAGGCCTATGGGCCCATCCATGTTCTACATCACATCCCTGCTCATGTTTTAGCTTTTCTTCAAAAATTATCCTCTTGATTAGTTAGTATATAAATAGGTCTCAACTAATCCTGTCTTTAAAAAGGAAAAGCCCAAAGTTTTCACTGAATCCAAGCACCTCTTATAGATACGTCTCTCTTCTTCCTTCCAGAGCTGTCTGTGTTATATCTCATAGTCAAATGTCTGCAGGGACCAGTTGTTGATGGAAAACAGTGATGTGAAATTGCTGGCGGTGGTGGGGACAATAGAAAAATGCTGTCTGTGTTCACTGATCACTGCCATGGCTGACTACTGCCATTCAAAATGCAGATCCAGGTGCCAGAACTTCTTATTTCCCCAAGAACACTTCAAAATCTGTATTTCTAATTAATTTTTAAATTTATGTATATAAGACAGTGGAATTCTTAGTACACACATAGAGCACAATTTTTCATATCTCTGGTTGTATACAAAGTATATTCACACCAATAAAATCTGTACTTTTTAAAAAGTTTTTTTTTTTTTTTTTTTTTTTTTTTT
>NW_025999853.1:21983540-22045578 GCF_001458135.2 Marmota marmota marmota
TTCTGTTTGTAGCAGGTTATTTATGGTGTTTCTGTAAAAACCACTATGGTCGTTATTTAAATTAAACAAAAGGGGGAAATGTTAGAGTCTGTAAACAAGTCAAAATAACACCTGGCATTTTGCCAGGGGAATGTTAGAGTTCGTAAACAAGTCTGGATGGTGCCTGGCAAAATGCCAGAAGGAGTGGTTTGAGAAGTAACAAAAGCGAGCCATTAAGTGTGGAGATTCCTGATTGGTTGACTGCTGTATCTAGTTTATGTTAATTAGATAAGCTGTGTGGAATGTATAAATACTGCTCCTGTCCTGCAATAAACGGCTTCCACTCCTGCTGTATCAACATACACAAGTTGTTCGTCACCCCCCCTGATTATTCTGCTGCAGCCGGACTGCGGCATTACTAGTGTCAAAAATCCCATTACTTCAACTATAATCTGTACAATAGTGATTTCTAAATGTGTTTCTAGCTTAGTTTCTTAGTTTCTAAATTTATAATTGCCTATTAGACATGTATATTTAGACATTCTGTAAGCAGCTCTTGTACAACTATGTACTCTTATAAATTTGAGTGATTAACTGTTTAGTTTTCTCCAGGGCTGAGGGATTTCTTGGGCAGAGAACATTCAGTGCTAATACTGATATAGTCCTAAGCAGAATGGAACAATCAGTTACTTTACCCCTTTCCATTTTGCTTCCCTTTCTCTGATTTTATTTTTGGTTAATGGAACTACCAAATGTCAGTTCCTCAAATCAGAACACTGGGAATAATTCTAGACCTGTGTCCTCCAAATGTGTTCCTCAGAATCCCTGCGTGCTATTTGAAAATGAGGATTCTAAACACAACTCTTGTCCTATACTAATTAAAACAAAATACCTGAGGACAGAGCCTTTGGATTAGCATTTTAACAAGTTTCCCAGGAAATCATTAACTCACCTGAATTTTGAAATTCCTTTTCTGGACTATTTTTTTCTCTTCATTTGCCACATAATCAACTAATAGACACCAGTGTTGCTCTTGTTTTTCTCTCATTCTTACATGTCTCCTAGATCAGACTCTCATCATTTAAATTTTATATGAAGGTAATTGTTTCCTAGTTCATTGCCTCAATTCTAGAGTAAACTTTTATGAAACTGTCCTCCATAATGCTTTTGAATCATTATTCAAAACAGCAAATCTGAGATATACTCAAAATCTTTTATTCATTCTCTGTAGCAACAATTTTTTTTTTAAAAAATTGTATAGTATGTAGACTTCCTTGAGGGTAAGTTTTCTTCTACATTCATCACAATGCTCTTACACATTCCCATGTATAACTGTGAACTGATATTTTGTTGGTTTTTTACCAATGTCTTTTTCTATTACAGGATTCTGTTATGGTTTAGATATGAGGTGTTCCCCAAAAGCTCATTTATAAGATAATGCAAGCAAATTTAGAGATGAAATGATTAGGTTATGATAGCTTTAAAAGAATCAGTGCATTAAATCCATTGATAGGGATTAACTTGGAGGTTAACTGTAGGCAGGTAGGGTGTGGCTGGAGGAGGCAGGCCATTGGGAGCATGTCTTTGGAGTATATACTTTATCCCTGGTGAGCAAGAGCTCTCTTTGCTTTCTGGTGACTCTTTCCTGACCTGCTGTCCTTCACCATTCTTCTGCCATGATGTTCCAGGGCCAAGAGCAATGGAACTGGCTGTCTCTGGACTGAATTCTCTGAAACCTCGAGTGCCAAATAAACTTTTCCTTCTCTAAAATTGTTCTTGTCAGGTCTTTTGGTTACAGCAACAAAAAAGCTGACTAAATCACATTCCATCAAGATAGCACATTTCATGCTCTTGTGTCTTCCTGGGCTCCTCTTATCTATAACATATGTTCAGACTCTATTTATTTATTTATTTACTTACTTACTGATTTATTTATTTATTTTGATGGTCTTGACAGTTTCCAGGAAGTGTCAAGTGAGTATTTGAGTATTTTGTATACTGGTCATTGAAATTTCTCTGACTTGTTTCTCCTGATTAAACTGTATTTATGAGTTTCAGTAGGAAGAACACAGAAGGAAAATGTCATTAACTTCACATGATATCAAAAGTGTATAGTATCCATTTGATTTGTTACTGTTATCATTAACCTTGACCAACTGACTGTGGGAATGTCTGTCAGATTTAGGTACTGTAGTGTTTCTCTCCTTTCCTCTATTTAACTTGATTCTGGTATTGTTGTACTCTTTTGAAAGAAGTTACTATGTGCAGTTCATGTTTAAGGATTGAGAATTTTTGCTCCCTCCTTAGAGAAGATAATGAGAAGTGAAGTTAGCCAATCCCAAATAACCAAAAACCAAATAGCCATTCTTTGAAGGTATATTACATAAAAAATGATTCAAAATCCTTCTGAAAGGAAATCTGTCTTATCTCATTCATTCATACATGTGCTTATTTATATCAGTATGAACTCATGGGTATTTATTTGAGTTGTAATCTAATTATTTTAGTGCTCAATATGTTCCAGTTTTGGCCACTGGGAAACCTTCCATTTTGCTCCTGTATTCTCTTGACATACTGTACAACAATTATGTTTTTATTGTTGAGTATTTTCTTATCCTTTGGCACTACATAATGATTCAGGCTCATCCTATGTATTTCCAGCCCTAATCCTAAATTAGCCATTTTTCCATTGTACAATGTATTAGAAACCAAGATCTGGGTTCTAGATGGACTTGTTGGTATCGGGTTATTCCTGCTTCTAGGCTCTCTTAGATGACAGAACATAGACATATATGTGTTTAAACTGACTTGTGCATATACATGTATCTGTAGTTGTTCTCTGTGTAGCTCTCTGTACCTATAGGAAGATAAATGTGGGTTTTTACTGATTATTAGCTCCAACTAATCCATTCCCACTTGGATCATTCTAGCCTTCTCCACTTGCTTTTATCTGTAAATTCCCATTCCAATGCATGTTATAATTTGTTGCTACCCCCTGCTGCATGGTGCACTCCAGAGATCTGAGTACCACATATGCTGGGGGCTCTCCTTCAAGATTCTAGGCTCACTTTTGTCCTATTAACTTTAGGAGTAATAGATTTATCTTGAAGTTGTTAATGTCTGGCTTAACTCTATATCCACTTTTGCTTACAACATCACAGTAAGCTATGAACAATAATAAATGCTTATGCTTTCTGTTTATGCCTAATACGGCTTTTGTTTCTAGTCTAGTTAGTCTTCTAACCAACATGTTCTTGTTTGTTTTTACTTAAGCTATGTTGGGTTATATTTTCTTTCCTGTGATCACAAGAATACTAAATACTATAGTATGCAGTTATTTCTGCCTAGAATATTCTTGTTCTCACTGCCCACATGAAAAATTATCAATAGTTCTTTGAGACTCAGTTTAAGTGCTATGTTTTCTGTGAATCCCACTGTAATTATGTCAGGCATTGCTCCAAGCCCACTGTGCCCTTTCAGCCAGACTTATGTATTTCCTTCTCTGTCTCCTTAGGATGTCTTCTGAATACTGAATTTTTCTTATTTTAGGAAAATGCATCAGACATTAAATAAATTTTATAATAATTTACCAATCCTCTTTCTGTCTGTGATCATTTAATGACTTTAAATTATTGTAATATTAAAAGGTCCAAAGCACTGAGGTATTTGCATATTTCACTTCACAGAGATACAGTTTTTTTGGCAATACTTTTTTTTTCTGGTTTTATACAAAGTATATCCACACCAATTCATGTCTTCATACATGTACTTTGGATAATAATGATCAATACATTCCACCATCATTTATAACCCCATGCCTCTCCCTTACCCTTCAACCCCTCTGCCCTATCTAGAGTTCATCTATTCCTCCCATTCTCCCCCTCCTTATCCCACTATGTATGAATCAGCTTCCTTATATGAGAAAACATTCGGCATATATACACAATGGAATATTACTCAGCAATAAAAGAGAATAAAATCATGGCCTTTGCAGATTAATGGATGAAGTTAGAGAGGATAATGCTAAGTGAAGTTAGCCAATCCCTAATAACCAAAAGCAGAGGTACAGTTTTCATGAACATATTTTACAGAGCATATTCAACTCATTGTTTAATTTAAAATATTTCCAGTAGTTTTTTTTTTCTGATCAAAGGAAGCTGCAATGTCTTCAGATTGATATGACAGTGATCTCACATGTTTAAAGTATTGCATTATCAAAGTTTAGAACTCTGCTTTTTGATATTTTTCAACTTATCTCATTGTCCCAAAGATCTCTGACAACTCTAATCATGACAGCATGATTTGACTTCCTTGGACTTAACCTCTATACTAAATTTTAGGTATTATTTTAGTTTCTACTTTATTTCAAAGATCACAAGAGCCTTTTATAGGTTTGCTGTTTGTGATTGCAACCAAAAAACAATCTGTTTAAAGGAGTTATGACATCTGTATGAGCTCTCTACCACTCTATTATATCTAGGTTTGCCTTTAAAGACATCAAACTTGGTAAGATGCATTTGATTTTTCACTGTGAATGTATTTATTGCCATTTTACTAAAAGTGTGGTCACACATGATTCTTTATACCATCAAGAAAACCTATTGAGGCAGGACTTATTGACCAAGGTGTGTCAAATGAGGTATTTCTTTTTTCTTTTTTTCATTGTAAGAGTACATAGTTATAAAAATAGTGCCATCATATATCAGTACAGGTCTCTCAAATTTTATAAATGTAGACAAAATTTGCAATATGGGTCTTCAAAACCTGGTGCCATTTTATTGGTTTTGAAGTTATGTTGAAATGTTTTGAATTGCCCTATGCAGGAATTCTCAAGGACTGCATCACTAAATCTCAATTCAGTAGAAGAAAAACCACAAAAACTGTTATGGTTAGAACTCTACAAGAGGCATTATTTATTCATTCATTCATTTTCTGAATGCCAGTCATATATCAGGTACCACATCGGCACTGATGACTTATATAGCAAGAGGGAATTGTGTTGTAGTGTGGGTATGCTCAGGATATTTAGGGAATATTGTGTCAGGGCAATTCAGTCTTGCTTCTGGGGAATAGAGGAGGACATGGTATATAGGAAAGTATTAACACCAAGTTATAAAATCTTAGACCATTGAAACATTATTTTGCCTAAATAGAAACTTCAAGGGTGTGACCAGGAATGAGTTAGGAAGGAGAATTTCACATTATGAAACATAAATTGCAAGTAGAATATATTCTAGAAAACTAGAACAATACAATGTTAGTGCTCTGCTAACCCTAATATGGTGTGATTACTCTGAAATCCCTGTGGCTCTCAGTTGCACAAAACCATCATGAAATAGCACTGCCCATTGCTGGGTGTGCTTCTGTTAAGAGACAGACAGGTGAGGATGGTGGGAACATGAAGTTAAGAGAATAATTCTATTAAATGGGTGCACTGTTCTGGCCCCCACAGGCTTTCTTTTCCAAAAAGCAATTTACCTGCAGCTCTGCCTGGCCTGAGTGGACAGGCTATGCCACATGCCTCTGCAAACTACCTGTTAACTGGAAGAGAAATGCAGGCCCCAGACAATGTTGATAGGAGGAACCCAGGAGACTTTTGTGACCAGATCCTGAAAGTCAGGGAGATAAGAATAATTCCTTTAACAATAAAATCTGTAAGAATGTATGGTTAAGAATCCAATTAGAAGCGGTCTAGAGTTGCCATGGCAGTGGGTACTTGAAAGTCTGATATCATCTTCCTGTCAGTCAAGACTCAAGAGATGGACCTGGGCAGGACTCTGGAAACTTCTCTGAGATCCCCAATAAAACTGGCATGCAGGAGAGGCATGTTGTCCCCCTCCTTTCTGAGAGGACCCATTCTTTCTCTTGAGAGTGTCCCTTTTAACTTTACTATCCCTTGGATAAAACTTATGCCTCTTACTCTGAAGGACATGTATGAACTCTTTCTGAATGGATCCCTAGAATTAGGGCCTAAAGGGGTGGGGAGCAGTGGGTCTTTGTGTTGCCTATGTTTCTGAAAGGCCCCAGTTCTGTAATGCGTCCACTTGGCGGGGGTGGGGTGGGGGTGAGGGGTAACTCACTTGGCAAGAGTCATCTGAGGTCCCTGCAGTCTTTTCTATTCTATCAGCATTCAGCTCGTTACTAGTGAATCACATGGCACCACCAAACTTCACAGTTCTGCTGAAACTAATCAATATTACAATCTATTAAAAAGTCCAAAACACCTTTTTTGGAGCTGTTAGTTTACGTATAATAAAAGTAGTGCTTATAATTCTATTATGTTCTCTATGTTCTCTGGGGCAAACTACATTAGAATTCTCATGCTATTTCCACACAAATCTCATATTTTTAAAATTGCTGGTATGAGTAATTAAGTAGCATGCATGCCCCGTCCTTGTTCTCCTGACTTCTGCATTTCACAGGCCAGTAAAAATGTTTACAAAAACAGAGAAAATTTGGTTTGACAGTTCTGAGTTTTGTTCAAACCAGACATGAAAAGTGAGAACCACCATTTTTCCTTGCCAGAGTTCATAATAGAAAACATTCTATTCTCAAAAAGGGGCATAATCTCTGATTTTGAAAAACAGACATATGTTCTGCTTTAGGGAAAACTACCTGGTTATTCCAAATTTCCTAATCTTGCTGCATTCAGAGATTTTTGTGCCACTGAATACTGATACATTTACCTGAAGGTAGGGGATAGGTTTGGGGACTAGACAGATTTGGGTTTGTAGCTCAGTTGTGTCACTTACTAGGTGTGTGAATTTGGTAAATGTACATAACTTCCTGAACCCATTTTTTTAACCTGTAAAAAAGGAGAAAGTATCTTCTGGCACAAGGTTATTGGAAATATTTAAAGAGCTAATGCATGTGAAAACAATCTATATTAATTAATAAATGTTGTAAAATATAATTTTTGAAAATTCTATTAAGACTCCTGAGGGAATTACAAATCCCCTCTCCCCTTGTTTATAAAGGGAGAAACAAAAAGGAGTAATGCTGTATTTCAGTACCTACTGTATTTCAGGAACCAAAGGTGCTGAATTTCATTCTTTTTAGTCTTCCCAACAAAGTCAAAAATTACATATTTCTATCAACTTTGTAGAGTTGAAAAAAAAAACTATGCCTATAAGCTCAGAGCACTAAATAATTTGCTCCAATCACACAGCTAGTAAAAGATGAAGTTAGAAATTCAGTCCAAAGCCTGTTCAGCTTTCCCTATTTAATGCTTTGTGTCCAAGAGAAAAATCAACATACTTTGATTTGTCAAAAAAATACAACCATTATTTTTTTAAGCTCTCTAAAGCATGAAATGTCAATTTGGGGGTTAGCATAGAGAAGTAAGGCTATAGTTAAGGACAAATTCTGCAGTGTTAGTTTATCCTTAGGAATTAAAGTGATGGATTATGTTCAGAAAAAACTCTCCTTTATTGTAATTAACTGTCAAATTAACTTTCATGATGAATAATTTACTACAATTATTCACATGTATTTTAGGAGGATTCTTACAAAGAAAATTAGACAATACCTTGGCATTTGAAAGAAGCTTTTTACAACTTCTTTTTTTTGGGGGGGGGAGCTAAAACAAAGAAATACATAGTCTTAGAAACTCATCATATAATTTTGAACTTTGGGACCGTATTTAGCATGATGGTCTGTGTTAGTGAGTAGAAGAATGGCATATGGAACTACTTATGGATTGCTTAAGTGCAGTCATGTGCTGTTATTTCACATTTCTAATAATAAAGATAATAAATTTCAGGTCAGGTTCACAAAGTCTAGTGATATCCTTAAGTGATTTTTTCCCTTGCAATATATGAAGAATTTTAAGTTATGAAAAAATGTACCTAGTTTTCTAAAAGAAATAGAAGTCTGAATTTTATCCAGTTTCAATTTTTTTTTAAATAGTGCATCAGTTATTTCAGTGTCATGGAGGTCTTCAAATTATGGATACATTTGATGGAGCTCAGACTTTTAAGACACTTATGCTATCCTGAAATGTGACAGAATGAAAAATGGATGGAAATTGGGAGTGAAAACCAAGATTTCAACATAAAGCATGATGTGATTATGTGTTTGCCCCTTGTATTCTTCCAAGTCCCATAGTCAGAGAAAATTCTTCTTATTTCTCCTACGTTCATCTTTTAGTATCTAATACAATGTGTGACACAGAGTAAATGGTAGGTAACTGCTCTTATCATGAGGGTATCCTGGTATTCACCATCATACAAAAACACTTTTCTATGAATAACTGAAGTTTTCATTTGCAAGAGTTTAGCTTTTCCAAAAGTCAGTTATATGGAGTTGGAAAAAGGTATTTTAAGTGAAATGGTGATTTATCAGTGTTTATGCCTCTTTGCCCTGGGCAGTCCTTGTACTTGGATTTAACAGAAGAATCAGATGTGTATTAGATATTAAACTGGGTATTCTATTAGCTCTGCACTGTAGCCTCTGGAGCTTCACTGGCAACATTAGTCTGAGCTATGTACCTTGTGTAAATTGTTGGAATGCATCTTTACTTTGCAACAATGGCAAATATCAATGTGTTCCCTTTCTTTCCTGTCTTAACCCTCAAGTGTGGATTCTGAAAAGTCATTATTAAGCTATATTTGCTCCCCTCCTGTGGTTTTCTCAGAAACCTAGACAGAGGATCTAGAGATAAGTAGCAAGCAATTTCATTCTTTACTTCCCACTGAGCTTTGCTATTGCTGCTGAAATGGTATGTGACCTCTGTGCTGCCAGTCACAGCAGGGTAACTTTCAAAGGACAAGGAATTTGGCTGGAGTTAACACTTCAACTCTTCAGCATTCATTCGGGTTATTTTTGATATAAGACCAAGTATACACATGTGTTATTGGCCAGCCACATAGTGATTTTTTCTCCCTTTGTCTTTTTCAGTTCAAATATAGAATTTATTCTTTGTATTAGAGTAGTCTCTTGAAGTGACATTGCCTCTATTTATCCATCTTTTCTTTGTAAATAAGTTGTTCATGAACTGTGCCAAGAAGTCATAACAGTGTCATTTCCATTAGATATACTTGGCTTATATTTTATCACATGTATTGTTAATATTGAGAACCATCAATTTTTTGTTAAGACTAGCCACAGAATCTCTTAGATCTCATTTTTAGGTAATTATAAAACACCAAAGAGATACTTGTTTGATTTTAGTAACCATGCAATGTAAGCATTCATTTTCCAGATGGGGAAATTGAAACTTGGTTGAAGAAATTTGCCAACGCTCTTCAATTAGAATTTGGCTGAAGTTAGAGCTGACAACAGTTAGGGCTGCTACTCAGAGAAATTTATTTGCTGCCAAAGCTCACCCTTAACCAGTGCTTTTAAAACTTACTTGTGGGGAATGTACCTGTTTTTCTTTCCCTAATCTAAACAAAGAATTTATGAAGTACAACATTAAAAGTACTAGAAATATGCAGACACTTGTATGTTTTATTTTTAGAATCAAAGACATAAATAAACACATTGCCAAGTTATCATAAAATTTTTTTAGTACTCTAAATTTCATTGCAAAAATTAGCACTGCTGTTCCATGGACTACATTTCTAGTAATACTTCTGAAAACCACTACAACATTCAGAAAGCTAGTATTTTTAATGAACTTCTCAATTCCACAGGAGTCACTCGGTAATTTTTTAAGTTAAAAACAAAATACCATCTTATTTATATTAGGACTTGATAAAAAGACAATACCAATAAGGAAATCTGAAAATAACTCTGAATTCTGCTAAGAATTTTAAAATAAAACTGTCAGTTGGGTTTAGGATGTAAAAAGGTTTTTGCTTTAATAGGCAAAATTAATTGATTTGTTTGCTTTGTTCCCATTTATTTGGAGAAAAAAAATCATCATTTTTTTAAAAAAGTTCTTGCTATTTACTTCTTAGTCCATTTGAATTTTTACCCCTTCTGTTTTCTCTGTGTGTAGTCGCATTGCACACCTCATCCTTGGATTCAAGTGGAGAGTCAGGCAGAGGTTGCATCAAAATTTTTTCTATAATTTCATAAAAGAAATTATAACTTGTGTTATGTATCAATTTTAAACATCCCTCCCTTTTTCAATAATTTCAGAAGAAAACGAGATGGAGCAGCAGGACCCATAAACACATTATTCGGGGGATCTTTGAATAGATCAGCATGGGGGAATTTCTGTTCTTTATTCCTTTATTTTATCAATAGGGAGGCATACATGTCTTTTTTTAAAAAGAGCATCTGCCACACTTTCTAAATTATCTTACTTCAAAATCATTCAAAATTAATCCTTTTACAGAAAACAATTAGAGTTAGTTGTTCATGGTTTTTAAGCTTCTTTTGAAGTATTGAAACAAGATTGTTTCCTGTTGAGACTGTTGATCTAGCAACTAAGAACTGATAGTTTTGATATTTTATGCTTTACATAATATTAATACATTTACTTACCTTCTGAATGTGGTCCAATTCTCATTATAAGCAACTTGAAATCTTATTCATTTGTTCAGAAGTTTATTCTTTCCTCACTATGTAGAAATGAAAGTGAAATATCTTTGAATTATATAAAGAAGAACAGGGACCATAAATCCCTCAAGTTTGCAAAACAACATCTTAAAAAAAAAAGTTAAGCTGATTAGTTCTTGAGGATGTTGATATTTTAAGGGAATCTATATATCAGAGTCTTAAAAAAAAGAGTTTAATTTTTCTTAAAACTTTCTTTTTTGGGTGGATCAACTTGATGTAGCAAACCCAAAAGACTAGATTTGCATATTGCCTCTGTTGAAAGTTCCACTTAAATCCCTTTCTTAATTTTAAATACTCTGTATGTGTGTTCTCAACATTTTTATATGAGACTAAGATAGATCCACCTGGTAGTTTTTGGGCATCCTGTGAGGTAACACTTAAAAAGAAGCTAGTATTTTCAAATGTTCACTAGTGTTAACTTTTTCCCTTTAAATATCTTTTTTTAGGGGGAAAAATGTGGAGTCACATTGACAGTTTTGTGCTCATGAACAATATCTGAGAAGTAATAGTTGTTTATACAAAACTAATCCTTTTTATTATCTAATAATTGTATATGTTTATAGAGTGAAATATAATTTGACATATATACTTTGTGGAATAATTCAATCAAATTTATATATCTATCACCGCTTAAAAGTCGTTTTTGTGGTGAGAATATTTGACATTTATTCTCTTGGTAATTTTGAAAAATACGTTAATATTAACTATATTTACTGTTCTGTGTAATAGAACTAAAAATAATATTCATTTTAAGCAAAACCTTTTACCCTTTGACAACATCTCCCCTTCTTCCTTTCACCTCTGGTAATCCCAATTCAAGAGTTCTCTCTCCATGAGTGTGCTATGTTAGATTACACACATAAGTGAGATTTGTCTTGCTGTGTCTTGTCTATTTCACTCAGCATAATTTTCTTCAGGTTCATCCATGTAAGACTGATTATTTTTTTTTGTGTGTGTGACAGTGGGATATTTCATATCTTTATTGATATTACTCTTTTTTTCTTTTTGGCACTAAGGATTATCCAAGGGGCACTTTACTACTTAGCTATATCCCTGTAACTTTTTATTTTTTATTTTGAGTCAGATTCTTTCTAGGTTGCCTATGGTTTCACTAAATTGCTGAGGCTGGCCTCAAATTTGTGATCCTCCTTCCTCAGCCTCCCAAATTGTGGCATTACAGGTGTGCATCAACATGACCAGTTGATAATTATTTCTTTATGTGTACCTATGGCTATATCTATATCTGGCCCCATTATTAGCTCCATGTCTTTTTTTGATCATCTATACCTGTATATCTAATCTATTTTGAATCTCTTTCATCAATATACCATCTTTCATCTGTCTTTTTCTTGTTTTTATATCAGTAGGGAAGAGGTCATATTAGCTTATGTTATAATCCCATTTCTGCCTCTATAATAGATCTAATTCCCTACGTCACTCTCTTCTCATAACAGAGTTATTAACTTGAAGGGGGAACTTTAAACATGCAAACTCAGAGTTCCCAATTCTCTGGATTAAATAATGTTCTTTGGATGATGAGGTCTCCTTTAGGTAAATATTTAGCTTTCATATTTTCTCTTCTAATAATCCGCTTCTATCCAAGATGATGACTGGATACAAAGGGAGCCTATATGATTTGAGATGGTGAGCAAAAAGAATTGGTGCTCCCTGACTCTTTGTTACAGTGTCCAGGTGGGGTTCAGTATTCTCTGATCTTGTGGGGGTGATGGGTGGCCCCTATAACCAAAGCCTGTGCTTCCATTTGTGTTTCCTTTACATACCTTTAGCTCTGATTCCTCCCTGAGGTTCATGTTCCCTCACTAGGGTGTGCGGAAACCTCTGAATCATTAACATATCCTCTTGCAGACCACAGGAGTCAACATGTCTCTTGGGCTATTACACCATGATGAACATGAATGCTGGGCTTCTCCCAGAGGCCACAGCCTCCCAAGAAACATCAGAAGTGATCTTAGTTTTTTGACCACCCACATTTGTAATTCAATAGAAATACCACCCATGTGAAGTTTAATTTTGAGAAGCAGAAAAAAAAAAAAAACTCTAGAGTTTGCCATTTAATTCAAATTTGGTCTTTCTTATCCTCTAAAATTCCCATTGGAAAAAAGTAGGAAGGGACCAGCTTTCTATTTCATCTCCCTTGCGGATCCCCCTTCTCTTATGCCATATCCCTTACTTCCATGGAGTCAAGGCAGGAGAAGTATCAACAAGGAAACTTAGTATACTTTAAAAATTATTCCAAAAGTGCTAGGATATATTTGTTATGTGTGTGTATGTATACCTGCTATACATATATATTATATATTCATATATGTAATATATATTTCATATACACATCATGCACAACTGTGAATGCACAGGAATGGGGGAGAGAGGGGAGAGAGAGAGAAAGGGAGAGGGAGGGAGAGAGAGAGAGAGAGAGACTCCTAAGGCCATCATTGTCTTTTAAAATGGAAAGTCATGAAAGAAAATAAAAGTGTTTATTTAACCTTTTTATATCACTTTAGAACATTTGATGATCAAGGAATTTGTTGTAAATATATCTGCCATTGCAAGGATGTTCATCTTCAGATATTATTTTAGTCTTTTGGAAAAACATTATGACCTATAACTGTCCTCAGTTTCTTGTGTCCATTTCTCTGTGATTCTCAGTAATGTAACGTCTGAACGTATGAAATCATTGTATCCTTTCAGTTAAAAAAATTAAACCAATGCTATTTGATTCATTTTTTTCTCATGGATTTCTTGAACTGAGAAATTGAATTATTTAATCATATTTATACATTATTGTAGCGATGAGACTAAGTTCAGACTGAGAAACTTACTTTATGGGACATCGGGGAATAATATATGTCTCATTTTAGTTTACTGACTCTTGCCATATTACCTTTGGAATGCATGCCTAAAGTCATGAAATTATAATTGTTATAGCTATTTGTTTGATTTATTGAATGAGAGATTTATTGACTATTACTAAAGTTGTGGCAATGGGCTTATTTTGTGGAAACATATATAAATAAAAATTCTGCCATCCTTGGTTTGGAATGCTTAAGCCAAACAGAACAATTAAGACTGTAAAGACATAATTTTGCAAAATTTCTTTTTGGAAAAGTTTTCTTTCATTATTTAATAGAATAGATTTGTAAAACATAATCTGTGGGTTAGAAATACATGCTTGTCTGTAATAATTAATTCTATGTCAGTATCCAGGCATTAAACCTTGCAATCCCTTGACATATCATATTCTTATTATCTTGTAGAGCAACTTTGACTTTGACTATTAATAAAAGTCTAAATTTGGTTATGTTTTCTGATTTCAAAACAGGGATATATGTAGGTAATTTTCTGGGGGGTGTACTGGGGATTGAACTCAGGGGTACTCCCCCACTGAGCCACATCCCCAGCTCTATTTTGTATTTATTTTTAACAGACAGGGTCCGACTGAATTGCTTAGTGTCTCGCTAAGTTGCTGAAGCTGGCTTTGAACTCAAGATCCTCCTGTCTCACACCTCCTGAGCTGCTGGTATTACAGGCATTCACCACTGCATCCAGCTTATATAGGTTATTTTTAAAATTAAGCTGTATTTTATGTATAATAAACTTCACAGAGCCTAAGCACTTAGTTTGATGATCTGAATTATCTATTACCTTTTTAGCATAATTATTTGTGTTATTTCTCAATAATTACACCACAGGTTACAATATACATCTTATCATATTCTTCTTTCAAAACCTTACAAGTTATGTTATTTTATGTTAGATTACTTAATTCTATGACAACCAATCACGCATCACTTTTATTTTAAGCAGTCAATAAGTTATTTAAAGAAATCTTTACACTTATGTATAAAAGTAACAAAAATGATTTTTATTTTGACTAACACATTTATATTTTTGGAGTTTTTCATTTTTTTTAAAGTGTGTGTTTATACCTGTTATTATTTACTTTTGGCCTGAAGAAATTATTTTAGAGTTTTTGTTTTTGTAGTACACATTCCTTGGTTGTGTTTCTTTGCATATATCTTTATTTCATTTGTATTTGTGAGGAACATTTCACTGGTTTTAATCATGTTTGTCTTTTGATGGTTGACAATATATTTCTTTGGTCTTCTGGACTCCACTATCTTTCACACGTTGTTAAGCTTTGGATGTGAGGTGTCCCCTGAAAGCTCATGTGTAAGACAATGCAAGAAGGTTTGGAGGAGAAATGACTAGGTTACAGCCTTAACCTAATCAGTGATTTAATCCCCTTGATAGGAATTAACTGAGTGGTAACAGAAGTGGTTGGGTGTTGCTGGAGGAGGTGGGAATTGAGAGTGTAATTTGGGGGTATATATTTGTATCTGGCAAGTGGAGACTCTCTGCTCCTGATTAACACAATAAATTTGCTAAAAGCCACCAGCAATATCCGTGCAACTGCATGAAGGCTATGCTGCCTGGAAATTCGTCTGTCAGATTAGTAAGTCTATAGCATTTAAAATCAGCTTCACAGAAAGTCTCAGGACACAGGCAAAATGCAGACCACTTCTTAGCCAGAACATAACACAAATGGCATCTACTGCTCCAAATTCCAATAGATTTCTCCTTCTTTGAACCCCCTTGAGTTCTGTCTTCACTTTCCATGATCCTCTTGGCATTCTGGTCTTCCGAGCTCCCACCAGAATAAACCATTAAGCTCTGCTTACGGTAATCTAAACCATTTCTAGCGTGCACTGTTAAACATATCAAAATTCCTGCAACCCATTCCAAAAAGCTCCAAAAACTTTTGAACCACATGGTCACCTTAGTCACAGCAATGACCCTCCTTCTTGGCACCAGTTTCTTTTTTAGTCAGCTTTTTTGCCACTGTGACTTAAAGATCTGACCAGAACAATTTTAGAAGGAAATGTTTATTTGGGGGCCATGGTTTCTGAGGTCTCAATCCATAGACAGCAGGCTCCATTCCTCAGGGGTCAAGGTGAGGCTGAACATCATGGTAGAAGAGTGTGGCAGAGGGAAACAGATCATATGATGACCAGAAAGCAGAGAGAGAGAGAGAGAGAGAGAGAGAGAGAGAGAGAGAGAGAGAGACTCTTTTCTCTAGATACAAAATATATACCCCATAGCCATGTACCAAATAAATCCTCCAGCCACAACCTACCTGCCTCCAGTTACCATATAGTTAATTCCTATCAAGGGGATTAATTCACTGCTTAGGTTAAGGTTATAACCCAGTCATCTCTCCTCCAAACCTTCTTTCATTGTCTCACACGTGAGCTTTTGGGGGACAGCTCACATTCAAACCCTAATGCAAGTACTCAACCTTTATTCTTTTTGCTGGTTGTCAGTAAGTAATGCATCTTTTCCCCTTGGCTGTTTTTATGACTTTTCTCTTTATTGTTGGTTTTCAGCAACTTGATGACAGTATGCCTCATGGAATTTACTTTGTGTTTATCCTCATGGAGCTCATTGAGCTTCTTGAGTATTTAAATTGTTTGTTTCACCAGGGCTGGACCATTCTTAGCCTACATTTCTTTAAATGTTTATTCAATTGCATTGTCTTTTTTCCAACTTGTGGAACTCCAAGTAAACATGTTATCTTATTTGATATTGTCCCATAGTCAGGTGCAGTTTTATTTTTCACTTTGATTCAGATTGTATACCGTTTATCTTCAAGTTCACTGATTGTCTCTTGTGCTTGTGAAGGTTTCTCTTAAGTCTATTGAAAGAGTTTTTTGCTTTTGATATTTTGTTTTTACTTTTAGCATTCCCCATTTGATTTCTTTTCATAGCATTTAACATTCTTTTCTGAAAATGCCCATATAGTCACACATGTTTTCCATTGACATGTTATATTTATCAGTTCTTAAAAGTCTCTGTCCAATAATCCTAACAATGGACTTACCTCAGGTTCTGTTTCTACTGGCTACTTCTTCTATTGATAATGGACCTTTGAGTTCTACAGAATTTTTGTATTCTTGACTTCATATTTTAAGAGAATACTACAGACTGGTATAAATAGAAAAGGAAAACCTCTGCTTATGTTAGGTTCCTGATTTGGAGGTGATGGTTCGACAGAGTGTGTATTTAAACTTGATTAAGGCTTTGTTGCAACTTGGATTAAATTTAGGTTAGTGTTGGTTTGAATTATTTTGAGGGCAGAATTGGGATTTCCTTTTCAGCAAGGCATGGAACCTGACCAAGACACTACTTCATACTTCATTGCTTATCAGGCAGCTAGCTTTCTGCACTATGGAGTTCCTTCTCTGTCTTGTTATGCAGCTTTCAAATTTAGGGGAGCCTTGAAAGCCCACAATACCCAATAGGAATTTCTTCTAGATATTGTGTTCTGCCCCCAGACTTCAGATGTCTGCTGTAGTACATTCCGCAGTGAAGGCTAAGTGCTTGCAAGAAGTTTCTGTGAGAATCCTGTCTTGTTCTTTAGCGGTGATAAATATAAGAGAGCGTTATCAGAGTTTTCATGACAGAGAGCTGATAGGCAGGAAAGATTTTGTGGTTGACATGTGAGCTGGCTGTGAAAAGATAAACAGAAATTGATAGAAGTGGTGATAGATGGACCATCTGCTTTAAGTTTTAGATTTACAAGGATTGTTCTACTTTATTTTGTAACATTCCTTGGAAAATGGACTTAGTTTTTGTGGTTTTCTTGTACTTTATTTATGTATTATATTTAAATTTTTATGAACAGGTATATACACTCTCTGTATTAGATATGTTTGATAAAGTGATGTTTAACTTTCCTTGCTTCCTATTGCTCTTTATAAATTATTTGGCACACACTAATCCATTTTTATCACCTTTTTCTGTGCTGTTGCTTTTCCTTTAAGTGGGAAAGAGCAGTTAGAGTCCCATACCTTAAACTTACATTTTCAAAACACTCAAAAATACTTAAATGAGTTACTTAAGAACAATTTAAATATTCCCTCAAAATAGAATTGATAGATTTTTTTTAAAGTTTATGACATTTTATTAATTGAATATTCAGAATAAGCTGAAGACAAATAAAATAACAATTAACACATAAATATGTACTTATAGTTTATACATTCATGAGTCATAAGTTGAAATAGTTAATCAGAAAAACATTAGGAAAAAAGAACCTATTTGGTATACATTTGTTATGATGTTTAGCATTCTGTTGATTTTTATAGGGTGTCTCATCTTTATCTGTATTAACTGAATGGTTTTTTTTGTGTGTGTTTAATATTTTGAACCTAAAATACATATTTGTCAGAGTTGTGTTCAAAATTGTCAATCAGTTCATGTCACTTCCCTAGTTTAACCTTTTAATAAGTTCTGATTATAAAGACTGAAGTCTTTACCATAAGATTTAGGCAGTTTCCTCTGACCTTATTTATGACCCCTTTCATCTTGACTCTCTCAATGCTAGCCAACTTATCCAGTTACTGCTCCTCAAACATTATGAGAAGGAGTCAGTGTCTAGAGATAGAAGACTTTTTTTTTTCTATCTTCATAAAATATTTGTTTCTTGGATAACCATGTGATTTTCCTCCAGGCTTCTTTCTGCTCTCTACTCAGATATCATCCTCTCTGTGGATCTTTTCCTGATTACTGTAGCCAAAGTAGCAGCTTGCTTTGATCTTTGTCTTTGTATACTGCTCCTGAAAGACTGGGCTCATCTTATGGCTAGAAGTCTAGTCCTCTGGAACTTTCCTGGCTTAGTCACTCCCTCCATCTTGAAATCAAAACCTCCTATATGGAAATGGAGACTGGGGAGAATTCTCAAATCCACTTGGAGTCCTTACTACCCACATCATTCTTTCTTGACAGTAAGGAAGCTGAAGGGCACAATAGCACCAGGTGTTGGAAAGGTGAAGGACTTCTTCATTATGGCTGAGAATGGCTATGAACTACCAGGACTGAGGAGGCTGTAGGAACAGAGTTCAGTAAACCACAGGAAAGCTGAGAAACAACAAAGGCAACAAGGAGGCACTTATCAAGACAAGGGTACAGTGACAGAAACAATAGTTAGGTAACCAAGGGCAAGAACAGTAGATTGAGTGTTGAGACATGGAATCTGGGAATTAAGCCTAGAGACTCATACTAGCCGTTGTATAAAGGAATCAGTTATGTTGTGCTTTACCTCATGATAAAAAATACCAGGAACATGTATTATCACATGCAGTATTAGGGCTTACAGGGTACTCCTCACAATGATGCACATTTTACAGATGAAGGCATGCAAGTCAGAAAATCACAGCGAGCTCCATCCAATTTCCATTTATACTTCATGGACGATGCATGATTTGAGTTGGGCATCAAGTGTAATAGTGGTAGAAGAGTGGATGGTGAAACAGGGCAATAGGTATAGTTGGCTAATAAAGAATGTCACCAAAGGCTCAGAAGTAGGAACTTTGGGTACACATTAAGGGAATAAAAGGGAGCCTTTCATCCCATTCTTATTAATGTCATATTTAGTATATACTAAAATTAAACAAAGATCTTGACTCTGTTTCTGTAAAGTACTTGTGTACTTACAGAACACAAGTAAAGTTTGATATCTGATACAAAACTTGAATATCAACTTCTGTTACTGAATTATTAAGAGAAAAAAAAATCTCAAGGATTTTCTGACTCTAATTTCCAATTCAATAAGCACATGGGTGTAATTCATTTGGCTAAACACTTATTGGATTTATGTGATAGATAATATGTTCAATGATGGGCTTATGAAGATAAATAAGACATAGTTCCTCAAGGGACTTAGCATAGTAGGGGAGACAAATTGGTAGATAATTAAAATATAATTTTCTGCATGCACTTGTAGAAGTATGTGCTCACCAACATTGATGTTTTTCTTAGAGATGAAATTATTCTTCAGTCCAATAAGGAATGGTTTGATTTTTAAAGAAAAGTATCTTTGATTTCTGGGCTTTTGTTTTTTGTTGTTGTTGTTTGAAAAAAATACACCTTTTTGTATAATATCTAGTTTTTTGTTTTTGTATATGTTTTGTTTAAACAAGAAAAGGCACATTTTTCTCATAATATATTTAACTTTAGCCTTTAAGACTGATTTATAGATTTTAAAGATATTTTGTGAATTGAGCATTAAATAAATTTTTTGAGGGCTTTTTTTTTTCAGAAACCTTATTTCCAAGCTATTGATTTTAGGTTTCTATGTTTTATGTACTTATTTTTAACTTTTAAATTGACAGCTACAATTACATGTACTTATCACATACAGCATATTTTGAAGTATATACACACTTGGGAATGACTAAGCTAACTGACATATGCTTTACCTCACATAGTTTTCATTTTTGCGGAGAGAGCAATTTACATTTGTTTTCTTGGAATTTTTCAAGAATAAAATATATTGTTAACTATAGTCAGCCTGTTGTACATCAATCTTGTTAACTTATTCCTCCTGCCTGACATTTTGTATTCTTTGGCCCATATCTCTCCAATTCTACCCCTTAAGTACCCCTGAATGTATTTTTCAAGTCAAAGATAAATGAAGTCAATCTGAATGGGCTATAGGTAGGGTTGGGTTAAGAATTCTTTTGATGGAGCTATGTTTTTCTTTTGTCTTATATCATCTCATTCCAAGATTTATTGCACATCTCTCAATTTCATAAGCTTTCTTTCACATACCTCTTGGAAGCACGGCAATTCATTTTGTGCTGTTGTTAGTTGATGCCAGGGTGTTTCCTTGCCATCTCCTTGTGTTGGCAGAAAATGAACAATTGGCTGAGACATAAGTGCACTATGGGTTAGTGGCTCTGAGTAGCATCAAAACCAGAGAAACCAATAGAAGTTTAAGGGCATTCAATATCTTTAGAAAACTCCAGATTGAATGACTTAATATTTTAATGTGCAGTTAGGAATTTGATGCTAGGAATGGTAATAACAACAAAACACCAAAAACTGTGATTGGATAATAATTTTCACTTTGTGCTTGCTAAACTGAATGTGAAGTAAGTCTTTAAGCTACTTGACAAAGGCATATTTATTTATTTGAAGAGAATTAGAAACAGGGTATAGGTGGTATAAGCATTGGTACCATCCTCTAGGAGAAAACCACAAAATAGATTTTATAGTTTCTGTCACCAAAGGTTTTATCTTCATATCTATGTAAGCCATCAAAGAAAATGATGCTCATCATACTTTTGTCATAGGTAAATCATTACTTGCCACATTTACTGCTGTACTTTGTTCAAGTCTGACTTGATGAGGATGATTGGCTTTTAGCATATTTTAAATGACACAATCATCATTGAAAGCTGTGAACACACACAGGCTATTCTGGTGAGTATATCAGATCAGTGCAAGAGGGAGAAAGGAAGTCTAGCATGCAGCTAAGAGGAAGGACCAATCCATGAGTACTGGGTGACTGCAGAATGCTCATGCTGTGCTAAGTAATTACCATACACTAGAAACGAAAAACTCAGTGGACATTTTGAAAAATGTCAGACTGGGAGATTAAAAGTGCTGAACCTTCCAGAAGTTTGAGAATAAAACCCATCCCTGTGGTATGTGATTGCCCTTATCAAGAAGACCATTTCCAAAGGAGGGAGACACACTGCACAGGGAAGTGAGATTGCTAGGGTTTAAGTTATGTCTTAAAGGATAATCCTGCTTTGGCATTAATTGCTTTCAATTCAGGCAAATGACTTTAAAAAATAGACTTTCAGTTCTGTCATCTGTAAAATGGCATATTAGGTTTCTAAGGATTCTTTCGGCACTGACTAGATGATCCATAGATTTTTTTCCCCCTTTAAATCCACCAAAGAAAGAACAAGGGAAAAAGAATTTAGATTATAATATATGAGGTTGTAAAAAACAAACACACATTTCCTGGCAAGAGAATGACTCATTATTGGGAAGTGTTTGTAAGGAAAGCCAAGAAGCCATCGATTCTGCAGATTGGTGTAAATGCTTCACCTTTTCCACAGCCTGAGTCACAGGCTGAGAACTCTTGGGGCAGCTGACCAGATGACCCCAGAGGCTCCCTTCCTCTTCTGAATCACCTCCTTAATTGCTGGCTTTGAGAAGAAACTAAAATTACATATAGCTTTCAATTTGTATATTTTTTCCCTTTGTGCTATCCAGAAACTCTTTTATCAGGACTTATTTACTTTTTCATGCTTTAGTTTTTACTCTTCAAACTCCTCAATTACTAGAAAGATGGAAAATTACCTTGTGAAAACTGCTGAAACGCTACTGGTCTAATGAATATTGCCACTAGGTGGCAGTCGAATCACATAAGAACTACCATTTTTTAAAATCAATAACATCAACTGAAAAATTTCACTTGCTTTCTGTCTTAAAATTGTTTCCCCTTTACCACTCAAATGAAAGGTCTAGCTTTCAGAACACTTGAATTTTTTATATGTAGCTTTAGAAAATTACCAACTTCAGTTATTTTGTTGGACTTTCAATAATGTATAAGCCCTTTTGATATTAAAAACAAGAAGCAAAATTCAATAAAGACATGGGTGGTGTGAAATATGAGTGTATGCCCAGTGGCTTGGTTTGGTCCTTTTAACGTGAACGGTACAGTTTTTAAGTACTATAATGCAGTGGTCTGATGTAAACATTTTTAAAGTGTTTCAAAAATGTAAGAGGAATGTGAAAGAAAATGATTATTTCTGTGAAATGCAACTAGTAAGAGGCTTATCCGTTGTTACAGCTCAGTATTTTTTGTTGCTTATTTGGTATGTACAGTGGAAAGAAATGGATTTTTATAATGCTTTCTCTGAAAATATCTTTTAAAAAATTTAATTGCAAATATGGATAATAATCTCACCTCTGCTCTTTTAGAAGTCTAACTTTCTTCAATAAACAATAGATTATTTACATATATCTACATTACTGAACAGCAAATTTTCTTTGCAGCTAGGTAGCAAAATGACTTTTCCATTTCTAAAATGACAAAGATTACAACCTCAAACTAAATTTACCTGTGGTTTAGATTAGCTGAGCTAAATAGGAAAATAAGATGGACATATTTTTTAAAAAATGTATTACAAAAGTGATTTCTTTTTTCAAACAATGTATAGACAAATATCAGAGGAAACAATATTTAAGGGGTGTTTTCTTTTTTTCTTTTTTATTTTTTTATTATTGGTTGTTCAAAACATTACAAAGCTCTTGACATATCATATTTCATACATTTGATTCAAGTGGGTTATGAACTCCCATTTTTACCCCGTATACAGATTGCAGTATCACATCGGTTACACATTCACGTTTTTACATATTGCCATACTAGTGTCTGTTGTATTCTGTTGCCTTTCCTATCCTCTACTATCCCCCCTCCCCTCCCCTCCCCATCTTCTCTCTCTACCCCATCTACTGTAATTCATTTCTCTCCCTTGTTTTGTTTTGTTTTTTTCCCCTTTCCCCTCACATCCTCTTATATGTAATTTTGTTATAACAATGAGGGTCTCCTTCCATTTCCATGCAATTTCCCTTCTCTCTCCCTTTCCCTCCCACCTCTCGTCCCTGTTTAATGTTAATCTTTTTCTCATGCTCTTCCCCTCTGCTCTGTTCTTAGTTGCTCTCCTTATATCAAAGAAGACATTTGGTATTTGTTTTTTAGGGATTGGCTAGCTTCACTTAGCATAATCTGCTCTAATGTTAAGGGGTGTTTTCAACAACAACTATAGCTTAAATTAAGAGTAGAACAAAATAGGAAATAAAAAGTCAATGTATATTTTCTTTTATAAAATCAATACTTGAAAAAATATGAATATATTTTGATTCCATAAGATTTTTTGCTTTAGAATACCTGCAATATAAATGATCTCTTTGCCTCTTAGATGTGAATCATCTTGCCAGTTTTACAACCCAGTCTTTGTCAAGGTCCTGGGAGCCATTCCTTGAAATGTCACCAACAAGAAAAATAGGGCCCTGTCTCCCACTCTCTGTGGGAGGGCAGGAGCCAACTTCAGTGAGTGCCAGTCAGCCAGCACAGATGCCTAATGGCATTGACCAAGCCTCCTATCCCAGCCTCCAGGACTCTCCCACTAATCCTGCTAGTACTGAAAACCATCCTGCCTTTTGTTTCAAGGAAGTTGAGCTCAAGTTCTCTCTCCTATTAAGTTTTTCTTGCGACTGAACGTAACTTGTCCAGCACAATTTTATTTGACACAAGTTTCACTTTTAAAAATCAAATAAATTAACATGGGTCCATAAGATATGCTAAAATAGGTTCTACCAGTGGTTAAATCTCTATTGGTTTCAAGGATATTTATGGGGCTTTCTTATAATTAACTTCATGTGCTTAGAATATACCTCAATCATATGTATCCTCCACCTCCTAGAGTTTTAACTTAGGGGCAATTTACCCTTGAGGCTACATCCCCCATCCTTTTCATTTATTATTTTGAGACAGGGTTTTACTAAGTTGCTTAAGGCCTCACTAAATT
The DNA here is from genome assembly GCF_001458135.2 of Marmota marmota marmota. Lineage (NCBI taxonomy): Eukaryota > Metazoa > Chordata > Mammalia > Rodentia > Sciuridae > Marmota > Marmota marmota. The sequence goes on from NW_025999853.1 coordinate 22,007,438, forward strand.
GCTAAGGCTGGCCATGAACTTTCGATCTTCCTGCCTCAGCCACCTGAGCTGCTAGGATTACAGGTGTTTGTCACTATGCCCAATTTACTTCAACCGTGTCTAAGAGCTCATAAATTCCTTTGGAACTATTATACATTAATTACTGAAAACCACACTGACTCTATGATCATTTGTTTTATTTCTTCCTGACAGTAGATGATCAAAAATATTACAACGGATAATTTCTTCAGTAATAATGTTAATGGAGATCTGGTTTATATGTTTCTGAGTGTGTGTGTGTGTTTGTGTTTGTGTGTGTGTATATGTGTGTGTGTGTGTGTGAGAGAGAGAGAGAGAGAGAGAAGTGGGGGTGAGATGAGTGACCAAGCATGATTTTAATCCTATAAAGGAAGAAAGTTGGTTATTTTTCCATAGGGACAGGCTATATGCCCTGAAATCTGGAAAATAAAATTATTCAAATTAGCCAATCTGCCCGGCTGGGAGCCCTGGAACCTAGCTTACAGCATCTGCTTGCCAACGGTAAGTTGCCCTTTAATGGTTCCAGCTTATCTTGCTGTTATGGGTCCTGTGTGGTCCTGACTGGCAGCCAGCCCTCTCTACTTTGATGCTTTAAGTAACAGAGTTATGCCTTTATCTATTTGAGTATCAGAATGTTGTGTCCTATCATCAAAAATATTTTCAATGTTATAAAACACAAACATAAAGTTGGCAATTTCTGTACTCTCTGCTGTTATGTGAAGAGCATTGAGATGACACCATCACTGACTATACCTTTTGCTTTTTGATCCATGCTGTGTGATCATGACATTCCCCTTTTCCTATGACTGTTGTCTCTCAGCATCTTTATTCCATCCTTATCTTATTCCAACAACTTAAACACCCATCTTGTAATTTCCATCTTACTCCAACTTCAGTGTTCTAGAAAAAAAAAAACCTCTCAATATTAATCAAGCCCTTAATACCTTGTTCTCAAAGTTCTTCAGATTCCCCAATGACAGTCAACTTAAAAATCAACCACTCACTCTCGAATAATCATCCTTTGATCCAGAGCAGTCTGTGAGTCTGGACTGTCCATACTTGAAAGATTGTGAGCTCAGGTAATTCCTCTCTCAGTTCGACTCACTCAAGACTGCTTTCTCTGAACAACATATGCAGTGTTAAAAACTAAGGATATACAGTGTTAAAAACTGTCCTGTTTCTTGTTTTTAAGCTGTTGTTAAACAGCTTGTAATCTGAAAGGAGAGATAAATACACAAATAACAGTATCATGAGGGATAATGTACACAAGCCATAACTGAAGCAAAAGTATACATTTTTTAAATTTTTTATTAGTTGTTCAAAACATTACAAAGTTCTTGACATATCATATTTCATACATTTGATTCAAGCGGATTATGAACTCCCATTTTTACCCTATATACATATTGCAGATTCACATCGGTTACACATCCACTTTTTTACCTACTGCCATAAAAAGTACACATTTTGAGACATAAATCACAGCTGTTGGGAAAAATACACCATCACAGCCTCCCTCAAATTTGCCTTCCTGACCCTGCCTTTTCTACTTAACTGTAGCACTTTGCATTGTATGTTTCTCTATTTTTCGAATCTATTAGCTTTTCCCTTGCCTCCCTAACAATTTTAGACACATACATTTCAGTAATATTCTGGATAACACATTCAATGTTATATTAATGTTTGGGCCAGTGGGAAAGTTGTCTGAGCTGCCACTCTATAAAGGTCATTAATATATCATTGGAATATCATGGCATCATTGGAAATGTCTGGGATGAAAGGAAGTTAAAGTTAGCAGAAAGGCTCTCAGGGAGCATATTGTATGTGGAGGGAGGAATATTTGATAAGCCATAAGCCCTTTGAGTTCGTGGGTTTTTGTTTCAGTGGAGTAAATGGTGGTCATTCTGATTAAGGAGAATTAGTCCAATAAATTACAGACTTCTTTTTTTCTTTTTAAGTAGAAGATGTAAGTTTGGAGCTTGGGCTTAGTAGACTTCTTGAAATACTAAAGATTGTGCCTGTCTAGTTATCTCTTCCTTTCTTCTTTCTTTCCTTCCCCACTGCACCAATCAGCATTTTCTCTAAAGACTGGTTGAATAAATATTTTACAAATAATCCACCTGAAGCCTTCCTGGGTGCTCAGGGCTCCATTCTAGCCCCAAATATACCAAACCTGCTGTCTGTAACCTTCAGTTTTGCTTATTCTGTCATTTGCCAAAGACTGAGCAATAGATACTAAATTATTGAATCAGAGGTAAAATAAATCATCTTGACTCGGCTGAACTTTCTGGAAATAAATTAAGTTTTGAGAGGCCTATGAATAGGTGAAAAAAATCTGGTTTGTTAAAAAGAAAATTATTCAGTAGAGTTTACATACCTCTTTCTCACTCTCACTTAACTAGGTTGATTAAAATCAGATTGCTTAAGCCTTTCTATACAAAATTAATCATTTTAATCTCTTAACTTTTTTAATTGATTATAAGTCATAAAAAGTTTACTGAATGATTCCTAACATATTTTACCTCTAAACTTTTGTTTAATATAAAAGTATCTACTTATTTAGATTTTTCCATCCAGAATTAAGCCTGTATATTCCTGTTGGATATTCACATGGTTTGGAATGGAGATGGAAAAATATAGGGCTGTATCCATAGTAACAGGTGATAAGCTTACATATATATTTTATCATCCCTACAGCTGATATTTCAGGAATTACATTCCCTTTATCCAACCTGACCAAAAGTACACAAAAGGATCATTAAAGAAGTGATCTATTTTTTTGAAACTTAAATATGAAAATAGCAAGATGTTGAAGGAAAGAGAAATATGTATCTTCAAGCATTTACAGAGTATTTGTAGATATGGGGATTTTAGTACCTTTCAGGTTGTGGTCTTTAGTGAAACTAAATTAGGGCAAAATTGCATAAGATGCTTTGTTCCTCAAAGTTGGATTCAAATCACCTGCTTTGAAATTAACTTAAGATTCTTTATCACAGACATAAAAATCTTGGTATTTTGGATAGATTCCACTACTATATACTTTATCAAACATCATAGATGATTTTGTGATTGGTAAAGTTTAAGAGCTAGTACTTTAGAGGTGATTTGTATTTGTAAATCATAAAATGCCTAGATTGCAGGTGTATAGAACACAGGCCAAGAAAGTTAACTCTCTTTAGGAACTAGCTCAAAGGAGACATTTATGGAATGAATCAGACCAAACTTTCCTATGTACATATATATACCATATATACATGTGAATTTCACCTTTGTGTATATCCACAATTCACCAATTAAAAAACAATAATTAGAAGAAAGACAAAAGTTACTACTGAAATAATATCATAATAAAAAATACTAAAGTAGGAAAGAAAATAGGAGCAAGAATAAAAAGAAACACATAAATAGGCCCTGTGTTATATTTTCTTGATTATTTCTACTCATATAAGAAGTTGTATTTTTCTAGAGTATATTCTGAAACCCCCTTCTGCTGAAGATCAGACTTTAAGACTGACATCTAAATTGAGTTGCAGAGATACTTTTTAAACTGCTGATCTACTGAGGCTGAAAGACCTTTGCAGTTATTTTGGTACGTAATGAACTTATTCAAACTTGAATTTCTTTAATCTGCAACTTCTATTCTAAGGAAGAAGAGATGATATTAATACTGTCAGAAGCTATTTATTTCTCAAATAGCAAGGTTTCTAAAAGTCCTGAGATATTATTTCTTTGGGTCCTATCTTTCCATTTTCAGTCTCCCATTGAGAGAGAGAAAAATTATTCATATTTCCCATTTAAAAAAACTTTTACCTGAGAGATTCAGATACTTGTTTAAAGTCAATAGCTGGCAGAATCATATTATAAATGCTGCCTTACTGAGTAGTCTGAAATGTATTGCTCTTGCTTAGTACTAAAGCAGAAATATATTTAAACAGTCTTAGAGTCATGTTTGCATACAGAGTTATTACATCTGATGACAAAGAAATGGTGGTGATCATGAGCGAATTGATAATAATAGTTGTAACCTCCCAGGATAGTTGTGAAGCTATGTAGAGATAATTTCTGGAAAGTTCTTAGGATAATATTCAAGGATGGCAAATAAAAAATGTTAACTTATTTAGCTCAAAGAATAGTTACATGTGTACAGCTCTTCTTTAGAATTTTCCTGCTCTATTATATTTCTAGTTGCTGCTTATAGAATTCAGACTTTTTTTTTTTGTTTTAAACCAAATCCAAAACTAAATAACATTAAAACTCTAGAAAAAAAAATAATGACACTGTTGAAAGAGCAAGAAATTAAAGAAAAATTCTTTGGTTAACACAATCAAAAGTTACTTCTCATTCATGTAAATGTAAATGTTTCTGGTTGGTAGGCTAACTTTGGATCCGTATTATTTTCTTCTTAAAAATCTTGGCCCCCAAATTACATGTATTACTCCTGTTCTTATTCTGTGGACAATATCAGGCCATGTGGCTATGCCTCAAGATAAAGGAGGCTGGATAACAGCGTATGCTTAGGGTTGCCTTCCTCCTGTGATGAGAAAAGGTAAATTTTTTTAAAAAAGCTAAAATTAGGGCTGGGGATGTGGCTCATGCAGTAGTGCGTTTGCCTGGCATGCGTGCGGCTCAGGTTCGATGCTCAGCACCACATACAAACAAAGATGTTGTGTCTGAAGAAAACTAAAAAAAAAAAAAAAATTAAATAAACTTCTCTCTTTCTCTCTCTCTCTCTTTAAGAAAAAAAAAAAAAGGCTAAAATTAGCCTTCTTTGACACAGACCCACTTATACCAGAGGTTTGAATGAGTGATTCCTCTACATTTCAAGTGACATGATGATTTGTGATATTGAACTTTGGTTAGGTCCACAAACTACCTTTTTAATTATTTTAGTAAAGTTTTGTGTTTCATCTTTGGGTATTTTCAGGACAGATTGTGAATAACTGATCCTTTCTTGAAAGTAGGATTAATGAATAATGAAGAAAATAATTACTGTATTTATTGAATTAAGAAGAGGAAGCAGAAAAGGAAAAGAGCAAAGGAAAACCTTAATGGCTTTTGATTGGCTTCTCAGAGTAGCAAAGACCAAATTATTTCTCCATGATAAAATTACAGCTCTTCTAAGTTGTCCTATGATCAATGCATTTCATATAATTCCGGTCTGTAGGAAAGGGTTACCATTTGCAGCATTGATACAGGCTTATTAATTGACAATCTTTTGACATGCTAAAGTCTTGAGAAACAAACATTTTTATCTTTGAGTACCTTAGAAATCCACAGATGATTCAAAATCTACCCATAGGAGTAGATTTATTTTTAGAACTTATTCAGCTAAAATAGATTCACTTGGCTTTGACCTGACAGAATGAACTATCTTTTCCAAACAAACCATGGCTTTTCCTAGTTTTATTTTTGGTATATTACTCCTGCCCAGCCTCTATCTAGTTCACTTTTGATGTACATAGTTGTCTCTTGACAGTCTTTGTCCAGCTCCTTTAAATACATGTATAGCCATCTACTAAGGTCATATTCCTGAAGGAGAGGTCATATACACAGGAGAGGTATGGGAAGGCTCAAATCCTCATCTGAAGACACTCCTTTCATTTTTTCAAGTATTACTGTGCTACTTACTGTCCACCTGTGCTTGACCCTCTATATCCCTGCATCTTCCTGGCCAATTCACTCTAAAATGCATATTTCTCCTATAGTTCAAACTAGCTGAAGAAAACCTGTGTGGCATGTAATCACGTTGTAATGATAGCACAGAAAGACAATAATATCAATGGCAATAAAATTTATCATGTATTATAGTTCAATCTGGTGTGTCCCACAAAGGCTCATGTGTTGAAGTCTTGGTCCTCAGCTGGTGACACTGTTGGGAGGAAGTGGAAACTTTTGGAAATAGAGTCTACTTGGAGGAAGTGGGTCACTGGGTTGTGTCCCTGAAGGTTATATCTTATCTCTGTCCTCTCTGTCCTCTTCTCTCTCCTTCCCTCCCCGACTCCTTCTCTCTGTCTCCTGGTTGCCATGAGGTGAACAATTCTGTTTTAACACATGCTCTGTACCATAATGTTTTGCCTTGCCAAAGGCTCAGAGTGAAGGAGAAAAGTGACCATGAACTAAAATCTCCGAAATCATGAGCCAAAACATATCTTTCCTCTCGTAAGTTGATTTTCTCAGGTGTTTTTTTTTCACAGTGACAAAAAGCCAGTGAACCTACTGTGTTAGTATCAGTTTTCTCATCTGTAAGATCAGAACTATAGTTATCTATTGAATTTAACTCTTGTCAGAAATAAGGAGATATGAATGTGAGTCAGTCAGTGCCCAGCCCTGAGTTCTCAATTTTCATTACTATTGTGATTTCTTTAAAGGCTCTTATAATTAATTATAGTTTCTTGAGGGACTACACGTCTCATCTGCTGTACCCATTTCCTGTCCCACATTTCACTCATAGAGCATCAACTCTCATTTAGGTGTCAGTGGCTCCCACATCTGTATCAGCAGCCCTGGGGTGTCAGGATTGCACTACGCCTCCCCCAACATATCTAGTGAATTTCTCCAGGGGGATATATGGTAGGTATTTCTACAACTTACACCCAATTCTTTTTCTTTTAGTAAAATGATATGCTCAGTTGGGTGCGGTGGTGCACGCCTATAATCCCAGTGGCTCAGGATACTGAGACAGGAGGATCTTGACCTCAAAGCCAGCCTCAGCAATGGCGAGGTGCTTAGCAACTCAGTGAGACCCTGTCTCTAAATAAAATATAAAATAGGGCTGGGGATGTGGCTCAGTGGTTGAGTACCCCTGAGTTCAGTCTCTTGTACCAAAAAAAGTAAATAAAGAATTAAAAAAAATAAAGTGATATGCTCTCTGCTATGATTTATTTTCATTTTATTCATGAGGAAACTGAAATTTGTGGAGTCAAACCCACTGAAATAACTACTCATCAAACATGTGGGATTGTTCTTTCTCCTTTAAGCTGAATAATTGTGACTCTTCCTCATTATTTCTATCTTCTTACTTTGTGTTTTGGGGTTAAAAATGCCAACTTGGATGTTTTTCAAAGATGGATTTGCATTTCTGTGTTGGTTCATTGATTTTTTTGGGTGACTTCTGAGAAGTGGATAGTATTTTACCCTCATAAATCTGGAAACTCCATTATGACACATTTCAAAAAGCTCTGTGCATGAAAGGACATTGTGAAGACAGAGAAGTTGTGGACTTTGGTCTTAGGCTGACCTAGATTCACAAGCTAGCTATCAGGTTTGTTTATTTGTTTTTTTAAAAATCTGGGTAATCAATTTTATCTCAGACCTAAAGGATAGTTTCCTTTCTTTATAGCATCTGCCTCAAACTTATCTATATTTAATACTTTTGGATGTGACCATTTTACTGCATTTGGGGTACAATCATCCACACCTGCACATAATTATGGTTCTGCTTAAAGTTATTTAGGCAGTGATGGAGGTTGCTTAATAGATTAGTTGTTCTGAAATGTTCTTCAGACCACCTGCTGGATTTTATGGGTTGAATGGTGTGGTGACTTGAATTTTGATACATTTATGCACAGTTTGTACTGATAAACCATGATTAGTTACATTCATTTAATAGGCACTTAGCCAATGCCCTTGTGAAAGTGAGAAAATGCTCAGTATATTTCATTCTTTGGAAGAACATTGGCAATACTGATGAATAATTAATCAACTAATTGTTGCCTTGTTCAGTGTTCTCTGTTTGGAAGTGTGATGGGTTATTTTATGCATGGTGATAGGTATTTACAAACCTCTTTTAGCTTAGGAGTGTAGATATGATTTTTTTTTAAGTATAAGGACAGAGATTACTTGTGTAGACCCTTGGACGCCTAGAAATCCCCCTCTTTTTCCATTTATGTTTACACTCTATTGCTTATTGTTTCTGTACCTTTACTAGATCCATTTGGATTTACTATTTTTGAACATATTTATCTTTGTGTTTTTGTTTCAAGTGTTCATATTTCACATGGTTATGTTAAAATGTTGTACAAAGATTAATAGAATGAAATGAAAGTACAGATCAATAAACTTTTGTATTATAGACATTTTCATTTGGTCTAAAATCAGCACACTCTCAAGCATATTTTTTAGTAAGCATTCCCATCTTACAACATTTTTCTTTTCCCATATTCTAGCTTTAGAGTTTATTTATTTTTAAATCTCCACAGATTGCTTAGGCATGATCCCCTTTTTAATGAACTTGTATAGGAGATTTGGGTGGGATAGCATCTGTAACACAAATCTGGATCTACCGGAGTGAAACCAATTTAAACTTATTAAATTGCTGCAGCGTTCCAGGGGCCCTGATTAAGAGCTCCTCCAGTCCAGGAGTTGAATAATTTCACTGCCACTTCAGGCCATTCCATGTTTTACATTATCTCTAGTAGTGTCCTTTCAGATTAAACATAATCCCATTAAGAAATGCTGCTGGCTTTTTGGCCAATATATACTGGGTTGAGTGATACTCTCCTTTTGTTTGGGACCATGCTTCTTAATTCTTTGTTGTGGATGGCTGACACCCTTGGGCAATAAGCTTACAAGCAGGGGATAGATGGGTTCCTTATTAGTAGAATTGATTAAGTTTTCATAAAACATCTATGACCCTAAAGTCCTCAGGCCACAATACACTTATGCCTAAATTTCTTTGGTTCAAATTTTAGTCTTTTGAAAAATAACGTATTCCTTCGTCTCTCTCAGCCCTACTAGGTTTTGAAAGGAGTCCCGAAGGGGTTTCTTACATACATTGACAAATTATTTCTGATTTTGTTTGTACTCTCCATAGTTGCTAACTTACAAAAAATATGAACTGTACTCTCCCAACTAAAGAAACATCTAAAAAGCTTCTAAACACCTAAAAATGTTAGGTGAGATAGTAGTCTCCCCGTATCATCACTACCATTTTAGGTAGGCTTTCTCCAGCAAAGTAAAGATCCTTTGATCTCTTGGTCACTAATCCTGTCAACCCTGACAGAATTCCCATAATTGTAATATAGTGCCAGGCACTGTTCTAGTAGTTTGTTTTGTGAGCTCTTTCAGCCAAAGTTTTTCTCATCTATAAAGTGCGGTTACTGAGAGTACTTGTCTCCTTTGTTTCTTACAATAGATAATTTATGTCAAGAGCAAACTAAATAGTGGCCACACGAATGTTGAAACCTATTATTATTTTTCTATTACAATGGATTTGGATTTGATTTAAAACACTGTTCTTTTAAATCATTACATTGACTAGCTGAACTTTCTTCCAAGTCATAAAGGTGAATCAGAAAGTTTTTTTTCGATTCTTTCTGAAAATGATTTTTGTCTTTGGTGGCTTAATATTTTTCTCTTTGAAGCAGGAAGGCAAGGCTAAGAGACTGCATGTAAGGACAGGCAGACACAGTGCTCATAGTCCATCTCCACCCTGGGCAGAAGGTAGCCAGAGGGAGATAAAGTAGTTTTATAACCAACATTTATGTTGAACACTTTCTGTGTGCCTGGATCTGTGGTAAAATCTTATAGGCATTATCTTTTGTAATCCTTATGACAATTGTAGGCAATAAGAGTTATTTTTGTGGTTTTTAAGAAGAGAAACTAAGACACACAGAAATTAAAATGGCTCAGTGTTTGATTATGGAACCAGGATTCAAACCCAAGTACCCCGACCCTCGATACTATTGTCTTAACTAGTACTGGTCCTAACGTTCTATGCTCCTTGGTATTGCTCAAATGACCTATTGGCTAGAACTAATTTTGTGACCTGATAATTTGGTTCCATGGATGGACTATTAGAACTACCTTAAATTTAATTTTAAATACGGAACATGGGACTGGTTCTGGCCAACAGCCTGTGAGCAGAAAACAAGCAAGAGCTGGTGTGTTACCTTTGGTCAAAGATCACAGGAGGATTTTCTGTGTCCACAGGAAGGAAAGTAGAAGGTATGTTTTTATTATTATTATTTTAGTTCCACTTGGTGTCTGGAGAGGCCACTGGCAATGTGTCCTTACCACATCTAAGGGAAAAGCACCCCTGTTCTCAGATGGAGGCAAATACATATATGCATTTGTAATAATGGAAGTCATAGGCCCAGAGATTAAAGTTCATTTCTTACTTATTGAGCATATTGAGATCTTGTTGTCCATACAGCCTCTTTGAAGGTTATATTAGTGATGACCCAAAATTTCAACACAGGTGGGCTCTTTTTGGTGGGCTCTTTTTGGTGGCCTAATTTCACATTCAATGTGAATCAGCATGTGTTGTGCATAATGGCTTGTACTACTGCCTCTTGCTCTACAATTCTTTCTGTATATAAAACTTATTTCCCGGAGAAAATCCCCCTCGTTCCTCTACTTTATTTTCCAACTGGATATTCATCCTCAGCAGATTTCTGAGTAAAAGCTGCTGTTGGTATTATTGAAGCCTATATACCAAGACTTGAGGGACAGTTACAAGCTTGCCACCTGCCTCTCAAGGTCATCTCTCCTTTGCTTCAGGTTTCAGAGCCATTTCCTGCTCTCTGCTTGTCTAGTAGGGCATATCTCTGGTATTTCATTCTCCTTCATTTTCTCCCTCTTCTTTAAAGACATCCCGGCTGTTTTACTCTTCTTCTTCTGGCCTTCAAGTTCGAAATTTTCCTTTTATAGATATTTTAGCTATCATTGGAGAGCTCAGTGTTTTCCCTAAGGAAGTCTCTTTCTTTTTTTTTTTTTCCATCTCAATTATCCTGTATCCCATTACTTTTCTTTAATATCTTACTGATTTCATTTCAATAATAAAGCAGAGCACATTTTAAAAAGCCTAATTAGGTCCTTTAGGGCTTTTGTGACTAATATGAATTGTCTCTATAATCCTCTTATATACTCTTTTTAAAATTAGGGCAAAGTGTACCTACATATTGAGATCCAAAGATCTTAAGTGTATAATTTGGTGAGTTTTAACAAATGGTTGACTATCACATTAAGATATAGAACTTAGGCCAGGTGTAGTGACGCATGCCTGTAATCCCAGCAGCTAGGGAGGCTGAGACAGGAGGATCATGAGTTCAAAGCTAGCCTCGGCAATTTATCAAGACCCTGAGCAACTCAGAGAGAGATCCTGTTACTAAATAAAATATAACAAAAGACTAGGGAGTTACCTTGGTGGTTACGTGCCCCTGGATTCAATCCCATGTACAAAAACAAAACAAAACAAAACAAAAAAGATAAAGAACATTTCCATCAAATGAGACATTTTCCTTTTGTTAATCTTCTAGGCAATTCATACAACCATGACTAAGGATTTCTATACCATAGGTTAGATTTTTCTACTCCAGTAATTTATGAATGTGGAATTACACCATATTTACTTTCTTATGTCTGGATTTTTTCCCTTAAAAGTACTGTTTTTAAAATTATATTGCCTGTACCAGCAGTTTATTCTTTTTACACTTGACGAGTAGTATTTCACCAAATGAATATACTGTGAATTTAATAATGTTTGTTTATTGTCATCCCTTGAGTTTCTTCCCATTTTTGGCATCCATGAATAAAGTTGCAGTAAGATTATTATAGAAGGATTTGGGCAACACATGGTTTCATTTCTCCTTGGCATATACCTGGGTGTAGGGTGGCTGAATCCTATAGAATATGTATATTCACTTTTAGAAAATACCAAATGATTTTCCAAACTAGTTCTTCATTTTATCCTCCCACTCACAGTGAATAAAAGTTATAGTTGCTCCACATCCTTGCTGGGATTTAGTGTTGACAGTCATTTTAATTTGGCTATTCCACTGAGCAAAGAGATATCTTACGGCTTTTCAATTCACATCTCCCTATTGACTAATGATAGAAAACAGTTCTGATCTTGATAGATTTAGTTATATTCTTTAGTAGAGCTGCTCTATTTTGGTTTTGTTCTTTGTCTTAGTGTTTAGTCACAGCACAAAGGCTTGAGCCTTTCTTCTAAAACATGGCCTTTCAGAAATCAAGTGAATCCTCAGAGTACTCCGTGAGACTTCTTCATTATTGCTTGGCTGGAACTGCAATATCTAACATACAAGCTATGATGTCTGTCTTCAGTCATCAACTCCAAAACAGAGCTCTCTGCTAGACCTTGTGAATTCTGACCCTGTGCTTCCTTAGCTCAGTCCTAGTTCAAGGGCCTGCAAGGAACCTCTACATAGATGCTTTTGTTTTCCCCTCTGCTACTTTCCTATTCTCCCTGACCCTGCGCCACAATATGCAGCTACTACAGAAGCCCAAACTTCAGTCCTTATTTTCTTCCCTTCAGTGAACTTCCATATTCTGCTTGAGCTCTACCTCCCTGCACCATGGTCCAGAAAGTATCCTCGAGGGGAAAACTGGTGAACTCTGCAGTTCACCTCTTGTGTTTCTCTACTTTCGAAAGTCACAACTTTGTATTGGCTGGTGACCAATGCCTACAAATAGTTGCTTCATATAGTTAGTTGATCCTGGGAATAATTATCTCCAGAGTGAAGGAAATCCTGGTACCACTTTTTCTACCATAATTGCAATTAAGAGTCCTTTCTTTGTTATCATCAGTTACCTCTCTAAAGTTAATGATTAAATATTCAACACTAATAGAATTTTGTTGTCATACTTCCAATTTTCCCTACTCAAATCACAATAATTTTAGATTATCTATCTATCTATCTATCTATCTATCTATCTATCTATCTTATTTATCTGCCAGATAAACCTATCTGTTTATCTGTATGGTATGATGAAAATTTTTTTGTAACTGAAAATATTTAAAGTAAGGATATTTGTGGGCATTCTTTTTTCTGTTTAAGAAATTAAAATGGACTTAAGTTTAGTTATTTAATATTATTCTCTCTTACTTGTATTCTTCTGTGCTTCCTTAATTTGATGAGAGAGAAGGGCAAGTCTACAACTATTCCTCTGGGAATTTAGTGTAACCCTGCAGATGAATGTGAGGACATGCTTATCACATCATTATCTGTTATGTATATCAGAAAAAAAGGGACTAATATGGAAGTTACAAATATATGCGTGTGTGTGTATATGTGTGTGTGTATATATATATATATATATGTATATGTATATATATATTTAAATTGATAACAAGGAAGGTCATTCTTAGCTTGCATTCCATTTCTATTAAAAAGAAAAAAATTATCTTAAAGATATTCACTTGATCAAATTCTTGGTCATGAAATCATTGAAGATTTATCTTACTAATAGGGAAAATTATTGGAAGGGTAAAGCATTTTGGGAATTAGCATATTTCCATGGCTTTAAACAAATTTTAACACTCAGACAAAAATATTAAAATGAAAGATATGTTGGAAGAATAAATTAGTCTAGAAATAATACATTATGTTTCAGGTAAAGAATTAGAAATACTGTTTTGGTCTATTGGAGAATTTTTCATAAATTATATAATAAAATATTATTATTTTAATTATTACAACATAAAACATTTGAAATAGCACACTGTAATAAAAACAGCATTAAACTCAAGAAAGTTAATATGATTCTCAAACCCAGCTTTCTACATGAAGTTTCATAGGTGGTTAAATCCATGTATGTTATTTTTTAAATTATATATAAAATACACATGTTAAACAATTTCAATGCTTTTTATTCTGTAGTATAGATTTCATTATTCAATACTGGGAAACATATTGATGCAAATTAAAAGAATCTATCTTTAGGAACATTGTTTTCATTAGATATCCAATTGAGGAAAGTTTAAATAAAACTGTTATGGGAAAAATAAGATATTCACCCCAGTGTGGTGACACACACCTGTAATCCCAGGAACCTAGGAGGCTGAGGCAGGGGGATCACAAGTTCAAAGCCAGCCTGAACAACTTATCGAGGCTCTAAGCAACTTAGACCCTGTATCAAAATTAAAATAATTTAAAAAAGGGCTTGGGATGTGGATCAGTAGTTGACACCGTTTGGGTTCAATCTCTGGTCCTAACCCCCTGAAATGGTATTCAAATCACTCCATAGTCTTGAGTATCATCACACTTCCAATATATGATTAAAAGTTTTATTTTATTATTTTCTATTAATTGACTAGTACTGTGAATTTGATAATATTAATGTTATCTTCCATAATAAGTATCAAGTCAATCTGTGAGGCATAAAATCATAAAACAACTTCATGATTATTAGATTTGTTTTCCGTCTCACAAGTAAATTGGTCTGGACAGCTCAAGATGCAGATGTTCATTCATAATCACACATACAAGGACTCACACAATTTTATATTTAAGAGTGTCACAAGCTCATAGTGCTGCCTCACAATCACATCCATAAATATGTTTTGGAATTGGTTTTAGTAGTTTAATTTTTCTTACTGTTGACATTCAGTTTCTCAAGGGAGCTTCTTAGTGTTGGACTGGTAAAAAAAAAATTCCATTTTCACTTGCAGCAACCAATTTTGATTTTCTTGGATGTACTAAAAAGCATATGGAATCAAGATGTTAAGTCTGTATTTTTCACTTAGTTTATATTTGCTAATTCAAATTGAGTTCCATTAGTGCAAGAAAGAATTACTTTTATACTATAAACCAATTTACATCCATTTCACTGGCCTTTCTCTGATTTCCACCATTTAAATAGTTTTTAGCTTTCTTATTTCCATAACGAATTAGAGGTGGATAATCATATAGAACAAAGTGTAACCAAAGAAAATCTCCTAGGTTCTAAATACTTTTTGATTTTTTTTTTCTTATGTCAGTCACTTAAGAGGAGGGAGTCATTGAAAATGCAATTTGGGGAAGTTATTTTTCAGAGTATATTGGTTATTCCTTGGCTAGAGTGATGAGGAATAAAAAAATAGTAAAAATTTACATGTTCCCATCTTACATTGCCAAGAAGGGAATTATTAGATATTGATTGCTAGACAGTCTCAACAGGATGATGGAAACGATAAAGATTTGTGCAATAGCAAGGGCTGAAGCCATGAAAGAATGATACTGAAGCTGACAAGAAGATCGAACAGCCTATTTGAATAAGGGTACTGAAAATAGATTTGGAAAATAGGTAGAAGTCATAAAAATATGACTCTAATATTTTATGAACATCATTCTTATCCGTGTTTACATAGAAACCTCATAGCACTCTTGTAAAACTAAGATTGAGTTGTTATCTCTTGTTTCGTAATTAAGAACTCTGAATCTCAGCATTTAGGTGATTTAGGTGGTCCAGGTTCACATACCTTTAATGTAATGTGCATAGCATCAGGATTAATTTTTTCTCTCCTTTTATCAATATTTTCTTAATATGATCTGGTCCTATGTGTTTCCATATTTGTGGAGATGCATGCTAAAGCACTACTTTAGCTATTTAGAATCTGTAGCAATGAGTTTATCTTGGTGATTAATTGTACTAGATAGCTAAAAAGATAGTCTTTTATTTTAAATTTTAATATTAGCAATGCAATAGTGTAAATAAAATCTTTTAAACTTTTTTTTTTTTTGTAACTGGTAGTTACCATTAAGATGTTAATTGTTTTGAAGTGCTATAACTATATGAATGTACATTGAGATGTTGGGCTAAAAGAACCACAAGTATAAAACATATGAGGTGATTTAAATTATGCTAAAGATGAATACAATGCTGTCATCAATTTTGGAAGGTCCCAACAGCAAAACATTTGAATATGTGCCAAAGCCCCATGGAACAGACCCATTAGCATTTGCCTATAGGACTTGCCTTTTCCTGTTTATGTTGCTTGTCCATTTTCTTTTTTAAAATAACAATCTAATATTTCTTTTACTTTTCTCATAAGACAACTTTTGAATAACCTCCTGGAAGCTACTCCTTGTCAATTAGTCATGATTTTTAGGTTTTTTTTAGCAAAATGTGTAGACTTTAGAGAAAATGTCACCAAATTAGAGCAATCCCCCACCCTTTTTTTCCAACTTTACTTTCTGTGATTTTGTTTCTTAGGAAAATATATATTCATTTCTTTAGTCATGCTTATTCTATAAAATTTAGGGATAGCTAAAACTGCTCTTCTCTGAAAAGAATCAAAATCATCTTTCTCTAATAAGCTACCACAACTCTTTTTAAAACTGAAAAAATCATACAGTTTCCAGAACATTTGAGATGTCTTTAGCAGTTTTAACTTATATTTCAGTAGCACACTGCTACTTATCATTGTGACGCATTATTTAGAAATACATTCTAATGGGTATCTGTGAAGGGTGGCTACTTGGTTTTAACTTGAGTGTGGGTTATCCTAGTCCGAAACCCTCTTCTTACTTGGGGCAGATTCCTTATATTAGGCAAGTCTTGGTGAGAGGCTAAAAAGGAAGAAGCCAAAGGGAGGAGATCTCCCCTTCACCAGAACAAAGACTCAACCAAACTTGCATACTTTAAACTCTAGCTGGCAACACACACACACACACACACACACACACACACAAATTACCAATGAGAAAATCATGGAAAGCAGCGGCAGTAGCGAAAGTCATATGGTAGTGTCTCCCTGTTCCTTGAGCATGACTTTGACTAGTCCTTCCTGCCATCTAGGTCCCTTAGGTCCTTGGTTCGTTTTCCAAGCCTGATTCTCCAGGCTTTCTGAGCACGCCCTTTTTGAAAACAAGGTATGCACTAACCAATCCTAGTGGTGCAGTTGCAGTCTTTTGGGTCTTCACTTCTTTCACTTGTGTATGTTTATTTCAGGGCCTGGCATTATTGCGTAATTCTAGATAGAAAACGATTGACCACACTTGAAATGATCAGCTCCCTTTTCTTTGTTAAATTTGTATGGCAGGAAACAATCCTGCTGGCAATGCCAAAAGCTAAAGATGATGCTTTGGGAAGAAATCCATAATTATAGTTTGTGGAACCCTTCATTTGTTTCTACAATTTTTTACAAAGTGCTACTGATTGAGATCAGGACATGCTACCCTGAAATATGCCAATCTTTTGAATTTTGCTATCCCCAAACATGCTATTTTGACACACTGATAATTTTGAGCTAAAAGAAATCGAGAATCAGCCAATAAAAGATAAACTCTTTACTTGACCCTCAACTGCCTAAAATAAAATGTAAAAACCTTTTTTTTAAGAGGAATTTTGTATCTATAAATTCTCAGTACTAAAGTTAGCTGTACCAGGAAGAATGGACAAGTTTTATTACCCAAGAGACATTTGTCTGCATGAAAAGGCCATTTTTATTCACCATACATCCTGTCTCCCCACTCTTTCTTAATTTCCTTCCACCATCCTCCCAAACCAAACCCCTACCCTCTTCCTTTCTGTAGCTCCAGATGATATATAAGCCTCAATATTATGGCTTTTTTTTTTTCACTCTCATAATTTTGTGGGATCCCTGTGCATAAGTATGCAATTCAAATTGTATTTTTCCAATTCATCTGTTTTATGTCACTTTAATTCATAGACCAACCAAGGAATTAGAAGGGCATAAGGAAACATTCTTTTTCTCTCTCTTATGCTACTAAGTGCTAGATACTGCTATAGGTACTGAGCAGATAGCAGGGAACTACAAAGAAAATAACCCTCTTTCTGGACAAACCCAAGCCCAGGGTACAAGAATTAGCTGCAAAGTACCATGGGATCAGAGAACAGGAACACAGATCCAAGATTGCACACAATAATTTATTGTGCACCTCCTGACAGAAGTGTGGTCCTGTGTAGCAGCAAAACCAGTGAATCCCTGCAATTTGGGTCAGAGAGAGCTTAAAAAGTGATCATAATAAGATAATATCAAAGATGGCAGACGTATTTATGTCACTGATATATCAGGGTCTGGTTATAAAGCTCCACGTACCAATGTCATTGTTTTGATTATTTATAGTATTCTTGGAAATTATGCAGGGTTACTCAGGTGTAATTACAGTAGTGATTATTCAAGCTAGCTAAGGTCAGGTGAAATTGAAGCCATACAACACTGGCCTCATGGATCTACATAATTTAGTTGAGAGACAATAGAGGACACAAAGGCATTTTATTAAGAGAGTTATAGTAGCCTGTTTAAAGTAGGTTGTCAAAATCAAGCATGTTTTATATGAGATTCAGATGGTGAGGTAGAAAACTGGACTTAGAAGCAGGGAAAAATAATAATGTGTATTGGTTTAGAACTTTGTGACTAAAATGTTTATCCTATAGGTTTACTGTCAAAGAGCAGATGAGATAAGTTCACCCAATCAAGACTCTGTCCACAAGGTTCAAAGATAACTCTAAGCCAATACAATAATCTCTCTTGTCCTCCCTCCCTCCCTCCCTTCCTCTCTCCCTTCCTTCCTTTCTACCTTCCTGCCTTCCTCCTGTCCTTCCTTCCTTCCTTCCTTCCTTCCTTCCTTCCTTCCTTCCTTTCTTCCTTCCTTCCTTCCTTCCTTCCTTCCTTACTTACTTCCTTCCCTCCTTCCTTCTCAGGGATTGAACCCAGGACTCAGGCTCTTAACCACTGATTTACATCTCTAGCCTGCCTTATTTTTTATTTTGAGACAGGGTCTTGTTAGGTTTCTAAATTGTTGCTAAATTGCTGAAGCTGGCTTTGAACTTGTAATCTGCCTGCCTCAGCCTCTCAAGCCACTGGGATTACAGGTCAATAATCTCCTTTTAATTATAGAATGAAATTACATGACCTTTGTTCCACAGAGAAATGGAACACTTCATCTCTGAACCTTGGTTTCCTTTTATCCTTTCACATTGTAGAGTATCAGATTTTGTGGTTGGGTCTAAGAGATCCTTCTTTTGAATGGGTAGGTCCAGCCAAAATAAGGGGATATTAATGTAGCATATGCATACTTGTTTATGTCTAATTCTAGGACTTGAATTGGAGAACATCAGGCCAAATGAAATAATCCAGGCATAGAAAGACAGATGCTGCATGTTGTCACCTCTCAAAGAACTGAACTCACACAAGCATAGAGTGGAACAGTGGTTACTGAGGCTGGAGAATAGGTGAAATGTGGAGATGCAGGTCAAAGGGTACAAAATCTCAGGAGAAATATTTACTTTTTAACAGATATATTGCACAGAATTGTTATAGTAATCAGAGCAGAGTATGTACATGTAAAAATCACTGAGTAAATTCCAAATGTTCTTGTCACAAAGAATGCTAAGCAGGTGATGAAAAATGTTTAGTAGCCAGATTTAGTTATTTCCCATTGTATTAATAAATCATGACATCATTTTGTATCTCATAAATTTATACCTTATACATTTACATAGGCTGATAGTTTACAATGAAAAGAATGCCAATTATTTGGGTATTTTTAAAGTTTATTTATTTTGTTGTTTAGATTTTATTAAATGGTGTATGTAGATAAGACAAAAACCTGTTTCAAAAATGTGAATATTCTTACTTTTTAAAATAGTAGATTAATGATCTTTATCAATATTGGAGGACATCTATGTCTATACCTATTTATTTATTATTTTTATTTTTTGGTACCAGGGTTTGGACTCAGGGGTGCTTAAACACAGAGCCACATCCCAAGTCCTTTTTTTTATTTATTAATTTTTATTTTGAGACTGGGTCTCACGAAGTTGCTGAGGTGGGCTTTGAATTTCTGATCCTCTTCCCTCAGCCTCCTGAGCAGCTGGGATTTACAGGTGTCACTGCATCTGGCTCTACATTTATTTTTAACATTCCATTCACTCACTGTGGATTGAACTCACATCATCTTTGTAGCCACAACGGTAATATTCAGCAAGGAAAGATACAGTTAACTTAGCAAGGTTGTCTTAGACAACCTTGGGAGAGGTGCTCTAACTTCATCTGGAAATTCTTCAGTTGTATACAATGTTCCAGGCACAGAGTCTGTCTTGTTAATCATTCTTGAACTTAACAACCTTTCTTAGTAGTATTCACAGGAGACACAGAGATATGATCAAGCAGACTATGTGCAAACCCATTTCATGAAAATCAGAGATGAATGCTCACAGTATAAGCCAATATGGAATTCAGTATGAAAACTTATTTCATAGCAGACCTTTAACATCTATGCCATTTTTGTGATAGATACACATGCCTAATGAAGATAGTGTTTTTCTCTAAATTTTTCATAACAGGTGAAGAGATTGATTCTTTAAGGGAAAGATTTGAACACCCAGGATTTACTTTTATTATGTTTTGGTTATCATGTATTGATTATTCATATCAATAAGTTATAGTGTACTACATGATATTTCAATATATGCACACAGCATGCACTGATGAAATTATGGCACTTTAAATTTCCCTTTATCATTTCTTTATGAGTTTTAATTGTTCATATTCTAAGAGCAGACTGTTGCTTGCTATAAATGCTTATGATTTTTTAAATTCTTGTCTCAAGGCTCTAACTTCATTTATTTGGTTGTCAGGGGAAAACTATATACATTTCTCATTTTCTGTGTCCTCACAGGAAAGGATAAAATTTGTCCCAGGTGACTGCAATAGTCCTAGCTTTCAGCAGGGTTTATATTCCTCTGTGCTTTCTTGGTGATACAGTTTCTCTGTATGTTTTATATCAACTGAAATGGAAACATACTGATTCTCCTAAGAAAGAATATTTAAGGCAACATCTTCAGTAATTAAAATCTATATGTGTAAAATCTAAAAAAAACCAATATTATAGAAAAATAAGGCTTGAATTTAATGAACACATATTATAGATTAATAATTTGTAATGTGTCTAGCAATCTTTGCCTTTCTGCCTTTTAGCTTCTTACTGAAGGGATGGAAAAAAATCGATGCATTGCTGTATTTCATTGGGAAAAATAATTTTTGCTCTTCATCCAACATTAAAATTAAATTTCTTATTTTTTTTGAGAATACTTTTTATAAGTCTGATCCCTTGATGTTTTCCAAGCTGTTCTCAGATGCTATACTTTTTAATTGCAGATTTCTAATAAAGATATACCAGAACTGTATCACCCATAAAAAAGGAGGCTCCACTAATATGAATATTAGAATGTATTTCAATAAGTCTACTAAATGTTTTGTTTTTGAGGTTTAGCCTGAAAGATTATTTTTGGTAAGAATTCAAAAGATAATTTTCAAAATTGGCAAAAGACACATCACTCCATTTAAAATGTATGGTAACAGGAAAGCAGATTGTCATAATATTAATCAAATCTGGGAGAGAAATAGTTCTTTTCATTATAGATTTGTCATCACTATTTTATGGTCTTTGTCATTTTGCAGATTAAAAATAGGCAAATACTATAATGTTCGATGGTATAGATTTTAATTTTAGTGCATTAAAAAGCCTGTATATAAAGATTTTGCATTGATAACAGTACATAATAGATTGGGTACATAAGGTAACCACAGAGTATGAAACACCAAATGCTAATAATATCACATTGTATTCCACATCAGTTAATGCAAGCATTGTTAGCCTTGCTCAGAGTTATGGAAAAATCAACTCTTGTTCTTACTTTTCTTTTAATTACATTTAGCACTAAAATATAATTTAAATTGTAGGTGGTCTATTATTTTTGAGTACCTTAGAGGCAATAAAAATTAAATGATATAGATAGGTTGAAAATTAAATTGTATAGTGTATATTAATTTTCTCTGAATTTCAGATATTAGTGACTGAATCCCCATGAGCACTTAATTGATGTGATAAAACAGTATGGAAGTAAATTCTAAGTGAGATGATCTGATGAGGAATAGGAAGAAATAAACATTTTATTAAGTGTTATCTTTGATTAATCTGCTAGTAGCACAAATTGGATAGCTTAGAGAGCTATCTACAAAGAATGAAAGATAAGAATATATGCCTTGCTTTGGGTTTTTAAACTTTCCTGAGATTCTAAATTGTAGGAGAGCAGGTACTCTGTTTATGTTTTTTTCTACCTTCAGTAAAAGTGGTATAGAAGTCATTCAAAAATATTTTCGTTTATTTCTGTCACGTTTTCCTGTAAAATCTACTAAGTATGAGCTAGATAAGTCATAGCTTTTACCATTATCATCTCAATCACTGTCATCAGGGCATGAGATTTTTAAAAATAGTGCTACAATGCTTCAGGCACAGAATCTATCTTGTTAATCATTCTTGAACTTAATGACCTTTCTTATTAGTAGTCACAGGAGACACAGAGATATGATCAAGCAGACAATGTACAAACCCATTACGTGAAAGTCAGAGATGAATGATCACAGTATAATCTAAGCATGAATATATTTTAGGCAGAATGCAGAAATGAAATTTTTTTTAAGAAAGAAAACTTTCTAGATAACATTAACACATGGTTATTAAAGATTTAAACTCTTTAATAATAATGAAAAATACCCAGCCTGCACTCAAATGGAAGATCAGAAGAAACGGAAGAATGATGGAGTTTTGTAAAAACTGGAGAAAATGTAAGTCAGTTAGTCTTGTGGATTATATTACGAAAGTTGGGAGCGATTCTGTCTCCATATTACAAATCAAGTCAGTACTATATTTCTCAGAGAGATTAGGGGTCTTGTCTCTTTTTAATGCTCTTATTCCACTTAACAGCAGTCACAGAAAAGAATAGTTTTATTATTTTTTAGTCTAGGTCTGGTAATATTAAAACCAGCTACATTATTTGAAAAGCCATATTGACTTGGTGGAGCTATAAGCCTGAACATATTAGCTTTCAAGATATTGTGGTATTAGTTGTTATATACAGGCCTCCATGTAGATACATTAAACTATTATATTTGATTGTAATCCCAAATGCAGAGGTTGTCCATTACCTCTTTCCCATCACAGGACATTGCTGAAGTATATTTGGCTTTCATATTTACCTCTTGTGAATGGTGACACATCAGAGATAATACCTCAGTACATTTCGGTGTTGCAGAAGGCCACTTTAGTGATTTTTTTCTCCATCTAACTAGAAAACTCAGACAATAAACATCAAAAAAAGGAACTTGAAATAAGATGGTGTAAAGAACAATAAGCCTGCTTCAAAGGTGGTTGCATTTGCAAAGTGAAACTAAATATTAACATCAATAAATTGACATAACATAAATTTCAGTGTTTTGTAGTTCTTTTCTGCTTCATTGCAGACATTACACAAGACAGTGTTCCTAGGAAAGCAAAATAGTCTGAAAATATTCTGGAAGTGCCATTATTTGATCTGTTGCTGGAAGACTATAGCTTGAGTAGAGAATAAAGTTATTCTTCATAAGAAGAAAGTTATTGTCTTAGAGGATGTCTCATATTTCTTAAAAAATATTTTAAGCACTTTGTTTCTATCTTTCCATTGACCTGGTTTTTATTACAACCTACTTTGGAACACCATTTAGCTATTTGTAAAATTGCTAAATGGTGACCTTGGCATGGAAATTCCAACATTTTTTCAAGTATTTAACCCTAATTTTAACCCCAGCTCAATGCCTAACTTTTTCATCACTACTGAAGCAGTAAAAATACAATAAAATCTACATCCATTAGTTCCATTCTAATTGTTGTTAACTTCCTTGGAGACTTCAAATTCTTCACGAATTTCCAGAGTTCCAGAACAAATACTTCAACAGAATATCAACATAAGAAGAGCAGACTTATCCTTTGGTCAATCATTAGATGATATTCTATTCAATTTAAGTAGTGCATTGCAATATATTTTATGACAAATATCCAAAGTTGTTAAAATGAAGCCAAACCTTGAGCAGGAGCTGGTTTGACAGTGTTTCTGCATTCTCTGGGGAGAGATTAGAATATCAGTTTCCTATGGCTGCCACAACAAACTAAGTGGTTAGCTTAAAATAGCAAATTTAGTCCCTCACAATTCTGGAGGTTAAAGATGTGAAATCTAAGTGTTGACAAGGCTTATTCTGGAAGCTCCTTTTAGAGAATCTGTTCCATGCTTTGTTGCTGATGGTTGCTGCGATCCAGACATTCCACTGTTTGTAGATGCATCATGTCAATCTCCATGTCCACTGTCACACAACATTCTCCCTGTGTGTCTCTCTGTGTCTTTATATGACCTTATTATGGAGTGTCTTTTTTTTTCCTTGAGTACTCTTCCATTGAGCCATATCCCCAGCCCTTTCACCTGACCTTCTTAGAAGGACACCAGTCTTGGAATTTATTGCCCATCCTAATTCAGTATGACCTCATCTTAACTAACTACATCTACAAATATATTATTTCCCATTATGATCCTCTTATGAGTTTCCTCATAAGCATTGACTTGGGTACATTCTTCAACCTAGTTCAGAGAGAGGTAGCTGCAAATCAAAACTGTTTGATGTCAATTGATTTTTGAGTTAGACATCATTAACGTTCACCAATGTCACCAGTTCTCTTCACTTTTTTTGCACTATGGGCAATTACATTTCCTGACCCCTTTGTCTGGCACAGAGCTATGGAACCAGTCCTGCCCAGTGGCCCTACTTGGAGTGATAGGAATTTCCAGCTTAACTACCTAAGACCTGGTGTGTGAGTCTCCATCCTCACTTCTGTTGCAGTGGAGTTGGAAATCTGGTATTATGAAGGAAATGTCATGATATCAAGTTTCCTGGATAGTGTGAGAAATTAACTTTAGTTGTATTATGCCACTAGGTTTTTGGTAATCTTTGTTACTAAAGTAAAATATAGACAATTCTGACCAGTTTGGTTTCTTCAAATTCTAAAGCATCTTTGAAAATTAGGATGTAGGTCTTAGATTAATCAACAATCTGAATTTGAAGCCTACATGGTCTTAGCCCCAAGGTTTTATTCTAGATACTAACTTTCTTCTTTTTCCTGAAAATTCAATTTCATTCACTGTTGTTTGTGAAATGCATTTATATTGAAGATGATCTTTGCATAAATATTTAGAGAATGTTTGAATAATATTATTGTTGACACTCTGGAATATGGACAAATAAAGCTAAAGATTGGTGCTAAACTCTTACAAAAGTAATTTGTGCCAAGAGGTTTATGACATGTATTTTTGTCATTTAACTATCATACAATTCCTAGTGGTGTCACATTGGCAAGAAATAAGATTTTTTTAAAAAAATCTGTTTCTATATCAAACAAAACTTTATTAAGCTGTGCTTTAAACCTTAGAAATTAGCTTCAAAGGAAAATATTTTATTATTGAAAATAAAAATGGTAATATATAGACAATCTTACATTGGCTGCAAAGAATGCTGTGACATTTCCGACATATGTTCAACTTCTAACTCCATAATGAGTTTATTTTGAGTCTATTTATATACAGTTCATTCAAAGGGCAAAATGAGAAGTTATACACAAATGGCAGGGGTCCAAAGCTGATGTCAGTTTAGCAATGATTTTATGTGTATTACAACCCCCTGCTGGGTGTCTGAAGCTCTTCTTAGAATGTTACATAAAAACTCAGTGCTGAAACACAATGGGAAAACTAATTTAAAATTGAAGGAATACAATTATTCCCCAGCAAGAATGAACTAGAAAATGCTTCAAACAGGTTGAAGGGCAGGGTTCACTCACCTCAATATGCTGATCTATGTATGGAAGAGCTAAATCTGACACAGCATAGAAAATAGTCTGGGATGAGCATCCTATATAACCAGCTGGCTAAATGGATTTGCTACTGTGTCTTGAGACAGAATGTTAAAGGTGATCCTCTACCATCAAAAGGGTTCTTTATTTCAGTGATCCCTTGAGAAATGCCTGTGTACTCATTGGCATGAGTGATCTGGAAAGAAGCAAGTTTTTCTAGAAGATTGAAACCCAATGTGGCCTCTTTGAATCTTTCTAGAATGCTTGACTTTGAGCTCAGTGAGACATGTTATTGCCTGTGAGACACACCCCAGGCACTGTGGACTTGGAAAACTCATGTGAAACTATTAAATCTCATATTCAAGTCTCAAAATTCAGCCCCAATTCAATTCATTCCATAAACATCTCCTAGATTGTTTCTGTGTCTCAATTTACTTTCATTAAGTGAGTAATGTTGAGTAAAATGTGTTCTTTACATTTGTGGAGATCACAGTCAAATGGAGAATGCAGGCATTGCATTAACAATCAACTAAGTAGCAATGATAATTGTGTTTCATGAATATTTTTTATGAAAGATAAATATAGTTAAAGATGAATTTCTCTATTTCCTCATCTCTTTAATTCATGTTTATGATACTTTGGTAGGTTGAATAAAACATAAATCAAATTTAATAGTAAATAATAAATTATTAGCTATTCTAGAAGGAGGAAATATATTATTTCTAAATTTTCTATATTTGCAAATGAACAACCTATATTGGAGCAGTGATGTCAGAGCTCTCCTACGATTGATGGAATATAACCCTACTCCTCATGAAGGTCTTGTCCCAGGGGATTCTGGAAAGAAAGAAGAGGGACACAGAAAGAAGAATAAATAACTTGTCATGTGTCCATATTTTCCCTTATCTGGGTTTTTAGCCCAGGCAAGAGGTATTGGGATAGGGAGGCTACCAGCAAAATCAGAGTTAGGTCCCTGTTTCCCATTTGTATCTTTAGGAGGAGGAATTTGCAGGGGGAATTGTCAACAATGATGCACAGTCACTTCAAAGGGAGATAGCCAGTATAGCCTATTAAGGTAAAAAGAAAAAAAAAAGAAAAAAACAAACAGGTCCAAAGGATTGGCTTTTATAAGACTTTTCTTGGTCACAATATGGATCTTGACAGAATAGAGGCAATGACACTGAGGACTACAGAAAGGACCACTCTAACTAGGGCCAAATAAGAGTTGTAGGTGGATCTCAGAGGTTTGCACAGCAAGATCTGAGGTGAAGATTGTGAGCTATGAATGCAATAAGCAGTAGTATTTGTGCCAGGATCATAGCCTCTGAGATTTATTAGCCATAAGCATTCAGCATCAGAGGAGAGCAGAGCAGTTGGCACACAGGAGGACAAAAGGCCTTATTGAATCATTAGAGGAGAAAAAGGCAGACAACATAAGCATCAGAGGATTTTATGTGTCTTCTCCCTTTCTGTAAGGACAAGCTGTATTCCTCATATAGGAGCAAGATGTCCACATCTGAGTAGATTTTTTTTTTTCAAGAACCACTGGATTGGGGGGATAGTAGAGGATAGGAAAGGCAGCAGAACACAACAGACACTAGTATGGCAATATGTAAATCAATGGATGTGTAACTGATGTGATTCTGCAATCTGTATATGGGGTAAAAATGGGAGCTCATAACCCACTTGAATCAAAGTGTGAAATATGATATATCAAGAACTATGTAATGTTTTGAACAGCCGACAATAAAAAATTAAAAAAAATAATAATAAAAAAAATAACAAAAAAAAAGAACCACTGGATTCAAATTATCTTTAAATTGGATTGCACATTTAATTGGTTTCCTTTTTTCTCACTTGTCAGGAGTGTATGGGGCTTTGGAGAAAGTCAAAATTGAAGGGAAAATGCAGAAATCACTTTTTCTGTATTATAGAACTAAATTGGAACTTATGTGTTCATGATTTTACCATAGTTAGGCTTTTCTTCCCATCCCACCCATCACTGCTTATATCACTGATGTCCTCTTGGTCATTCAGGATCAACAACTAGAACTGTCTTATTCTGTTTCTACTTTTCTCTCAACATCTAAGTTGTCAACTTTTGCAAGTCTTCTATTTTTGGTTTTATTTGATTTCTCCCCTTTATTTTGACAATTTCTAATTGATATGCTCCCTCTTGAGCCTTTCTCTTCCATCATTTTCCATGCACGATTATTCTAGATTAATCTTTTAAAATATGGACCCTGATTCTATTAACCCACTTCTAAAAAATACTCAGTGATTTACCATTATATGAAAACTTCTCCGTACTATTTATGGACTTTTCCAAAATTTGACTACAACTTATTTTTAGTGTTATATCCTTCCTTTATAAACATTCAGTGAAATATCCAAAGTGGAGTACTTTTTTCAGTACAGTGGTGGCTTTTAAGTTTCAATAATTTTTTCAGGGCTATTCCTTTTTCCTGGGATGTCCTTCCTGCATAACCATTTTCTTGCCCTTCATTTTTTATGTGTAAATTGATTGTAATCCTCATAATGTACAATCCTCTGGAATGCATATGGTGGGAGTTGAAAATGTTAAATGAAATATGTTATGTGATTATAGTATAGAATTGACTGAAGGTAAGTGAGAGACCCAAGAGAAATTAGTGACAATCCTCTAGTTTCACATGAAAGTGGGTCAAAAAAAATCTCAACAGAATGGGAAAATAATGAAAAATCATTTCTAAGGATATTTTTGTGACTATGGAGAGGAGACTCTACTGCTAGGGATTTGAAAATACATAGGACAATATCATGCAGGTGAAATCAGCCATGAACCCATAACGTGGGGAGTGGTGAGAATCTGCAGGATGCACTAGTGCCAGGAAGGTTGGCCATAGAGGACACTACAGTTTGAGCACAAGCAAAGCTGATTTAATTAGTACAATAGTCCTCAACTTCCAATATTTCAAATGACTGACTTGTTCAGAAGACCAACCATTGCTGCTTTAATGTATACAAGACTGTTTTAAAAATTTATTTATTTATTTTTGTTTTTTAAAATTTACATAAAGATGCATATTTATGGAGTATCATGAGGTTTTGATACATATATGCATTATTCAGTGTTTAAATCAGGGTAAACATATCTAGCTCATCAAATATTTATCATTTCTTTATGGTGAAAATATTCAAATTATTTTCTTCTAGCTTTTTTTTAAAATTCAGAGTACATATTGTTGTCTGTAGCACTCAGCTATAAAATAGCACACCAGAACTTGTTTCTAACTGTAACTTAATACCCATTGATCAACCTTTCCCCATCCCTCTGTCCATCAACTCTTTCCAGCCTCTGCTAATCACCATTCTGTTCTCAACATCTGTGAAATCAACTGTTTTACGTTCCACATACGAGTGAGATCATTCAGTATTTGTTTTTCCTAACCTAACTTTTACCCTTTAAGGAGCTCCAGTTCTATCCATAGCCTCTGAGATTTATTAGCCATAAGCATTCAGCATCAGGAGAGAGTAGAACATTCATAACACAGGAGGACCAAAGGCCTTATTGAATCATTAGAGGAGAAAGAGGCAGACAATATGAGGATCAGAGCATCACAAATAACAGGTTTTCTTTTTTTATGGCTGAGTAATATTTTATTATACATATGTACCATTTTTTTAAATCCATTCCTCAGTTAACAGGTAGATTTGTATCAATTTCTTGGCTATTGTGCACAGTGGTGCAATAAACATGGCAATTAAGATGTTTCTTCAACACCTTTACTTCATTTCCATGTGACACACACCCAGTGGTATTGATGAATTACATAATAATTCTATTTTTAACATCTTTGGGCACCTTCATGCTCTTTTCAATAATTACTGTGCTGATTTGTATTCCCATCAAGAGTGTATCAGGGTTGACCTTTCTCCACATTCTCACCAACACTTGTTTATATATTTTTTTGTTTTTGCTGAGAAAATTTTATTTTCAAAATAAAAAGTGTTAACAAACAATAAAATAATTCTGTTACTGTGTACCATATAATAAATGAGAGAATGAATAATGGCAACAAAAGCATTCCAACAATCTTCTTTCTGAGACTGACAGCAGGATTATTCATCCTGTTCTCTAGAAACATTCCATTATTAAAACTATCATTTACCTAATTTTCCACTGAATTTCATGTCAGGTGTTCTTTTTTTTCCCCAACAATATCAATAATTAATTTAAATATAAATGAACTCTATATTGTAATTAAAAGGTATAAAGGTTTAACATGTATAAAAAGTAAGCAATAACTATATGCTCTATACATATATCAAAACACCAATAGGTTAAAAGCTAAAGATGGGGAAATTAAGCATAAGAAGTAGAGCTATTAATATAAAATAAATTTCAAGAAAAAGTATTTTCAGAGTTAAAGGAGAACATTTCATAACTGTAGTAGGGGAACTTCTCCAAGAAAGTCTAACAATCCTAAATGTATATGTACCTAATGACAAAATTTCAAAATACATGAAGTAAAAGTGAATAAAACTAGAAAGACAAATCCACAATCATATTTGGAGATTTTAAACTCCCTCACTTTGATTAAAGTATGAATGATATAGAAGTCCTAACAACATTATCAGCCACCTTGACCTACTTATTATTTATAGAGAACTATACACAAAAATGACAAGTAGAAAATTAATATAGATAGACTATGTTTTGTCCTAAAATAAGCTTTGAGAAATTAAAAATATTTGAAATCATACAGACTATGTTTCCTGGATGATTTATTACATTAGAAATCAATCACCTTAAGATATATAGAACCCCATTCCCCCATATCAACTACTTCAAAATTAAATGGCACACTTATAAGTATCTTACAGATCAAAGAAGAAAGCACAAGAAAAGTAAATGAAAAATGCTCCAAACTAAGTGATCAAAAAAAAAAAGCTTAAAATATCAAAACCTCTGGGATGAAACAGTACTCAAATGAACACTTACAATTTAAAGTACTTTTGTATCAGAAAGAAGCTAGATTAACAATCAAATTCTTTTCAAATCAGGTAGTAGAAAGGAAAAAGATAAGAGTAGGAGCAGAAATATATGAAATAGAAAAGAAGTGATAAATCTAAAAGTTGATAAAAATCTAACATCTAATCAATAAAAATCAAGAACACAAAAATTAATATTGATGGAAACAGATCTATCAAAACTATCACAGAGATGCTAAAAATTTATTAAGGTAATATTACAATTGTATGCCAACATATGTGATAGCTTACATAACATGGTCTATTTTATGATCCCTGTACTGCTGACAAGAAAGTGTATTTAGTTACTGATGGATTAAATGTTCTATATGTGTATGTAAAGTCTAAATTATCAATTTTTTTAGCTTCTTTATTAAGTTTTTGTTTGGAGGATCTATCCAGTGGTGAGAGAGGAGTGTTAAAGTCACCCAGTGTTATTGGGTTGTGGTCCAACGGATTCTTGAAATTGAGAAAGGTTTCTTTGATGTACATAGATGCTCTATTGTTTATCTCATAAATATTTATGATTATTATGTCTTATTGATGTATAATTCTCTTAAGCAGTATGACATGTCCTTCTTTGTCCCTTCTAATTAACTTTTGCTTGAAGTTCACTTTATCTGCTATGAGGATAGAGACCCTATCTTGTTTATGAGAGCCATGTGAATGATATGTTTTTACCCATTCTTTTACTTTCAGTCTGTGGATGTCTTTGCCCATGAGGTGAGTCTCTGGAAGACAGCATATTTTGGGTCTTTTTTAAAAATTGGATCTGCCAGTTTATGTCTTTTGATTAATGAGTTTAGGCCATTTACATTCAATGTTATTATTGAGAAGTGATTTGTATTCCCTGTCATTTTGATTTATTTCTGGTTTTTACTTTGAATCAGTTTCTCTTTTGATTGACTATTTGATAATAGACATTTTAACAGGAGTGAGGTAGTATCTTATTGAGGTTTCTATTTGTATTTTCCTCATGAGCATGTATTTTCTTTCCACCTCTTGATTACAGTGTACAAGCTCTGAAACAAATAAAATGAGATCACTCATAGTGTAATAAGAGAAAATTCTTTTAATCAATAGAATTCTCTTACAAGGAATTGAAGCATTTCCTGAGGGGTAAAAATACTTTGATTGTTCTGTAGAGGTGGAAAGTAAGACCCTGAGAACAGGCTCGAAAATAATTACCCTGGCTAAAATGTTTTTGTTTTTTTTTCTATGATTCCTGGTTCCTGAAAAGAGAAAGGGAATAATGAGGATAGCAGAATGAAAAGTAGGTGAGATAGAAGAGAAACATCTATGCAGACCAGGCTGCATAGGGGAAGAGGGGCTAAAATAATTCATGATGGTAGTGTCCAGGGAGAAAATTTCACATATGCAAACATTGATGTTGATTTTAAGGTTGTTTGCTGAAGGCTGGAGGATAAAAATTCCTTTTCTCAAGTCTTTTATGGGATCATCAGTTAATTAATAATTTAATTCATGTAACAGTGTATTCTTTTTAGAGTGATGCAAAGAAGTGTTGCATTTTAAACCAAAGTCAATGCAAACATAGCACTGGCTGTTAGAATCAGAGAATCAAAAAGTATATGATGTTTGGATTAAACTATTTTAAATCTGCATCTCTGGGGCTGGTAAGAGAGCATACAGAGCTGTCAAAAACTGAATTCATTTTTGTAGTTCAAGTGTGGGTATCCTTTTTCATTTGCCAGCTTCTTTTTTGCTCTTTGGACACCGTAGACATTTCTTACACACCTCTCTCCCCTCTGCCTCTTTCTCTTCCTGTCTTTGTCCCCTGTGTCTTTAATTTTTATTTTTTACCTTGGTGAAAACCAGAGACGATGGAAAGACCATAAATAATGAATCATTCACTCATTCAGTCTGTCTGTCTAGAATCATCACTGCTCAGGGGGCAGTCTCTTCACACTACCTCCAACGTCCTACACAGAAGCCCTCTCACTCTACTCCTCCATAATCCTGCGTATACCTTTAATATGGTATTTTTCTTAGTATTTTAAAATGACTTGTTTCAATTCTACCTCTTACATTAGATTATGGGCTTATAAAATGGGATTTACATTTTTATTTGAAGTACATCATTCCCAATGTTTGACATTGACTGTGGCTTATTTCTAGGTTTCACCTAATTTGTCAGGATCAGAATGTGGTTAGGCTGCTTCATTTTTCTTCCTCTTGAACTCTGTCCTTTGCTTTGACTTGATCATCGTTTTGCTTCATTACCATGGCAATGCTCTCTCTTGTACCTTTTCCCTTTTCCCTCTTAGCTGTGAACTCCTTGAGAGCAAGACCAAGCTTTCCCATTGACTTGGGTATCCCAGTGCCTGGCCACTGCATTGCACAAGCAAGCTATTCGTTGTTTAGTGAATATCCTTGTGGACATTAACAGGGCTCCAGTACCCAGAATATAGCACATGATACATAATAAATACATAAAACATATGGGACTGGAAGGGATCAATAAATATTTTCTATTCATAACCATTATCTAAACACAAGTTTAGTGCCTATAAGTTACCAGTCTGCCTAAAGAACTGATACAAGGTTTTATTTACTTGACATCTGCCTTATATTATTTGCATGGGTCTGTGTGTGAGACTATGTTTGCATATCTCCTTTGCCTATCCTACCCCACCCCACAATCTTAAGTTCTTTCAAGAGAGGAACAATGTCTTATTTTTGAAACTCACCAGAATATTACACATAAACACCAATAATTTCTAAATTGAATTGTAGCTAGAAGCACTTATTTTTAATAGCAAGTGTTTCCTTAATTATTTAAAGTAGATCAGATTTGTACTTTCAATTAGGGTGGAATATTCTTAACTATAGGAACAATATCTTGTCCTTGTCCTGTCCTTAAGACTTCCAACCATTTTGAGGATATAATGGCACATTCAGAAATATTTTCCAAATCATTAACTTTGATTTCCCAGGTGTATAAATTATTTTTGAGTAGTGGTTTGAACACTGGAGATTTTGACTTATTTGGCATCTGGAGGTGTCTGACTCATGATTTAAAGAGTCTTATAATTATAAAATATGATTGTTTATTGAGACAGATGTACATATGGTGCACCTTTTGAAATTAAATAAAAAGTGCCTGAGTCTAACATCTGTGTAGAAGGCATTCATCACAGCAATCTCAGAAACTATTTGATACTTCTTTGCTTCCGCAAGAAATAGTTTTCACCTCTCCTGGTCTATAAAAGCTTGCTATTTCCTTTCAGATATATATCTTTATAAATTTGGTTTTATTTTGCAATCCTAGATGTCCTTACAGCCATTGATTTATTAGGTTAAATTAAATGTAGAATATGATGAGAGTCTAATATGCAAGCTTAAAGCCCAAATTTATATTCTTATAAATAAACAGCCAGAAGTGAGGAGCCCAGGCTGGATGGGGTGGCTCTGCTTTTCTAGGTCATTCAGGGACCAAGTTTCACACATTCTATTGCTTCATCCTCCCTTGGGATATTCTTGTCTGCTTTGTTAGAGCTGGATGACCCTTTTGTCCATAATCTAACTGAGACAACTCAGAAGACTAAATCAAGGCAAACATCTTTGTTTTTAAGAAGATACCCACAAATTACTCACATAACTTTATTTTACATGCTATTGGCCAAACCTAGCAACAAGAAAAAACCGGGAAACATAGTCCATAATGTGGGTAAACAGGTGGCCACTTAAAACACCATATTCCATATCATTCAAAGGAAGAGTAAGAAACCAATATTGGTGAATGGTCTGACTCCATCTATTCTGTCACCTTCCATGAATATCTTCTTCCTCTAAGTACACGTTTTCTTGCAATGAAAAAATGAGGTATTTAAAGTTCCTCTAACTTATTTCATCCTCATAAATATTGAGGCTAAATGAGTGTTGTGTTTTCTTCTTTTTTTTTAAAGAGAGAGTGAGAGAGAGGGGGAGAGAGAGAGAATTTTTAATATTTATTTTTTATTATTTGGCGGACACAACATCTTTGTTTGTATGTGGTGCTGAGGATCCAACCCCGGCCGCAAGCATGCCAGGCGAGCGCGCTACCGCTTGAGCCACATCCCCAGCCCGTGTTTTCCTCTTTTTCAAGTTTGAACTTGATTCTCTGCAAACTGATAATTCATTAACTAATATATAAGTCTTGTATGTCTGTAACACCCGATTATCAATGGTGGTGCTGGAATACTACAACCACTGTGAGGAGTTCCTGTTGATGAAATAGGAAGAATGGGAGCAATCACTGCTCCATAAAAATGACAAAAATCTGGAAGGCAATGATTTAAGATCTATGCTATTACAGTGGGGTAGACTCCTCACCTGGACTATTGCCCAGATCTCTGAAGGGACTCTCTGGTGCATTTTTACTGAAGTCATATAGTTCTTCCCTCTAGGGTGAAATAGGGTTTTTATCTCCAGTATCTTCTTCTGCCACAGTCAATGTACACTGAGAACATGCCCTCCTTAGCACTGCTTTATGGACAATCACAGGCCCTTGTTGATCAGATGTGTGGCTTCCTTGCAGTAGACCTCTCTCAAAAACATAATAAACTTAGACTACTTGTTTTCAATGAAATTTATGGAAAAGATACCACACACAATGATCTTTTATATTCATGTTTCTTAAGCTTGTGAGACATCTTCTTATTTATTGCATCTGTGCTTGAACCTTTCCTTTCACCTTCAATTTAATGCAGCTAGATTAAAGTCATCTAAAAATACAGGCATTAAGCAAAATGATAATATGAACGTTGGCCTTCGACTGAAAAATATTAAGGGGAGAACTGAAGAAAAATTCTGAAGGATAGAATTTTGGTTTTTGGAGCCCCAAAGCAATTAACTCTTTTAATCCTGTAAAGCCACACAACTTTCAGTGAGAGTAGATGGAGTGCACATGTAGAAAGTGTGTCCATAGAGAAGGCTCTGTTTCTTTCTATCTCTTCTTGCAAGGTGATCTGTTCTTATAAGATATCCTATTTTATTTTTTTAATCCTGTAGGACTTTTCTAAAAGAAGTCATTCATGGATCCAAGTTTGTTTGTAGTATAATATGCTGTCTGATATTCCATCATCACCTGGGGTATTGTTCTCTTCTAAATGAATTGTCATCCTTCTACAGAGGAAAGATGACATGCAAAGCAATTATCTTTATCTTCAAGATTAGGACTTAGAAGTTGCATTTATCCCTTGTAAAATCATCCTATTTGACCTCAACTTAATCCTATGTTGTGCTAGTCAGCTTTTCATTACTGTGACAAAATACCTTTGGTAAGCAACTTAAAAGGAGGAAAATTTTAGTTTGGCTCACAATCTCAAATATTTCAGTCCATGATCACTTGTCTTTGCTGTTTTGGGTCTATGGTGACATGGTGCATCATGGCAGGAATAGATAATGGGAGAAACTTACCTCATGGTGGGAAGAAAGCAAAAACAGTAAGAGGACTGTCCAGGTCTTAATATCTACTTAATATCTACCTAACTTTCTTTCACTAGGTCCCACCTTCTAAAGGTTTCATCACCTCCCAATAATACTATGGACCAACAATGGGGACCAAGCTTTCAACACAAGGGCCTTTCAGGATATATTTAAAACCCAAACTACAGCACATGGCCACACAAATGGTAAATCAAATCTGTAGTTGGGTGTTCCAATCCCCTGTAAGCTAAAATTAAGAGTTTTATTTTAGGAGGAAGGGAGGTAGATAGGTAGGCAGGCAGAGAAAAAGGAGGGAAAAAAAGAAACAGAAAGAGGGAAAGAAAATAAGACACGAATGGATTTTGGAGATTAACTTCATTGTGCTAAATTTCAAATAAATGTATTGCCTCTTACTATGGATTGATTTTGACCATTTGTATTTCATAATTAAAGCATTAGTAACAAATATCTCTTAGTGGTTATTGTAAGAAGGGCAGGAAATTTTTCTATTATCTTGGAAAGTCAACAATAACACAATCAAGTAGGAAGTCTTAAAATTTGGAGGAAATAGCTTTATCACAGCAATATACAAGCAATTTTATTGGTAATTTTAAAAATTATTCAATTTTGGAAGTAATACAATATCTGTTAACTGATCTTGACTTTATTCCTTTAGCAATTTATTTGGGTCACTATACTTTTTATACTATTCTTTAATGTATTCTCTACAGAATTCTCAATTGACTGCAGAAATGATTAACAGTAGGATTTCCTGCTGTTCAACTCAGTCATTCATAACTTTACCAGATGGTTTTGCTTTTTGGGCCAAGGATTTTTTTTTTCATATTGTTTCCCCTCTCCTGAATACAGTTAAGATCCAAACTATGACAGTCACTTTGAATTCTGTGACTAAAATGCAAGATATTGTGCAAATCCTTTGTTTTCTTCATACTTAGAGATAATGACCAGAGTTTGCTATTATGGGCAAGGTAATTTTAAAGAATACCTGTTTTCCTCAATTGCTTTTTTCACATATTCCCTTGTTATTCTCATTCTCTAATGATTGAAGTGCCATTAGTTTTTACCACCTTTTGCAATCTTCCCTTTGGTTACTCTGTTACTTTTATGGATTTGCTTTATTTAACAATTTTATTTAATGCTTTGGTCAAAGTCCTGCTAAGGAAAGCTCATTAGCTATTACCCACTTAATTATTTCTTGCCATTATAAATAGCACCTGCTTTGAGATACAGCTATGCAAAGAAAAACAGAGATAAACACCTGAAAATTTCTCCCATATTTTAATACAATCATGTAAATGTATTTGACGAGTAAAACATGTATGAAACTTAAGATCTTTCATTGATCATGAAGCATTTTTATAAGTTTCTATATTTCTCAGGAAAAATCATTCTTATAAATTATTTTATAAATGTTTTACTTTTAAATTGGCAAAACTTTCAAAGCTCTTCCCCTGTATTAGTTTTTAAGTCATAGGTTAATAAGAGATTTGCTGTTCACTTATTGAAACTTACTGACCTCCAAAATGTGAGGTTCATCTGTGTATCTAAGAAGTTTTTTTGGGATAGAAAACAAGTTTGAAATCTGGTAAAATTGATTTTCATCTATTTTCTTCAGTATATAGGAGATGAACCACCAGAGATAACTTGTTTAGGGGCAAACATTCAGCTGGGGGAGTGTGAGAAGCGAGGAGATTCTGTACAAATTTATAGTCCTTACTCATCTAATATCTATCTAGTATTCTTCCCCAATTCTTAATTTTAGAATGTGAATCTCAGTTGTCCACCCTGAGTACTGGTCAATAATCTATACCATATAAAGGTCAAGATAAATATATAAAGTATGCATTATTCTCAAGGCACAGAAGGCCTGTTTTTGTTAATCATTAATTTGTAAGAAAATTCCCCCTGAATGTGAATTTTGAAATTTTTACCTTGATTTTATAATCCACAAAGATTGATTTAAATGTAATTGCTTAAAGAAATCAATTCAATTTTTTTCCAGTTTTTTGTTTGTTGATTTTCAGTTATTCATTTTACGCCTCTGTATACCTTTTCAACAAAGAGAGCTGTCCATTCTTTGGTACCAATATACTAGAATGTATTTTCTTTGAAGCAAGGATCCTACATATCTTATATTCTCAGGATTCATATAAAGGGTCTGGCACAAAATAGTTACTCAATAAATATTTGTTAATATAGATAAATGAATACATAATAGTATATATATATATATATATATATATATATATATATATATATATA
>NW_025999853.1:22045603-22132351 GCF_001458135.2 Marmota marmota marmota
ATATAATGCACATATATATTAAATTCTACTGGCCACCTGTAATGTTTGGTAAATCAGTCTGTTTTAAAGTTGGTATAGATGATATTTGAGCAGTCTTGAAATGGGGTGGAGAAGAAGCTACCTCAGAAATTGTGCAGGAAAGGAGAAATCAGGGTATTGTGAGCAAAAGGACGACAATGTAACCTGAACCTGAGGCTGCCCCCAAGTTGTTGCTGCTGTAGCATGAGATGCAAGACAGCAAGTGGCAGGAGATAAGGTGAGACTCATTTTACCACCCAGTAGGTAGCAGAGTGGGAGGAAAACATCATTCATTGGCCAGTTACATAGCCAGTGAGCAAACTTTTGCAGAAGGATGGCTTTTCTGTGTTGTTCACTGTTCACAGAGCTTTGCAAACATGGAAGACATGATCGCTGCTTAAAATCCACTGTTCTAGTTCTAGTTTGCTTTAGAAAAGTATATGGTATGTTACCTAAATACACCATTTATTTCTATGATTTGAAGTTATCAAATTGTAGATTTTTTTTTCTTTTGGGTTCCTGTAACTATTTCCTGAAAAGATTTGGGGCAAATTCAGTCATTTTTATAAAAATTAAGGGTTAATTAAGAGAAGGCACACTTTTCATTTATGCATGCTTTCCTGGGTTCCAATAGAGCAGAGAGCGTGGGCAGTGCTCATGCTGATCACCAGGCATAGTCTTCCTCTGGAGGATTCCTGGACCAAAGACAGACTGATGCTCCTGTTACAGGTTGAATTATGGCCCCTGCCCCCACCACCGTTCGTACATTGAAGTCCTACGTCCCAGAAAGCATATCCCAGAATATGAGGGCATTTGGGGATGGGTTCTTTAAAGAAGTAATTGAATTTAAATAAATTCGGTGGACATAGGTTCTAATCCAAAATTACAGGTGTCATTATAAGAAGGAAAGATAGGACACAGACACAGGAACAGCCACAAAGAGAAGACATTGTAAGACAGGGAAGATGACCCATCTACAAGCAAAATAAGAGGTCTCCGAATTGTGAAAAAATAAATTGCTATTATTTAAGCCACCTAGTCTGTGCTACGTAGCCCTAATAAATTCACAGAGAACCAACAGACATTTACGTGACATCTAAGTGTCCTGAATCTCAGTATTATTTCAAAGAGATTCATTGTAAAACGACTAGCATTTTAAAAAATCTACAATGGATACAAAATGTCTTTCACACTGTGATGTCAGTAGACAACCATTTTCCACAGAGCTCCAGTTTCTGTGGTCTGTTTTAAAGATCATTGATTTCAAAATGACAAAGTTTTATAACTTTAGCTCAGTTTCTCAAAATTACTGCACTTTACACTTGGAGCTCAGTGGTTCTTTGTTGTGGTTTGATGCACCGTCCATTGTACGACGCTTGGCAACATTCCTGAACTTGACCCTCTGGAAGTCAGTTGCAACCTTGCAGTTGTAACAGTAAAATTGTTTCCAGAAATTGTCAGATTTCTCCTTGTAGACGAAATCACTCTTGGCCGTGATCCACTGTATTACTTTGAATATCTGGATTGTGCTTTTCATGTACATTTATTATTTGAGTTAGATTATTGGAAGAAGGTCACCTAAGTGTGCATCTGCATAAAAGAATCACTTTGCCTGTCCATATGCAAACTAGTTTTGCTGACACTAAGGATTCACTTTCTTTTTTTTTTTTCCTGACACTTTATTATTTGTTGAAAAATAGTCTAATTACAGTCTTCTTCTCTCAGAGTCATAGTTCTAATTATTAGTCACATTGACCTTTTCTGTTGAATAAAAAGAAACAAACGTTACATCATAAACCATAAAAGCACTGGCATTAAATGCTAGCTGCAAAGAAGTACATTCATTATGTACTCCCAAATTAGAATGAAACATCTTTGCAAGGCTTATATTTGAATGTATTTAAGATTCTCTTTGGAAGATTTCTTTATTTTTAATGGAACAGACAGCAGGCTTTCATGACCACAAAGTCCTTTTTCATGAAAAAAATTAAATCAAACTTTATTTATTGCTTAATGAAAAGACTTCTGTGGAGCTGGCATGCAAATTCAAATCCTTTTTGACTTTTTAAATCTGTAAAAGTCAAATTATCCAAGACATTTTTGTGGAGTGTGGTTGACAAAGAAGATTATTTTCTGCAAAACCTCATCAGGGCCAAGTTCTGTTAGAAAGCTTGTGAACTGAAGGGGCTGAAAGTCAGCCAAAGTCTCCATAGTTAGATATTTGATGACTCTTTATGTATCATAACCAACTGCAGTGTTTCCTTAATGAAGCAGCTCAAGTGAAGCTGTGTTTCTTTGCTGCTTTTATAGTCAAATGGGGTCTGTGTAGTTAATTTAATAAATACTACCTTATTTTACAATCAATTTTTAGATACTTCTCTAGAATAGATCTAGGGATTTTCTCTGACAGAATATGAGTAATTCACAGATTGACCATTCTATCATTGCAGTGTATTCTTCCTTTTTAAATAGTTTGTGTGTGTGTATAATTATATATATAATTGTTAAATACTGATATATATATATATATATATATATATATATATATATACACATCTATAGAGAATTAAATAACATAGATGTTCATTAGATGTTTTCAGTATGGATTTTTTAGATATGGGTTCAAAATATTGCTGATTTTTTTAAAAAAATATTTTTTCTTTCATGAAAAAAGGGTAATTAAGAAACTCTGAAGGAATTTGAATGACCATCAAAATACAACAAGATTAAGACTTTGAGTTAAAAACCTCATAAGGCTTGTGAAGGTATGTTAATAAACTAACTCAGAGCATTCCAGTATTGAGATAGTTTGAAAGACCTTAGAATATACAAAAGTTTCTAACAGCTGTTCTTTACTGTAGATTAAATTAATCATGTTATTTGTTCCCAATGTTTTTAAGAATAGGACATACTTTTTAAAATACTGATAAGACATATTCACTGTCTTATTCCATTTATTCATGCATTCAGCAATGAGTATTTATTAGCTATACTGAGGTAAGGAGTTTTGTAGTCTTGGGAATATAGTAGTAAATTTTAAAATTTCCTGATCTTATAGAGTTTACATGCTACTGGAAGAAAAAGTAAATAAACAAAATTAAATTACCAAATATATTTTGGTTGATGATAAGCACTGTGTAAAAAGTAAATCAACATAAGAAAGATATGGAGGATATGGGTAGGTGTGGTGGTCAAGAAAGGCAGGAGTCTTATGTTGGCTCCCTAGTAGTACAACTTGGAATTCTTTTCCAAACAACTTATTTCAGGGAGCACAGTTGTATTCAGGACAAGTGGAGTCAGCCAAACAGGGTAGACCTGGGTAAAGAGATCAGCAAGAATATGGTCTGAGCTGGAGACTTTTAGGTAAACCACTGGCACTTCTGGGTTACAAGTTGTACTGGAGTGTTGGACCCACCTTGAGGTAGGCCTGACCTTTTGTAGCCTGTGTCAGTTGGTACCTGGCTGAGGTGGCATGGCATTGCCTAGGGTAAAGGCACTTCTGTGTGACTAATACCAAATATCTGGACAAAGGAGGGTCAGATGTGAATCCTATGACCAACACTAGCAGCAGTGGTCGATGGATGTTTCAGCTTGGAAAATGGATCAGAACGGGGCTCTAAAACTGTCTACTCATGTAACTGAGAAGGTTCTTGGAGCATGAGAGAGGAAACAACCCAGATATCTTCAAGTATCCTTCAGTAAGAGCAGTAGCTGTGGAGGCATGCACTTGTTTGGCTTGAAGAAGAGAACCAGGTCCATTATGACCAGAATCCTGGGAACAAGAGGGTGCATGGAAAGAGATGAGGAATGCAGGACTGAGAACAAAGTGTGTGGAAATTTGTAGGTTGTTAGGTGAGATAGGGCATCGTTGGAGATTTCTGAGTGGAGTACATTATATGGATTTAGTTTTAAAATGCTTACTTTAGCTGCCACAGGGTGAATAGACTATAGGGAGCAAGGATATAAACTTCAGGATCAATATTTGGCCTTTTTGCATCCTTTAATTGAACAACCACGTGCTATCAAGAAGCTATTGTGAATTTATTAATGCTTTCACAAGGTTTTGCATGTGATAATTACAATTGATTCATATAGACTTTGGAAGTACTTTGTATAGACAGAGGTGAAATTCAAAATATTAAGTGAGCAGTACTATGGAGGTTTCAATCAACCAGTATGGATACTAAATTTTATCTCAACATATAGACAAGACACAAGATTTATTTAGTTTACATATATTTCTTGGTATACTAATAGAGTTGGAGGTCCTATAATGTAAACTCTTGCCTTCATAAGTGTTCAAGGATCCAATATAAGATGGTAATTCTTGGTCTTTTTGGAGAAAAAGGAGGAACTGCACCTGGTCCAAATAGGGTGGCATTGTGTATAAATATGTTTATATATGCATATATATGTGTGTGTGTGTATGTGTATATATATATACAAATATGTATATATATGTGTATATATATACATATGTATATATGTAAGGCCTTAAGTTATGAAAGATTTCATAAGCTAGCAGATAGATGTCTGCAGTCTTAAATCTTTTTGGACCTGTATCACTTTGTATGTTACTCATTTATTCGGCTTACTTTGTAGATTTTATTCTAAGAGTAGGCACCGATTCTCTTTTATTTATTTTTGTATATTCAAAGTCTATCACAGTGCCTGTACTCCATGATAATAAATCTGGATACTTGATGATGGTTTCAACTGAGTAAAATTTGGTTTGAAGAAAAGGAGCTGCTCTATGGGTCAAATCAGGAAGGAATTTTATTTCTCTAAAATTTCAATAGCTTGGCCAAGGGTTGGTAAGTTAAACCAAGTAGCCTAGTTAGAAGTACATGAGGCCTCTCAGCGACATCAGTTTCTGTGTGCGTGCAGGACCAAGCTAGCTTGCAATAAACACCTCTTTGCTGCTTACATGGATGTGGGTCTCTGGTGGTCTTTTTTTGGGGGGGTCCCGAATTCAAGCATAACATATGGGGGCTCATCTGGGATCCCTCTTATAAGCCTACCCAGACACCCCGATCGAGAGGTGATGAAAACCTGGGCGGTAAGTAAAGGCATTGCCGATCTGTAATTTTCTGTACTCTGGTTGCCTGCAGGTCCTGGTTCTGTATTTTGTGGTCTGCAAAAGGTCCAGATGGACGCACCAAAGGGCATCCGTCGGGGTTTGTGGGAGACGTCCCCAGCCCCT
Organism: Marmota marmota marmota; assembly: GCF_001458135.2. Classification (NCBI taxonomy): domain Eukaryota; kingdom Metazoa; phylum Chordata; class Mammalia; order Rodentia; family Sciuridae; genus Marmota; species Marmota marmota. The sequence continues at coordinate 22,050,825 of NW_025999853.1, forward strand.
TCTGGGTTCTGAGTGGATTGCCTTTAGTAAAGTATTTTGTAGCTGATGGAAAAAAAAAAGTACATGAATTTCAAAAGTCAGATGCTTAGCTCCTTGACACTGCACTTTTATATGAACGTGAGATAAAATTCTGTTATAAGTCACTATATTTTTGTTGTGATAGCCTAGATTCTACCCTAAAAAAGATATTGGTTTATTGAATCTTGGTATGTATAATAATGGAATATTACCCAGCTATAAGGAAGAAGGAAATTATGGCATTTGCTGATAAATGGATGGAATTAGAGACTATCATGCTAAGTGAAATAGGCCAACCCCCGCCCCCCGCCCCCCAAAAAAAGACTGAATGTTCTCTCTGATATGTGGATGCTAACCCATAACAAGGGAGGGTAAGGAGAGGATGAGGATGTATAGAGGTTCATTGGAATAGACAAAGGGGAATGAACGGAAGTGGGGAGGGGAATAGGAAAGACAGTAGAGTGAACAGGACATAACTTTCCAATGCTCATATATGAATACCTGACCAGTGTAACTGCACATTATGTTCAACCACAAGAATAGAATTAAATTTGTAATGGGGTGCACCCCATTATTAAAAATATATATATATCTCCATCCATATCCCCCAAAGCACAAGTAGATGTTTGATCCCTAGCTTGGCAGTACTGGAAAGTGATAGAAATTTTAAGAGTTGGAGTCTAGTGAGTGGTCTTTAGGTCACTTATCCTTTTGAAGGGGATTGTGCAACCCTGGTTTCTTTCTAACCCCCTTTCTCTTTTTGCTCCTCAATCATGAGGTAAGTGACTTTACCACATGCTTCCGCCATGATATGCTGCCTTGTCACAGACCCAAAGCAATGGGTTCAATTGATCATGGGCTCAAACTTCTAAATTGTGAGTCAAAATAACCCCTATTTTTTTATAAGTGAATTATCTCTGGTATTTTGTTATAGCAATAGAAAGCTAACACAGATATTGATCCTAAATTGAAGCTTTCTATACGTATAACTTCAACTCTAATGTTTACTCTGGACCCAATATATATCTAGTTGGACAATTCAACATTGTTACTTAAATGTCTATTAGTCAGAACTATGGATTAACTCTGATCATTGAATTTATTTTTCCTTTCTTGTCCCATTCAGTATATAATGCCTCCCTTCACTTAATTGCCATGGAAAAAAAGGTGTTATTTTACTTTATTTTTAAAATCTCACCCACCCACATTTATTTCATCATAAAATCAAGTTGAATCAATCTTCAACATACACACAACACTCCTGACCTTTCTTGCCAATTCTCCCCTTCAATCTTAGTCCAAGTCACCCTAAGATTTTGCTGAGATCTTCATCTAATGGGCCCACCCTTTACCCATGCTTGTTCTAGGGTCTCTCCATCAAATAGCTAGGGTAATCTTTTACTTATCCATTTATTATATTTTTGTGGTGCTAGAGATGAAACTCAGGGCCTCACACTTGCTAGGCAAGTACCACTTTACCACTGAGCTACATTCCTAGTCCTAAGTTAAAGCAGAACTTACTTTGAATTTGTTCTACTCTAAAGGTTCTTCAAAGGCTTCTGCGATCATACATAGAATAAAATGCAATATTCTAACCATGGCTTTATTCTGGCACCCTCACTAATTCATCTTTGAGGGTTTTCCCCCTTGCCTATTCCATTCTGTTGGGATGCAAACTTTCTTCTATTTCTTAAGAAACTAATAATTTCCCTAATTTTTAGAGTCTTTGGATATGCTGCCTAGAACATTTTTCCTACATAAAATGTGTTGTTCAATGGGGTTATTCATGATGGGGGAATGTGATGATCATTACTATCCAAAGTACAGGCATTGTACACTAATTGATGTGAATATATTGTGTATACAACAAGGATATGAAAAATTGTGCTCTATGTATGTAATAAGAATTGTAATGCATTTGCTGTCATATATGAATAAAAAACAAATACATTTTTAAAAAAATTTAAAAATAAAGAAATGCATTGTTCAAAATGTGTTGTTTATGCTTTCATTTTAATCAGATTTCTACTTTGCTAGCCCTTTCTTATAGGAAATTATTTTGTCTAGCATGTTTACATTAGCACAGATATAAATGTGTGTGTGCATGTGTGTGCACACCACACACACACACACACACACACACAGACACCTCACTTCTTTGGTCCCCAAGCATTTCCCTTGCTTGATTTCTCCTTCATCGATGAGATTTTGTATTATGTATGCATTTGTTTAACACCATTTTCCTGCCATTACAATGAAAGTTTCCTGAAAACAGGAATTTTGATTCTCGAAATTTATTTATTTTCAGAGCTTAAAACAGTGCCTAATAACTTTCAGGATCTAAAATGCTTGATATTGGCATTAGCTCTTTACAGTTCTAACCTTCATAGGTCCTTCAGTGCATTAGCATGAGGAGCAATAGCGTGATTTGCTCTGAGGTCCAGTTTCATCCTTTGAGATCTTTACTTCTTTTTAACTGCTGTATATTTGTGATTATGTGTGTGAGAGACAGACAGAGAGCAAGAGCGAGCATGTTATGTATGATTGGGTATGTATTTTAGGTTTCAAGCTGCTATTCCCCATAGATACATCTACAATCTACTTAGAAATATGTATCCTTACTGAACATTCTCTAAAAAGATAGCACATTTTCTCCAATCCTCCAATCTTTAAATAACACAAACCACTGGTAAGAGAAGAGCCATAGACCACTATGAATTTTAATATTGAATAGCTGTGTCAACTGCTCCAGTTCAGGCAGATGAAAGATAGACTAAGGGAAACTGAAGTTACACACTTAAGGGACAGAGCTTATGGGGAGTCATAGTAAGCATTTTGTGCTATATGAATAGCTGTGGCTGGTTTTCCTAACGCTGTATCATTTACTTACAGTAATTGAGGGTGAACAGGAATGAGGACAGACTGGAATGGGATGACAGCATATGTTGGTTCCAAATGACTTGAGTGTTTTAAACAGAATTTTACATTAGTTCAGGCTCTTTATTATATCCAGAGGCACTTGACTTTCTTTTCAGTGTATAGCCTGGAAAAGCAAATATAAATTGCACAAGAATTTACAAAAATATACACGATGTCCTCATCTAGCACTTTTTCTTTCCATTATTTTCTTCCTGCTAGAGGGATATCATGATTAATAATATATTTTACTATGTTTCTTGAGACCTGGTTAGGTTTAGGAATTATTTATAATAATACCCTATTTGAAATTTAAGTATTCTCTCCTTTCAACCAATTTAAAGAGATTAGGATATTGCTTAAAAATATATCATTTATTGTACAAGAGGTGTCAGAAATATTTCTCAACAAAGAATATTATTTGAAAAGAATTTTACAATTATGAAGAATAATGCTCTACTTTTGGAGACTGTATTAGATAATGGGCAAAGAGAACTTATGGTCATCATTTTTATTGCTTGTAATGGACCCTACTTTTATTTATTTTGCAACAGCATTTGTTAAGCTATAACATACATATCATACAATCACTCATTTAAATTATATAATTTAATGATTTTTTAAATATATTCACAGGACTGTGCAACCATGACCTTGATAAATTTTAAAACATTTTCTTCCACCCTCAAAATCCTTTACCTGTTAACTCTTTTTTTCCTACCTACCCCAGTCCTTCTCTAGCAACTTCTGTTTTTGTAGTTTTGCCTTGTATGAATACGTTATATGTATGAATCATACAATATGTGTTTTTGTTTGTTTCATTTTGTCACATTGGTGATTGAATCTAAGGGTGCTCTACAATTGATCTACATTCCTAGACCCTTTAAAACTTTTATTATATTTTTTTATTTTGAAACGGGTTGCCATAGGCCAGCCTCAAAACTCCCAAGTAGCTAGAATTATAGTTGTGGAAGACCACACCCATAAATATTCGAGGTATTTTGCAACTGGATTTTTTTCATTTAATAGAGGGACTTCAAGGCTCATACAAAATGTAGTATGAATCACTGCTTTGTTCTTTTTATTGCCCAATAATATTCCACTGTGTAGATATACTAAATATTATATATGCATTTAATAGTTGATGGACATTTGAGATTTTTCCACTTTTTAGCTATTATTAATAAGTCTTTCATAAACATCTGTGCATTAAATATTTATTTGAACAGATTTTAAATTTTTTTCTTGGATATGTACCAAAGAGTAAAATTGCTAGGTCACATAGTGATTCTATATGAATCTAATGATGTTGAGCATCTTTTTCATTTGTTTATTGACCTATTCAAAAATATTTTCATTTGTCTGCATTGCAATGTACTTGTTCCTGTTATTGTTTTGATATTTATGTTCATTTTTAATTCTTGAAATCACATGTTTGAATTTGTTATATATATATATACATACACACATATGTTATACATATATATATATAAACCATAATGAGTGAGTACTTATATGTGCGTCTAGGTGGAATATATGGAACAGATTAGATCAGATATACCATTTTTGTTTATTTCTTAGTTTTTAAGTATATTCCTAGATAGATATTTAGATAGCGAGATTTCATGCTAGTATTCAAGTGGTATAACTTAATTATAGACTTAATAATAACATGTTTGTATAAACATGAAACAACTGTCCTTAGATTTTTACCTATTTATATATGTACTTTTTCTAATAGAAAAACAGTAACTCTAAGAAGAAAATCATTTTAGAAAGGTAAACATGTTTCAAAACATTAAAAAATAGAATTATACTTATATACTATTTTAAGAGTTCCTTATCAACTTAGTACTCTATGAATTATTTAAACTTTACTTTGACAATTAAATTATAGACTGAATGAAAAAAATCATTAAATAAATGGATAGAGGAGGGTAGGAGCTGCTATTTTCTATATGATATCTAATTATAGTCAATATCTGAGCTTGGAAGAGGTACATTTATTTTCAACTAGGGAGTCTTCTAAGAACTCTATGCTGTCATTTTCTAAAGACAATATGTGAGCTAGTTCCAGTTGTTAGCAAAAAAAAAAAAAAGGAAAGAAAAAAATGTGTTTTCCTAATATGTACATATCTGAAGCTTGAATTTTGCCTTTTAAATAAGTAAATAATTTAACAAAATTATAAGCAAAGAATTAAGATTTCTTATCATTTTTATTCATTTCATTCAAATCTTTAAAAAATACTCCTAGGGTACAAGGATAATGCTTGTTAAGTTTTTGTTAATTTAATTTGCATATTTATTCCTAAGGAAGGTCAACTCCTATGTCTTCCATGGGTGCTGTGGGACATGTTGCCCTGGCTTGAGCATCTCACTCATGAACTGAAGAAAGGAAATACATGCCAGGAACATTACTAGAGGGAGTAAAATTGTAATAACTTCTCTCTCAGTGTAATTGGCAATATTTGTGCCAAGGACCCTTTAGCAGTAAGAGATTTGACTTGCTGCTTCCCTGTAGAGGCTGCCAAAACTGAAGAGGATTCTAAGGCTTGGTTGATTGGCACAGCTGCCATCCTGTGTCATTGGCTACCAAACCAAGGTATTAAACACAATGGGCTTTATAAACTAGCCTATCTGTCATGTTTCCATTATTGGCACTGTGAACATCTTTTACAAGGACAAGATTAGGAATGGACTTTATAAAGGTAATATGAAGTTTAAAGAAAATTCTCTTTCTTAAAAGATGAAATATGCTATTGACTTTCATACTCAGTACTTTGAGGAAGTAGTTCTCATGAGATCTCCACTCCCTAAGCACCTGACTCTGGTATGCATGACAAGCTTGGAGTTAATTCAACTCCTAGCAGACCTGGTGGAATTGCACCTGAGCAAGGAACCTGAGCAAACTGGCTCTTTGTTTGCAGACATAATTATGCGGACTCTCAGGGAATGTCTCCTGTCCTTGCCTTTTTCCCTCCTTGTTAAGGAAGAATAAACACAGCACTACTATCACAGCAGAAGCCAAGGGAATTTAAAGCGGCTTCTAGAAGCTGACAGAGTGACATTTCTAAGCAGAAAAAATTCTTATTCCACTCACCACTGTTACAAAGTAATGTTCATAAATTGATGTGTCCCACTATAACAGATGCCAGACATTAGTTACTGACACACAGTTGGTTGGGGATTGGGGAAAAGTTTTCCCATGTAAGTGTGTGTGTGTGTGTGTGTGTGTGTGAGAGAGAGAGAGCAACAAAGGACACACTTTTCTCATCTGCTTTCACACTACTTTGACAGTCTACGGTGAAGTTCTACTGACAAAAAATAATTTCAACCTCAGCGAGGTTGCTTGGACACCTTTGTATAATTCATAGTTTGAATCTTTAGATTACAAAGATGCTAGATCTTTGGGAAAAAAAGGTATGAAAGCAAAGTTTATAAAGGAAAGAATTAATATCTTCTGGTTTCCCGATCATTACCTGAAATCATGAGCTTTTTTCTTCTGGAGATCCTAATGAGGAAGGGAAGAGCTTGCTCCATATCAAAACCTGCTTCGACTGCTTTTTCCCCATTTTCATTCTTCTGGTTCTTTACTTGGTTTCACTGTCTTATTGCTGAACTTTTTAACTGGTTTCCATGACCCCCTGTAGGCTGACCTGCTTCCTCTTATCCCATTCTTCTTAAGCTTCCAGATTTCTAAGAAACCTGCTTGCTTTTTGTATTTCTTTGTCTGCCTAACTCCTTGATGCTCCATTAGTTCAGGCCAGAATACTGATTCATAAAGTGCTTTGACTTAACTGTTTGCCTTATGCTGATTCATAAAGTGCTTTGACTTAACTGTTTGCCTTATGCATTTCTTGACATATCCTTTTCTTTGCCTTTGGTTATTGCCTGTCAAATGAATTCTGTGACTTTTTTGTTGGTTTGTTTGTTGTGAACTCATGTGTTTTTCTACTTTCAGCTTCCAAAAATGGTTTAAAGTTTTACAAAACTGAAAATTAATTTTACACTTTGGCAGCTTTTCTATGTAGGTTCTGGAAGCTTCCTTGCTGGGTGTAATTCTGATTTTTTTCTTGTGTGTGTAACATTATAAATATGAGTATCAGTAATGTATTTATACTTTTAGATAAGTATTATGTAATATATTCTATATTGTAATTCACCTTATTATTTAAGCATGGAGAGGAAAATACCTTGACTTCTTGAAAATATTTTAATGCTTTTTCTATATATCTGGTTCCATATTTTTGAAGATGTTAAGAAGTTAGATTAATTCCTGACAATTTTTTTTAAAAAAGGTAGAAAAGAAGTTCAAAAAAGAAAGCTTAAATACATTTCAGAATTAACAGAACAGAGGAAAGAAAGAAATACGAGAAGAAAGTTGTGATTTTAAAACAGTCCCATAGAATATGAAGGGATATGAGGATATTCTTGAATGCTGTTTAGTTATGCAACCACAGCAGCATACATTTGCTGTAGTGGAGTTGCATGAGAATTTCAAGTTCTCCTGTTTTAGTTTATCAAAGCAGCAGAGTCTTTGATGATGTCAATGACAGCACAAAGAACATCCATACCAAAGCAATGTATGTGGCCTTTCTGTAAATGTTCATCTGTGATCATAAAGTAGCTAGTTTGCAATCCTAAAAATGAAGCCCAAGGGCAATAAATTAAATAAAATTACTGCAGGGAAGTGGGATAATAACAGTGGCATTTATTTTTAGATTCGTAGAAATGGCACTCCTGATGTATCCATTTGTGAGGTTATCCATGGAGTCTGACAGTGCTGTGGGACGGGCTTCAGGGTCAGGAGAAGAAGATGGTGGGAACTAGTTAGATTCTCTTAGACATTTTAATATTCTTATGCGACTTGGCATTTCTTAGTTAGAATGTGTTATCAATAGATTTTTTGAAGATAGGAAAGACAAGAGAAATCTTGCTCAACTAAAGGCTACCAGTAGAGATATTTACTCTTAAATGATTGCCGACAACAGTTTACCAACTAAATGCTTGAAGGATACAAGGAAAATGCTTTCTGGAGAAAAGAAGATCCAGTAGAAGAAATAGCTAAGACAAATTAGTGGATGAAAGTGATCACCAAAATCCTGAAAACTCAGAGGCCTTAAACTTCTGAGTTTACTTTGGAATTCCTGTCTAGACAAATCTCTGTAAAAACTACTGTTGCAGACCTGACCATCTTGAAGGCCAGTTGTACTTTTCCTTATTGATTTTTTTTCCTATCATTTTTGTTTATCAATTACTTGTACCGTGTTTCAAAACCGAAAATAAATGTTATTTTATATGTTTAATCAATTGTCCTACAAGATTTTTACCTTCAAGAAAAATATTTCATTCTACATATTTCTGGAAAATTTAAACTTTGGAAAATCAAACCTTGAAAATTGAGGCAAAGCATATTGTATGTAATTCCTTTATTTTAATAAAACATTACAAAATCCAGGCCTGGAATAAAAGAATTCCTAACTGAACATATAATAGACTGATTTCATTAATTTATTAATGAACACAAATACTTTAGGGTTTTGACAGCAAAGAAAAAAAAGTTTTTATTTTTTTTTATTTTGAGTTTATACAAACTATTTTCAAGTAAGTCATAAGGAACACACTGTACCACTTAATTTACCTGGAGACTCATTTTATTTTGTTGCTCTTTCTGGGGATTAGATCCAGGGGTGCTCTATTATGGAGCTATATTCACAGCCCTTTTTATTTTTTATTTTGAGAAATGTACTCACTAAGTTGCCTATTTCTTCTCAAACCTGCAATCCTCCTGCCTTAGCCTCCTGAGTTGCTGGGGTTACACGTGACATTTCTGCACTCAGCTCAATTAATCATTTTTATGTGTGTATGTGTGTAAGGTGGTAAGAACATTTAATATCTACTCTAACCAAATTTCAAATGTACAGTAGAGTATTATTAACTACCATCATCCTGTGCACCACATCTTCAGAACTTATTTATGTACCTAATTGAAACTTTTTAGCTCCCATTTCCCCACTCCCCAGGCCCTAGTTATGGATGTTTTATTCTCTGCTTCTGTGAGAAATAAATTTTAGATTTACACATAAATCCTTTTCTGTGCCCAGCTTATTTCACAGTGTAATGTCCCCTAGATTCATTCATCTGTTCAAAACTGTCAAGATTTCATTCTTTTTAAAGGTTGAATAATATATATATATATATCAATATTATTGATGTCAACAAGTATGAATTATTGATGTCAACAAGTATGAATATTTGTTACCCTCTTTATTTTTGATAATATCCATTCTAGAAAGAATAAGGTAATATATTTTTTCTTGCCATTTCCCTGATGTTATGCTAATGAATTAAAGAAGAAAAACAAAATAGCATCTCAATAAATGCAGAAAAAGCATTTGATGAATTCAACATTATGGATCAACTTTAGCAAACCTGGAATTAGAAAACGGGCACTTCTTTGTTCTGATGAATTATACCAATCTAGACCAACAACAAACAGCACACTTACTGGTGAGGTTTAGATGTTTCCCTAGAGTCAGGAAGATGATGAGGTTATACATCTCACTAAAACCTAGGTAGCCCTACCTGAAGTCAAGAAAAGATGTAAGAGATGTAAACAGTGGAAAGAAAGAGATAATATTCTTATTTGCTGACATGATTATCTATGTAGGAATTATAAGAGCATCTAGAGATGAATCATCAAAAGGGTTCCTAGGCACCAGTATAATCCATTAGAAAATGTAATCAGAACTAAAAATCTCAGTCTCCATAGGAATAAACATACAACTTGCTTAGTATATTTAGTTTGAAAGGTGCAAAACCACTCTGGAGAAAACTGCAAAAGATTCAGGATTGTTGTGGCTTGTATGTGAGGTCCCCCAAAAGCTCACATGTGAAACAATCCAAGAAGGTTTGGAGGAGAAATGATTGGGTTATAGTCTTAAATTGATCAATGAATTAATCCCTGATGGGATTAACTGAGTGGTAACTGGAAGCAGGTGAGGTATGGCTGGAGGAAGTGGTTCATTGGGGGTGGGACTATGGGGCATATATTCTGTATTTGGCTAGTGAAGTGTCTCTCTGTTTCCTAATCATCATATGAGCTGCTTTCCTCCGCCACACTCTCCTACCATAATGTTCTGCCTCATCTGGGGCTCCAAGGAATGGAGCCAGCCTTCTATGGAAAAAGATTATCTGAAACCATGAGCCCTCAAATAAACTTCCCCCTCTACAATTGTGCTAATTGGGTCTTTTAGTCACAGCAGTGAAAAAGCTGACTAAAATCAGGATATAAATTTTTTTTAAAAAATGTCAGTGAGTATGTGTGCATGTGATATGTGTATGTATATGTATCATGTTCAGGAATCAAATTACAACTGATATTGATACTCCCTAAAATGTAACCTCAATGAAATCCTAATAAAAATTTTAAGATTTTTTTTTTTTAAGGAAAGAGGAAAGCTAACACTTAATTTCAATGGAAGAACAAAAGACCAAAAAGAGTCAAAATTGAGGGATTTACTCTACTAAAATTTACTCTAGTAAAACTCTACTCAAAAATTAGTTTAAAGTTATAACAACTAAGATGATGTACTATTAATGTAGGTGAAGATGAATAGACTATTGGATCAGTATAAAATTTTATGAATATATGGAAACTAATCACAAAGTGACCTGTGTAAGACTGGCTTATTCATCAATCATGCTGAAAGAGTTTATACAGGTGGAAGAAAAAATTCCACAGAAAAATTATTAACAATAAATACTTCAATGTGAAAAACAGTGCGATTGACTTTTTAAACAAGACTCAGAAGAATATGTTCTAAAGGCAAGAAAGTTAAATTTTGACTCTATTAAAATTAAAAACTGTCCACAATCATAAGTGAAAAGAAACCACAGACTGATTTAATGTCTTTACCTGACAAATTCTTAATATTCATGAACTCTTCATAAAATCTTTTACAAAGGGAGTAGAAAAAGACAACTAAGTAGAAAAATGAGCAAATCAATGTAAACATGAAGTTACCTTGGAAGGAATTACAAATTGTCAACCCTTGTTTTGGCAAGCTCAATGATGCTTCCAAAGATGTTTATGTCCCAGTCTCTGGATCCTGTTATTTTACATTGTAAAGCAACTTTGTCCATATGAATACATTAAGAATCTTGATACAGGAAAATTATCTGGGAATATTCTGATGTAATCATAAGTCTCCCTGGAGATGTGGGCAGAGGTGTGGTGGTGGAAGCAAGAGGTGGCTAATGTGTAAGGGGCAGGTTGCAAGTCCTGGAATGCAGGCAGACTTCAGAGGCTGAAAAGGAGAGGAAACTGACCAAGTCTGAAGCTCCAGAAACCATACAGGCTAGCCACCCCATTTTACACTTCTGACTCCCAGAAGTGTGAGACAAAAAATTTGTTTTGAGACACTGAGATTTTTTGGCAAGTTGTTATAATAGTAACAGGAAAAAATGTAATAATTCTCTCTCTTTTAATATTGGGGAAATTAAAATTTTAAAAAATAACCTCAATCTCATTTTGCCCCTATTAGCTGAGCAAATAATTACAAATCTGAGAATAGGAAGTATTATTAAGGATGTTTGAAAATGAAAATTATTGTGCATTCTGATAGGTGTAAGAAGGGTCTAAAACGATATAACCATTTTGGAGAGAAAATACGTTATATTACTCTATTAAATATATGCCATAAAGAAACTCATACATGTTCAGAAGGAGGTATAAGAATGTTCATACTGGACTTGTTTTAAGAAAAACTGGAAATAATCAAAATGTTTATTAATACAAGAAAAGATAAATGACAATATATCATAAAATATGAAACTATAGTTTCTTAAACAAATGAACTAGAGATTCACTGATTAATAAAGACAAAACAAGTCTTTGTGAATAGTTTCACTATTCTGTTATTTTTATTATTATATTTATTCCTTTAAAACACAATATATTGCCTATGGCAACCTGGACACTTTGTAAAATAGAATACTTATGAAAACATTAAATGCTGCTTCTGAGAAAATAGAGGAATGGGTTGGTGGCTAACACACAGATCATTCACCACTATGGTTTTTTTTCCAATATTTTAAAAATAAGCTGAAGTTTCAATTAAAATTTATGAAAATGGATATTCAGTAAATATACATTTGTTTTGTTAATCTCTACTATTTTGTGCATATTTGAACTGCTTCTTACATTTAAAACAAAGCAAAATTAAGCTCATCCTCTCTTTTAACACCCAACACTTCAAAAAAAATCTTTAAAAAAGATATCCCTCCATCAGTTGTCCTAGAATATGGAACATAATTATGATAAAACAGGGGATTTTTATAACCTTAAAATAGCTTTATACTCTTGTCAAAAGTCATATTTTGACATAGTATGAAACTAAACCAGAAGCTTTGTATAAATGGTATAAGATATAGGAGATGATTTTCTAATAATGTATGAGATAGTTGAAAAATGTCCCAGATTGTTTACTGAGGGCCAGCATTGTGGCTCTGACTTTACTAGAGCAAATTATTTGCCACTAGGTAAATCTCTAAACAATTCTTTCTATAATGCTAAGATTCAGTGACCTGAAGCTCCTTTCTAAGATGCAAGGGAGATCAGAGGAAGGATATGATGTATCTGTCAAAATATATAAAAATAACTATTTTTGGAAAAATCTACTTTGAAGCTATTCCACTAGATTTGTGTAGAAATTTATTCCCACTTGCCTCTAGTCCTCAGCACTTAGGGTTTACTTTTTGAGATATCTGAAAATAATCTTGGAATCTTTCCAGTTAAGATTCAGGCAAAAATGATATAATGAGAAATTTTTTTCTTTGGCAGTGAATATTTTGTTAGCAGATTAAAAATTTAAACTGAAATGCCCTGTATTACTGAAAGAGTAACTGTGAGACTTCAGGTTCAATTTAAGTATTTTTCCTTATAATGGAGCTATGCCAATTTAGAAAATGACAGAGCTATTTAAAATGCCATTCCATAATCCTCTTTAATTAAAGAAGCAATATACCATCAATCTGCTCTCATTAATGAATTTTTAACCATTATAATCTGAGCGCTATGATATACAGTTTAATTTTTTTCAGAAAGTATGCAGACTCCTCAGAGGTTTGAAGAGAGAGCTTAAAATTCAGTGCTTTAAAAGTGGTAGCTCAGATACAAGGTAAGGAAAAAGAACAAAAAGAGAGAGAAAACTAAGACAGAGAGAGAGAGAGAGAGAGAGAGAGAGAGAGAGATATTTGTGTTGATATGATGTCTACAAGTCATTTAGACTTCCAGTTTCATCCTCATGAGGTGCTGGGGGCATCTTTCTTTGCTTGGAGGCATTAAAAATCAATTCTGTGTTTGGGAAGTGATGGTATTTCCTATCCTCACATCAATTTAATCTCCTGTGGGTTTTATATCATTTTTTTATTTCCAATTGTGACATTGTTTACATTATTGATTTGGCAGGTTCAAATGATAAATGACAAGAAAGGCAGAACAAGGTGAAAGAGATTAGAGTAGTTCAAAGAATTAAGCTATACAAATTTTGAACAAAGTGTGCAGTTTTACAGATGCAAAAGTCAGAAAGCCAGTTAGGTGGTTATAGGTGAGGGGTAGAGAGCAGGGTATTATATTGGAATGCTACAGATACCAATTCAACAGCATTACTTCAGCAGCATTAGAATCAACCAGAAAACTGAAAATCTAGAACAAAAGAGACTTTCTCCATAGCACAAGAATTTCTTGTATTCTTTCATCTTTATCTCTTTTTGTATAACTTTTTTCTTCTTCTAATTCTTGGCTACCTTTCTCTCCTTGCTCTTTCACTCATGAATCAGTAAGCTTGACATGATGTAGTTCCGATATGAAATTGATAACCCCCCCCCAACCATATGTCTCTTTTGAAATCCACAAAAGGGATACTGTGAACATACTACTTTCTCTTTCTTGAGCCAGGTTGAACCAGACACCACAATATCCATCATGATCATCATCACTACTACAATTGAGTACCTGTTACATGCCACACAATAGTATTTGGTTTAACATGCTTAGCAATGTTTATGATTTAATTATTTTCTTAGTGTTTATGATTCTGTGAGGTAGACATTATCTTACTAGTTCTATTTTGTAGTATTTTTCCTTATAATGGAGCTACAGCATAATTCAGTAATCTGTTGAAGTTCACAGCTACTCTTTGAAATCTATATTTGAATGCCAGAGGTGAACTTTGGAGACCATGGGATTCTTCCCCATATTGTGCTACACAAGGTCAGTGGGCAATACTATATGTAGGTCATTCAGCAAGGGGCAAAGCTGTACTATGTAGTTCTTTCTTTACTCAGTGTGGGTAGTGGAAAGAGATTTCCTCAAATCTGGGTACAGCGGAGATAAGCTATGACTAACTAACATTTCTTAATTTAAAGAGAAAGTTAACATTTAAAGAGGTCAAATTTTTACGGCAGGAGTGGCTGAATACCCAGAGATCTCATAGCACTATTACCTTGATGGGGGCAGCCTGGGCTTAGGTTCTATTAGTGCCTTAACTTTAATTAGACTGAAGTGCAGAAAATAGAGAACCAACTTACACATTTATAATGTGTCATGGAAAGTCAGATTAAAATCAGAACCTGAAGAACAAAATAATTAGCTGTAGGGATCAACAACCTATCGGAATTGGTCTGTTTCTCCATGAAAAAACCCCACCATATTAACCGAACATGAAGTTGTCCAAATGTTTCCGGCAGAATAGATTCTGGATCATCTTCGCCACTGCTTGTCATAGACACTTCTTTCTCAAGTTCTAATTGGGCCTTATTTTTCCTTCAAATTGCTTCCACTTTGCCCCTATGTGGATTTAATGACATAAATCATCTTACAACTATATTTTGCTCAAGTCTAAGATTAATTTTGTCTTTTCAAGTAGACTTTGCTTCTTTTTTTATATCATGTGTTACGTGTTGATCTTATATTTTAACTTGAAGAGGACAATTCACTTTACCAGTATTTACATTATTGAGTGAGGTTCTTTCATTATTTATCCTCAATTACTACTTGAGGTTTTGTCTGTTGAGAATATAATGGATAAAGATGTAAATTTTAGTGTCAGATGTTTATAAGTTTGAATTCGTTATTGCTAATTATATCTATCTAATCTTATGTAAATTCTCAAAATAACTCTGCCCCAGTTTTCAGAATTACAAAATAGGAAAAATAATGGTACCTATTATCTTAGGGAGTTGGTAAAGAAATTTAAATAAATTTGCAGAGTATCTGAAACTTAATAAGAATATAAACATTTGATTTAAGATACTGTTTTAATTGTTTTATTTAATAGGATCTTTTAAAAAAGAAAAACCACTTACACTTGCAATCTATTCAATGTCATATTACAGGTACAACATATTGAGGAAGATCTGAAAGTCTTCTCATATGATGGATGTTGAGAAGGAAGCCTTAGTAAAGGAAAAGCTAATTTTATTATCAGAGGGGAAAAAAATGCATGCCTTTGCAGATGTCACTCCCTCAATAAATGTGAGAGCCTTCAAGTACCATGTATCAGTTATCTATTGCTGTATAACAAACCATTTCTAAACTTAGCAGTGAAAAACTGGCAAAAAATTATTTCTTGTGATTATATGAGTTGGCAGGGCTCACCTGGGTGGCTGCATGTGCTGCAGCTGGAGTTTAGCGAAAGCTACAGCATCAAGAGAACGTCTGTGGGGTCTCTTATTATGTGACCTCTCATCATTCAGTAGTGAGCCTGAGTTCTTTACATCATAGCCTCTGGCTTCCAAGAGAGTAAGGCCCACTTACATTAAGCAGGCTACTATCATTTTGGCTAAAGAAAGACACATGAGCTTAGATCTTATGTGGGAGGAAACTACACAAGACATGAAGACTATGAGGTCTAGAAGCCACCAATGTTCCAGTCTACCACAGGCATGCCTAAATCAATTTGCTCTCAGGGACTACACTCAGCTGAATATGCACATGTCAGACTTTTCTAGGGAGACTTAATTCTGGGCAGCTTTAAGAACTTTCTAGTGCTTAGAGCTATGCAGATGACCTTGAATAAATGAGATCCGAACAGTGAAGATTTCCACTGCGGCTGGAAAACAATTATTGAAATGTATAAATGTTAAGTAGTTTCTTTGAACATTGAAGTAAAAGAAGACTTTGGTGCCTTTCAACTCTTAGAGTTTATGACTCAGTATTTATTGAGCACTTCTAATATTACACACACTCTGTTCTGTAGATGACACAAACACATGTTTGAACCTAGATAAGCTTGTAGTAAGATACCATTCTATCATTTACTTGTTATGTTCAGAAACCAACTCACTTGACCTCCTGGCTTCAGCTTCTTCACCTGGAAAGTGAAAATAACAGTATTGTTATTTCAGCATTGCTGTATAATATAAATAACAATATATTCTCAATGATAATTTAGAATAATATGTTATGATCATATGTAGTTATTCTCAATAATTATAAGAAATAGGCTCAGGGGCATCCAGTATAATCAAGGACATTAAAAAGAAAAAAAAACAGTTTCAATAAATGCTTACCATTTGGACTTAAAATATCCTTCAACTTAACTTGCAAGGTTGCAGGGTTGAGATGGAGGTAATGAAGGAGGAATTATCAAGGAATACCTTATGGAATAATATTCAAATTATCTCATTTTATGAGAATGAAATGTTGGTAATATAATCCAAATACCCTTTTAGGATTTTCTCCTCAAATTTCTGGGTGCAATTTTTTGAGAAGTAAAATAACAATTCTTTCAATTTCAAAATATTGACTGAGAAGTTCAACATTTGTCTCTTGTTATCTGTCTAATGCATATTATTAGATAATGGTTCACATAATTCATGTTCCTAACAAGGAAAAAAACAACTTATAAGTGGATCTGCACAATCAAAACCCAAATAGAGGCCTATTGTAAAAATTTCTCTTAATTATTTCTATTTCTCTAATAGTCTTTAAAAGATGGACTTTAAAAGTAATTTTTTATTATCCCTTCAATATCCCAAGTACATTATTAGAGATACTGCTGGAGAAAGGATACTGGCTTGTCAACTGGGTCCATGCAGCAGTCACCTGGGCAATGCATGATAAGACTGATGAAAAGGCTCTTGCTTCAGAAGACTGGTACAACAGAGGAAAATATTGTGAAAGTGCTAAGTACTGTTGAGTTCAAGCAGCTTAAAAGCTTTTCATTTTTGATGCTTATTCCCTTCTCTAGCATATCCAGGGATCATTGTGGAGGTGGATTGAAATGTGTTTTGGAATAAAACCCTCTTTTGCGTGACTTTTCTTTCTTTGGATAACTTTGATTTATTTAACCTTTGTTTTCAGGAACGTGTGTCTTTGTTTCACATTTCCTAGGTGATAGAATTTTCACTTTCATGAATCTGTACCATCGGGTTGCATTAGTTACACTGCATTATGTTGCACTAAATCAGGTAACACAATGTGACTATTAATGTTGTGATGTGTAAGAACATGTCTCACTCGGGACTGGGGAAAATGTGATTTTTCTGAAAACAGCTGTCTCTGCATTTATTCAATAAAACTTTTCACCTTGGAAACTGTGTTGTTTGCCATCTAAGCATTTTCATTGGCAATTTTGAGATATATTTTAAAGCTTATTTTTTTCCTCTCATACCATTAAATATTCATGATGCCACTAAAGCCTTCAATAATGAAATGAATTATGAAGGCAGTTACAGTGAATTCCTACTGCCTCAGTATTAAGTCAGAATACAGTCAGAATATTTCGGAACAGACCTTCCCATATGATTGATCATGATGCATCAATGAACTTTAGCATTGATCTTCCTGTTGGCTATGGCCACTACACATTCCCTTCTCTAATGTGATGCAAGGCAAGCAGGGGAACGGGCTTCACAGACATATTATCTCTCTGACTTTATAAAATTTCTCTTGGTACACATTCTTCACCAGTAAATTCATGGCTGTTGCTCTAAGATCATAAGACATGAGAAAAATACAGAATAATTCCCCCACCAAGAAAATGTTGTACATAGAAATTAACCCTTGATTTCTGTTAAAAGTAAATCTATGTGTCCTAAGGAAAGGAATTGATTCTTGTTTTTTTTTTTTTTTAAAGAAAGAATCAATATTATCTTTTGTCACTGGCCTACAGATGTACTTATGATATTTAATCATTCCCACTTTCATGAATTTGCTTTCCTACTTCTAAGAGTGAAAAATACTTCTAAAATGTCTTGGACAGTATTTTCCTCCTCCTCAGTTTATATAACTCTAAATCTTACAAATAAGAATTTTCATGTTTTTAAATGAATTGCAAAAATTAAAATAAGAACTAATAGCAATGCAAACCAGATTCTCTGAATGGATATCCTCCCTTCTCTTTTTCCCCCATTTATTTTTTCTTCTGGTACCTCTCCTGTTGCATCTTCCTGACATCTAACAGCCTTGCTTTATTTTTATCAAAATAAAATATGCATGATGTAAAAAATGAATCAGATATTTCAAAGGGCTTATAGTGGAAAGCATGAGCCCACAGTCTCATTCCTTCCAATCACTAGTTATATTAATCTGAAGTACTGTTATTAGTCTCTTTGAGATATTTCTCCTGGTATTTTCCCCTGTTTCTGTTAATACTATTTTATATTATAATGATATAAATTATTTGTATTATAGAAATATAAATATTATAATAGTATTTCTGTTTTAAAATTTTCATACATTAGCTTCTTATTATAACAAGACAACTTTGTCCACTCAGGAAATATCTTCTTACCTCCTAATGTCACTATAGCATTATATACATTTTTCCTGTATGTTAACTTGGCAGCATGGGAGACTATACTATACTGATGTCTTTTTTCCTCCTTCCTCATTGATCCTTGCCTTATATGATGAGGATATTAATGCATTTATCATTTTCTTAACTATTCTGAGCATCCTCTATCCTAAAATTCTGAATTTTAGATTCTTCTGTGGTTGGCAAGTACATTACCTTTTATAGCCATGATTTTATGGTTATTTCATTTAATTCACTTATTTACTCATTTGATTATATATATATATATATATATATATATATATATATATATATATACATATATAAAATGTGTCTACTCATGNCTACTTTTAGGTGTTCTTTCACAAAGTAGGGAAGGATATGTCAGTAAAAGAAAAACACCCAAAGTTCTTCAGGAATGTATCTTACTTTTGTGGCAAAATATAAACAATAAACAACAAATAAACCAATTAAAATCCATTATATCATATGGTGATAAGCACTGGGGAAGACAGCAACAATTATATTGTATATTATGTATTGTATATTGTGTATATATGTATATTGTATATTATATGTAAATTATGTATATATAATATACATATTATATAACACACATCCATCAGTTAAAAATACAGAGATGTGCTCCAACAAAAGAGAACCATCTCCACAGGTGAGAGAGAGAGAGAGAGAGAGAGAGAGAGAGAGAGAACCACCACTATAGTTTTAAATAAAAAGTGGCAATATGGCTCACAGGAAGTAAAGACTTGATTCAAGAATTGAGAAGAGAAGTTCATAGCTTGGTCAGAAAAAGGGATGGAGATAGAGGTTTGCATAACCTTTCAGGTTTGAGTAAGGAAGACAGGTAGCATTCAAAACTGGAAACTCGGTAAATACTTGCACAAGATTACCATCTAATACATCATTGTTAATTCTACTTAGAGCAATGGACAGGCAAATGTGAATCACACAGCAGAAAAGACTTGTATGATGAAGCCCAAAATGATGAATTTTGGTCAAAATGAAAAGTACACCAATAACTATCACAGAAAGTTTGCCACAGAAGCTAAACATAATAACTCAAGTTTGCAGAAATAGTAACACTATATGAAAAGGCATTAAAATAAATATGTATATCATTCTTGAAGAGATAAATTTCCCTGCAATGATAACAGGATGCTACCAAACAAGGACAGGTGATGTGTGAAAGACAATTTACATATGTATATAATACAAAAATGTACTGGTTGTGGGGGAGAGAGGAAGATTAACATGAGATACATGATGTGCCATCCTCAGTTAAAGAGAATCATCATATTAAAGATGAAGAAAGCAAATTACACAGAAACAACAGAGATAAAGCAAAATATAAAAGAGAGGATAATAAAGAGACAATGAACTAGTAAAACCTAGGAAGTTTTCAGTGGACATTTTTAAAACTTAATTTGCAGACTTGGGGGAGAAGGAATAGTTGAGTATAGTTGAGTAAATTATTTCTTATTTCAGATTAAAAATGTTTACTGAGAGCTGAATAGGACAAATAGAAGAGGTACACTGTGAGAGGAAAAACTAAGTACATCTATAGTGTTAATAATAATTAGAAAATCTTTAATA
Source organism: Marmota marmota marmota (assembly GCF_001458135.2). Classification (NCBI taxonomy): domain Eukaryota; kingdom Metazoa; phylum Chordata; class Mammalia; order Rodentia; family Sciuridae; genus Marmota; species Marmota marmota. Next base: position 22,071,176 of record NW_025999853.1, read on the forward strand.
GAAACAAGAAAATATGAAAGTTATTTATAAAGAAAGAAAGAAAGATTGACAGGAGTATTCTTAAAGAAATTAATGATTGAAAACAGAGAATTGTAATAAAATGATTCTCAACTTAGATTTCTATTCCCAATTAAATTATCATTCAGGAATGGCAGCAGAATAAAGATACACAAAGACTAAGAGTGTTTGCTTATTTAGACTATAAATTTAAAAAATTGTAAAAGATTGTTTTCAGTGAAATGCATGAAGCAATAATGTGAAAATAAATTAATAAATGAATTTCAAGATTAAATATTTATTTAGTGTAAGAGCAAAAGCAGCAATAACATGAAAAAAATTTAGATTAGAACATAAAATTCTAAATGGCAATTAAATAGAATGGGTATTCAGAAATATTTAGGAAAAGGTTAAATTTTATTAGCATCCTTGTCCTTTTTGAACATGTTTATATAAAATATATGAATTGTTTTATAAATATATGTATATGTATATGTAATATAATATCTTTAAGAGATAATGAAAATACTGGTAGTTTCTAGACATTGGGAAAGGCAATATGGAGATCAAAATTATTCAACTTATTCCACAATATTTAATTTCTTTATAAAATAGAACACTTGTAGCAAAATATGACAAAATTTGTGGTGTGGTAATATATGTTTTTATATTTGTACACTTTTATGTGCTTTAAATTTCAAATCATTTTTTAGAATAAATTTTTAGAATAAATGGGTTTCCTTTTCTTTGGTGCACATTAATCATATAGAATGTGGTTTTCATTGAGTCATATTCACACATACTTATAACTTGGTTTGATCAAATCCAATACTCCCGCTTCTCCCCCCATCTGTGTCCTCTTCCTCTGATCCTCTTCCTGTACACTAATAGTCTCCCTTTTACTTTTTTTGACAACCCATTTTTAAATTTTTCCTTCCTCTATCTTCCACATATGAGAGAAAACAAGTGATTTTTCTTTCTGAGTCTGGCTTATTTCACTTAATATGAATGTTTCCAGTTCCACCCATTTTCCTGAAATGACATAATTTTGCTTTACTTTATAGCTGATTAAAATTTCATTGTGAATATGTATCCCATTTCTTTATCCATATTTGTCAACAGACACGTTGGTTAGTCCATAACTGGGCTATTGTGAATTATGTGGTGATAAACATTAGTATTCACGTATCTCTAAAGTATGCAGATTTTGTTTATTTGGATAATTACCAAGGAGTGCTATAACTGAATCATATGGTATTTTATTTTTAGTTTTTTTGAGGAAACTTTGATTTCCATAGTGGATGTACAAATTGGCATTCCCATCATCAGAATAAGAGTTCCTTTTTCTCTGCATCTTCACCAGCATTTATTGTTTTCTTGATTGCCTTTCTGATTGGAGTGAGAAAGAATCTCAGTGTAGTTTTGATTTGCATTTCTCTGATTGCTAAAGATATTGAGCATTTTTTCATGTAATTGATGATAATTTGTACTTCTTCTTTTGAGAAGTGTTGGTTCTTTTCATTTTTCCCTTTATTGATGGGGTTATATGCTTTTGAAATATTGAGGTTTTTGTATTCCTTCTATACTCTAAATATTAATCCTCTGTTGGAAGAACAGATGGTGAAGATTTCTCCTGTTCTTTAGGATTGCTCTTCATTCTGTTTTTTTTTTTCTATTCAGAAGCATTTTAATTTGATGCCATCCCATTAAGTGATTCTTGATATTATGTCCTGAGCTAGTGGAGTCTTTGCCTATGCCTATGTGTTGAAGTGTCTCTCCTCTGTTTGTTTCTAGTAGTTGTAAAGTTTATGGTTTTATTATTCCATATGAGCTTTGGGATTTTTTTCCCCTAGTTCTATGAAAAATCTAATTGGTATTTAATTGTTTTGAATCTGTAGATCACTTTTGGTAATATGAAATTTTAACATTATTAATTTTGCCTATGCATCAACATGGGAAATCTTTCCATCTCCAAGTGTCTTCATTTATTTTCTCAGCATTCTGTAGAAGTATTTTATTTTCTTGGGCAAATTTACTTCTAGATATTTTATGCAGTTATTTATTTTGAAGCTATTGTGAATGGAATTGTTTTCCTAATTTCTTTCTCAGCAAGTTAATTACTAGTATATAGAAAAGCTATTGGCTTTTATGTGTTAATTTGTATCTTGCTACTTTGCTGGATTTGTTTATTGGCTCAAGAAATCTTCTCTTTGAACGTGTATGGTCTTCTAATACAGAATCATACCATTTGCAAATAGGGCCAGTTTGACTTCTTCTTCCCCGTTTATATCCCTTTTATTTCATTCTCAGGCTAAAATGCCAAACACTATGCTGGGTAAGAGTAGTAAACATGAACATTCTTGTCTGGTATCCAATCTGGGAGGAAATGCTTTCAGTTTTTCCTTAGCATAATAATGTTGACTTTGGATTTGTCATATATAGCACTTGTAATGTTGAAGTAAGTTCCTTCTATTCCTAGTTTTTCAGGGTTTTCATTATGAAGTTATGTTTAATTTTGTTAAAGACTGTTTCTGAATCTATTGAAATGATTGTGTAATTTTTTCCATGGGTCTACATATGTGGTGTATTATGTTTATTGATTTGCATTTATTGAACCATTCTTATATTGATGGAATGAAATCAATTTGATAATGTTGTCAATTTTTTTGATGTGTTGTTGAATTTAATTTGCAAGTATTTTATTAAGTATTTGTGCATCTGTGTTATTTGTCCTCAATTTTCTTTCTTTGATGTGTTCTTATCTGATTTTTGGTATCAAGATGATACTGGCTTTATAGAATGAGTTTGGAAGCATTTCCATCTTCTATCTTTTGTGGACTAATTTGAGGAACACTGGAGTTAGTTCTTTAAAGATCTGGTAAAATTCAGCTGTGGATTTATCTGGGTCTAGGAGGTTTTCCATTTTTGCTTTAATGTCATGGCTTGTTATTTATATGTTTAGGTTTCTATTTCCTCTTGGTTCAGTTTTGTTAGGTTGTATGTATCTAGAAATGTACCCATTTCTTCCACATTTTCTAATTTTTTGATATGAGTTTTCATAATAGTCCCTAATTGTCTTTCAGATTCCAGCAGTATCTGTTCTATTTATTACTTAATTTTCATCAGTAATTTTATTTGGGTTTTCTCTATCTTTTGGTAGTTGGGCTTAGGGTTAGTTGGGTTTTCTCTCTCTTTTGTTAGTTGTTTATCTTTTCAGGGAAGCAACTCGTTGTTTCATTGATCCAGTGTATTATTTCTTTATTCTCTATTTCATCAATTTCAACTCTGATCTCGACATTTCTTTCTTCCTACTAGTTTGAGATTCGTTTTCTTTCTTTATCTAAGACTTTTTGAAGCAAAATTAGGTTGTATATGTTAGAAATATCTTTTTTTATGTAGGCACTTGTAACTTTAAACTTTCCTCTGAGAGCCAAGTGTGATGGCACACACCTATAATCCAGTTACTCATGAGGCTGAGGCAGGAGGATCCCAAGTTTGAGGCCAGCCTCAGCAACTCAGTGAGATCCCATCTCAAATAAATAAATAAACAAACTTTCCTCTTAGAATTTCTTTAGAGTATTCCACAGATTCTCATACATTGTTTAAATATTTGTTTAACTCTAAAATTTTTTCATATTCCTGGCTTCTTTACTCAGTCATTCAAAAGTGTTCGATCTCTACATCTCTTCTATAGTTTTTTCTTGCTGTGGATTTCTAACTCCATTCTATTATTTTCTGAAAACCTACAAGAGATAATTTGTATTTGCCAAGGCTCGCTTTATTACCAAATAGATGACAAGTTTTTGAGAAAGTTCCATGAGAAGCTGACAAAGAGCTGATGTTGGATGCAATATTCTCTAGACATCCGTTAGTTCCAATTGATCTTTATTATAGTTTAAATATGTTGTCTTTTTTAAAATTCATATCTGGATGACTTACCTTTTGGTGAGAATGATGTATTGAAGACCCCTACCATTATTGTGTTGGGATCTATCTGTTCCTTTATATCAAATAATATTTGTTTTGTGAAATTGGGTGCACTGACATTTGGAGCATAAATATTTACAATCACCATAATTTTTTGTTGATTTTCTCCTTACCAACATTTAATGACATTATTTGTCTCCTCTAATTAATTTTGGCTTGATATCTGCTTTTTTCAGATTTGAGAGTTGCTATTCCTGTTTGGTTTCAGATTCCATTTGCATGGAATATCATTTTCCACACTTTCACTTTCAGTCTGTAAAAGTCTTTGCTTGTGAGGTATGTTTCTTGGAGGAAACATGCAATTGGGCCTTGTTTTTTAAACGCCATCTGTCAGTCTGTGTCTTTTAATTGAAGAATTAAGGCCATTTACTTTCAGTGTGTTATAGAGAGATATATTAAGACAGGTGTTTATTACTTCCCATCAGTTTGTTTTATTTCTAATGTCTGAATCATAGCTAATTTCCATTTGCTTATCTTGTCTTCTAATGAAATTTATACTTTTCCATACTTTCTTTCTATCTCCCTCTTCTATATATAGGATTTCTTCAAGTAGATTTTATAATGCTGGCTTAGTGGACATGAATTTCTTTAGTTAATTTTTACCTTGGAAGTTTTTAAATTTTTTTCTTCAATTATAAAGGATAAATTTCCTGGATATTGCAATCTAGTTTGGAAGTTTATTGTCTTTCAGGGCTTGAAATGCATTATTCCATGCCTTGCTGGACTTCAGAATTTCTTCTGATAGGTTTATATTTACAAGTGACTTGACATTTATCTATATCTACTTTTAAAATTCTTTCTTTGTTCGTGTGTGTGTGTGTATGTATGTGTGCACGTGCGTGTCATTTTAACTATGATATATCATGGAGAGTTTCTTTTCTTGTCATGTTTATTTGTGGTTCTAAATATGTACAGTACCTAAGTGTCCTATGAGCACATTCCCAAGATTAAAGAATTTTTCTGCTATTATTCACTGAATAGATTTTGTTAGCTGATAGCATGTATCACTATTCATTCATCAAGATCTACAAATCTTTTAATATTGTTTCAGAGATCTTGTGTATTATGTTCCCATATTTCTATTTTTTTCTTTATTATTATCTGAATGTTTTAGTTTATCCACTTGTCATTGAGCTCTAATATCACTTCTTTTTGATCTGTGTATCGGTGAGACTCTTGACTGAATTTTTTATTTATTGATTTTTTTATTTCCAAGATTTCTTTTCAGTTTTTTCTCAAAATGTATATGTCTATTTAAATGCTTTGACACAGCCTGTATTTTCTCCCTTAGTTCATTTCTTAGTTATTATTTTAATTCATTGACCATGAATCTATAAATTGTTTTTTGTTTGGCATTTCCTTCACCTCAATATCTATAGGTTTGGTTATTGGAGAGTGATGAAATTTTGGAGGTGTTTTATTACCTTGTTTTCTCTAGGTCAGGATTTTCACATCTGCTGGAATTGATATTTTTTCCAATGTTAGGTGGAGGTTTGTTTTAGTGTGCTATGAACTCTTTACTAGTTGCCCCTGGCTGGGGACATATCTCAGCATCAAAACACACAATGTATACAGCACCATTTGGAGAGGGTATAATAATCATCAGTAATTGCAACCACTTGAGAGCAAAGTCTATAGCCAAAAAGGCTTAGGAACTTATTTGAAATATTCTATAAAACTCCACTAATTCAGAAATGAAAAAGAGGAGTAATTGAATAGGCAAAAACTTAGGTATAAATAATGTAAAATATTGAACTATATCACACATGGAAAAAAAACAGGGAAAGAAACAGTTAAAAAAGGGGGGAATAGAGATAAGCAAAGAAAATAAGAGAGAAAACAAAAAGAAAGGAGTATGAAAATGAGAAAGAAGAAAAAACAGAAATAAATCAAATTAACATATTCTCTTGTGACTCAGAGGGAATGGTTCCGAAATGCTGTGATCTGGTGGCTAAATCCCTCCCTGACTCACGAGACAGCTTTTTGTACACAATGGGTTTAGAAATATGGATCTTACCTCACCTTTCTCTTGCATGGCCAGATTGGCTTTGGGAGTTTCGTAATAGTTTCTGGCACTTGAGAACCCTCTGCTTGCATAGCACAGACTATGTTGGACTGCAATGGGTATGTGCACCTGCATCATTTTCACACCCTGCCCTCTCCATTCAGTTCCTGCTGCCAATTGTGGTGGCTTCGGTGGTTTTGGGCTGTGTGTGCCCACATAATTTTCTGTAATTATCATGCATGGTACAGGTGCTGCATGCATACCTTCATGTTGACGTGCACTCCTTGTGTTCTGCTTCATTCCTATTGTTGGAGGTCTTTGTGGGCTTTCAGATCACAGCTATCTCACTGTTTAAATTATTTAGATGATTTACTTCAAAAGCATTTTTCATGAGAATATTCACTGCTATCTCCAGGTGAGATGGAGCTATAGAAATTGAATCTTTCCCAGATGTGATCTACACAAAATAGCTGGATGCCACAGTTTTCTACTAGTGAATAGAGAAAAACAGAGTACTTTTGATGTAACAACCCACTAGGCAGCTCATGCCTCATCTAAGTTCAGTTTTTCATTCTGTGCTGTTTCTTAGATGATCCTATCAATTTTACCACTTTCTTTCCCTTTTTGTCAACCTGCCTTGAAATCTTGACCCATATGCATGTACAGGTTCAGGTCTGGTGAACTCCTTCTTGCTTTCCATTCCAATAACGACATTTGAGACTCTCAAGTCTTCGACTATGTAATAATAAGCCTTAGTACATTCTGTCTATCACTCCCTTGTCCAAGCAGTTTTTCTTGGCCACAGGGGCTTGGATGTGCTACTTGCCTCCACTCCACCATCTTGATTCTGATGGATTCTCAAATTTATTTATTTATTTTTATTGTTTTTTTTAAATTTAAATAAAGAAAAAAATAAGCTATATTTTTATTGTTATGAAAATATTAGTTTCTAGCAGAGGTAGGTAATGTACTATGAATTTATTTCCTAACTTTATCATTATTATTAAATTAATATAAATCATCTTTATTTCTTCTTATCTTATTTGTGTATATTATATTCTAATTTTCTTCTCACATTATTTTCCCCTAAGACTTTCTGCTCCTTCTGTTATAATTGGCATTTGAGGGTTGTCTACAGTTATCTTCCTATTCATTTCCTTCATTATTTTTCTGGATGATTCTTTCTTTCCTGACTCTTATATCGTCCTCATTTTTGCTCAGTTTCTACAGTTTTTCAAGGTTTGATTCTCAGGTAACATTATAAGCAAAGGTATACATAATACCCATGATCTATATTATCAAAACATACTTAATATTCTATCTTGAATGACTATTTACTGACAATATTCAAAACAATGCAGCAGAAAGAGGGAACCCTCTTTGAAAGCAAAGGTATACATAATACCCATGATCTGTATTATCAAAACATACTTATATTCTATCTTGAATGACTCTTTACTGACAATATACAAAAGAATACAGCAGAAAAAGGGAACCCTTTTGAAAGGCTATATTTACCATTCATTTTAATAGCAGTCTTCCATTCCATTTACTGCAATGCAGCATATACCATTACACAGTTTAAAATTGTCCAAACTACATTTTGTTTTTAGGGACAAAGTCAGGTTATAAAGTATATATTTCCATTGGATTATAGGTGCAGTTTCCTAAAGGGACATTGGCTAAATAATATGTTACCATTAACAGTATCCATCCTGAGCTTTATGTTCTGCTCATATCAAGATGTAGATACTTGCTTAGGGACACATTGGCACTTCCAAGAAGACCTATTACAAGATTTCACCTTCACCTAGCTGCTTTACTGCTGACCTTTAAACTCCAGTGCTATCATGGAGAATAAAACCCTTTACTTCTGGATCTGAAGCTTTGGTTTTTATTGCAACATCCCCTTTTTTTTCTTCTAGTTATTTGAGCCCTTATCCTTCATACCTGTCTGAATAATTTCCAATTCTGTTCCACTCATGAACTTTAAGCTCCAATCAAGTCTACCCTGTTTACTCTTCAATAAGTTGTTTAGGCAATTACTTACTTCTTTTCAGGTGAATAGTAGGGTGGATATTGAATAATGAGGCTAGGGAATATTAAGGAATATTTAAAAACAGACAATGCCTTATGATGTGAAAAAGTGTTTTCTCTCTCACACTTGGGCCAGCAGCACTTCTCTTCCACACATTATCTTCATTCATGACCAAAATTAAAGGATCAACCCTCATTTCAGATAGCTCTGTTCCACATTTGATGTCAAATAGAACATAGAAGAACCTTGAAACTATAACATTTCATATAACTTTCCTTCCCATTGACCAAAGCAAGTCACAGGGTGAAACATTGTGTCACCAGCTGGTAATGAAAAATTCTTCCAAATGAAGCAAGCAAATATTTCAAACAACTATCAAGTCTCTTTCAGCTATTGACAATTGTATGGCAATTCTATGGACAATTCTGTTTACTTTTTCTCATATCAACTCTATTTCATATTCATCATTTTTACACTTCAGAAAACCAAAACATTGTCCTAATTGACCTGAAATATTTTCATATCTATGTGCTCTTCCTAATCTTTTCTGTTCCAACTTGGTAAGACTCTCATCGTCTCTCTCAAATGAATTACTCAAGTCTACCAACTAGTCTCTCTGCCTTCTGTCTTGCAAGCCTTCATGTCCATCCCCATACAATCAAATACTGATTGTGAGAATTACTGCTGAATATCTGTCCTTTGGTGGGCACATGGGAACCTTCCAGATGTGAGCCCTGTCTCCTCTCTAGCCTCATTCTTTCCCACACTGAGACTTGTTGCAGTAATGTGCAAAATTGTCTTCCACATTGCTCTTTCAATGATTTTTAGAATTTCTTCCTCTTTTGTGTGACATCTCAAGCATCCCTCTCCTTGGAACACTTTTTTTAAAGCTCTCAAGCTCTTGGAGGTTCTACAATACATGGTGCGAGTGATACCTATTCCACTTATGATATTGACAATAATCACTTTGTATGCTTATCTTCCCCACTGGACTGTAAACTCTTTAGTGACATGGACTCATTTTTATTCAACTTTGTGTCCTTTGAAGGACAACAACTGTCTTAATAATCTTTTTACTCTTATACAAAACAAAAATATTACATAATATGTGCCTGGTAATCTTTGCTTAATAAATAAGATAAAATTAAGTAAAAAAAAACATATATAGTTTCTCTTTCAAACCTCAAAATCTGCAATAATTTTGGCATAAGGGTTTAGTTTTTACCCAAACTGAATCAGGTATTATGAACCCAGTGACTTGGATAAGTTTTGTTTGGAAAAGTTCCAGAAGAGATAAGGATATATTTATGTGTGTGTGTGTGTGTGTGTATTTAGTTGTAAGTAGTTGTAAATCTACAGATGAGGCAGAATCCTTATCAGGGGATTAATTCCCTGATTGGGTTAAGACTCTCACAACCCAATCATTATATATATATATATATATATATATATATATATATATATATATATATACACACACACACACACACACACACATACACACATATATATACTGATATATATTTCAGTATTATTAATTTCTTTAATTTATTCCCTCATCAGCAAAGATGTAACTGATATGTTTAAATGTGTATTTAAAGTGAATTTGTTTATATATGAAAATTCCCCATGTTTTCTTTTGCTAATACCCTAAGCATTTCTCTTGATGCTCAAGACCTTTGGCATTAAAATGCATTGGTAATTGGAGATATAGTTAAAACACCTTAACATAATACAGTAGTGAAAAATAGTTGTAAATCTACAGATGAGGCAGAATCCATCCTGGTGGACAATTTTACATTGCAGTATTTCAATTCCATGACACACAGCAAATGACAAGAGCAAATCTTAATAGAGGTTGCATTGCTCCCGTTCTGAGCTATAAGCATTCTTACATAGATGACTTGTTTTCTCTGGAGAAGGCATTCCCCTGGCAGTTGTGTTGTATAACCATCCCATTATCTGAACATGATAAAAAATTAAGAACAAAGACAAACATTTAAAAATATTAAATGAAAATCTAATTCATATTTTAAAATATTAGCAATATTCCAAAGAGAAAAATAATCCTTAAGTTATATTACATATATTTCTATAGTTAAAAAACTAATTTGGGCTTACAGATTCCTTGATGGGTTAAAATGCTTTGTTATTGGCAATTAAAAAAATTTTATCTTTATGGTAGGTCTTTAATGAATTCAAATACACAGTGAACAGCCCAGCGATGTTATTTCATTTATTCAATAAAATGTTGTTAAGTTTCTACTACATGACAGGCACTATAATAAATGATAGTGATACAGTACTGAATAAACACAAGTCTGCTCTTAGGGGTTATGTTCTAGTGGAGGGATCATGGAAAACAAAAGGACAACTATCAGACTGTGAGAAGTGGCATAAAGAAAAAGAAAAGGGTAAGAAGATAGTACTTGGTGGGCAGGCATTTCCATGATGCGCGTGTACAGCTCTGGAGTGAAGTGGAGGAGTGAGTCATGGGGAAAGTGGGAGCTAAAGAGCCAGGATGCAGGATGACCTCGAAGCAGGACTCTAACGTGTCCCTTGTGGTTGTTGGATAAGAGATAGGAGAGGGGTCTAGGCCTTGAGAGCCAGGCAGATCATGGAAAGAACTTTATTTTTGTCTGGAGTGAGATACGTAAGCCATGGATAGACTTTGAGAAAATGAATAGCCTTAGGAAAGGATGACTTCGGCATTTTGTAGAACATATGCCTTTAAGAGGAATTTGTGTTGGTCCCTTTTCATTATGCTTCTCAGCATTCAAAAAGTAACAACACCTTTAAATTCATTTAACTAACAATCAGAAGTGTTTCTTTCAATGATTTAATACATAAATTGTTATTTTGTAAATAATTGGGTAAAAAACGTGGCCTATGAAATGACCAAAGAAAATATTCTCTTTCTATAGTAATATTGTTGACTCAAATTAGGGACTGGGTAAGAAGACACATCTGTGTTAAATTATTTCTAAATATAAAAGTATGCTTACATGGGCAAACCTTACAGAGATATTGCACATTATTAACACACATTAGGATATTATCACTAATAAATAGCACTTTATCACATAATATCCCCAGCCCAATATGGTTTAAATATCTGACTGAATTTCTCCTCATAAAGTTAACAAAGTACAAATAAAGGTGTGTATTTGTATGAGTGAATAATGGGCAATTTGATTTTGGTATGCAGTGCATTGTGTTTCTTATAATGTCAATCATTATTCTATTTGATGTGTACAGCATTCTTAGATTGACATGTTTAAAATTAATGAGGAATTTGTCCTCCCTGAGAAGAAACTAATAAGGAAATTTTATCTGGGTGAATTATGTAGGGAGAATTAAATCAAATCACTTTTATTTTAGAGTAGGTATTTTCTAAATTCAAAGACATCCTGATCATTAATATGAATTGGTATGTTGCTTAGAAACAAATGATGAATAATTTTAAATCTCAATCAAATAAGTTAAATATGATAAAAATGCTGATAGTTGCATTTCATTTCTGTATCTTAAATTTAATACAAACTTCTCTCTTGACTACCCCCCAACCCTGCCCCCTAGGAATCCCCCTTGGATACCTAGCACTTATTGTTAACTTTTTATATACTAGACCTTAGGATAGTTACTGTTAACTTTATTCAAAGATCATATATCTCTTGTTTGTCGTCAGGTCATAATTTATCCACTAAAATGTTGTGTGCATACCTACCTTCAGGTGTTGTATCCAGTGAAGTTTACAACACAATATAAAAGCTTGTGAATTAGAAGAAAAAACTCCTGAGTGTAAATTAGAACAAGCTTTTTTTTTTTCTAGGCAGAAGTAGTCCTATTATTAGAGAGTTTAAAAAGATGATGGCATTTTGGGACATTGTTTTAGTCTGGTTTTTCACTGCTCTGAAAAAGGATCTGACCAGAACAACCATAGAGGAGGAAAAGTTAATTTGAGAGCTCATGGTTTCAGAAGTCTTAGCCCATGGAAGGCTGGCTCCATTTCTCAGGGCTCCAGAGGAGACTGAACATCATAGCAGAGTGTGTGGCAGAGGGAGGCAGCACACATCATGGTGATCAAGAAGCACAGACTCCACTTTCCAGGTACATATATATACAAGGAAGCCACACCCTAATTCCCACCTCTTCCATCCACACCCTATCACTTCAGTTACCACTGTTAATCCCTATCAATCAGGGAATTAATTCACTGACTGGGTTAAGGCACTCACAACCCCATCATTTCTCCTCTGAACCTTCTTGCATTATCTCACACATAAGCTTTTGGGGGACATCACATCTAAACCATAACGGGCATAAATTTCTTTAGATATTCTGGATCTTTTATTCTTCTCTTCCCTGTTTTTTTTTTTTTTTTTTTTCTGGAGTATAGAGCTCCATGCTAGGACAAAGGACTGGCAAATGGAGTTCTGGTTGGATTTGTGTTGTCATTCTCTCCTCTGAATACTTTGGTATAGTGAAGAAAAAAAAAAAAAAAACCCACAACTGTGCATAACACTTTACAGTTAGTAGTTCTTACAGTAGGAATCTGAGCAAGAAATTGTGATAGATAGTATTTGGGAAGGCTCTCAAAAAAATGGGATATTTGCTTTTTGTTTGGTTTAGTTTTACTTAAAAGAAGCAAAAATATCAATGGCATAGAGTGATGGGCTTTATTGTGGCACATTTGTTCATACTTTATTTCAACCCCACTATAAATCTTCTGCTCTTCCCTCTCCAATACCCTTTCTCATCTTTAATACTTTCCTTCTGCTTTCATGTTGTTTTTTAAATATTTTTTTCTAGATTTCACATATGGTACTTCCACACACGATAACATGTGGTACTTCTCTTTCTGAATTTATTTTGCTGAATATGTTGATCTCCAGTTCCATAAAGTTCCCTGAAAAAGACATGATTTTGTTCTTCTTCATGGTTTTGTTGTGTGTAAATAGCACATTTTCTTTATCCATTCACCATTGACAGGTGCCTAGACCGATTTCATTGTTTGGCTCTTGTGAATTGTGCAGTGATAAACATGGGTATAATGTTTCTTCATAGTATGTGGACTTTACTTCCTTCAGGTATATACCAAAGAGTAGTGCAGCTGGATCATACAGTAGTTCTATTTCTAGTTTTTTTGAGGAACTTCCATACATTCCCACCAACACTTCTTTTACCTTATCCTTTCCAGGATTCGTTATTTGTATTCTTGATTACTACTATTTTAACTAGAGTGAGATGGAATCTCAATGTGGTTTTGATTTGCTTTGCCCTGATGGCTAAAGATGTCGAACATTATCTTTTCATATAATTGTTGGTCATTTGTATAGTTTTCTTTGAGAAATGTCTGATATTTCTATTAGATCATTTATTGAATAAGCCATTTGATTTTTTGGTGTTAAATTTTGAGTTCTTTATGTTTTCTGGATATTAATCATTTTTTTTTTTTTTAAATAGATGGCAAAGTTTTTCTCCAATTCTGTGCATGTGTCTTCAGCATTAATCCTTTGCTCTGCAGGAGCTTTTTAAATTTGATGCCATCCAATTTGTTGATACTTGCTATTATTTCTTGAGCTGTAGGATCACTGACGGTGACTATATCTTACAGTTCTTCTCCTATGCTTTGTTCAAGCAGAATCAAAGTTTCAGGCCTTAAACTTTGGTCTTTGATCCATTTTGAACTAAATTTTGTATAGGGTGAGAGAGAAGGATCTAGATTCAATCTTCTGTATATGGATATCCAGTTTTCACAGCTCTATTTGTTAAACAAGATGCCTTTTCTCTTGTATATGTTTATTCCACCTTTGTCACTAATTGGATGGCTGTAGTTCTGTGGGTATATTTCTGTGTCCTCTATTCTATTCTGTTGGCTAATATTTGTGTTTATATGCTAAAGTCATGATTTTTTTTTTTTTTTTACTATAGGTTGGGACTATAAGTTGAAATCGGGTATTGTGATACCTCCAGCATTCTTTTTTTCTCAGGATTTCTTTAGTTATTCTGGATCTGTAAACTCTTTATTATTTGCTGAGCATGGTGCTTCATGCCTGTATTCCCAGTGACTTGGGAGTCTGAAGCAGGAGGCTCACAAATTCAAGACCAAACTCAACAATTTAGTCAGGCCCCAAGCAACTTAGTAAGACCCTCTCTCTAAATAAAAATATAAAAAGGGCTGGAGATATAGGTTAGTGGTAAAGCAGCCCTGGTTTCCATCCCCAGTACCAATGAATTAATAAATAGTCTTCAACATTGCTAATTAAATTTGGTAGAATAAATTCTTTAATTAATGTACATTTGCTGTGGTTTGGATATGAGGTGTCTCCCCAAAGTTCCTGTGTATTAATGCAGAAATGTTGAGAGATGAAATGATTGAATTGTGAGAACTGTAACTCAATCAGTCTATCCTAACTTGAATGGATTGTGTGGTCACTGTAGATGGGGTGGGCATACCTGTAGGAGGTGGGTCACTGAGGGCATGACAAGGGAGGTGCATCTTCCCTGTTGCTCCTTCTTGCTCGCTCAGCTTTTTGGCCACTGTGAGTGAAGCAGTGCTCCTCTGCCATCCTCTTCTATCATCATAATTTGGGCCACTTCACTTGGAGTCAGCTGATCATGGACTGAACCTGTGAAATCATGATTCAAAATAAACCTTTCCTCCTCTGAGTTGCTACTTTTCAGATATTTTGGTCACAGAAATGGAAAGATAACACATATATAAAATTATTTATTGGTATTGTGAAGTTTTGATGCATGTACACATTGTGTAATGTTCAAATCGGGGTAAGATTATCGTCTAAAGTATTTATCAATTCTTTATGATAAAATCATTGAAACTTTTCTTCTAGCTTTTTTTTTTTGAAATCTGGAGTACATTATGGTTATCTATAGTTAGCCTAATTTGCAATAGAACACCAGAGCTTATTTCTCCTATCTAACTATGATTTAGTACTTATTGATTAACCTTCCCCATCTTTTCCTCCCCTCTACTTTATTCAGCCTTTTCTGACAACCATTCTATTCTCAACTTCTATGAGATCAACTTTTGTAGATTCCATGTGAGCAAGATCATGCAGTACTTGCTTCCCTGTGCCTAATTATTACACCTAGCACTGTGGTGTTCAGTTTCATCCCTATTGTCACAAATAGCAAGATTTTCTCCTTTTTTTTTTTTTTTTTGCAGTAGCCAAATGCTATTCCATTGTGTATACATACCACATTTTCATTATTCATTCATTAGTTGATGACTTCTTAGGTTGTTTTCATTTCTTGGCTGTTGTAAATAGTGCCTCAATAAATGTGGGAGTGAAACTGTCTGTTCAACAAATTGATTTCATTTCCTTTGGATATATATCCAAAAGTGGTAATGTATGTGTGTACAGAAATTTGTTCACTTCTTTTAGGCTATCAAATTTGTCACTGTATGATTTTTTTTTACAATCATTTAAATAATCCTTTGTATTTATGTGGTTTCTGTTGTAATGACTCCTTTTTATATCCGATTTCATTTATTTGCGTTCTCTTTTTTTCTTAGTCTAGATAACGGTTTATCATTGAAAACATTTTTGGAATGTTAATTTTCTTTTGTTGATCTTTTGTATTATTTTAAATATCTATTCCATTTATTTCTGCTTTGATCTTTGTTATTTCTTTCCTTCTGCTAATTTTGGGCTTAATTTGTTCTTGATTTTCTAATTCCTTGAGGAGCAACGAAAGCATTATGGTTTGGATATGAGAGATATCCCACTAAAAGCTCATGTTAGGCAATGGACCTGTGTTAGACTATGAGAACTGTAATATAATCAGTATTAACAAATAGGGATTGGCTAGAGGAAGTAGGTCACTGGATGCATGCTTTTGGGGTTAATATTTTGTCCTTTTCACCTCAATCTCTCTCTCTCCTCCCTGGTTCCCAAAAGCTAAAGTTTTTCTCTGCATGCCCTTCTGCCACGGTGTTCTGTCTTACTGCAGGCCCAGAGCAATGGACTTGGCTCCCCATGGACTGAACTGAAACAGTAAACTAAAAATAAACCTTTCTTCCTCTATTAAGTTGTTCTTGTCAGGTATTTGGGCCACAGTAATAAAAAGCTGACTAATCCAGGAAGGCTGTTTGAGTTTTTTCTGCTTTTTTGGTGTAGGTGTTGATTGATATAAATTTCCCTCCTACATACAGCTTTTGTTCTATTCCATATGTCTCGGTATATTGTGTCTCCATTATCATTTTGTTTCAAAAAGTTTTTTGATTTCTTTTTTAATTTTTTTCTTTGTCCACTGGTTGTTTAGGAATTATTGTTTAATTTCCATGTATCTACATCATCTCCAAATTTTTTCTTATTACTGATTTCTAGTTTTATTGTATTAGCTAGTGTTCTCTAAAGGAACACAGTCAATATAAAGTGTGTACGATTAAAAAGCGTATTTATGAAATTGATCTATATGATCAGAGGTTCATCTGTCCACAATGACAGTTTGTAGGCTGCAGAGCTGAGGAAACTAGTAGCTGCTCAGTCCAAGAAGCTGAAAGTCTCAGAAAAGAGGGACCAATGATGTGGCCGCAGTCTGACATGGAAGGCCTACAAGCTCCCTGGATAGTCACTAGTGTGAATCCATGCTTAAAATCTGAAGAACCTGGAGTCTCGTGTCTGTGGGAAATGGCAGCTGCCAAAAATGTACTTGGTCAAGAATAATCAAGCATAGGCAGGCTCCCCACCCTTCTTCTGGTTTTTGTTTTGTACAGGCCCCTAACCCATTGGATAGGGCTGTCCACATTCAGAGCAGGTCTTCCTTTATCAGACTGCTGAATCACATACATGTCAACCTTTTCTGTAAGTCCCCTCAGAGACACATTCAGAAATGCACTTCATCACATTTCTCAATCTGGGCAAGCTGACAGTCAAGATTAATCTTCACAATTGCATTAAAGTCAAAAAAGATGCATAATATGATTTAATTTTAAAAATTTTTGGAAACTTACTTTGTGCCCTATCATATGATCTATCCAGGAAAATTTACATATGGTGTTGAGAAGAATGTTTATCTGCAGTTGTTAGATTTTTCTGTAGATGTCTCATAGATTCCTTTGGTCTTGACTATAGTTTAACTTTTGGGGGATTTTTGGTTGTTTGTATTTATATTCTCTCTGTGTAATCTGTCCATTTCTGAAAGTGTGTTGTTATTGCATTTTAGTCTATGCTTTCCCTTATGTTTTTAACATTTCTCTTATATTTAGAGATGCTCTAATATTGACTGTGTGTGTATCTATGCATATTTGTTATTTCCCTTGGCTGAATTAATCCCATTTCATCATAAAATAATCTTTATCTTTTTTTTACTACTTTTATTGTAAAGTCTATTTTAGTTAAGTATGGCTACTATTGCTTCATTTTGAATTTCATATTTACCTCTTACTCTTCAGTCTGTAATGTTCTTACAGGTGAAATGGTTTTGTATAAGAAGCATATACTTGGGTCTTTATATTTTTAATTCATTTTTTAAAATTCATTCAGTCACTTTATATTTTTTAATTAGGCAATTTATTTCATGTACATTTAAGGCAATTATCAATAGGTAAGTTCTTACTAAAGCCATTTTGTAACTTGCTTTGAGGTTTCATTGTAATTCCTTTCTTTTATTCTCCATCTCTAACAGTCTTTCCTTTTCTTTAAGTGATTTACTCTAGTAATATATTCCTTGCTTATTAATTTTTGTTGTCTACTATAGAAATTTTTTTGTGATCATCTGGAGTCTTAAAAGTATTACCAATTTTTGAATTGATATTCCATCTTATATCTTTCTATATTGCTTATCTCTTAACATACTGATAATAATAATTGCCATTATTATTTTTCATTATTTTGTTTTTCATCTTTATTCTAGAGGTATGAATGGTTTATGCTTCATGAGTACACATTATAATATTCTGAATTTGTCTGTACAACTAATCTTACCAGTGAGTTTTATACCACATGATCTTTTCTTTTCTCATTAATGTCTCCTTTCAGTTCTTTTAGCATTTTTTTTAAAGAGAGGGAGAGAGAGGTAGAGAGAGAGAGAGAGAGAGAGAGAGAGAGTTTTTTAATATTTATTTTTCAGTTTTCGGCGGACACAACATCTTTGTTTGTATGTGGTGCTGAGGATTGGACCGGCCGCACGTATTCCAGGCGAGCACGCTACCACTTGAGCCACATCCCCAACCCTCTTTTAGCATTTTAAGGACTGTTCTGGTGGTGAAATATTTTCTAGTTTAATTTCCCCATTGAGAATATCTTTATCTATCATTTTTTAAAAAGGTGATTATCAGTAGATAGGATCTTACTGTTTTTTTGTTTGTTTGTTTGTTTGTTTTAATTATACATGACAGTAGAATGCATTTATGTACTTGGATATATCATACATAAATGGGTATAATTTTTAATTTTTCTGATTTTACATGTTGTAGAATCACATTGGTTATGCAGTTATATAGAGACATAAGGTAATAATATCTATTTTATTTGACTATCCTTCCTTTCCCAGAACCCCTTCTCTCCCTTCACTCTGGTGCACCATGTACCTAAAGTAACTCTATTCTTCCCTAGCACTCCCCAACCCATTGTGAATTAACATCTGCATATCAAAGGAAATATTCAGCCTTTGTTTTTGGGGGGGGGTTTAGCTTATTTCACTTAGCATGATATTCTCCAACTCCATCCATTTATGGCAAATGCCATAATGTCATTCTTCTTTAAAGCTAAGTAATGTTCCATCGAATGTATATATATATATATATATATATATATATATATATATATATATATATNTATATATATCACATTTTCTTTATCCATTCATCTGTTGAAGGGGATCTTACTAAAGCCACTTTGTAAATAAATAAACTTTATCATAGTTCTTTTCTCTTTTTCTCCATATACCTGATTGGTAGTATTTTCCTTTTAGTATTACAAATACCTCATTATACTCTCTCTTAATTTTTAAGGTTTCTTCTGAGAAATCCAAATTTCTTATTTGATGTTTCTTGTTTTTTTTTTCCTTGTTATTTTAAGAATCTACTATTTGCAAATAACCTTTGAGAGCTTAATTATAGCATGTCTTGTGATAGACTTTGTTGAGTTGAATCTGACTTAGTGACCTTTACCCTTACTATACCTGCATATTTGTATTCTTCTCTAGATTTGGAAGTTTTTTTTTATCTCTTTAAATAATATTTCTTCCCTTTTGGTATTTTCAAACCCCTTTTTAATCCCTCTAATCTAAATATTTTCTTTAAATGCTGTTCCAAAATTGCTGAAGGTTTTTCTCATTCCTCTATTCTTTTTTCCTCTTTGACTATTTTCAAGTAATCTATCTTTGATATTATTGATTGTTTTTCATTTGATTTATTTTGATAATTTGCCTTCAATTGCATTTTCATTTTGTTTAGTGTATTTTTCACCTTGAAATTTCTGTTTGATTTTGAAAATTATTTTAATATCTGCTAAAATTTTCTCATAAAGTGTTGAATTAGTCATTTTTTTAAAGTTCCTTGAGTTTTCTTGAAACAGCTATTTTGAATTCTCTGAATGCTTTCACATATCAGTTGCTATATAGTTGGTTTGGGAGACCTTAATTTGTCTGTTAACTAGTGTTATTATTTCCTGAAATTTCTTTATGCTTGTTGGTATATGATGATGATTACACATGGAAAGATTAGATATTTATTCCAGTCTTTGTGGTCCAGCTATATGTGGGACTGTGCTAACAGAAATTCTATGCAGGCTATTGTTTTCTTTAAGCCTGTAGTTATCTCTGCCATTACAGCACTGGAAGACACTCTGGATCCAAGTTTGTCCCAAATAATGGTTAATATGTTGTTCTGGATGGATTGGATGAATATTTACAAAGGAAGGAGTAATATGCCCTTGCAAATCTCCACCTGGTACAGGGAAGCCCCTCATGTCTCATTCAGTTACAAACCTGTATCAAGCACTGTAGGGTTCAGCCTGACATAAGTAATAGGCCCTAAGCTCATAAGGTGATTTAGCACCCGCTATTCTCTTCTTCCCCAAGTGGACAATTAATTTTTTTCATGTTATGCTGCCTAATGATGGGGAGAAATACGGTAAAGAGTCCCATAGCCACCAATGCCACGAAGCTTTGTCACTTCCAGGATCCTCAAGCCATTGATACCATTGGTAAGGGCAACCTACTAATGAGGTATACTTTTGGCCTGAGACCATTGCAGTCAGCCATGAATGATGCTACCCAGAATATAAGCTTGCCCAGCTGGGGCTGAGGGTCTAAAGCTCATAATGGGTCAATTCCAGAGCTCTATCTGTGGATGCTAGCCTAGGGACAGAAGATTTCATTAAATCCCCATGGTGTTGAATTTCACTGACCATACACTGAATTCCAAGGCATCTCTTTTGCTTACTTTACTAGTCTTTACCCTTCACACACCTCAATGGATAAACTCTCTCTCCACAATGTGTTGCCTGAAGATAAAGTAGAGGTGGTAGAGGCATTTCCTTGGTCACCAGGCTAAGACAGGTCCAGAGACTTGGTCTATGGGGGCCTGTGGATAGGATCTGTGAATATTTTCCTTGTACTGAATTTTGCTGTGGTGGATCCAATACAGGGTTCCAATCTCATGCCTAGACTTGATTCTGTGCCCCTCACACAATCAGGAGGCATCTCCTCCTTGCTGTATTCTTGGAGCGGGTTGAGGGCGATAGGGCAAAGTTTTCATTTCTGTCTTCCTCAATGGTTCTTTTCTTGTTATTTTTCTAAAAGCAGATATTGTATACCTCATCTTATTTCCTTAGTTCTTTTGAAACTAAATTTGTATCTTCATAGGTATTCAAATTGATATCTGTATGGGAAGATAATCAATTGCTGGAGGCTCTTGCTCTGCCACCATCTTTCGCTACCCCCTCTCAGAAATGGATGTTTGAATATCAAATGTGACAGTTAGAAGTGATTTTTGGCAACATGTAAAGAGGCAGGGACTTTCAGGAAGAAAGAAAAAGATGGGAACATGGCATTTCACATTTTGCATTGTGGCGAGAAATTTAATGTCTGAAATAAAATATTTATAGTCTGCGGTGATATGAGTCGTTCCTGGGAAGAAAATCTTTCACCTGATTATGAAGAGCTTGGAATGAAGTATGGTACTAAACAAAGGAGGTTTAGAATACTTTTGGAAGAAAAATGAGGAAATGATAAAAAGGAACTTGAAACATTGCTGATAGTACCAACATGGATGGAATAAAGACAATGTAACTGATAGCTGCTTTTATTCATAGTATGGCAGATTAGCTTTCTAATTCATGGGAAAAAAATGGAATGTGTCATGTAGGTTTAAGTAACATCACTATAAATGAGAATCCAATGACTCATTTCAAATTTTCATGAAAGGTATTTCTCTAAATGAGCCTATTGTCTTTTCATTGTCGAAGTAATAGGTAAAAAGCAATAATTGAATAGGCAGGTTATATAGATGATGAAAAGTATGTTAGCACAAATCCAGTAAATCTTTATAAAGCTCTACAAAACTAATAGAATATCAACCTTAAAAGGACTAGTATATCTAACCAAAATTTCTATATATCTTTATTGCAAAATTATGGTTTTTATGCCAGCTTACTAGATTATAGATACTCATCAAAGGAATAGCATTTAGATGCAGTGGAAAGGGTTGAATTTGTGGTAGGCAATGGTAATTTTATAGAAAACAATATTTTTCTTTAATGCTTTTACCAATGCCGTAATACCTTACTTTTGATCATTTTAGTACTAATTTATTTTCTAAAATAAAATTAAGGATTATGTTTTAGTGTTCAATTATGCTAAAATGAATTTACTGTTGGCTAAAATTTTAAAGTGGAACCCTTCAAAACTCATGACCTTTTAAAATGATGTATTACTTGAGTATGTGATCTGACCCAGTGGGAGAAAAAAATCACTTCTTAAAAATAAAACATCTTTAAAAATAATAGGGCTGGGGATGTGGCTCAAGCGGTAGCACACTTGCCTGGCATGTGTGCGGCCCGGGTTTGATCCTCAGCACCACATACAAACAAAGATGTTGTGTCCGCCAAAAAACTAAAAAAAATAAATATTAAAAAATTCTCTCTCTCTTTCTCTCTCTCTCTCAAAATAATAATAATAATAATAATAATAATAATAATAATAATAATAATGGTACATGATATTTTTAAATATATTTGTGTGCCCTATATTTATTTGTACTGTTTCTCCTTTCCATTTTTCATTCACACTATCTTATTTTTCCCTGATTTCTAACTTCTAAGATAAGCTGATTTTAAAGACAGGCTTTGGAACAGTATTTGTTGCAATTACTGCCTGAAAATGAGGCAGAGTAGTGAAAATTTGGATCAGAAAAAGGAGATTTTAATTAACTTTATCAAAAAGCTAATGCATTGATTTTAAAAAATTGAAACTTACAAATGCAGAAAAAATGCAATGCTTTCATAAGTCTTTTCATTTCTAGGTGTATTCACTTTTAGGTTTGGGCATATCCTTTCATATAGTTTGATATATATATAATTACTATATGTAATATACATTTATATATAATATGTTGATATATGAACAAGAATATTTGATTAGCTCTAAGGTGGTCATTTCTTAATCATTTTGTACTGAATTCTATATTGGATTTTCCAGGTCAATAAGATTACAACTTAATTTTCTAGTTTAGGAAAGAAAGATATTAATAAATAGAGTCACATGTATCCTGCATTTTGTTCAAGAAATTCCTTAAGTGTTCCTATAATCTGAGGCTCCTAATATTTAACAATTAGAAAAATTCACTGACTCACCAAAGGAAAATTCCTAGGGCAAATGAAAAGTCACCAGGGAGCTGACTAGGTGGCCATATTTAGCTTGGACAGAGGGGAGCAGGGCACAAGTTAGTTTCTTCCATCAATTCTTTCTGCTGAATCATTCTCAGGACCCACATCAGTCTCTTTAATTTGATTGTTCTTATCCTTCCCTGTGCAGTCACCTGGAATTTGATACAAAACTCTGGTGTTTTTCTGTGGCAATATGCCCAAAGCTTTCTATCTGATTCTCAGGGGTCAAGAAAGATATGGCTCATTTATTCAGAGTAGCCATGTTGAAGAGAAGCACCATGGTAACAAGAGGAGTGTGACAATGCAAAAAGTACAGGATGATGCAGAAAACCTGGGGCCTTGTCACTCATTCTCCTCTTTCCCCATTGTACTCTTGAAAATAAGATAGTGTGAATGAAAAGGGAAAAAGAGAAACAGTACAAATAAATGTAGGGAAGTACAAATATATTAAGAAAGATCATGTATCATTATTATTTTTAAAGGTGTTTTATTTTTAAGAAGTGATTCTTTCTCCCACTTCATTGGATCACATACTCAAGTAATACATCATCTTGAAAGGTCATGAATTTTGAAGGGCTCCACTTTAAAATTTGAGCCAACAAAGGGGAAAGAGGAGAATGAGTGACAAAAAATCCTTTTGTCATAAATTTGAATAATTACAAAGGCACTTGGATTGCCTTTCTATTTTGATAGGGAAAGGTGATTGAACTTAGGGCATTGAGCATGTTAAATAAGAACTATATGACTGAGCTATGCACCCAGCCCCAACGCAGCATCATTTGGATCTAGTCCTGACCTCTCAAGACTGTGCTTAAGGACCATGAATGGTTTCTGTATCCTTCACTCTCATGTTTTTAGGTAATCTAAAGGAATTTTGTAAAACTAAAGTATCAGCTCATACACTGAGATTGGCATCCAAAAAATTGTTTTGTCATAAATTTGAATAATTACAAAGGTTGAAATTTCTTATTGTTTATGTCAAATTTTTCTGTGTTGTATGATATATATTATATAATTAATAACTATAATTATTAATAATGATTAATAATATGTAATCATAATTATTATTAATATATAATTATTGTATTATATACACACATATGTATATATATACACACACACATATATATATAAAATAAAATTTGTTATTTTGATAATTTTCAGGTGCACAGTATACTAGCATTAACATGGACTTTATTATGTAATTATTACCACCATCCATCTCCCAGTACCTCCCTTTGCCATTTGATCTTGCCTTTCCTTGAAGTAGGAGTGTATGTCATCTCTTGGTTTTGAATCTAGCCATGATTTGCCTTAGTTAATAGAATGTGAGCAGAAGTGATCATTTGCTGTTTCAAGACTGCAGCTTTAAGAGATATCAAATATTTTTTTGTCTTACATCCCTGCCATTTACAGGAGAATAACACCCTCAAAGAGAATGAGAAATATGTGAAACAGGCTCAGACTTGACCTTCAGTTAACAGCTGCTCAGCTAAGCCCAGATTGAATCAGTTGATCCCCCTCTGCTTCACTGTTGAATGGTCAAAATAAATATGTACTATTATGTAACAGAGATATTATTTATTTTTTTATTGTTTGTAATGCAGCAATCCATGACCTATGTAGGCCTAGACTTGGATTGTGGAAGTGGAGGAAAAAATAATAAATATCATGCTCTCCTTCTTGGAACAATTTCCATCCTTGAGTTTTTATGACATTATGCTCTTGATAGCAGTCTTGGAAATCAGAAATGGGTCCCTGTTCTCGTGGTGTTGAGGATTGAACACCTGAGAAATGCCCAGGCAAGTGCACAAAGTTTTATTTAAAGGATAGAACAGAGGGGGTGGGGGGGGGAGAGAAAGAGAGAGAGAGAGAGAGAGATAGAGAGAAAGAGAAAGAGACAGACAGACAGATAGACACTCTTCTGGAGAGATGGAGTCTAGGTCTGAGGGGGCGGTCCAGAGCTGGTGCCCAGGGAGTGGGATGTCTTGCCCCTTTTATGGATTTTAGGTTTCCTTTCTTCTGCAGTCCCTCCCCCTCTCATCTTGCCTACTTTAACAAAAGGGCAGGAAGAGAGCCATCCAGAGGGTATTCATTAATAACTCCTTGCTGAGAGGAACAATTCCCTGGCGTCAGGTGACCTTAGCAACCCAGGAGGAGGAGGGGGAAGTGTACTGGAGGTATTAGCATTTTATTTCCTTTTGAACAGACCCAATCAACCATNTTTTTTTTTTTTTTTTTTTTTGGTACCACTTAGAGTTGATATTTCTCACCATCCTAGACTTTTTTCACTTCTCAGCTTATATTTTCTGGTCTATTCATTCTCATCTACTCACTGACTTCCAATCTATCACTGTAAAATGACAGTCAAATTTACAGTGGAGAATGTTATTTCATCATTAAATGTCATGTGAGATATAGGTGTTTACAGATGCCCTCTATTAGATAAGGAAGTTCCATTTATTTCTTGTTTTTTTCTGATGACATGGCCTTATTATTTTCTCCTTTATTCTGTTAGTGTGGCATAATACAACAATTAAATCATATTTTAAACCAAACTTGCATTCATGAAACAATCTTAACCTAGTCATATTCTATTTTTCTTTTACTGAACTCTTTGAAATGGTACTATATTTAACATTTTTGCATTTATATTCCTGAAAGATATTGGCCAATAATTTTCCTTTCTTATAATTGTGTTAGTCAGATTTGAAATAAATTTTATGCTAATCTCATAAAATTGATTAGAAAATATTCTTTTTCTCTATTTTCTAAAAAAATTTGTGTAAGAATAGTTTTATTTCTTCCTGAAAGTCGAAAGAATTTGTAAATGAAGCCAACTGGTCCTAAAGTTTCCATTTTTGCAAAAGTTTCTATTTTTGTACTCAGTGCTTTGAACAAACCTAGGATGATTTAGAATTTTTATTTACTTTTGCATCATTTCTCATATTTATTTTTCTACTGTCAAATATAATACGTTTAATTTCTCCATTTCATAAAAGTCACAAAATTATTTTTTGTACATTTGTTAGAAGTATTTTATCTTCTTCGTGCCTAAGAATCTGCAGTGATATTATGTTTTAATCCTGAGTTTAGTTATTTGTATTTTCCTTTTATTTGTTTGCTCAAGTTTATGCATTTTCTCATTCATTATAAATAACTTTTTTTGATACCGGGGATTGAACTCAGGGACACTGGACCACTAAGCCACATCCCCAGCCATATATATATTGTATTTTATTTGGAGACAGGGTCTTACTGAAGCCAGATTTAAAATTAGGTAGTCAGTGTAGTTAGGTAAATCGGGTCTAATATCGAGTGAAATCTAAAATGAAGACCATGGGGAGAATGACTCAGGGAAAACACAGGACAACTCATGGAATGTTAATGAAGTCCCGAAAAGGCCCTAGGCCAAAGTCCACCTCAAAGAAATGTTAATGAACAGCCCCCAGCAAAAAGGTGCTGACTCAGAAGTCCTTCCTGACCAGATTACTTCTTTGGCCCACCTGTGTCCCACCCCTCAGGCCTTTCAACCCACATTCCATCACCAAAACTATGAAAAGGGGAAACAACCTCATTTCCACGGATTCCACCTCTTGGGTCCCCTTCTTCCTCCGGGAGAAGTCTTTTCTGCTGTCCTTTAATAAACTTCTAATTTCTACTCTGACCTTGCCTTGGCGTGCTTCTTTGGTGTTATTCTTCAACATTGGGGAAGCAAGGACTCGTCACCGGTCAACAGCGGTAACATTACCATGTTGCTTAACACCTCACTTTTGCTGAGGCTGGTTTCCAGTTTGCTGTCTCAGCCTTCTGAGCAGCTGGGATTACAGGTGTGCAGCACCATGCCTGGTCAGAAATACCATTTTTGATCTTTTGATTTTTCTGTTATAAATCTGTATTCTATTTCATTGATAGCTGCTGTTGCATGATTTTCTTTCCTTTAGTTTATTTGTTTTACTATTGTTTTCTAACTTTTTTAAAGTAAAATTTGTTCACAAATTTTTCTCTGATACCTTGAAAAATATATTTTCTTATATCTTTAATTTTTTTCCTGGTCATTGTAGAATGAGCCTTTTTACTATTTACTAAGTCTCTGTCCAGAAAGTTTAGCTATTCTTCCTTTTAATACAATGTTTTTATCCCAGTGAATGGCACCATTCACCTACTTGTTAAAATCCAGATAATATTAAGTATCCTTGAAATAGTCTCTTTCTCCTCTGCCAGTTCCTACAACAGATCAATTATCATTACTCTAGCTTCTCCCTCCTAAATATATCATGAATCTACTCACTTTTATTTTCCATCCTATGTGTATCTCAAACTTCTGTTTGAATAAAACTGCTCAAATCGATGGAAATTGTTTTCCTCCACCTTTATCCCTTTTAGGCACACTCTACAAGAGTGATTATTTCTAGTATAAAAAATTACCTTTCAATGGATTCCAATATCTCTTAGTATATTAAAATGGTAACAAAACTGACCCTATGATACTGTAAAGTTAGAGTTAGTTAGTTAGTTAGTTAGTAATGGTAGAACTGGGATTTGAATTCAGGATGTCTTTCTTTAGTGTATGCACTGTTAAACTATGCTCTGTGCTCCAAAGCATTTTCCTTCTTAGAATTACAAATAGGAGCTCAAAGGGAGCATAGTGGATGGTAATGATGCTAAAATGAAATCTGAACTGAGATCAATCTATATACCCAAATCCCAGACTGAGAGTTATGAAACAGGATTTCTCTGAGGATATTTAGGACATTCTTCTAGAATTACTGTGAAGAAGTAACGATCAAACCAAAATGTTCATAGTTGAAAAAATTAGGGCAGTCCTTTACTTGTACTCTAAATAATAGTGACAATAATCTCATTCTTTTACAAATTTAGAATTTGTAGTCATAAGAATGTGAAGGTAATGGTCCTATCTAGCAATTTAATTCATAACATTGATAGTTTGGGGACCTAAAATAGTTTTCAATCAGTTATATTTATCTCCACTGATGCCAGAAATATCTTCCTGAAAATTAGATATCTGCATGTAAACACTACTCAAGAGCTTATTTTTAATTATTCTAAGTTGGAAAAATTATAATGAATATTGTGAAAATCCATACCCCCAACATATTTCCTAAAATGTGACTAAAATATAGAGAAATATCTATAAGTAAAACATCATCATTATTAGAATATAAAAAGCTTAAACCATGATGGGCCACCCATCCAATAACTAGAAGCATTTGTAATTAAAGCTACATTCCACATGAGACATTTCATACATATCCCATTTACTAGAACTTTTTCAATCTCTTCATTTGACATTCTAATAATTTTATTTGGAACACAACTTTAGATTTTCCCTTACATTTAAGAAAACTTTGTATTGAGTTTTGGAAAGCAAAAACTTACATTTTTCTCCATGTAAACATTGGCTAAAATATGTTGCTTTGGGAAATATATATCAATTGTGAAATTTGGGTATAGGAAAACAAAGAGACATTTTGCTAACAAAAGGTTAATGAGACATTTCTGAAGGGTTTTTGTGGTTTATTTGTCTTGAAATATTGAGATTCCTTTGTAGAAAAGAGGCACGACAAAGTAGAAAAATGTTTAAATAATTGGTTGTATACTATTTAAAGCTTGCAACAGTCCTTGGGAAAAACAATAAAATGTACATAGTCAAATATTCAAGTTTCAGAGGAAATAAAAATGAAGGATGATTTCTATTTTTTCACAACCCACCTAAGCAATTTGTAGTACTTTAAAAATGAAGAGCTCTTGCCTGAGCTAAGATGTTAGAGTAAGCAATTTAAAGATGCAGGGCAAAAACAATCCTGGGATGTTTAAAAGAGCAGCACATTAAAGAAAGGTAAAAGTAAGGAAGTGTTACCAAATACTCCTAAAAAAACTCTCTGAATTTATCAGCAATTGTAGTTCTGCAATCCTTAGGTGTGGAAAAGTGTTCATACCTAGCAACCTGTCAGAGGTAGCTGTGAAACCAATAGTGAAATGTTCAGATTGGAGCTAGTAGCTGAGTAAAGAAAGAAAAGCAACACTTTAAAACCACATTTGACAATAAAATAAACAATTTTTTAATGATGTCTTTTTTCACTTCAAGTGTCTGTCACCGAGAAAAGAGGAATACTCCAAAGGTCTGAACAGGAAGCATGAGAAGAGAATAATTGCTTTATTAGTATGCAGTGGAGGAAAAAGAATGAGCTTATTGTTGCACAAACCTGAATTTTCTCAATTTCCAGAGACCAGGAAAGAAGTTTTTGAAAAATATTTTTTCTTGATGGGAAGATTTATATGCTATGAGATGTGGTCTCTTAGACAATATCTCAAAGTAAAATTAAACAATATCTCGAAGATTAGGGCTGTTGAGGATTTTAAATGAGATCAGAATTGGAGAAGGATCACATTTTCATTTTTTTTGCCATAAAACTTATCTTATTTTTGTTAAAAAATACCTGTGGAACAGCTTTTTGTATAAGCCCACTAAGACAAGAAGCTAACTTACCATCTATGCTTAAATTTTGGATTCTGTTTTTACCATGTTAGACTTATGGTATTTGCTGTTTTTTTATCCATAGAAGATACAGGGGAAAAAAAATCCACAATTTTTTTTTAGACATCATTGGGAAGTTAATCTATAGACAGCATACTTGGATAATGCCCAATCCCCAAAGAGATTTTCAGTTCCTCTCCACCTCCACTTTTTTTGTTACCCGAGATTGAACTCACGGGCACTCAACTAATGAGCTACATCCCTAGCCCTATTTTATATTTTATTTAGAGACAGGGTCTCACTGAGTTGCTTTGTGCCTCACTTTTGCTAAGGCTTGGTTTGAACTCATGATTCTCCTATCTCAGCCTCCCAGGCTGCTGGGATTACAGGGGTGCGCCACCTCACCCAGCATTTTCAGTCCCTTTTTAAGCAACCCAAAGTGATAACTGGATACTTTTTATGGCCCTCTTATTTCTGTTCACCCAGAGAGACTTTACAAATTTGTTCTGGCATGGTGAGCTTAATTATGGGCCAATAAGCTCAGCTTTGATATAGTCAACTTTTGTAGTCTCAATTAATTCTTCAACCATAGCACTTTTGGTAAACCTTTAAGCACCTCTGCCATTTGCAGTACATGGGTGTGCCCATAGATCTTAATTTTGGCTTTCTGAATGGCAATTGTCTAATTCTTTGAACTGACCTTTACAGATTTTAACAAGTGAATTTAATAAATTCCATGCATCTCCAAACTTAGTGACTATTTTTTTTATTATTATTTACTTTGTGGTATCAGGGAAGTGGGAAAAACCATCTTTTTTATTCATGCATTAGACTTCTTTTGGCTTTAGTTCTAGCTTCTAGTTACCACTTTACCAGGGGCAGCAGCAAGAAAGTGATTTCTTCTAGGTTTTCTTTCCTTAATTAATAATTTCATTTTAGAACTTTTGAAATTCTAGAATTACCTGTAGTCCCTGATTTTTCTCAGAATTTAGTTGTTCTGTTTACCTGATATCTCCTTGAACATAAGTTCCCTTTATATTTTCTGAATTACTGGAACTATTAATGTTTTGCTATATTCAAGATTCTGAAACAGAGATTTGTCATTGTCTAATTCTGTGATTTAACTTGTAATTTAACCCAACAAAGATTTCTTCAAATACATTCAAATAAATTGCCATAAAATTTCCTTACAAGCAGACCAAATAAGAATTAACACTACATTTCTAACAAATATAAAGTTGGAAGAGAGAAAGTGGGAAAATAGAAATTCAATATCTTTTTTTCACTAAGCAATCTTTTTTTGGAAACAATGCACAGAATTGCTTAGAAAATGTGGATGGGGGATGAGGTTTAGTTTTCTGTAAAATAAATACAAAATTGTATCTCAACTATTTTGGGTAATATTATTTTATTTGTGGAATTCAGATACAATAACATTATAGCTGTAGATATTCTTCATTTGAAGAAGATGAACAGCACATTTGCTTAGAAGTCTTTTCAGCAATCTATAATGAAAGTATTCAGTTTTCTAAGGTGGTTTTTATTCCTTCATCTCACCGGAAGACAAAATCCTTATTTAGTCTTTTCAGATTTCCTGGTAGGAGATTTAAGGCTTTCTCTGAACAAGTCAATACTTTTCTTTTGAACATCTTGCTGCTAAGTCTTCTTTATGAGACACATGATCAGGCCTGCATTTGAAGAAAAAGTTTCATCAAACCCATCTCTGGGCTTCTTTCATTTGAAACTCTGAAGTTTTATGTAACGTTGGTGAAGTGAGTCTTTTCATCTTCTTTGTAAAGGTTACCTGGACTTAATGTAACCTTTATAGATTTCTTTACTATTAGAACTAAAGGAAGCTTTCTGAGAGAGAGAGAGAGAGAGAGAGAGAGAGAGAGAGAGAGAGAGACTTGAATCTTATTCTATTGATTTAATTGGTTTTTAAACTCATTTGGGGGCCTTTAGTAGTATTAAATAAAATTAATTGATGACTCACGAATATCAAAATGACTAAGAGGCTTTTCTATAGGTTACACGAAATTTGAGCCTAAATTAAACATTTTAATATACAAAAATAAAATCTCCTATCCTGGCTAATTAATTTTAATTCAATTTAAATCTTAGTTGTTGGTGGTAAGGTAAGAACAATTTTAGTTTGGTAGTGTGTGATGAGACATCCTTCAAAATATTTCTCTTTAGGACATGGCTTAAAGACTTATTTCATGCATAAAAATTAGATATGGAGTACGTAGTACATATATAATATATACTTTTATTTACATTTTTATGAAAATTTTGACACTTCTTCCAGATTTCTCACATTCATTTTATCAGTTGTGACTTCCACAAATTTTAGTGAAATATAGGAGCTGATATAGTATTTGGTCATATTTTTCTGTACAGTAGAACATGGTGCTTCTTAAGCTCCTTCCTCACTTTCTTCTCTTTGGATGTTATTTATAAGTTTGGGATATTTGGATTTGATATTGTGACATTGTTTTCCCAGTCTTTGCCTATGTAAATATATTGGCAGTAAACTGGAACAAAATAATTTGTAGAAAATCCAAGACAGATATTTTCCACTACTGGCTAAAGTTAATGATAACAACTCATAAAAATTAAGATATTCTATATTTTAAGGGGCATTTAATGGATATAGTCATAAGCAATATAATAGGGGAAAGATATTAAAATTTCAATATAGAGAAGCTAAGAAGTTAAAGCTTAAATGTGTGTGTGTGTGTGTTTGCACTAACACCTGAATAAAAATACTAAAAGATAGTGTATTTAGTTTTGTATACGTTATTAAAATTTATTTTGTTATTAAGGAGTGTTTGACCACTTTTATAACTGACAAAAGGTACTGAAAATTTTCTTTTATATTGTTTAAAACGCAATTTCTGATGGAAAAATTTATTGCTTATTATTAAATATTTCATTTTTGATGAACTTTTAAAAAAATTATTTGCATTTACAGAAAAATTATAAAGACCTGCATTATTTTATATATCTGGTTTTCCTTATTTTCAGAAGATTACCTTTGTTCATTAATACATCATTAAAGTATAATAAAGTATAAAATATTAAAGAATACAGTTTTACTTCATTCAGATTCCTTAATGTGTTTACCTCATGTCTGTCGCTGTTTTGATATCAATTACCACGTTATATCTAGTTATGTCTCTTTAACCTGCTAACTATAACACCTTTTCAAAACTACCCCCTTATTAATGGCCTTGATAGTTTAGAGTGATTGAGTATTCGGTAGAATGTTCTTCAATTTTTTATTTTTTTGATTTCTTGATGATAATGAAACCAGATGTGATAGTTTAAATATTAGGTGTCCCCCAAAAGCTCATGTGTGAGATAATGCAAGAAAGTTCAAAGGTGAAATGAATGGGTTTGTGAAAGCCTTAACTCAATCAGTGCATTTATCCTCTGATAAGGATTGGTAATAAGCAGACAGGATGTGACTGGAGATGTGGTTCATTGTGGGGCATGCTTTTGGAGTATGTATTTTGTGAACTGAGCTTGTCTCTCTCTGCTTCCTGGTAGGTATTTTCTGAGTCTTTCTTCCACAAATTCTTTTGCCATGATATGTGACCACACCTTGAGCTCACAGCAAATGAGCCAGCTGTTTATGGACTGAGACCTCTGAAACTATGAATCCCCAGATAAACTTTTCCTTATCTAAAATTGTTCTTCTTTGGTTTTTGGTTATAGCAGTGAAAAAGCTAAGGAAAATACCAATGTTTGAGACAAAACCAGATTCTCCACTTCTGCTGGTAGGTGGGATAATTTGCAGGCCTCTGCAGATGAAAAACCCTGTTTTAGTGTTAGCAGCTAATCACAGCAGGGGATGTCTTTAGGCATCAGCTCTGTGGGTTGCTGCCAGCAAAGTCAGATTATTCTCCTAGACTGTTCAATGGCATATTGCAGCTCTTAATGGCAGCCTTAGCCCTTTAGTGTCATAGCAGACTCCAACAGCTCACTGCCAATTTCATTCTGGATTCTTGTCTCACAAATTGAAGAATGAAATACATGGACAACAACAGAAGGCAGGAGCAAAAGGAGTAGGAATTATTTAAGTGAGAAAAAAGAGACAGAGCTCTTGCAGGATGAGTGAGGATCTGATAGGGGTTGCCACTGAACTGTACTAGTCTAGGGACTTATATATATATAGCTACTGGATAGGGACATTGATCAATATCTGCATTAATCAGGTCTTGGAAAAGTACCATCACGATTGGTTTGGCCTGTGACTTTCTAATTGGTTATGCCACTTTAGCCCTTGAGTTTGAATTTTTCTGTAGGCCTCATTCAGGTCTACCCAAACTTCCAGTTTTATTGCTGCATTAGTACAAAAGTTTGGCTGGTATGTTTGAAATGTTTCTACAGGTTAACCTCATGGAATGGCTTTTATGTGAAATAAACTTTAACTGGGACCCATTAACTATTC
Source organism: Marmota marmota marmota (assembly GCF_001458135.2). Lineage (NCBI taxonomy): Eukaryota > Metazoa > Chordata > Mammalia > Rodentia > Sciuridae > Marmota > Marmota marmota. Next base: position 22,105,016 of record NW_025999853.1, read on the forward strand.
TATCTTATTTAATTATATATAAATTATTTCTTCTTGGGAAGAAGACTACAGTGTTAAAGTGCCATTTTCATCACACTATATCCAGGGAATGTACTATGCAATATTGATGTTATCCCTGAGTACCTTACTTGAGTTAGTTTTTATTCAAGTTTCTCCCTTCAAGTTTTCTCTTTCCTATTCCTTGCTATATTGCATACTCTTTGGGAAGAAATTACTCAACACACACTTTAGCGGGGGCAAGTTATGTTGAACCTCCTTTAAGGTGTAATATCTATTCAAATTGTTTGGAATTCTGCCTGTGAGATTTATCTCTTCTTCACTTATTTATTTATTCAATCAATCATTTATATTAGTATAGATTCATGCATATTACTTTATATTTTGTAGTTAATACTCCTTTATTTAGTTTGCTCAAATTGTTCCAGTTTTGGTCATTGGTATCTCTTTCAATTGACTTCTGTATCTCTTTGCCATGCCTCATCATTTAAAAGCAACAAACAAACCAAACAATCAAACTCCCTTTCATGACACTACAAGTTGTTGCAGGGGCAGGGTCATCTTATCTATCTTGCTTCTGGTTCTAGATTCATCTGACTTCCAAGGTGATCTGGTTCCTTATAAGGAAAGACGGCCAGCGTCTCCTTGGGGGATTCTTCTTCCTGCCAAGGAGTGTGTAAGCCACCTGAAAACTTAAAGTCTAAAATAATTAGTGACAAACAAAAGACAAAGAGTCAGAAATGTATTTACAAAAGCAGAGCCTCTTATAGATCCAGTCCATACAATAGCTGGAACTACACAAAGGAAAGATGGCTCCAGTGGTTTATTTAAGTGGGTACATCAAAGGCAGGGATAAGTTTTCAAGGGTAGAGTGTTGCTTTGTGATGTCTTACAGTCAGCAGATTGATTGGCATCTTGGCAGGTCACACCTATCTCAGGTGCTGTGTGGGACATGCGCAGAGTGGGATAGAAATTCACAATCTGTCAGGGCAATTAACCAGAGGAAATGTCCACCGGTAATTCTCAGACACCAGATATTCCTATTCACTAGGCTTGATGCACAGTGGCCCACACTCAGCCCATGGATGGCTTGCAGCAGTTCCTCTTATTGAAGAATGCATTTGGAAACTAGGATCTAAGTGCTAGCTGAGCTCATTGCTTTTGGGTGTATTTTTTTTTTTTTTTAGCCTTTTAGCGGACAGACCATAGACATAGACATATGCATACTTAAGCTTGTATATATTTATATCTATGAATTTTTTATAAAAGCATTTATGTAATTTTTGTATTATACTAAACATGAATTCATACTGATGTCTCTAACACTAATCCATTAACACATAGATCATCTCAGCCTCTTCCCTTGGTTTATCTATAAACTGTGATTGTCACAGTGGGAAAACAGTTTCATATCACCTGCCATCCATTTCCTTAATTACTCAATTCAAATGTACATATTTAGCAGTATAGCAGTACTAGCATAAATAACCTCATCACTGTGGGAAAAAAAAACTTTAACAAGTACAATGCAGTGCCTGCGTGTAATTTCTTTTGCCTTTTTTCCCCCCTTATAGATGTCTCCTCTGTAACACCTTTCTCTTCTACTCCTTTAATGGAGGTTGGTTCATAAATTTGTTAGTTCTGTTAGAGTGTCTTGTTAAATTCTGCTTTCCATCATTGGATTCCTCAACCTCCTTAATAGTTTTCTTAAATTTTTTATGTACTTATGTGTTTTGATAAATGCATAATGTTGTATATCCATAATTACAGTATCATGTAGAAAACTTACACTACACTAATATTTTCCCAATGTTTCGCTGTTTTAACCCACTACACTTCCCTGTAGATCCCTGGAAAACTTGTAGTTAATTTAACAGTTTGTTTAATTTTGCTTTTATTCAGAGCATCATTTAATCAGAATAATAAAATATGTAACCTTTCTCAGACTGAGTTCTTCAACTTATCAATGTGCGTTTATGATTCACCAAGTTGTCAAGTGGCTTGATAATTCATTTCTTTTCATGTTGATTAATACTCCATTGTGTGGATATACTATAGCTAGTGTATCCATTCACCTATTGAAAGATGATTTCACTGTTTTTAGTGTCTGAAAATCATGAATAAAGCTATTATAAACATTTCCATAAAGGTTTTTGTGTGAACATGAGTTTTCAAATTAGTTGAGCCAATGACTAGGAGTGTAATTGCAATTACTGGATTGCAAGATAAGGCTAAATTAAATTTTGTAAGAAACTGCAAACTGTCTTTCAAGGCAGCTGTACTATTTTTCATTTCCACCAGCAATGAATTAGTGTCATATTTCCTGTTGTTCCATATCCGTGCCAGACATTGACATTCTTAGTTTTTGTACTTAAACCATTTAAAGGGTTATGGGGGTAGTATCTTATTGCCATTTTAAATATTTGCAATTCCCTAATGCAAATGATGTAAAGAATCCTGTTGTGTACCTATTTACCATCTATGTACCATCTTTGCTGATTTTCTTTTATATATTTCAATGGTCTTTAAATTGCGTTGTTTTCTTATTGTTGAATTTTAAGTTCCTGTGCCTTTTGGACAAAAGTTCTTACACGTATTTTGCATGTATCAAATATGTGTTTTGTGAATATTTTCCCTGAGTATATCACTTGTCTTCTCATTCTCTTAATGCCTTTCACACAGCAAAGTTTTTTAATTTTAATAAAATTCAACTTATCGATGTTATCTCTCATAGGAACATACTTAGTGTCTTATTGAAATACTCATTACCGAACCAAAGATCACATGGATTTTCTCCTAGAAGTTTTATTGGTTTACATTTTACATTTAGGTCTCTGATTTTTGAGGAATTTTTTGTATACGGTGTAAGTCAGTGTTTAGTTTCCTTTTTTTTTTTTTTGAATATGCTATATAATAGCTTTAGCATCATTTGTTGCAAGAACTATCCCCTGCCCTTTAACTTTCCTTTGTTTCTCTTCCAAAGACAAGTTAACTATGCTGATGTTTGTGCAGATGTATTTCTGGGCTTCATTTTGTTCCATTGAGCTATATGTCACCTCCAAACACCATTCTCTTCTGATCACTGTAGTTTTATAGCAAGTGTTGAAATTGTGTCAGGTGAGTTTTCCAACTTTGGTCATCTTCTTTGGCTAGTCTAGGCATTCTTTTCTTCCATATACTTTTGGAATAAATTTTGCCATTATTTACAAAATAGTTTGCTAAAATTTTGATTGGGATTATGGTCAACCTGTATATCATTTTTGAGAGGAACTGAAATATTAGCAATATTGAATCATTTAATCTAAGAATACAGAATATCTTTCCATTTACTTAGCTCTTCTTTGATCCCTTTTAGCAAGTTTTATAGTTTGCTGCAAAGAGATTATGTACATATTTTGTTAGCTTTACATAAATATTTCATTTTTTGTTGTTATTGAAAAAGCATTCAAAAATTCTACTTTCATCCGTGATTCATATGAAAGTGATTGGTATTTATACATTAATCTCCTGTCTTGAAATGTTTCTATATTTGCTTATAGCATCTGAAACTGAAGATTCTTTGGAGTTTTCTATTTAGATAATCATTCTATATATGAGCAAAGACAATTCTCTTTCCTTTTTCTCAATCAATATAACTTTTATTTTCTTTTCTTATTTTATTTCTATAGCTAGGGCAGTGCTGGATAGGAGCATTGAAAGAGGACGCATTTGCCTTGTTTCTGCAAGGAAGAATGCATATGGTTTCTCACCATCAAATATGATGCTTGCTATAACTTTTGTAAATATTCTTCATCAAGATTCGAAAGATTTTCTCTATTTTTAGTATACTGATAACTTTTTCATAAATGGGTATTGGATTTTTTTCATATGCTTTTCTTGCCTCAAATAAAATGAGTATGTTTTATTTTTTAATTTTTTATATAATAGATCAATTATTTTTTAAAATGTTAATATTTTTCCCTTAATATTTGTCAGTTTGTTAGTATTTTGTTGAAGATATTTGCATTTCTGTTCATGAAAATTATTGGTCCCTCATTTTCCTTTCTTATTATATATTCTATGGTTTGGTATCGGAATAACAATACTATAATAAGTGAATTAGGAAAAGTTCCCATTACTTCTGTTTCCCGCAAGAGATGCAAGGAAATCGGCATGATTTCTTTCTTAAATATTTGGTAGAATTCACAGGTGAAACCATTAGGCTCTATGCTGTCTTTTCTAATTTTGAAATGTTTTTATTATTATGCATTTTCTTTCATAGATACCACCAGAATATTTTTCTTTGTGAGAGTTTTGGTAGTTCACATCTTTCATTTTGCCTAAATTAACATGTGAACATAAAGATTTATGTAGAGCTCATTTTTAGATTTTTAGCTTTTATTTTTTTATGCTCCTGGACTTTGTAAGGATTACCCTTCTTTTATTTCTGATAACAGTAATTTGTGGCTTCCTCTTTTTTATCTTTGACTAGTCTTGCTAAATATTTATACACTTTGCTTTTAAAAGATAGAACCTTAAATATTATTAGTGTGAGTTCTTTAATTTCATTGATTTTTGATCATTTTTTTCTTTTGTTTGTTTCAGACTTAAATTTATCTTTTTTTCTCTCTCTCACTGGTTCTAAGGTAGAAGCTTAGAATATTCAGTTTACACTTTTTTTCTTTTTGATTCATTATTTAGTGATCTAACAAAGCTCCAAAAGCAAAAAATCCAAAACAAACCAAACCAAAAAACTCCTCCTAAACATTGTTTTTACTACATCAACAGATTTTGATAAATTGTATTTTCATGTAGTGCAAAACATTTTAAAAGTTTATCTAGAGCTTTCTTTGACTAGTGTGTTATTTGTTAGTGTGCTGTTTTACTTAGACATATTTGGAATTTTTCTCCAATCTTCTGTTACTGATAAGTAATTCACTTCCATTTTAGTCTTAGAATGTACTTTGTATCATTTCTATTCTTTTTAAGTCTGGTACTTTTTTCATGGCTTTTAATATATCTTCTGTTCTTGTGATTGTTTCATGTGAACCTGAAAAAAATTGTATTTTGCTATTGTCGGGTATTATATAAATGCCAATTTGATTTTGTAGCCTTATAGCAATCCATTTTTAAAGTTACCATTCTTTTGCATAGTTAAAATAGGAGAAGTGAACTGTGATAAAATAGGAGACACTATTCTTTCATCTCTTAAGTCTTTATTGGTAGCTCTAACTTCTTCTGTTCTTCAAAAAATAGAGGAACAGAAGGTAACAGGGAGAAGTCCTGATGGACCAAAGTGGAACTTTGATGCTTACAGAATAAATAACATTGAGCCAATATCCAGTTATGTTGCTTACCTTTTTCAATGTATAGTTTTTTTTTTGTCTGTTTGTTTGTTTTCCTCTGGTAAGTTGCTTCAAGTTCCTTTTAGAGAAAACTAAGACAAAGTTTTATAGAATATATTTTTCTCAAGGAGATCTTGACTTCTCATTGGCAAGATTGAATTTGTAAACTGTATCATGTCTTGTAGTTGATGGAGAAGTCATGATAATATGTTGTCATGTTATTCTGGATATAGCCTGTCTCTTATCACATCATGTAGGTCCCCAAATGGCAAACTAACTTTTCAATATTTGGTTGATAGGTCAGTAGAATGCCTTTTACATCTTAGATTGTTTTAATTTAGGTTGTTCTCCCTTGCACCTAAAATAATCATTATATTGACTTTAAACTGATGTTCACTAAAACAGATGTTTCAGATTGTATCAATTGATTCTCATTTGAGTTGTTTCTCTTGTGGACAACTAAGTAGCTTCTATAGTACCTTGGATTTATATACAGAATTCAGTGATGATTCATCAATTTCTGTACAACACTGAACAGATTATTTGTACATGAGAAAATGGTTCTAGAAGGTTTTTGACTCCAATTGACTAAATGTTCCTGTCTTCCCTAATTCATGTTGAAATCCTCACCCTAATGTGATAATATTAGAGAGTGTGGACTTGGGGAATCATGGCAGAGCCCTCATGACTGGTATTAGTGCCCTTGTTATGGTGATGTCAGAGAGCTCTATTGTCCTCTTGCCCACATGAAGACATGTGAAATCAGTTGTCCCAGAAGAAGTCCTCTGCAGAACTGGACCATGTTGGTAACACAATCTCAGATTTCCAGGATCCAGAACTGTGTGATAAATATTTTTTGTTGTTTGTTATCCATCAGACAATTGAACCCTGTCATAGCAGTGCAAACTAAGATGCTGATTCCTGTCCTATCAAACTTTTCATCTCTTATCCCTTTACACCACATGAGCTTAGTTTAGGAATAATGACAAAATCTTTGTTGACTATTTCATGGGAAATATCTTAGTGACAGAAACTTTTGTTGAAGAACAGTTAGAACAGGCCTGACTGGGAAAAGTGTTTCACCAGTTAGGTTAGGTTTTCAGGAATGCAAAATTCACTCCCCCCTGCTTTTTTCTTTTTTTTATGAATTTCCTTTGTCTGCTAAGAGAGTGACCTCTATGAGAAGCATCTAATATAAGAAGACCATGAATCTAAATTTTCTTCTACATGCTTCATTTTATCCAGGAAAAGTTTTGAAAGCAGTTCCACAAAATGTCCTTCTGCAGGTGTGATGGTGAAGAACCCAGAGGATAGATGGTTTCCATGTCACAGCTCCCCACAGGATTCGAAAGGAGTAAACACTTTCAAAGAATATATCTAAGCATGAGATTTAATTGAAGAAGTACTCCATATGTAATTGAAAAAAAGAAAGAACTTCAGAGAAGCTTTTGTTATGGTCAGATTATTCAATAAGTGTCAATTCTGCTCAAATGCTTTATTGATGAGAACTGTGTTGCTGCAGGTAATGGAACTGCAGTCTGGATGTGGGGACAAAGCTCTTAGATTACATTTATTATCCTTATAACAATTGAGAATGATTTTTACCACTTTTCTTTGTGATATAGAATAAAAATATGTTTTAAAAGTCTATTCTCTAAGCCATAAAATGAAATGGCTATACCATTCATTGTTAAGACACGGTTTCATATTTATTTTGAAGATAACCTTTTAGGAAGCCCTTATACACTGTTCTGTCATTTACTTTTTAAAAAACAATTCGGGATTCATCCTTTAACTTTTTCACCTTAAAACAAAGAGTCTTGTTCTTTGTTGAAAAGCCTTCTTCCTTGATAGAAATGTAATTTTAGTTTATCTACATTGACATTTGAATTTGTGTGCATTCATTAAACATTCAGATAATGCGATCTGTATTTTAACAAAGGAAGCTTTCATGGATGAATAACTTCTTCACTTGGCATTATGACAGCTCTTGAGGACTGGAAATTTCTGCATTAAAAAATACTGCCTGAAAATATCTTTACTAAAGGAAAGAGTAAAATGGAATAAATTTTTAAGGAGTAGTTAATTAAATGTTTTTGATAAATCATTAATTTTTATTATATAAGATATTTTATGCCTTTCCTAGGAGAGTAGATTTATTAAAAAGATAGTGCATCCTTGACTAAAATAGTTTGCATTCTAAAAATTTACAGTATTTGTATTCTCCTTTAGTACTAGAACAACTTCTTTTATGCTCTGAAGGACCCTTGTCCTTCTATCTTAGTGGCAGTGTCCTGAACTCCTGCTGGTACAACAACCCATGGTACAGTTCTCTTGACCTTTCTTTTGCAGTTCATTGTTTACCATGCTTATTCTACTTGTTTTTTGGAACAGTGACCGTCACACACATTTCACCCCAGACCTGCAGCATGCTGTATAAAAACCTTCATTAATTTTTCTCATAAGATCACAAATGCACTTTTAAACACATTGGCATTTGGAGGAAAACAACAGAACAACTATTAGCTTCAGCTCTGTCAACAATATTGTTCCTTGAAAGTCCAAAACCTGGTGTAGTTCGTGGCACATCATAGGAACACAAAAAATTTTCTGAATGAATAAGAAAGAGAATATGTATGCAAGGAGAAGAGTCAGGAGAAGTAACCAAAGGAAATATAGCAGTGCTGTATAAAGAGAAAGAACAAAGTGGGGAAGAAAATAAAGGGAGAAAGAATAGGACCACAGAAAACAGGTGGATCTTACTACCTGCTTGAACCCTACAGAAGGCAAGGATAACAAAAGAACTGCATAGCATAAATATTGTTAATTTAAATATTTGTTAATTCAAAAATATTTATTAAGTACCTACAACATGTCAGGCACTGTTTGGGGCCTTGAGATACATTATTCAAACCACAGCAAAAATCCTTCTACCCTCATGTAGCTTCTCCTTTTATTTACATGGTATATAATAATCACAATAGTTGGTTAATTTATCCATTATTAAAAAGTGCTATAAGGAAAAAAATAAAGTTGCAAAGTAGGTTAAGTATACTGACAGGATAGTCAGGAAGGTATCACTGAAAAAATGAGATCTGAGAGGGATGGAGGGGGAGTCAGTTGAGTGTATGTCTGTAGAAATATCAGTCTGATTAGAGGGAACATAAAGCAAAGATTGTAGGTCAATGTTTCCTGGCATATGAGAGGATGGCAAAGAAGACTGAAAAGTTGGAGAAGGAGCAAGAAGAGTAGCAAGGACCAGGTCAGATTACTGGTGAGAGTGGCAGTGGATAGAGATGGCATGCTGAGATGGGATGTCATGACACGGGTTGGAGTAGGGAGTAAGTGATCCTTTTGTTTAGAAGGACTGCCTTATGAAATATCCCAATAGCTGTTTCAGTAAAAATGGTTTTAGCTGCAATTACCTTAGCTGAAATTAGATTTGGCATCAAGGATGTCTGTTTTTTTCATGGAGCAAAGGGTCTGCAGGGAGATGGTTCTGAAGATGGCCCAGTGAGTTGACAGTTCTAGCACTGTGGGCACAACGTATTGTTGGTCTTCCCATCCTACATGTGGAAAGGTGGCTCCTGTAACTCTAAGAATCAGTCCTCACAGAGGTGTCCCCAAAGGAGGGGAGAAAGACAGCTTCTCACCCCCTTATGCTGTCTTTTTGAGAAGTAAAATCTTTTCTAGAAAGGTCCAGCACCTGTTCCATGAGGTTGCTTTTAACCGAGATCAATTGCTTAGCAAACCAAATATCCCTTGCGGATTGACATAAGGCAACAGAATTAACATCAATCAAGAGATGCCACCTGTGTGGGGCATTGCTACCTGATACCCAATGAGAGTAGTGCTGTGTAAATCAAAAATAAAGGAAATTGGCTGAACAGTAGGTATGTGAATGTTTTCCAGAGTCAATGAATTTTATTTCCTGAATTTCTAAGTGAATAGAGAGGTTAACAAATATTTGTCACTTTCCTAAGGTAATACAACTGGAAAAGGCAAATCAAGGACTGAACACCAGTTCTGTGTAGGTATAAACTCATGCCATTTTCCTATACCAAGATGGCCTTTCTATAATTATGCCTCACTGCTGTGAAGGGTTGTTGTCAGCAACTGTTGTTCTAATGACAGATACTACTAATTTACAATGATTACAAAACTTCCCAATGCTTATTCTCAAGATAAGTATATTCTCTGTGTACAAAGTCCATGTCTGAAGCTTAATATTTGTTAAAAGTGATGGATAAGCCATCTCTCATAGTGGTTTTGCAAGCATACAACTCATATTAACTAGTTTAATAAAAAATTGGTATTTAATTGTTAGAGTCTGTAAACAAGTCTGGATGGCGCCTGGCAAAATGCCAGAGGGAGTGGTTTGAGAAGTAACAAAAGCGAGCCATTAAGTGTGGAGATTCCTTATTGGTTGACTGATGTATCTAGTTTATGCTAATTAGATAAGCTGTGTGGAATGTATAAATACTGCTCCTGTCCTGCAATAAACAGCTCCCACTCCTGCTGTATCAACGTACACAAGTTATTCGTCACCCCCTGGTTATTTTGCTGCAGCCGGACTGCGGCATTTAATAAAATGGTATTTTAAAAAATGATAGCTCATAGACTCCATAGAGGCTACACAGGAAAATTATTGAAGTCAGCTGGGCACAAATTACCGAGCCGCCACAAAGCACTTGTATGTTGAAACAGCAACTCTTTATTGCCCGAACTCCACCAGCACTCCACCCACACTCCCGGGAACTCTTTCTCCTCCATCGGGCTAGTGTGGGCACTCTCTGGGAACCCCACGAGAACTCCACCCACGCAGCCATCTCAGGCACACCACACCAACCGGAACTCCCTCCACTGGAACTTCACCAACTAACACGAACTCCCCAGGACTCCCTGGGAGAACTCCAAAGTAGCGGGTGCCCAAGGTGGACAGCAGGGGTCTATATACAATTGAATACACAACCTGTTTCAATCCAGCATTATCTTAATGGCTCGCCTCTCAACCATTACTTCTGGCAAAATGCCAGGGGCCATTCCCACTCGGCTGTGGCTCTCAACATCATTCTAACAGATTTATCTCATTTTGCCTGAGCCACAAGAAATCAGTGATTGTTCATCTCCATGGAGAAATTTACCACAGCTCCTTAATTTCTCACTGGGCATGCACTGGTTGACTTTCCCAACTCCCTTGCATCTGAGTATAGTCTCCTGAGGATGTGTCTGGTCTGCAAGGTCAAGACCACATGCCTGTTTTCTAACTGCTAATCAAGTTGGAGAATAGAAATTTCTAGAAGAGATTGTGAAGTTTTCTTTTGGTTGCTGTTTTTTTAAAATAAATATATTTATTTTAATTAGGTATATATGAAAGCGAGTGCATATTGATTCATTGTACACAATTGCAGCACAACTTTTATTTTTTCTGATTGTGCATGATGTAGTGTCACACCATATGTGCAGTCATGCATGTACCTAGGGTAATGATGTCCATCTCATTCCACCATATTTCCAGCCCCCTGTTATTTTGTTTTCTATGATGCTGGAGATTGAATCCAGAGTCTTGTACATGCTCGGAAAATGCTTTACAATGAGTTATGTTCTTAGCTTGTTAAGAATGAAGTGTCCAGTGGCATTTCTTTCTTTAATGCTTGGTAGATTTCCCCAATGAAATCATTTAAGTCTGATAATTATTTTGCTAAAAATTTAAAGCTAATAATTCATCTTTTTAAATAGGTATAGGACTATTCTTATTACCTCTTCTGCCTTGTGTGAATTTTTGGTCCATTTCATCTAATAAATGTTTAGAGCCAGAGTTATGCATAGTAGTCCTTATTGTTCCATTAATATCTGTATTATCAGTAATGATGAACCCTCTTTCAGTCAGAATATTGGTAATTTGATCTTCTTTCTTATTACTTTGTGTAAGGAGCATCTGCCATAAACATTCTGGGACATGCTGGCTGGTTATAAGGAATAGCCAGACATGACTGTACACAATTGACAAGGACCAAAATCTAGAGACAGACAGAACAACACTGTAGCATGATAAAATGGACACTTACTTGAAACTGTATATAAACTTCTTGTCCTGCCACATCAGAAAGCTTCGCTCCAAGGACATCAGTGAGACTGGCCACCTTGCTGTCCAACTCCACCATTCCCTGATATCCAACTGTCAGCTAGAGAGAACCATCAGACTTCTCTTTGGCTAAGTGAAGTCACATGGCAATATCTGCTCTTTGGCTAAGAGAAGTTGCATAGCATAGGAGGTACTTTGTAGCTTGTGGTTGTCCTAGAATTCTGCATTTTGCTTGTAGTTTTTAATGTCCTAGAATTGTGTGATTTGCATATAGTGTTTAATTAGTGTGCATTGAATGCTAGTTGGGGTTCTCCAGCACACCTAACACCTTTTGCATTAATTATTTATGTTTGATAATTGGTGTGATCTAATATATGCTTGCATTTAAAGACAATCACCTCAGAGTAATTATTAATAGTGGCGCTTGCCTGACTAGATGTTTATAAATTTTGTCAATTCAAATTACCTATTTATTTATTTATCAATGGACCTTTCTTTTATTTATTTATATGCGGTGCTGAGAATTGAACCCAATTTGTCTCATACATGCTAGGGAAGCACTCTACCACTGAGCTATGACCCTAGCCCAAATTTCCAATTATTGATATAATTTTTTTTCTCTTATAGGTTCAATTTCATTGATATGAGTTCTAAATTTATTATTTAATTTCTTTTTCTTGTTTTGTGCTTCAGTTGCTCTTCTTTGTTTAACTTTCTACCATGGAAGCTAAGGTTATTTAATGATTATTTTTGTCAGTTTTTTCATGGCTGTGACCAAAAACCCTGACAAAAACAATTAGAGAAGGAAAAGTTTATTTGGGGGCTTATGGTTTCAGAGGTTCTCAGGCTCTAGACAGCTGGCTTCATTCCCTGGGGCTCAAGGGGAGGCTGATCATCATGGGGAAAGTGTGTGGTGGAGGAAAGTGGCTCAGGACAAGATGACCAGGAAGCAGAGATGCTTAAGAAGCTTAAGAAGGACAAAATATTCACCCCCAGAGCTTCCTCCAGGAATTTACTTTTTCCAACTGCATCCTACCTGCCCAAGGTTACCACTCAGTTAATACTTATCAGGGAATTAAATCACTGATTGGGTTAAGGTTTTTTTTTTAACCCAATAATTTTACCTCTAAACTTTTTTGCCCTGGGTTCTCATGTGAGCTTTTGAGGGATTCTTCACATCTAAACCACAACACTGATTTATTCTTTTCTATAATACTATAAATTTTCCTTTATGTCCTGCTTTTGTAATATCTGATGAATTTTGAAAAGTTGCACTTAAAAAATTATTTATTTATTCTAATTTGTTATATATGATGGCAAAATGCAATTCATTTCATATTGCACATATAGAGCTCAAGTTTTTATATCTCTGGTTGTATATAAGTATATTCACACCATTCGTGTCTTTATAATGTACTTAAGGTAAGGATATCCATCTCATTCCACCATCTTTTTTATCCCCATGCCCCCTCCCACACCTTTTCCCTATCTAGAGTTTGTCTAATCTTCCCATGCTCCCGTCCCAACCCTACTATGAATCAGCCTTCTTATATCAGAGAGAATATTTAGCATATGTTTTTTTTTGGGATTTGCTAACTTCACTTAGCATTATATTCTCCAACTCCATCCATTTATCTGTAAATGCCATGATTTTATTCTCTTTTAATGCTGAGTAATGTTCCATTGCGTATATATACCAAACTTTCCCTATCCATTCATTTACTGAAGGGTATCTGTGTTGGTTCCACAATTTATCTATTGTGAATTATGCTGCTATAAACATTGATATGGCTGTGTTCTTATAGCATGATGTTTTAAAGTCCTTTGGGTATAAACCAAGGAGAGGGATAGCTGGGTCAAATGGTGGTTCCATTCCAACTTTTCAAAGGAAATTCCATGCTGCTTTCCAGATTGGCTGCACCAATTTGCAGTCCCACCAGCAATGTATGAGTGTGCCTTTTTACCCACATCTTTGCCAACACTTATTGTTGTTTGCATTCTTGATAGCTGCCATTCTTACTGGAATGAGATGAAATCTTAGAATAGTTTTGATTTGCATTTCTCTAATTGCTAGAGATGTTGAACATTTTTTCATATATTTGTTTGATTGTATATACTCTTCTGAGAAGTACCTGTTCAGTTCCTTGGCCCATTTATTGATTGGCTTATTCATTTTTTTTGTTTTTAAGGTTATTGAGAGCTTTATATATCCTAGAGATAAGTGCTCTATCTGATGTGCTTGTGGTCAATATTTGCTCCCATTCTGTAGCCTTTCTATTCACCTAACTGATTGTTTCTTTTGCTGAGAAGAAGCTTTTTAGTTTGAATCTATCCAATTTATTAATCTTTGTTTTAATTTTTGCACTATAGGAGTCTTATTAAGAAAACTAGGGCCTATTCCGACATGATGGAGATTTGGGCCTAATTTTTCTTCCATTAGGCGCAAGGTCTCTGGTTTAACTCCTAGTTCCTTGATCCACTTTGAGTTGAGTTTTGTGCATGGTGAGAGATAGAGGTTTAGTTTCATTTTGTTACATGTGGATTTCCAGTTTTCCTATCACCATTTGCTGAAGACGCCATCTTTTCTTCAATGTACTTTTTTGATACCTTTGTCTGATATAACATAATTGTCCTTATGTGGGTTAGACACTGTATTGTCTATTCTGTATCATTGATCTACAGTTCTATTTTGGTGCCAATACCATGCTGTTTTTGTTCCTGTTGCTCTATAGTATAGTTTAAGGTCTGAAATAGTAGTGCCACCAGCTTCACTCTTCTTGCTAACGATTTCATTGGCTATTCTTGGTCTCTTAACTTCCAGATGAATTTCATGATTACTTTTTCTATTTCTATAAGGAATGTCATTGAGATTTTTGATTGGGATTGCAGTGAATCTGTACAGTGCTTTTGGTAGTATGGTAATTTTGACAATATTAATTCTGCCTATCCAAAAACAAGGTAGATCTTTTCATTTTCTAATATTTTCTTTAATTTCTTTTCTTTAGTGTGTTGTAGTTTTCATTTCAGAGGTCTTTCACCTCTTTTATTAAGTTAATTCCCAAGATTTTTTTTTGGAAGCTGTTGTAAATGGGGTGGTTTTCCTAGTTTCTCTTTCAGTGGATTAGTCACTGAATTCATTTATTAGTTCTAGGAGATTTCTGGTGGAATTTTTTGGGTCTTCTAAGTATAGAGTCATATCATCTGCAAAAGTGATAATTTGAGTTCTTCTTTTCCTATCCACATCCCTTTAATTTCCTTCATCTCTCTGATTGCTCTGGCTAGAGTTTCAAGAACTATGTTAAATAGAAGTGGTGAAAGAGGGCATCCCTGTCTTGTTCCAGTTTCTAGAGGAAATGCTTTCAATTTTTCTCCATTTAGAATGATGTTGGCCTGGGGCTTAGCATAGATAGCCTTTACAATGTTGAGGTATGTTCCTGTTATTCCTAGTTTTTATAGCATTTTGAGCATGGAGGGATGCTGTATTTTATCAAATGCCTTCTCAGCATATATTGAGATGATCATATGATTTTTATCTTTGAGTCTTTTGAAGTGATGAATGACATTGATTGATTTTCATATGTTGAACCAACCTTGCATCCCTAGGATGAACCCTACTTGATCATGGTGCACTATTTTTTGCCAGAATTTTATTAAGAATTTTTACAAGTGAATTCAAAATGGATCAAGGAGCTTGATATCAAATCAGAGACGCGCCGTCTGATAGAAGAAAAAGTTGGCTACGATCTACATACTGTGGGGTCGGGCTCCAAATTCCTCAATAGGACACCCATAGCACAAAAGTTAATAACTAGAATCAACAAATGGGACTTACTCAAAATAAAAAGTTTTTTCTCAGCAAAAGAAACAATAAGAGAGGTAAATAGGGAGCCTACACCCTGGGAACAAATCTTTACTCCTCACACTTCAGATAGAGCCCTAATATCCAGAGTATACAAAGAACTCAAAAAATTAGACAATAAGAGAACAAACAACCCAATCAACAAATGGGCCAAGGACCTGAACAGACACTTCTCAGAGGAGGACATACAGTCAATCAACAAGTACATGAAAAAATGCTCACCATCTCTAGCTGTCAGAGAAATGCAAATCAAAACCACCCTAAGATACCATCTCACTCCAGTAAGATTGGCAGCCATTATGAAGTCAAACAACAACAAGTGCTGGCGAGGATGTGGGGAAAAGGGTACACTTGTACATTGCTGGTGGGACTGCAGATTGGTGCAGCCAATTTGGAAAGCAGTATGGAGATTTCTTGGAAAGCTGGGAATGGAGCCACCATTTGACCCAGCTATTCCCCTTCTTGGTCTATTCCCTAAAGACCTAAAAAGAGCATGCTACAGGGACACTGCTACATCGATGTTCATAGCAGCACAGTTCACAATAGCAAGACTGTGGAACCAACCTAGATGCCCTTCAATAGACGAATGGATAAAAAAAATGTGGCATTTATACACAATGGAGTATTACTCTGCATTAAAAAATGACAAAATCATAGAATTTACAGGGAAATGGATGGCATTAGAGCAGATTATGCTAAGTGAAGCTAGCCAATCCCTAAAAAACAAATGCCAAATGTCTTCTTTGATATAAGGAGAGTAACTAAGAACAGAGTAGGGACGAAGAGCAGGAGAAGAAGATTAACATTTAACAGGGATGAGAGGTGGGAGGGAAAGGGAGAGAGAAGGGAAATTGCATGGTAATGGAAGGAGACCCTCAGGGTTATACAGTGGAGGGGGTAGAGAGAGAGGAGGGGAGGGGAGGGGAGAGGTGGGGAGGGGGGAGGGTGGAGGATGGGAAAGGCAGCAGAGCACAACAGACACTAGGATGGCAATATGTAAATCAATGGATGTGTAACTGATGTGATTCTGCAATCTGTGTATGGGGTGAAGGTGGGAGTTCATAACCCACTTGAATCAAAGTGTGGAATATGATATGTCAAGAAATTTGTAATGTTTTGAACAACCCACAATAAAAAATTAAAAAAAAAAGAATTTTTACATCTGTATTCATTAGAGATATTGGTCTGAAGTTTTCTTTCTTTTATGTGTCTTTGTCTGGTTTTGGAATCAGGGTAATATTGCCCTCCTAGAATTACCCTGTTCCCTCTTTTTTATTACATGAAATAGTTTGAGAAGTATTGGTGTTAGTTTTTCTTTAAAGATCTTGTATAACTCAGTTGTGTATCTTCTGGTCCTTGACTTTTCTTGGTTGGTAGGCTTCTGATGGCATCCTCTATTTCCTTGCTGGAAATTGATCTGTTTAAATTGTGTATATCATTCTGATTTAGTTTGGGCATATCATAAGCCTCTAGAAATTTTTCAATGCCTTAGATATTTTCTATTTTATTGGGGTACAAATATTCAAAATAATTTCTAATTATCTTCTGTATTTCTGTAGGGTTCATCATAATATTTCCTTTTTCTTCCCGAATGTTAGCAATTTGAGTTTTCTCTCTTCTTTATTAGCTCATGATTCATGAATTTTACTTATGTTTTCAAAGAACCAACTTTTTGTTTTGTCAATTTTTAAAATTGTTAATTTTGTTTCAATTTCATTGATTTCAACTCTGATTTTAATTAGTTCCTGTATCCTACTCCTTCGGGAATTGATTTGTACTTCTTTTTCTAGAGCTTTGATATGTAATGTTAGGTCATTTATTTGTTGACTTTTTCTTCTCTTAAGGAATAAACTCCATGCAATGAACTTTCCTCTTAGAAGTACCATCATGGTGTCCCGGAGATTTCAATATGTTGTACAGGTGTTCTCATTTACCTCTAAGAATTTTTTAATCTCCTCCTTGATATCTTTTGCAACCCATTGTTCATTCAATAGCATATTATTTAGTCTCCAGGTCTTGGCGTAGCTTTTATTTCTTATTTTTTAATTGATTTCTAATTTCATTCCATGTGGACTGATAGAATGCAGGATAGTATCTCTAGTTTTTTGTATTTACTAAGATTTGCTTTGTGGCATAATAGTTGATCTATTTTAGAGAAGGATCCATGAGCTGCTGAGAAGAAAGTCTACTCATTTGTTGATGGATAATATACTCTACATATGTCAGTTAAGACTAAGTTATTCATTGTATTATTGAGTTTTATAGTTTCTTCATGTAACTTTTGTTTGGAAGATCTCTCCAGTGGCAAAAGAGGTGTGTTAAAGTCACTCAGAATCATTGTATTGTAATCTATTTGACTCTTGAACTTGAGAAGAGTTTGATTGATAAATGTTGATACTTCATTGTTTGGGGCATATATGTTTATAACTGTTATGTCTTGTTGATGTATGGTTCCCTTAAGCAGTATGAAATGTCTATCTTTATCCCTTTTAATTAACTTTGTATTGAAGTCTACTTTATTTGATATGAGGATGGAAATCCCTGCTTGCTTATGTAGACCATGTCAATGGTATATTTTATCCCAATGTTTCATCTTCAGTCTGTGCGCGTCTTTTCCAATGAGATGAGTCTCTTGAAGGCAGCATATTTTAGGGTCTTTTTAAAAAATCCAATCTACCAGCCTATGTCTTTTGATGTGAGTTTATGCCATTAATAGTTAGGTTTATTATTGAGATATGATTTCTTTTACCAGTCATCTTTGTTTATTTTTGTATTTAACTTAACTTGGTTTCTCCTTTGGTTAGCTTTTCCTTTATTTTAGTTCTTCCCTTTGCAGATTTTCATTGTTGTTTTTCATTTCCTTCCTGTGGAATATTTTGCCAAGAATGTTTTATCATGCAGGCTTTCTAGTTGTAAATTCTTTTAACTTTTTTTTATCATGGAAGGTTTTTATTTCATCATCAAATCTAAAGCTTAATTTTGCTGGATATAAGGTTCTTGGTTGGCATCCATTTTCTTTTAGAGCTTGGCATATGCTGTTCCAGGATCTCCTGGCTTTGAGGGTCTGGGTTGAAAAGTCTGCTGAGTTCCAAATTGATCTTCCCTTATAGGTAATCTGATTTTTCTCTCTGTGGCCTTTAAAATTCTATCTTTATTCTCTATGCTAGGCATTTTTATTATAGTGTGTCTTGGTGTATATCTGTTCGAATTTTGTACATTTTGTGTCCTATAGGCCTCTTCTATTTGATTTTCCAATTTATTCTTCATGCTTGGAAAAATTTCTGATATTATTTTATTGACAAGATTGTGCATTCCTTTGGTTTGAATCTCTGAACCTTCCTCTATCCTAATAACTCTTAGGTTTGGTCTTTTGATGGTATCCCATAATTCTTGGGGATGGTCTATTCATGGTTTCTTACCATCTTCACTATGAGGTCAACTTTATTTTCAAGATTGTATATTTTGTCTTTATTGTCTGAGGTCCTGTGTTCCAAGTGATCTAGTCTGTTGATGATGCTATCTATTGAATTTTTTAATTGGCTTATTGTTTCCTTCATTTCAAGGATTTCTGTTTTTTCTTTTCTGTATCACTGTCTTTCTTGAAGTAATCTCTTGCAACCTGTATTTGTTCTCTTATCTCTTTGTTGGAGTGATCGATTTTTGCCTGTATCTGCTCACTTACGTCATTCTTTAATTCCCAAAACATTTTAGTTATGTCTATTTTAAACTCCTTCTCTGACATTTCACCTACTGAGTTATCTATGGATTCTATTGTTGTAGTATCTTGGTTTGTTTGGTGCTGAGAGCCATAGCCAAGTAGGAATGACGCATGGCAATTTCCTTGTCAGCCTACCCAATGTTGCTTAGAGGGAGGACTCTCCATTGTGGAAATGGGCTTGCCTTGGACCCAGGTCATTTGCAGTGACATTGCATGAATGTTTGAGAAAGGTGACCCTGCTCAAGGACCAGGGGGGATCCGGGTTTAGGGTGGTTCCAGGTTTAGGGTGTGGATCCTGCTGAGAATAGGGCGGTTCCAGGTTTAAGGTGGATCCTGCTGGGAATAGGGCGTATCCTGCTGCCTCGGGCGCCGCTCCTTGAGTTCCCGTTGAGTTCTCTCGGGATTCAGAGAGTATTTGGGATGTAGAGCCCGGTGGAGGTGGAATTTTCCCCAGAACCTGCGTGTAGAATGCCGGTGAGAGGTTGGGAATAAAGAGCTGCTGTTTGAATCTACAAGGCGGTGTGGTGGCCCAGTTATTTTGTGCCCAGCCAGACTGCAGCAGTTTGGGGCACTTTCCTCCCTTGTATTTTCATGATGTCTATGTGTCTTCCTCTCTTGCAGTGTACATTCAAGGTATGACAGCATCTGCTCTATTGTCTTATAGTGTCCCTACAGGTTACCAATACCTCACTTTTAATGGAGAGATCAATATTACAGCACTCAATGTACCCAACATGCAGCCATAGATCAGTTAGATTCTATTTTTACATTTATAGTTTTGTCACTGTAATCAGAAATGATGAGTTCACTTATCTTCTACCATATAATCAATAGGTTTGCTTAGTGGTTTACAGTTTCTAATGGTGAAAGGGGGCATTCAGGTTTGGCTGAGATGTTTATGAGGTAGGATGTGAGAATTAGATTATATGACTAATGAGAGGGTAATCATAAGAAGTTGGCTGTTGGTAGGAGAAATAAGAGAAAAGCAACCCCATGCAAGACTCTCTGTTACCTCAGCAACAGGATAATGCTTAGCACCCCTAGTAGAGAAACCTCTGGTGCAGCCAGGTCACAGGGACTTTTTTATGTCTTACCAGGTGGTTGATGTTGTCCCTTGATAGAAGTGGCTCTATCCCACTTTTGTGGCCATGACAGACTCAAGCCTATATGTACCCTGATGTTGGACTGTGGAGCCATGCTTTGGTGAAAGAGGAACCCCAGTGTAGGGTCGCTACCTGCATGGGTTCGGGTTGGCTCTCCCCTGGAAATCCAGGTCACAGTGGTGTGGGGTGGATGGGCTCTGCCTCCAGAACTCCAGGCTGCAGTCGAAAAGTTGCACTTTTATTTTCATTTAGATAAAAGCATTTTAAGAATTCCCTATGGGGCTTCTTTCATGACCATATGTAATTCAGCTGGTTTAATTTCCAAATTGGGAATTTTACACTATCTATTATTAATTGCTAGTTAATTTCAATTGTTGTCTGAAAACAACTTTTGTAAGATTCTATGTTTTAAAATTCATTAAAGGATGCTTTGCATTTCAGAATGTGCTCTATCTTTGTGAATGTTCCATGTGATTTTGAGAAATATGTGTATTTTGTTACTGTTGGATACAGTTTTCTTTAAGTGTCAATTAGATAAATTTGATTGATGGTGTTATTCAGATAAAACACGACTTTAGTGATTTTCAGCCTGATTCATGTATCAATTGCTGAAAGAAAGGTTTGACCTATATTATTTTTCTTCTCTCTAAAGAACATCTTTAACATTTCTTGAATAATAGGTCAGATGGAGGTGAATTCCTTTAGTTCATGCAAATCTCAGTAAGTCATTAAATCTCCTTTGCTTTTAAAGGATACTTTGACTGGATACAGGATTCTAGGTTGATGCTTTTTCTCTTCTAGTTTGAATATTTAACTCACCTTTCTTTGTGCTTGCATAATTTCTGACAAAAAGTCCACAGTAATGTGACCTTTGTTTCTCAATAGGTTAGGCAGTTTTGTTTTTCCTGACTTCTTGTCTTAGTTACGCATATTGTACAACATTTGAAATGATTCTATAGTTTTTACATGTTCCTCTCAATTCTGTGCTTACCCCTCCCCCCCTTTAAATTTTACTTTGGGAAGTATCAATCTTCAAGTTCACTTATTCTTCTTTTTCTGGCTCAGTTTTACTGATTATTACATAGAAGACATTCTTCATTTCCATTATTGTGTTTTTTTGATTTAGATAATCTCCTGATTCTCCTGTGGATTTCCATCTATGTGCTAAAATTTCCTTTTTTTTTTACTTGTATGCTATTTGCTTTTTCCAGGAAAAGAAAAATTTCAGTTATCTTAAATACTCTCATAATTCTTCTGTATCATATCTGAATCTGATTATAATACATGCTTTATCTTTTCAGACTGTGTTTTTATCCTTTTAATATTTTATTTGTTTTAATTAGTTATACATGACAGTAGAATGCATTTATGCACTTTGATATATCATACATAGGTGGGATATAATTTCTCATTTTTCTGAATGTACATGTTGCAGAATCATATTGTGCATTTATGCAGTCAAATATATATACAAAAAGTAATGTCTGTTTTGTTCTACTATCTTTTACATACCCATATCCCCTCCCCTCCTTTAACTTCCCTCTGCCTAATCTAAGGTAATTCTATTCTTCTCTACTGCCCCCCTGCCTTATTTTGAATTAGCATCCATTTATTAGAGAAAACATTTGGCTTTTGGTTATTTTGGGATTGGCTTAATTTGCTTAGCATTCTATTCTCCAACTCTATCCATTTACTGGCAAATGCCATAATTTCATTCTTCTTTAAAGCTGAATAATATTCCATTGAATAGATATACCACATTTTCTTTATCCATACATCTATAAAAGGACATCTAGGTTGGTTCCATAGTTTAGCTATTGTGAATAGAGCTGCTATAAATATTGACATGGCTGCTTTACTGTAGTATGTTGATTTTAAGTCTTTATGCTGAGTATAAACCAAGGAGTGTAATAGCTGGATCAAATGGTAGTTCCATTCCAAGTTTTCTGAGGAATCTACATACTGATTTTCATAGTGATTGCACCAATGTACAGTCCTACCAGCAATGTATGAGTGTACCTTTTCCCTCACATCCTTGCCAACATTTATTGTTGCCTGTATTCTTGATGATTGCCATTCTGACAGGAGTGAGATGAAATCTTAGTGTAGTTTTGATTTACATTTCTCTAATTGCTAAAGATGTTAAACACTTTTTCATATGTTTGTTGATTAATTGTATATCTTCTTCTGTGAAGCCTCTGTTCAGTTCCTTATAGCATAACTTGTAGTTTAATGTTGGATGCCAGACCTGCTGTAGTAGGTAATAGCAACTGAGATAAGCATTCTGTAAGTATAGGCTTTTTGCTAATTAGCTAATAGTCGGGAATGTGTTTAATGATATCTATAATTGTAAGTGCCTGGGGTTTCAAAAATTTTTGGTTTGTTTGTTTGCTTGTTTGTTTATTTGATTGTCTCCCCTATTCACTTTGGGCTTCTTCAAACTGAGGGGCTGGGGTTGTGGCTTAGTGGTAGAGTGTTCACCTAGAATGTGCGGGGCACAGGGTTTGATCCTCAGAACCACATAAAAATAAAAAATAAAATAAAATAAAGGTATTTTGTTCAACTACAACTAAAACAAAATATTAAAAAAAAAACCAATTTATATCTTGCAGCTGGTTAGCAATGATCCACAGTTATATTAGGCCTCACTTTGGTGGTAAATTCTTGAAATTTATGATTTAATCTCAGTCTATCAGTTGCCCTGCATCTATATGCCCTTCCTTTAGTGGAAAAAGAGTTAGGCAACATCTTTTCTCTGGATGGTAGAACTCTTTGTTCTAGAGAAAACTCTGATTATGTTTCGTAAGGCCAGATCAAGAAGAGAATTTGGGGAGGATCGTCACATGAAGAAGTAGACTCCCTGGAGGTAAATCCCAGAAATATGGAATCTCCCCTAAGACTGTAGTCCTGAAAGATTTGTACTCTCATTTCAGTCTATACTCTGTCTCTAACAATTCGTCAAAATTACCATTGAGTTTCTTACAAGCTTAGGGCTCCAGTGGCTTCAGCTCCAGATTAACTGATGTTGACCCCATCTTTCTGATTTTGCCTATTTCTATGATGTGTTAGGTGGTGGTTTCCTCTGCAATATTTATTTTCCAATAGTCCAAGAATAAATCGTTGATTTTTAATTTGTTCATCTTTTTCTTATTCCAAGGAATGTAGTGATGGCTTCTGAGCTCTTTATAGAACCAGAAGTCTAGGTGAATTTTGACTTTTACCTTGGGGAGCCATGACTAATCATGTTGAAAAATTTTCAACTATACAATGAGTTTTCAAAACATGCAATGTTTATTAGGTCACAATATCAGAAAGATAGGGAGTCAGAAATGAAGCATCTGTTTAAATAATATTG
Source organism: Marmota marmota marmota (assembly GCF_001458135.2). Taxonomy (NCBI): domain Eukaryota; kingdom Metazoa; phylum Chordata; class Mammalia; order Rodentia; family Sciuridae; genus Marmota; species Marmota marmota. Next base: position 22,128,457 of record NW_025999853.1, read on the forward strand.
AGATTAGCTAATTCCACAGAGGTATTAACTGGCTCCTGGAATCATAGTGCTTAAAATCTGTTGTCTAATGTTCCCTTAATGGGCTTAAAAGGGAAAAAAATGATGTTTCCACAGTGACTATTAGGTTTTTTGTTTTATTTCTTCCAATTTTTGTTCTTGCACTTCCAATTTTGACCAGGTTCTTACTATCCGACTCCTTTGATTGACTTATTCCCCCGCCCCTCAGTTACATTGAGATAGTCTGGGGATAGACAACTCTTAGCTATTTTTGAAAGAAAAACATTTCTCTGTTTCTGATCTGGTTTATTATATAACCTACTATGTTTTAATGATTAAATAATGATATTACTTTGTTTCCCTTGTGTGTGTATTGTGTGTATGTATGTAATATGTAGACATATATGTGGTCTATATATATGACATTCCTTTGGAACCATATAAAGTGATACTGTGTGTGTATATATATATAGTGTGTGTATATGTATATGTACATATATATGTATATATATAACATATAGATATGTATATGTATGTGTACATAATGTATATGTATATACAAATGTAAATGTATGTGTATATGTATACACATATACATGTGTATATGTATATGTACATATATGTATATGTACATATACCTATTATATATATATATATATATGTTTTGATTTCTGACAATAGGCTAATTTCCCAGATAATAATATACTATTTGTATCCCATCCCACATCCCATATTCCATATTAGGCCACTTATATATTTTGAATCTTCAAACAGTCAATCTTATCAAATATTTGATTAGGAAAATATTCTGGAAACTCTTGATTTAATGAGGTTTGAAATTTGTCTTTAATTCTGTTTATTTATGCTTTCTTTGCTGCCCCATTATATGGATGAATATGACTTGAGCAAAAATGTTCATTGCCACAAAATAAAGGTGCCTGGTAGGAGGCAAAGAGGTCACAGCTCTTCACCCTAAATGAAATTTTTTAACATTTTTGCTTATAAAATAAGTTAATACTTGTAACAAGAGCTAGAGGAACATTGTTGGCTTTTTCTCAGAATATATGGTGTTACTGAAATATGTGAGTGTAAAATGTCTATTTTAATAAGCTCTTTTTAAAGGTATGAATATGTCCTTTGATAGGAAGAATAGAAATAAAGGATAATTAGGTTGACTGCTATGATAGAACTTACATTTCTACCCTAGGCTATAGGGAAACATTTTGCCTGAATTACACAGCTTGATTCATCCAAGAAAATTGCATTCATAGTCCTCCTAAAGCAAGGAAGTATAGAACCTAATGTCAATACCTTAAATAAGAATTCTAAGTCTAATTAAAGCCTATTTTAACGTAAGAATGTGATTTTGAAGATGCATTTTAATAACACTTATTAAACCTAACATATAAAAGCATTTATATTTTGGAATATATTGTCGAAACCTTGGAAATAGGTAGAAATATTGATTTTTAAATCAGAATATTAACATTAGGTAATATATCAAGTTTTTTAAACTTCCTGGATTTTTGCCCCATTGCACATCTCTAACTATGGGTTAATCTTCATGCATGGATCTGAAACCAGTCAAAAATTAGGACAAGACACCATACTAAATTTGTGATTAATTCCAATTTGGCCATGATAGCAAAGATTCCTGTAACCAAGATTTTGCCCCATCTAAACGTATCTTCTGATTAAGGACATACAAGTTCTATTTATATGTTCCATTTTTTACAGCTGAGTTGCTGCTTTGACATATCAAATTCCCAATGATTAGAATACTGTGCACAAAGTTTTGCTCCTTCTCATGTTTGGTGCTCTGTGTGCTTGTCATTTATGCTTAGATAGAAAGCCTAGTTCTAGGATTCACTTCATGTGTTTATTTTTGGTATTCAATAGGGTGTTGTAATCGAGTCTGGAGCCTACTATCTATCCTTCAAAGTGTCTCAGTAATAAGAAAATATAAAACTATCTTTTAAAATTGGTGGTAATTTCGAGAATTTGAAGTTTGAATTTATCTTTAGGGGACCTGATTATTTGTTTTGGGAATCAAAATAATATTCCCTACAATAAAAAGTAATAAAGAAAGAGCATATAAATTTTGTGATCCTTTGAGTTACATAAAGAAAAAGTAAATGTCCTCCCCTGAAACAGACGTTTGAAGCTGGAACTGTTCAGTAAGTGAAGCTGCTCTTATATGTTCCTGGTGACATTGACCAAGTTCAGTATTGTGTTCTCTTTTAAAGATTATAATGGTTTATTTATTTTAAAGTGTATTCGAAATGTCCTATGATTTTACCAGTTATTATTGCTCTCAAGGAAATACACTGTGTATATTCTAACCACGTTGTTCACAGTAGTATGGGAACAGACACTGCAAAGTCTAAGGGAATCCTAGTCCTGTTCTTTTCTAAAGGAACAGAAGAAGAAACTGAAGGGGAATTGGATATCACTTTATAATCTTAATATAAAATACACTGCCAAGTTCCCAGATTTAGACAGAATAAGAAGAAATGCTTTGGAATTGGGCTACTAAGTACTGCACAGTGTAATTATCTTGGTAGACCCCTAGGGAAGGACAAGGCCTTTGCAGGCATGATCCACTTTTCCATTAAGAAATTGACTACTTCTGAAGTCAGTCTTTCTGAAGAAATATTACTCCCAGGACGATGTTGCAGAATTAGGGAAGAGCGAGTAAAGGGGAGGCTAGCAACATCAGGAGGTGGCTGCTGCTGCTCTCACAATGTGGAAAACCCAGCTCAGAAGCAGCCACATACTATAAAAGAGATATTATAAGGAGCTGGTGCAGAATAGGAGATATTTAGAGCATGTTTAATAATGGGAAACCTTTGTTAGACGTGACAGTGGTGACAAGACTGAAATTCTGGAAATTAAGACTATGAGGCTTGAATCAGAATATTTTGAATATTTCATGAAAATCTGCCATTCCTTTGAAATCATAGCAAGTGATACCTTAAAATTTGTGCTCTAAACTATCTCTTTCTGGATGGATGAAAATTTTTTAGCCTCTGTTCCAGAATTATATGCCTCAATATCTGAGTCCCTCTTAAGGCTATTCATAAACGACTTGTTCTAATTAAATGAAATTCAATACTTTTGTTCTAGCGATAAAGCAAAGTTTAATAATCTAGTCTTCTAGTGACGTCTAAGACAAAATTGTATGTTCCTGTTAGAGTTCATTCTCAAATTTGAGAATTTACTATGGTTTTCTTCAGGAATATGCTGAAAGGGTACATCTGTGAAATTTTGTGGCCCAGATCAGGAAAGTGTGTTTTCACTCTTTTAATAGTTTAAATTTCTTTTCTATGTATTTCTTAATCTGAGGTTGTACAGGGTGCAATGTTACTGTTGTTTTTGTACATGTCTATAAGGTCCTGTGTTGTTATCACCTCGAGAATGGGAACTGTAACTTTCTTCCTTTATTTACTCAGCAACTATTAATTGCTTGCTATATTCACAGTCTCTTTCCTCCTGCACTTAATGCAGAATGTACATATAGTAGGTGTTCAATAAATGCCAGTAAAAAGCTAGTAAATCATAATATTTTTATTTTTCTCAATATTCTTGGAATAGTGTCTTCCAATCATTATTGATCCAAATGGAAAACTGGCACAGTAGTGTTTCTTTCTGTATTGAATCTTTCATAACTAAAAAAAAATCAGAAAATATCATTTTGATATGTATTTATTCTAAATACTGAAACATTGTTAAAACATGATATAAACAGCTTAAACTAATTACAGGGAGCTAGTCTGGTAATTAATAATTATCAGACAGAAATAGAGAGTGTGTGTGTGTGTGTGTGTGTGTATATATATATATATATATATATATATATATATATATATATATATACTATCAAAGAAATATATATATA
>NW_025999853.1:22132375-22264909 GCF_001458135.2 Marmota marmota marmota
ATATATATATATATATATTTTAAAAAGTGATATGGCAAAGTTGCTGATGATACTTCAACATTAGAAATGTTGAAGGTGGAATGAAAGAAGTGCATCTACTTAACTTACACTTTAGTAGCATATTGGTTTTTTGGAGGAAACACTGATAGATTTCTCAGGGCTCATGAACATCTTATTGACACTGCTGAAATATTCAATTATTCACAAAAATATGTGCTTTTGGTACCACATAAAAAATTACCAATATTGTGAAGGGGATGGAAAAAGGAGGAATGAAGACAAAACAAAATATTTTTAAAGCTCCCTAAGTCAGTTATGAATTTTGACTTTCCCATATTTAACTGAAGTTTTGACTTTCCATAATTTTAATTTCTACTGTAAAGTTTAAATTGAGTAATGTCATGGGTTTACTGAAAAACTTAGCCAATTATGTGTTTGAAATATATTTCTTCTTTTACAGGTTTATTGTGTCTTTTTTTACTCTGAATTTTCATTATCTGTACAATCTCTGATAAACATTAAATTTATAAAATTCCTGCTAAATAGTAAATGCTTAATGAATATTCACTGAATGAAAGAATTAATTTCAACTTTGTGAATTGACTTATTCACTTTAAGCATTGCCGCCTGTAAAATAATGAATGACTTTATTGCTTGTTTTATTTTAAAGATGTCTCTTCTAAATAAATTAAGGGTAAAAACATGGAATACTTTTTTTTAAAAAAAAACATGGAATACATTTAATTGAATATTGTTCCTAAAATACAAAAAAAAGTAACCAATGACAAAGAACAAAGATGCTGTATTTCCTCTAAAAACTATCTAAGATGATATCAAAGAAAGAAATCAGCTAAAGTTATTTTAGCTGAGATATATCTATTCAGAGGGCAGATATAATATGCAGGAAAATTAAAAATCTATAATAGAAAATGAAAGCATTATAAAAACAGGGAGGTCAGTAAACAAAGAAAGGAGGTAGTTTCTTAGGAGGGTATAGTTTCTTAGGAGGGTGTAACACAATGTCTTTGGATTCAAGTAAGACCCACAGTTCAGCTTCCATCTTCTCCCTGGTAATGAATTCATCTTCTTGAATAGATGAAACTTCACATGAGTCACTGAGACAGGGCAGCTTCAAGGACAAAGTAAGGAGTACCTCTAATCCCATTCAACTGGTGGAAATGGAAGTAAACAACACATTAGTCACAGGTCTTATTTTCCTCAAGTTGTTATTAACTGTGGAAAAAATGAAAGTAATGTGCTGGAGGTGGGCTTTTACCAGCTTGCAAGAGCCATTTGCACATATCTTCATGGTTGTGAGAATTAGGTGATGTCAAATTGGCCACATTGGAAGTAATTTGCATGGCAAAAAATGATGAATGCTATAAATTGGGCGGTTTTTTTGAGCTTTTTTTTACCAGAACTCCACTACAAAAGATATGAAAACTTAATTGAGGTCTTGAAATGAAAGTTGATTTTTCATTATACTTCTTAACAATTTTCTGAACTCCTCCCCTTCTCTCCACTCTGGCTGCACTCTGACTACAGGACAAAAAGTTCTCACCTCAGTGTAACACACAAAGCACACCATGTACTCATCCCTACTCATGTGTCATGTGCCCAACTGTTCTAGCCACGTGCACAAACGGTCAGGTCATTGTTTTCTAACTTCTGTGAGCTTTTGCACTTAGTGATCTTTCTCTGCTTAAGATAACTTTCTTTCATATTTGCTTCGTCCCCAAACCTACACTTTCGTTGCAACTCAGCTCCCACATCTGTCATTTGTTAGGAAACTCTTTTTTTGAGTTCCTAGTGAATTATATATTCTGTTTGTAATCCCATTGTAGTCTCTGATGACCTTTACCATAGCATATTCCTTCCATGAATGCTATATTAATTTAATTGCTGCTATAATACATTATCACAAATTTAGTGTCTTCAAATAAAAAAAAAAACTTCATTATCCTATAGTTCTGCTGATCTGAAGGGTGTAAAGCATCTTATTAGGCTAAAGTCAAGGTATTTTCCTGTCTGGTGGTTCTAGAGAAAATAGTTTCTTGCTTTTTCCAGCTTCTAGGAACTACCTACATTCTTTGGCTCACGGCCACCTTTCATGTTCAAAGCCAACAATGGCTGGTCAGTCTTTCCCAATTCAGGTTACCTTTATACTGATACTTCTGCTTTTCTCTTTTGGATTCATGGATCTTGCAGTTCCATTTGCCATGCCTAGATAATCCAGGAGAACCTCCCCTTTTTAAAATGAACTGATTGACAACTTCATCCATCATCTTAATTACTGTCTTGTGATTTAACATATTTACATATTCTGGAGATTAAGGTATGTACTTCTTTCGGAGATAATTTTTCTGCCTTTCATGGAATGAGAAATATTTAACTTGCATGGACATAGGCTTAGTTTCCCATACTGCATAAATACTGGATTCACAATTTTTCAATAATTAGTAATAATAAATCATCAAAATTTTCACATAATATTTCAAGTTTAGAATTAGTAACAACCATAAAGTTTCACTCTTTTGGGGGGGGGGGATTGAACCAAGGGGAACTTTACCACTGAGTACATCCCCAGTCCTTTTTAATTTTTTATTTTAAGACATGTTCTCATTAAGTTGCTTAGGGCCTCAGTAACTTACTGAGGCTGGCCTTAAACTTGCTATCCTTCTGCCCCTGCCTCTTAGAGCTGCTGGGATTGCAGGTGTGCACCACTGTACCCAGCAAGTTTAACTCTTGTACATTTCATGGACTATCCTAGGGGTTTAAAAGTTTATTACATATAATTGTATGATTTTTTTTGCAGTGCTGTACTTTGATTCATAATCTTGTAAAAGTTATATGATACATAACAGATGATGGCAAAATATTGGAAGTGGTCAACTATTTGAAAGCCCCGTGGACCAATTTTCTTAAACCAGTATTTAAACTTTCTCATAATTGCATTATTTTTTGAACATTTATTCACTATTCCATTCAGTTCTTCAATATGCAGCATAAATGTACCATTCTCTAAACAGAAATCTGACTTCCCTAAAACAGCATAAACAGTCATTTATAATTGATTATTTCTTGCTAACAAATAAAAATAATGCCATTTTGGATTGCACAAAACATTTATCTGTAAAATCCTTTGATATTGTAAATTAAGGAATATTTTTCACAATGAGATATGAGTCACCAGTTTAATCTAAGCTGGTATCAAAAGTGTAGTCAGAAGGTCAGCCCAAAATAAACAAAAATTAAAGAAATATATTGACCAATGATCAGGTGCAGTGTGTATTCTATCTAAATCAATCTGCCTGAGATACAGAAAGGTAATATTCTCATTGTTAGCTCAGCTTTTTGACTTAGCATAGGTTGCTGCTTATCTTCATATTTCTCTATAACTGCCTCACAATTTTGTGAAATGCCATATTAGAGAAGCAGATTTTATTGGGAATATATGAATTAAGGAAATTTAACATCAGAGTATTACTATTCAAAAGGATATTTTGCACAACATTTTGAACTTATGGACTACATTATGCAATACTAGTATATTGATTTCAAAAATGTTCTCACTAGGGTTCTGGGGAGGCGAATTAAAAGAGGACATAAAAAGTCAAAGGAACTTAGCAGTGTTTAAAGACATGGGATTCTTGTATCAGCAAAATCTATCAGTTATATTAACAGAGCTGGGCAAATAGTCAGCTACTGTATAATTTCTGGGCTTTTGCATATCTTATCTGAATCAAAGGAACTTGAGATGAGATTGCATTCCCCTGAATATATTGCGGCCTCTCCTTTTTCCAAGTGTTAGGATATGCGCAAAGTTGCCTCTTTCTACTTGTGTGATAGGACTTATTGTTTGTCTAGGTCACCATGGAGAAATTGCTCATATTAAAAACAAATACAAAGAAAAAAAAAACCCTCCCCCCAAACACCAAAACTATGCATAGTTCTGTGTTACATTGTATAAAAAGAAAGTTCAGTAGAAATGGTCTAGCACTCTTCTCACTTTTATAATCTTCCCAGTTCTGGTACAGTTTTGATAGTGTGCCTTTGTGCTTTATTTCTTTGACTTTCCATGTCTGTAGAACTGCTGATGTAAATCACAGGTTACAGAGAAAACTGCAGACTTCTGGATCACAGACAGCATAGTTAACCAGGAAGTCATGAATATAAAATTCAGGGTAAATTACTGGACTTTGAATTTTTATATAGTAAGAGATTATCACAAATGCACATATTTCAATTTTCTTGTAGGATTTAATGAAATATAAATTTAATATATAGTAATTAATTCCTATTAGGTAAATCACTTGCTATTAAGTAAAAGTTCTAGAACTAGTGATCAGGAAGTATCTACTGTACATTTCACTCTGGCATGGCTGAAAAATACAACAGTGAGGAAGGAGATGAGTTTTGAAGGACAGAAACATGGGTAAATCTGGGAGGGAAAAATAAGAGTTAAAATATCATTCATAAAAAAGGCAAGGGATTGAATATTCATTAATGGTTTTTTACTGCTGTATTCAAGATTAGGAAGAAAATACCCTGAGGATAAAGGTTCAAGGTAAGGACATAACCAGAAATTCTTAAATATTTCATATCATTATGTTTTATGCAAAGGAAATTTGGGATAATTAATCACTAATCAGGAGATGATCAATAATTTCTTCTGTGTAATCCTTAGACCTGATCCAAAGTGATGATTTTATAAAAATTTGTTTTTCTTATGGAAATATTTAATCTCTTTATTTCTTTAGTTGTAACTGTAAAATAAATAGTATTTATTTCTATAATAGCTTTCTTTTAGTAGAAAGGTGGTACGTGGTCAATTCTTGATTGATTATTCAGAATGGGTCACTTTGCTTTTATAGTTTAATTAACTCTTTGAGTGAATGCCCTGCCATACATAGCTTAAAGTTAAGGTTAAAGTTCTAGATAAATTTCCTGTGTTCCATGTTTCAACACTACAGATTGTATATCAACAATTTAATTATAGCTCTATTTATTAAGCATGTAATACTAATAAGAAATTTCACTAGATGACATATATTCAGATATATACATATATGTGTGTGTATATATATGATTTCATTTAATATTCAATCTAGGATCACTAAATCTGTAATGGCATGCTTTAGGAACAGATGAAGAAATAGTTTCAGAAATATTTAAATTACCTGTTGAACAAAGCCATACAACTAGAAAATGTTGGAGTTAAAGTTCCAATACTGGCCCATCTGATATTAAACAGAGCCTATTGATCAATTGGGAATGATTTATCAAAATCTTTTCAGTTAGTTTTATGTTTTCAAGTAGCTGAACTGGAGCTATTTCCAATAATTTCCTTCTCTGCATAGTTCTGGGTTTAAGTTAACCAAGCACAGCTATTGTGCTTTGAAGGTCAATGTCAAAGTCCTCCTGCCTTTGGCTTATGTGCTGATTACCTGTTGGTGTGGGATGGCCACTGGGGCTAAAGCTCTCTCACAGACCCAATTGAGTGATGTCACCAGCTCCTTCTGCTCATCATCCACATGGATGAATCTGGAAGCAGTGAAAAGCACTTGTAATTCTGGTTTGCCCCTCCTGAATTGCAGTTTTTTTCTTGAGGTTGCCATATTATTATGGCTTTTCCTTGGTTCATTTCAAGTTTCCTTCCTTCTTCCTGGTCCAGTTGCTCTACAGATCTGTTGGGCCACTTCCAGTCTGGAAAGAGGCAACTTTCCATAGAGTTCTTCACCAGCTCCATGACTGAGCAAGATTTAATCTCTATAATAAATCACTGTTCTATAGAACATCTATTGGTTTTATCTTCCTGATTGAACCATGGGCTCTCACACTTGTGAAAAATGTTTTGCAATGGTTGTGGCAGACAGATTATTTCCAAAACATTTCTACAGTGTGTCTTTAAATCAAGCTATACTCTATCTATGTTAAATTACAAATTAAACAAAGCCATTGTTTTTCTTTGCTTAATGGTGAATGATTTCAAAAGCTGGCATAATCTCTATAAAGCTCCTCTATTGAACAATTGCATCAAATATATTAGAACCATAGTATGATTTACAAGCTTAAATTTACACACATGAGGTCAAAATATCAGCTCGTATTATTCATTGACTTTTGACTATGTATCTTGTATAATTCATCTGAATTAATTTGCATAGGATCAATTTTAATCTTTGCTATCGAGTGTTTTGTGCTTTGTATTAATTAAGGTGATTGGCTTGTAATTACTCCATTTACTTATGCCCCTACACAGATTCTGCATTACTAACAACTACCCTGCTTTTAGTACTACAAGAAATGTATTAAATCCACATTTAAGTTGACTTTGAAATATTTTTAAAATCTATGTGATAGATCAATATGTCTTTTTCCCCCTCCAGATTACACATAAGTAGCTTAATTTAGTATTTCATATGAGGTTTTTGGATCACCCATGTACATGAATTTGTATAACATCAGACAACATACCTAATCAGAATCCCCCACTCCCTGAAAAGAGATGAATAAATAGAACACAACTGCATTTAATAGGTATTTCTTTTCCCTTTACTCTAACCTTCTGTTTATCACTCCCTGTGTTTGTGAAGAAATTGAGACTGACAAGCCTGGCATCAGAGGGCCATTGACCAGGGAACAGAACCAAGTGGCACAGGAGTCAGGAATTTAACAGCCTATTTGTGTTTTCTTTAATATTTAAAATTCTTCCCTATGTGTTAACTTCATAAGCATCAGAATCTGGTGGGCAAATGGTTACTAACAGCCTTATTTAAAATATGAAACTTTTTTCAATGAAATGAGACTTATTTCAAAATTGAAACTCAGTAACTTCAAAGACAAAAATCACAGAACAAAGAAATGGTTGTGATTGGAACTCTGGTCCCCTGACTCCATATTTAGTATTTCTTTTCAGTGCATGAGTTTTGACTATGTTACATATTCAGAATTTTTTTATTATTTTGTTTTAATGGGAAGTAATCAGTACATGAAAATAGCAGGTATTTTGGAGTTTTATGGCTGTTTAAATAAATCATCTGTGATTTTAACTGGATCTGTGACCTTGACTGAGTCACTTACCTTCCTGGACAATTTTCCTAATATATCACTCATAAAATGTATTGGAATTTTATGATGAAAAAATCTCCTAGTATATGTTATAGAAAGGAATAATTGTTTATCAAGATTATGGATGATTGAAATATGATTATTGGTATTTTTACAAATATTTGTTTCATCTTTGAGAAATTAGTTCTAAAAAGTTTGAATATAAAATGTAATATATATTTTAATGTCCATATCCAATATTAGGATAGTGATCTTATAATTTTGGCATGTAAGAATCACCTGATAGGATATATTAAAACAAAGATTGTTCTAATATCAGGGTTTGTCATTCTGCATTTCCTGGGTGTAGTCCAAGAATTTCTCATAAATTCTTAGTTGACACCATTGCTAGTGACTCAAAGACCACACTTTCAGAACCATTATCATAAGGAAATATATGAGAAAATATGAGAAATAAAACTTTCTGATGAAAACAAAACTCCACATACAAATAAAAAACACCTGATTAAATGTATGCTGAATATATGTTATTTGTATATGTTAAATGTATGTTTTAAATGTATGTTATTTTTAGAATACTTTTAAATTTGTGGAAATGTTAGGATTATAGTATAGTTATAATATACCCCACACTATAACCTTTTATCGTAATATAATATAATTCTGATATTATAATATCAGAATTATAATGAATAAACCAATACTGATACATTATGATTAACTAAGGTCCATATTTTACTTTGATCTTCTTAGTTTTTATTTAATGTCCTCTTTTAGTTTTAAGATACCACATTTATTTGTTTGATTTTGAGTATTTATCCACTTTAATAACGAATTGCTTCACGTCCCTCTCGTATCATTTTCTTAATTAGCAAAGATTCTTATCATTTTCTTAATTACATATATTAGGAAGATCTGAGGGTTTTGTGTGTTCATTGCATCTGAACAGTTATTTTTATTTTACAGGATTTTATATATATGTATACACACACACATACACACACATACATAATCAGTATGCATATCTGCATGTCTGAACTTGGATGCTATAACAAAATATTATATACTGAGTGACTTAAAAAGAGAAATTTATTTTCTCACCGTCATGGAGGATAGAAGTCTGAGCTCTTGGTGCAAACATGTTTTTATTCTTTTAAGGGCCATCTTCCTAGTTTGTAGATAGCTGCCTTCTTGGCCATTCCTTCATATGTGCACAATGAGGAAAATAGATTTTAGTCCTATAAGGCCACCAACTTCATTATGAGGGCCCTATGTAATAGCCTAATATAATTACTTTCAAAGGGCCCCATTTGCAAATACTTCTCATATGAAGTTGAAGTTGAAGGGAAACAAACATTCAAACCATACCATCCATCCATTATTCTGGATGGAGCCTATGGTGGGGGATGATGGTGAAAAAGCAGCAATCAGAATAGTCTAAGTCAAGTAAACTCAAGGCCTGGCCAGTTGATCATAATGTTGCTAGAAGTGAAATTGACAGGAAGTCCACTAAATCCTAACTCTATTTTTATAAGTAGAAAGGTTACCAGTCTAGAAAAAAAAAGTTTAACTCTAATCATCAAAGTAGAGCATCATGGATGCTCAATCGATTCCCAAACTTGAGCCAGTTATCAGTCCCAGATCTCTTAAATTAAGGGGATACCAGACCCCATTGAGGGTACATTGCCAAAAATTTATACTTGTTAATCTTCTTCTGGCTTTCCTTGAAAGGATCTATGGTCTTTTACCAAGGTAACTGTGCATGGAAGGAAGAGAAATAATCAGACCTTTTGGGGACTATTAGACACTTTTTGTGAACTGACGTTAATTACAGGAGACTCAGTATGTCACTGTGGTTCACCAGGCTTATGGAGTTCAGGTGATCGCTGCAGTTTAGCTCAGGTACATCATCTCACAGTGGACCCACTAAGTCCATAAACCCATTTTTTTTTCTTATTATTTCCGTGTTTCCTAATTGGAATGGACATACCCAGCAATTTATAGAATACTAATATTGTTTCCCTGACCTTTAATGCTATTTATGATGTGAATGGCCAAGGGGCAAGCACTAGAACTGCTTTTACCTAGGAGAAGAGTAATTCAAATGGTAATATTGTATTCTTGGAGAAATTAGTGTCACCAGTAAGGACTTGAATGATGTAGGAATACTTATGCCCCTCATGTCTCCTTTGGCCTGGTCATATGACAAGTGCTGAGAGCCATAGCCAAGTAGGAATGATGCATGGCATTTTTGGTTGAAAGGTGACGCCAGGAAGCCATTGAGATGATATGATTATGTTAAGATCTGCATTCAAATGGATATTAGACCCCTGCTGTCCGCCTTGGCCTGCTACTTTGGAGCTCTAGCGGGACTCCCGGAGAGTTCCCATTGGTTGGGGAAGTGCGGTAGGAGGGATTTCCGGAGGAGGGATTTGTCTGTTGGTGTAGTGTGGCCTGGGAGAACGCCCTGTGTGTGGTTCCGCATATTTCCTGGGAGAGTGCGTGGCATTGGCGGGAGTTTCAGAAATAAAGTTTGTTCCTGCTTGAGTGGCTAGTGATTTTGTGCCCAGCCAGACTGCGGCAGACAAGTGGATCTTAATGACATTGGCTCACTGCAGTGACTACAATTGCAGCTTTCACAGCAAATTTAACCTCATTTCTTGAGCAAATTAATCCATTATCTGGTACCTGATAGGTAGATATTGATCTGAAAAGTGTCTTTTTCTTTATACCTACCCAGAAAGCCCACCAGTAATAATTAGCTTTCAGCTGGTAAGGCCAGCAATATACCTTTACTGCCCTGCCTCAGGTTTGTATTAAGTCTCCAGAATTATGTCATAATTAATTTTCAGGGATCTTTATTGTCCTCACTTCTATAGGATATCATGTTGGTCTATCTTAGTAATGAGGGTATGCTGATAGAATCTAGCAACAAGTAATAACTAGATTTATTGATGAGATATTTGCATAGATAATACATATGAGAGGTTCAGAAGCCTTATACCTCAGTGAGTTTTCTAGAGGCTTAGTGTTTTGTGCATTCCAAGATATAATTTCTAGATTAAAGAATGAGTTGTTGCTTCTGGTCCTTCCTCTAACAAAAACATGTGATGCAACTTATAGTGGGTCTTTTGAGTTTTAGAGATACCATAATCCTCATTTGGATGTGATACACTGGCTCATTTTCCAAGCATACCAGAAAGCTGTTAGTTTTGAGGGGTGTCCTTAACTTTAGAATGCTTTACAACAGGTCCAGGCTGTCAGGCAAGCTGTTTTGCCACTTGGGCATGTGATCTAGCAAAGCCAATGGTACTTGAAGTGTCAGGGCAGATAAAAATACCATTGGAATATTGGGTAGGCCTGTATAGGTGAATTGCCACGCGGGCCCTTAGGAATTTGGAACTAGCCCTATCATCCTCTGCAGATAATTACTTTTTTTTTTTATGAGAAGAATTCTTGGCTTGTTCCTGAATCTTAGTAGATAATGAGCACTTAGCTGTGGGCCATCAAATGCTATCAGAGGTGCCAAGTCATAAAGGTAGGCATGATCAATATCAAATAGAAATGATATATATGGGATAATATTGGAGTAGGCCCTGAAGGCTCAAATTGTTTGCATGAAAGAGTGCCCCAAATACCCATGGTAATTACTCCTACTAGGCTACTCCTCTATCTCAGGTGACAGTAAGGCACCATGAGAACTTTCCTATGATTAGAAAACAGAAGAAGAAAAGACTTGGTTCATGATTACCTATGGTTCTGTAGGTGCAGGAATGCAAGTACCGCTCGAAAATACTACAGACCCTTTCTGGAATATCCCTGGAAGACTGAGATGAAGATAAATTCTTCCAGAATTCTAAGTGCTGTAGCTAGTTCATTCTTTTTTTGAAGGAGAAATGACCAAATATATGATTAATCCAGTTCACAGACGGTTATCAATAGTTTGTCTGACTGGCCATAGATTTAAAATGTATTGATTTGGAAAACTGGTAACAAGAAAACTTAGGGAATATATGTGGATAGACTTCTCTGAATAGGCAATAAATATGGAGATATTTCTGTCCCATGTCAATGTTAAACAAATGGTAATTCATCAGTGGATGATATTGATAAAATGGATAGACTGACCCTTCCTATGGATATTAGTTACTCTCTTTCTCCATCCACCATTGTTACCGTCCAATTGGCTCAAGACCAAAATAGCCATGATGGTAGGGGCAGAGGTTATGCATGGGATGAGCATAACATGAGCTGAACATATGCATGGTGACTTCCATTCACCAAGGTTGGGCTGGTTACAACTATTATTTATCAAATAAAGTCAAAATTTCCTCTATATTTTAGTTATAAGGAATAGATAATTAATTTGTACTCTCCATTTGATCTCCTTCAGGAAATTTAAGTTAGTGCTTCAGGATATTCATAAAAATGATGTGACTTGCCCAGAGGGAAGATGTAAAGCCAACTTAGTAAATGAAAACCACATGTTGAGGTCAGAATGGAATAAATGTTATACACAATAATAAGAAAATCCAGACAACCCATTTTAGGTAAAGAAGATGAACCGAACAACAGAACACTGTCAAGCATATATTCTGTTGTTCATTGATCATGTTGCTCTGGGTCTAGATGCCCTTATTGGTTTGAAGTCTGGATGCCTATCCCTTCCAAATAAGCCATTCCTTCAGCTGAACATGGCAAATATTGAGAGTCATCAAGTGTTTCTAATGCAAGTTCTGAGATCCAATGACCTCACTGGCTTTCCATCATCAAATGAATCAATCACCGAGGCAAAGGGCACCTAACAACTTATTAAATTATAAGGCCTTCCTATAAACTTATGCCAGAATTCCAACCTCAGCCACAGACAGTTTAAGCAACTTGACCCTCTTTTGCCAACATATAACCAAATCAGGCTATGTGTTTTAAAATGATTTTTTAGTGGAACCCTGTTGAGAGCCACAGCCGAGACGGAATGGCCCCTGGCATTTTGCCAGAAGTAATGGTTGAGAGGCGAGCCATTAAGATGATGCTGGATTGATTCAATTGTATATTAGACCTTTACTGACCGGTAATAGGATGGCTCTTGTTGTGTAGGGCGCCTGCTACTTTGGAGTTCCCTTTGAGTTCTCGAGGAGTTCCGAGAGTGAGTGCGCACGTACCAGGGGGAGGGAGTTCTGGTTGGTGTGGTGTGTTCCTGGAGGAGCTGTGTGGGGAGCGTTTGGGAGAGTTCCCAGGGAGTGTGCATGGAATGCTGTGGGAGTTCGGAAATAAAGTTTGTCCCTGCATGAGTGGCTCGTGATTTGTGCCCAGACAGACTGCAGCAGAACCCTTTCCATTATTTATCTGGGCAAAACCTTGAACAGTTTTTATATTTGGGCTGCTATGCTTTGTATATTAATTTTTACCCAAAGACTCCTGTGTTGAAGGTTTGGTTTCCATTGCAGAAGTTTCCAAGATGAAATTTTGGTGGGGAGAGTGATTGGATCTTGAGGGCTGTGACCTCATCAGTGGATTAATCCATTGATAGCTGAATGAATGACTGGGAGGTGGTGGAAGCTGGGCAGGTAGAGCATGGCTGGAGGAAGTAGGTCACTGTGAGTATGCCCTTGGGGACTATGTCTTCTCTATACCTCCCGCCTTCTCTCTCTCTCTCTCTCTCTCTCTCTCTCTCTCTCTCTCTCTCTCTCATGTCATGAGCTGAACAGTTTGCTTCCATCTCATCCTTCTATCATGATGTTCTACCTCACCTCAGGCCCAAAGCAATTGAGCTAGTCAATCCTGAACTGAAACCTCTGAAATCATAAGCCCAAATAAATTTTCCCTCCTTCCTGGGTATTTTGATCATAGTGGTGAAAAACTGACTAACATTGTCTCCCTTAACCAAACTTTTAATTGTGTACTAGGTGCTAAATGACCTTTGATAGACATATTCTCACAATGCCCCTTGACTTTAAAGATAGTTTCAAGTGAAGCTCCTGGTTCAGCCTTGCCCTCAAATTCTACAAGTGGCTCCACCTTCATATAATACTTTATAATCATAAAACTATAACCCATATCAACCTGGTATGCATTTAGGAAGGGTATCCCTCGTTCCATGTCTCAGATATTATCACCTCACCCCAAGACTTGCCCGTTGCATATGACTTTGTCCCTGCCCTAGAGACTACCTCATCCCCTACATCAAACCCTTGCCCAGAAACAATTGCAGGCTGCCTCTCTCAAAGCAATGGAATATCTATTGCTTTCCTTCCTTTGATGTTAAGGACTCTGTTATGTTTCCTGACGTCTCTGTTTGCATAGACTTTTTATATTTCTCACATTCTACCCAAACCTACACTCCTGCATTTGCATGCTTAAAGCAAAATCTTGTAGAGGGTACTATGATTTGTAACATCCTCAAAAATCATGGAGATTATTGCTTTCTCCAGGAGGCAACTGCCACATATTGGCCCACCATGTTATCCTGGGGACAGTGTATCTTACTCTTCAAGACTTCTTGTTCCACTTCTCCCACTTTCCACCATGACCTGCCATCCTGAGTCTCTGACCATGACTACCATACCTGTTTGGTTGCAAACAAATACCACCAACTTTTATGTATATTTTCTAAGAATGTAATAGGTAGACCTGCCAAATTGTCCTTGGAAAACACCAAAATACTACTGACATAGAAAATATAACTCATACTTTTAACACACTTTATAACTACACCAATATATTTTTAGAGACCCCAGAAGTTTTAGATCTGTTTTCTTGGCTATTGCCATATAAATGGGGGACTTGTTGACCAGGTTTTAAAGAATAGCTTATACTTCTATTTGCTTGTCTTTTTTTATATGCATGATAAAATATTTTCCATATTATTCAGCGTATTTTATGCCCTACTCTTGGAATATCCTGTATTATTCAGGTCACTCATATGTTTCAAATAATTGAACTCAAAACTAATATTAAGACATCTATGCTATTCTTGGAGAAAAAGGAGGGGAGTAAACACCATATCCCTGAAGTTCTTCTCTCAGTGACCAAGGATCTAGCCAGATTAAAGGAATAATAAATGTGAGTTTGGACTAGAATGTCCTGATAAATATTATATCAAGGAACACTGACTTCTTCCAGCTATGCTGAGAATTAGGGTAAGTTAGTGTTATCTGTAGGGATTATTTTTTTCATAGGACAGTTGCTCCTTGGGATGGTGGTTATCCAAGAAACAAAGCAAACTAAGCAATCCAATAGTGTCACTGATCCTGTAGCCTAACTTGTAAACCTCTTTCCTTGGTAACTGGTATAGATCAAAGCACCATAGAGAGGGAAGGGCCTATATAGTCAGCTACCATAGGACAAAGGATTATGGGGGAATGGAGGCACCATTTTTGGTGAAGCATTAGAGAGACTCTGAGAAATGCACCTTTCTAGCCTATTGTCACTGGACTTTCTGGTGAAGCACCTGTCTAACCCTTCACCACTGGATAGTATTCATAAACATTTCTTAATAAACTTTCGTCTTACACATACAGTCTCTGGATGTCTTTATTTCAAGGCAACCTATTCCACTGTCCTCGTCTAACCAGGCTATGGGCATTATGACATCAAATGATCAATTTGTAATATAGGTTCTTTTTGGTGTTGCTGTTTGTTTGTTTGTTTTAATTCTGTCTTGACCTTATTTTAAGATCCTGGCTAGAGGCTGTCACTTTTCCTTCTTAAGCATCTGATTAAGTTTTGCATCCTAACCACTTTCTTTGTTGGACTTGTATACTCTGGACCCACTGTATACCTGCCTTAATTGCCAAAGAGATAGAGCACTGAACAATTAGTGAAAGCTCCTTTGCCTGAGGGCCAGCAAAATTATCCAATCATCAGCCCATCCATGGGGAGCCTAATAAACCCAGATAGCCCTATTTCTACTGCTTTTCACAAACTGCCCCTATACAGTTCCAGCTTGTTGTTATCCTGACACTGGGGGAAACTTTCCGTCTGTCTTACCTGGCAGCTTTCTCTCATTTAGATTGTAAGTAACAATGAATTCTGCCTTTCATCTCTGATCATCACTAGGTTGTATCATGCCATCCAAATAATCTTTAAATCTCATAAAACAACACATAGGGGTCCAAAGCAATTCCAAGATGTAATACATTAAACCACACATCCAAAGCCAAAACCAAAATCGTAATCATTCTTAGTGGACATCACATCCACTTCTCTCTGCCAACAGGGAAGCAAAGAGAGTTTCAAGACACTTATCAGCAGAGTGATTTTAAGCCCCTAAAAGAACTAGAGCAATAGAATATTGACCCAGTTGTATACTCAGGAAGTATGTAAATAAACAGGTTCTGATTTCCCACACATACTGGGCAGAGGGCCCTCAACTGTGGCAGCCATTTAGAACCACCAGGGAAGATTTTACTAAATATATGTCTAAGTCCTTAACCCAGAGTCGGTGATTAGACACAGATCTTGGTATTCATTAAAGTTTCCTAAAAGATTAAAACACGATAACAAGTGAATAAATCAAAATTGAGTTAAAGGAAGCTAACCGTGGAAAACAGGAAAGCAAGTGTAAACGCATGCTAGACTAAATAAAAACCACATAGCCAGTCAAAAAATAGCTGATAGTCTTTGAAAGCAAAATATATGCTGGTCTTTGTGTAGCTGTAACAGCTGGCTATCTAATGCCAGGACTTGTTCCTCTGTATCATCCAATGTTATTGTTTGATATTACTTACATCTGCAGTGATCATATTTTCCAATCATATTTTCTTTGCATCCAAGTAGGGCTTGTGTGTTGTCCTTACAAAAGGGGGCTACAAAAATGATATGTATCACTCTGAGGCCAAGCTAGTTAAGAAAGAGAATATATCTTCTTTGAAAATTCTCTTTTTTCCTCTTTTGGACAGATGTCAAGCAGCACAGTAACCTTGGCTCCTATATTAAATGGAACATTGCTGGCGTTTTCATACCAGAACCCATTCCCCAATTTGGAACAATTGTATGCACAAGAAATGTAGTTATGTTGATTCCAGACACTGATATTATGGGTGTGCTTATTATGGTAAATAACATTATTCTAACTAATTAAAAAAATGTAATGATAGGGAGTTGCCACAGCAAATCTGAAATATATGGCTATCGCTTTGCAAACTGAATAATACTCAACAAACAAAAATACAAAACCAGTTTGGAAGGTGGGAAAGCCCTGTGAGGAAGGTATTGCCTATGGTAACTCTGAAAGCAACTCCTGACTAAGGAACCTAAAGATTGAGGAAAAATTATTGTAAAGAAGCAGACTATGATGTCTTTTGGTGGCTAATCTTAACAGCCTTTAACAAGAGATTACAAGAAGATATGAGTTCAGATAAGAAGTGTTTGATGTTCAAAGACTGTAAAAAAAGAGAAAAAGTTCAGAGATCAAGAAGGTGTACTGGATTGGAGTTGACTCCTGCTTCTGGATTTGAGTATCAAGGCCTAGAAGACTTTTCAGTGAAATGCCTAGATAGCAAAGGAGATTCAGCAATAAAATTATCAGTGGTAACTTCTCATGAAAGAATGCAGCCTCCCTTAGGTTGAAAAAGAGGTGTAAGGAAAAGGAAAGAAATGACTAGTTGAAAAAAATTTTTTTAAATGATCAAACCAATTATTAGGCATACATAAACTAATGGCAAAACTACATACAGTTGTTTGATCAAACAAAATAGTATAACTATAAGCAAAATGTTCATATTTTCATGCCAAAATTTACAAGCTTTATATTCCATGTATTTAAAAGACAGGTATTTTCATACATTGTAGAACAGAGTTAAATGATGTTTAAATATGTTTATCTTTTTCTGGATAATATTTTTTATATAACAATGCACATGGAGCTCAAATAAATAAAATTACATTTTTATAATTCTTTGTTTCTTAATTTCCTTTGTATTTTAATTAATCAATGTGGTTGGTTTAGAAATGTTGTAGCATGCATATTCTAAACCTGTAATGGGAAAGATGCACAATGTAAATATTATGACATGAAATAACATACCTTATTAAAACATATAAAAACATATAAAAATGTTCTATTTTTTATAATTCAAAGAAATGATAGCCAAAGAACATGAGAAAAGTCTGCTGATTTTTGTGGACCATCTACTTTGTGCAGGGTCTTGAAATTTATAAAGTACTTTTATAAAGGCATTTGCTATTCTAGTTAACCAGGTAAAAATGGGAGGGTAATAACATCATAAAAAGAAAATTTTATGCCATTTTTTTTTTCGAACTGCCCAGGTTCTAATCTTTGCTCCTCTATTCTTGTAGCTGCCTGACCTCAAAAAGTACTTAACCAGTTAGTGTGCTCAATGGTAATGTGAGAATACTGAATGGGATGTCAGAAGTGGTTATGAAGATAAAATGAGCTACATGTGCAAAACATTTAGAAAAATGACTAACACAATATAAATACTCAGATCATTTTAACAATTATCAACTCTACTATTATACTCAAGATAATAAAATTATGGCTCAATGAGGTTTATTAATTTACTAACAATCATATCATTAATAAATGCAGGCACCTGGAGTAGACTTGTGACATTTAGAGTTCCTGTTTAAGGATTTCCTTTATTCTGTATGATCACCTGCATTTTGGAAGAATTAATGCAAATATTGATCCATTAATTTTCAAATTATGTTTGTCTAAATTTTACTCCTGAATGTAGATGTCAAAGAGATTTATATATCATATGAAGAAATGTTACTTGTACTCACCAGCATTATTTATCTCTTCCTAGGCACATGCAATCTTTAATTTCCCAGCATTCTTGAAAACTGGCCATGTGAGTAGTTTTGATTAATGTTCCAAGAGCAGAAGGGACATGTGCATTTATGAACTGATCTTTGATTCTCTGGGCTTTATTTCTCTATCATATAAATTGTGCATGCACCTGTTGAGATCAAGTGCCACAATACAGAAAGAGCCTGTATCACTCAACCAGTTTATGGAGGCCAGCTGCCTTGAAGCATCACTAAAACTTTAGCAGACTTTTATAAATATTTTTCAAGTCTTTGCTTTCCAAGCAAGGAATAAATGTCAGCTGGATTAAGACATTGAAATTTGGAAGATGTTTCCATTAGAATCCAGTCGATCCTAGGTGTGATATTTAGTTTTTCATCACTATGAAAAAATACCTGAGAAAAACAATTTCCTAGGAAGAAACATTTATTTTGGTTCATGCAGAACTTTCAATCTATGGTTGGCTGGCTCTGTTTTTTCCTCGGCCTGTGCTTAGGCAGCACATCATGGTGCAAGGCTATGGCATAGAAAGTTGCCTACATCATGGCAACAAGAAGAGGGAGGCAGGGAGAGAGAAAGGTTGGGGTGAGGGTGGGGACATACAGAGAGAGAAGAAAGGAAAGGACCAGGAAGGAGAATAAGATGCTCTTCCAGGGCATGCCTCCTGTGATCTACTTTCTCTATCTAGGCCACAACCCCTATGGTTCCAAGCCCCCCACCCCCAATCCATTCAATTATGAAACCATCAATGGATTAATCCTTTGATGAGATCAAAACCTTCATGATCTAATTGCTTCCAAAAAGCTGCATTGGGGACCAAGCCTTTAATACACTATAGGACACTCCAGATCTAAGCTCTAACACTATATAATATGCTATATTTTCATTAGGCTCTTTTGACTGGTAGACTTGGGTTTTTCTTCAACTCAGAAACATTTTTTCCTTATATTCTTTCTTTGATAATTATTTTCACTTTATTTACTTCTGTAATACAGAAAATAAAATGTATGTTTTAATTTTCGGTATACATAGATCATCTCCTCTGAATAGGTTCTCCATATTGTTTATCTTTTAACTTATATTTTTTTTCTGATTTTTTTCCTTTGGAACTTAGTAAGAGAGAACTGAGTCATCTTCTTTTTATGGCAATCTTTCATCACAGTTTTATGCCAGATTACTTTCTTCCATTAAATGGTTTTCCCTTTTCACACTAACAATCAAAAAACTGTTTCTACTATTTTACTGGACATGTGCCTTATAAAACCCATAGAGTTTTTGGTTTGTATTTGTTTTAGTTTATATAAATGCATTGTGTCATGTCTATTGCCTCAGTAATTTTTCATGACATGTTTGTTTTAAGATGTTTCTTGAGTTTATATTATAATTTATTTTTCTGGGGCAAAATAATGTATAGCATACATCTAGAATATGTCCACTCTTCCAAAAATCGACTCAAGTAATACACTACCATGATATTACTAAAAAACATAATCTTATGTGTTTAGCAGAATTACTTTACTTGTATATGCATGAGGTTCTTGATAAATTTACAAGCTGTATTTTACTAAAATACTGCCAAAATTTACATTAAAATGGTCATACTAGTTGACAATTGCATCAATAATGGATGAAGTTTCTACTTTCTAAGCATACTTGCTAATGCCTGAAAGTATCTGCTTGGCAAATGCTTACTTCTTTGATGGATGGAAGGAAAGATGTAATTTATGCTTTATTTTGAATAGGTACTAAAAGGTACATATACCTATTAGTTTTTTGTTTGTGAGTTGCCATTTAATATCTTTTGTCCTTTTTATTGATTTTTTTTGTTGATTTTACCTTTTTATTGATTTTACCTTATAGGCTTAGTTCTTTTTTTTAAAAAAAAATTAAATTTTATTTGTTTTTATGAGGTGCTGAGGATCAAACCAAGGGCCTTCTCTGTGCTAGGCAAGTGCTCTACCACTGAGCCACAACCCTAGCCACTTTATTATTGATTTGCAGCATATTTTGTTTAATGAAATGATCTCTCAGTTAATATAGAGTTGATATGGAGTTCTTCAATTTAAAATAGATTTTAAAATTTCAATTGACTCCAATGTAGGAAAAAATCTTGATTTTTTCTTTACCTTTACTGATATGATCTTTACAGTATTACTCAACTACTGTCATCGTGACTTATAATTTGGCAGATAAGTTTTTAAGTTATGAATAATGCTTTTAGGATTTCAGTTGCTTTTCTTTCCTTAATGATCACCTTCCTCATATATTTTAGATATAACACCTTATTTAATACAGTTAAAAATACTAAGTGAAAATCTTCTAACATTTATTTCCATTTCCTAAAATATGTTTTGTAGTTCAGATATGTTCTTTGATTTTAAAGGATAAACTGCTGTATCATTGTTCATAGTTCTAATTATTTTTATTTTAATGTTATCTATAAATAAAATATGAAGTTCTTTGTGCTGTAATTCTGAAATTCATAGTTAAATTTTAAGTTAAAATTACTCACTTTTAAAGTTTGATTTCCCTCTCTTTTATTTTCCATTCACAAGGTGATTTTCTTTGATTTCTCATATTTTCTCTATCACTTCCACTTTATATCAATTTTCAACACAAGCCACTCTTGGTCTCTCAATTTCCTTCTCCTCTTTAATCAAAACCTCATAGAAAAAAACTCATGTCCACTGAAACCTGTGTTCAGTGAGGTCCCACCAAGAGAGTGATTTTCTAAACAATGTCATATTTCAACCTCCACTTTCTTTACTGTTGGCCCTTTTATCTCTTCCATGACTAAATTTAAAGAATCCTTAGTGATTTCCTTTACTTACATATCTCCTTAACTCCTCTAACTTGGCTTTTATACCCCTTGAATCTGGTTATATAGCTTCCTGAATCTATTTTTCTTATGGTGTCTTTCTCATTATAACTGTACTCATTTGTCTGTCTTCTTTATTAGGCTTATAAGCCCTTTGAAAGAAGAAAAAGGTATTTTTTTCTTTATTCATCAATTCACCATCAAGGACTTTCTTATTGCCTGACACATAATTTGTTTCTAATAAATATTTATTGAATAAATAAATAATGAATGGGTTAGTTCAGTCATACACAAGGTTAAAAATGTCTTTTGATTTGATGCTTGGCTTTCTTTATTAGGTAAGCTATCCATTGTTAATTTCTTTCCAGATATATGTGAATCATGCTTAGGAACAGAATATTTCAAGTTGAGTAATATAGCACTCATTAATCAAAGTGACTTCAGTAACACACACACACACACACACACACACACACACACACACACCACATTCCTAACTTTCTGCATTAATTTTAAGGAATTATTGATTTATTGTTAAAATCTCTCTGTTGTGTTAGGTTTATTATTTAAGGAAGGAATAAAATCTGTATGGATACACAATGGTATCTAAAAAAATTGTGATATAGTATTCTAAATACAATTTTAATTCTCATCAAAACTTTTGAGGAAATTAAGAAAATCCAGCAAAGGTATAAAGTGAAATGAGACTTCAGAGCTTGAACTGTAAAGGTTTATATCTCTTTAAATCTTTAAAAGATATAGATATAGATATAGATATAGATATAGATATAGATATATAGCGTTCAAGGCAAGCACTCTACCAACTGAGCTATATCCTCAGTTCCCAAAGCTATATTCATTTGAAAATAAATCTAGGATTAGTATATTTCTTGAATCCTTTCAGATGAAAAGAATGACTCAACAATTCATAAAGAATGAATTTATACTCAAGGTAACATTTCAGTGACATCTAATGTGATCATATATAGTATACAATGTTCAAGAATATTCAAAGTTTGAGGAGTCTTTTAGGGAAGGGTGCAGTAATTGCTAAAGGCACTTGTAAAGATTTGATATTGAAGAACATTTTCCTAGCATAAAAAATAAGCTCATTGAAAAAATTTTGAATTAAAATGCAACCTACCCTAAGGTGAGTAGATTTATAGTGGTAGATAAGTTGGGAAGTCATTGTTGATGTACTATTTATAACATTTAAAAAGTATTAACCAGTGAGACATTTGGCATTTATTTTTTAGGGATTGGCTAGCTTCACTTAGCATAATCTGCTCTAATGCCATCCATTTCCCTGTAAATTCTATGATTTTGTCATTTTTTAATGTCTTCTTTGATATAAGGAGAGTAACTAAGAACAGAGTATGGTCGAAGAGCATGAGAAGAAGATTAACATTAAATAGGGATGAGAGATGGGAGGGAAAGGGAAAGAGAAGGGAAATTGCATGGAAATGGAAGGAGACCCTCAGAGTTATACAAAAGTAGATACAAGAGGAAGTGAGGGGAAAGGGAAAAATAATACAAGGGGGACAAATGAATGTCAGTAGAGGGGGCAGAGAGAGAAGAGGCGAGGGGAGGGGAGGGGAGGGGGGATAGTAGAGGACAGGAAAGGCAGCAGAACACAACAGACACTAGTATGGCAATATGTAAATCAATGGATGTGTAACTGATGTGATTCTGCAATCTGTATTTGGGGTAAAAATGGGAGCTCATAACCCACTTGTATCTTGAGTTCTTAAGAAACAAATAGAAATAAGTAAATAAACTTCCCAAAGAAATAAATACTGGAGCAGAAAATAATAAAATAGAAATCAAGCAATATATAGAAAAACCTGTGAAATTAAATCTGGCTCTTTAAGAAGAAAAGAAAAAGAAGATAATTGTTTTGTGATAGTAATTGGTAAAAGAAAGATGATTCTAATTACCAATATCAGCAATAAGAGGACAAGCATTACCATAGATTCTACAACCAGGAATATTATTAATCTCAGTGGAATAAATGCAACAATTTTGGACAGGACTAAGTAAAAATTCTTTAAAAATATGAAAGACAATGTGTATTCTGAAAAGTCAAATATTTATTACTAAATATTTTTATTGATACATATGTCAATAAAATATTTGTATTGAAATAAAATCAAAGGATGATTAATTAAAATTTTCAGTAAATAGTAAATGTATATTTCTGACTTTTCAGAACACTTTCTTTCATATTCTTATCTATTATTTGCCTCTTTAAAGATATTTTTAAAATTGGAGCATGTATGCATACACACCACACACACACACACACACACACACACACACACACTGTTCCCAAGCCTACTTTATAGATTTAGGCTGTGGATCACAGTTTTTCAACCCCTGATGCAGATGAAATGGATATATTCCTCGATAAATACAAAATTATTAAACCTATACAGGAAGAAATAGACAAGGTAAACATTACTATAACAATAATTTTGGGTTTGTATTTATAGTTAAAGTCTAAAGCAAATAATATTCTAAGCCTACAGACCTCAATGATGCAATCCACCAAACATTTATAAAAAGCATTACGGAATTTGCATATACTTCTTCAGAAATTAGATGAAGGACTGCTGTCTAATAGATATAATGATATCAGCATTGCCTGGATAATGAAATGAGGTAAAAACAATACAACAAAAGATAATTACATATTGATATTCATCAATAACACAGACTCAAATGCTATATAACAGCACTGTAGTAAATAAATACAATAATATATTGAAAAGATATGACATTCCTTGTATTTATCTCAGGAATGCAAGGTTGGTTTAACATTCAGAAATCAAATAATGAATTCACCATATTAGGAAAAATAAAAAAGAAATATAATTATAGTGAAGTAAATTCATTTGATGAAATACACACTTATTTCTCAACAGAAACTGATAGAAGATTGAAAATAAAAAGGAAATTCCTCAGTATGACCAAGAGTATCTTTTAAAAAATTACAGCTTACATCACACTTCATGATAAAAGAATATATTTCATTTCCTATAAGATGAGGAACCAAAATAATATGTATCTCACTGCTACTATTCGCATAGTACTGGAAGTTCTATGCAGTGTAAATAGGAAAGGAATAAAAAAAAGTTATCAAAATTAAAAAAGGAGAATTATTTTTATTCAAAAATGATAGGTATAAAATCTGACAGAATTTACTAATAAATTAGTGGAATTAGCAGGTATATCTATAATGGTTTCAAAATACCAAAAATATTTTAATATATAAAGATCAATTAATTTATTCATACAAGTAATAATTATAAAGTAAAATTAAAATAATGCCACTCATATTAGGTTATATATATAACACTCTAGGAAATGAATCTGAAAAAAAGAAAAAGAATGGCAAGTCCTTTACACTTAAAACCATAAAATATCACTGAAAGAAAGTATTAAAAAATAAAAAAAATAAAAAGAAGCAGCCATGTAAATGGAGAGAATCTGGTATGGCTAGCACCCATTCTAAATAAAGATGCTAGTCTCGGGTCTGATTTAGATCAACTCCCTCAAGCCAGGGATGGAGGTGAGACCACCCTTTGAGCCAGGTTTAATTCTTTACAAAACATACATATATAAACACACAAAAATAACTTGGATACACACTCCCTACCAAACAAAAAATTTACTTCATAACATTTCAGAGAAATGATACTAAAAGAAAAAAATTGGAAGAAATCAAAAATTGAGGTAAACAGGAATTTCTTAGACATGACCATAAACATTAAACAACCACAAAAGAAAAACAAATGATAATATGAGCTTCATGAGAATTAAAATCTTCTCTTTGAATAGAAAAAAATAAAACCTAATATGGAAAAAAAAAGGAGAGCTGGGGTTGTGTGAGGCACTGGGTTTGATTCTCAGCACCACATATAAATAAATAAATAAATAAAAATACAGGCTCATTGACAATTAAAGAAAAAAAAGGATACTAGTGAAAGAAATTATGAGTGCAACAAATGTGGGAAATTCTTTATGGACAGTTCCACACTTGTTAGTCATCAGAGATTTCACACTGGAAAAGAGTCGTATGAGTGCAATGAATGTGAGAAAGTAGATACAACTTGAACCTCATTAAACAAGAGAATTCACACCGGAGAAAGGCTTTATGAATGAAGTTTATGTGTGAAGGTCTTTAACCAAAATTCTACTTCATTCAGCACCAGAAACATCACACCAGATAAAGAAGACATAAAGAACTTAAAAATGTTGAAAGACTTCAGACAGAAATATGCTCTGATTTGTCATTGGGAAATAGTTTTTTTTTATTCTAAAATATCAAAAAAATTATTATCATTACCATGTTAACTAAAGTGCAGAGTTCTGTAATTGTTCACAATGTACAATGAATGTCCAGAAGTCCTTTCATCTTAAAAGATGAAACTCTATACCCTTTTAACAACTCATTTTCTATTACACTTAGACCTTGAAAACTACCAGGCTGAACTTCATTAGCACTCCCTTTAAGAAAAATTGTTTTGATCTTATTATTTTGTTCCATTTTTTACTTAAGTCTTCAAAATTATTAGAATTTTCTTTTTTAAAGATGAATCAAATTCCATTATAGGTATTAAAAAAAAGAAAAGAAAAAGAAAACTATGACCTGGGAGAAAATACTTGAAATTGTGACTGATGAAGTTCTTGTACATAGAATGTGCAAAGAACTCCAAAATCTCATTTAAAAAATCAACCCTCCATGGAAAAAAATGGTAAAGATTTGAATAAGCACTTTTTGAAGTAGATTTTTGGTTGGCAAATAAACACATGAAAAGATGGCAAACAACATTGATCATTACAGAAATGCCTATTAAAACCACAGTGATGGACCACCACACATCTCTTGGTTTAGTTGGGATTTTAAAAACCCAGCTTATGTTGGCAAACCAGCAGAAATCCTGAAACTTTCATTCATCACTAATGAGAATATAAAATGGCACAACTACACTAAAAGCATGTGGATAGTTTCCAAGAAATTCAAAGATACACCTGTCATATAAGCCAGATATGACCTTTCCAGGTATTTAACCAAGAAAGATGAAGGCATACATCAATACAAAGGCATGGACATGAATGTTTATAGAAGATTTATATTTAAGTGGTAGAAATGAGAAACCACCTTAATGTTCATTGACGTTAATAACTTATGGCAGGTCTAAATAAAGAACTACAACTCAAAAATGAAATAAAGTGAATGCTTAATACACGCAACACTTGAGTGGATCTGAAAATAATTGTTCTGAATGATAAGATCATGGTAAAAATAATACATGTTTTACATACAATTCAATTTATAAAATTCTATTGAATATAAATTAAACTACAGAATTAGAATTCAGGTCAGGATTTTCCTCAGGAGGAATTAGAGTGGAAAAGAGGGAGGGGTGGCATAGGACATGGGGAATCTCAGGGGGTGATGGTTATGCTCACTGTCTTAATTATGAGGAAGGTTTCAGAGGAGGATGTCAAAACTTAACTACTTGTACATTAAAATATACAATGTATTAAATGTCAATCATATCATGGTAAACTAATACACTTCAAACAAGCCCTCCATTTTTAATGCAAAAAAAATATAATCGAGGTGTGATCAAGAAAAATATTTTGCAGATAGAAAGCATTTTGAGTTGTTAAAAGAAATTAGAAGAATAGAAAATTTGAATTAAAAGAGAAAAGACAATGACCATGATAGATCTATTCCAGAAAACAAAATAAACAGAAGTAGTTCATACTTCTACACATGACTTAAAATTTACTTAAAATTTTGTATGGTGGTAGTAGTTTGGTGAGAATATGCATTGTTGGAAAATTGAAATTATGATCAATTCCAATTATTCTCATATAATCTCATCTCTTCAATAATATAGATGACACTGGGAAACAGCTTGGGCATACCCCAGATCTCAGGATCCCAGTGTCACGAGAAATCATAATCAGGCACAGGCACTTTCTTGACTCAACCTTCTCCTGAGACTTTATCAAAGGGCGCACTGTAGAACTAGAGGAAATAGCAGTCAAAATCAAAGAAGGTAAGGGAAGTCCAGTCATGGGAGGAGAGGAAAATGATTGCAAATTAGGCAAGGATCTCTTTCAGGTAAATTAAGCCATTGTTATCCAAATCAGTAACCATTCATGCCAAGTTCTGCAAGCCCAGAGCCTTAGAGTGGTAGAAATGGGTCAAATATTTAAAACATGTGCAGAAAATTAATAACTATGATGATATTTTCTTCAGTAAATTGTTAAGACTTGTGGTGAGATCTTGACAATTTTTCTTTCTCCCTTCCTTCCTTCCTCCTTTCTTTTCCTTTCCCTCCCTCCTTCCCTCTCTTTATTTATTTATTTCTTTTATCTTTCAACATTCTTTTTTTTTCAATTTATTTATTTATTTATTTATTTATTTTTATTGGTTGTTCAAAACATTACAAAGCTCATGACATATCATCTTTCATACATTTGACTCAAATGGGTTATGAACTCCCATTTTTACCCCAAATACAAATTGCAGAATCACATCGGTTACACATTCACATTTTTATAAAATGGCATATTAGTGACTGTTGTATTCTGCTACCTTTCCTATCCCCTACTATCCCCCCTCCCCTCCCCTCCCATCTTCCCTCTCTACCTCATTTGCTGTTGTTCAATTCTCCCCCTTGTTCCCCCCCCCTTTCCCCTCACCACCTCTTATATGTAATTCTGTCTAATATTGAGGGTCTCCTACTATTTCCATACGATTTCCCTTCTCTCTCCCTTTCTCTCCCCCCACTCGTCTCTGTTTAATGTTAATCTTTTCCTCATGCTCTTCTTCCCTGTTCTGATCTTAGTTGCTCTCTTTATATCAAAGAAGACATTTGGCATTTGTTTTTTAAGGATTGGCTAGCTTCACTTAGCATAATCTGCTCTAATGCCATCCATTTCCCTGCAAAATCCATGATTTTGTCATTTTTTAGTGCTGCGTAATACTCCATTGTGTATAAATGCCACAGTTTTTTAATCCATTCATCTATTGAAGGGCATCTGGGTTGATTCCAAAGTCTAGCTATTGTGAATTGTGCTGCCATGATCATTGATGTGGCAGTATCCCTATAGTATGCTCTTTTAAGGTCCTCAGGGAATAGACCGAGAAGGGCGATAGCTGGGTCAAATGGTGGTTCCATTCCCAGCTTTCCTAGGAATCTCCATACTGCTTTCCATATTGGCCGCACCAGTTTGCAGTTCCACCAGCAATGTACAAGTGTACCCTTTTCCCCACATCCTCGCCAGCACTTATTGTTGCTTGACTTCATAATGGCTGCCAATCTTACTGGAGTGAGATGGTATCTTAGGGTGGTTTTGATTTGCATTTCTCTGACTGCTAGAGATGGTGAGCATTTTTTCATGTACTTATTGATAGATTGTATGTCCTCCTCTGAGAAGTGTCTGTTCAGGTCCTTCGCCCATTTGTTGATAGGGTTGTTTGTTATCTTGTTGTTTAATTTTTTGAGTTCTTTGTATATTCTGGATATTAGGGCTCTATCTGAAGTGTGAGGAGTAAAGATTTGTTCCCAGGATGTAGGTTCCCTATTTACCTCTCTTATTGTTTCTCTTGCTGAGAAAAAACTTTTTAGTTTGAGTAAGTCCCATTTGTTGATTCTAGTTATTAACTTTTGTGCTATGGGCGTCCTATTAAGGAATTTGGAGCCCGACCCCACAATGTGTAGATTGAAGCCAACTTTTTCTTCTATCAGGTGCAGAGTCTCTGATTTGATATCTAGGTCCTTGATCCATTTTGAATTTACTTTTGTGCATGGCGAGAGAAAGGGGTTCAGCTTCATTTTGTTGCATATGGATTTCCAGTTTTCCCAGCACCATTTGTTGAAGATGCTATCCTTTCTCCATTGCATGCTTTTAGCGCCTTTATCAAATATAAGAAAGTTGTAATTTTGTGGATTGGTCTCTGTGTCCTCTATTCTGTACCATTGGTCCACCTGCCTGTTTTGGTACCAGTACCATGCTGTTTTTGTTACTATTGCTCTGTAGTACAGTTTGAAATCTGGTATCGCTATACCTCCCGATTCACACTTCCTGCTTAGAATTGCTTTTGCTATTCTGGGTCTTTTGTTTTTCCATATGAATTTCATGATAGCTTTATCTATTTCTACCAGAAATGCCGTTGGGATTTTGATTGGCATTGCGTTGAACCTGTAGAGAACTTTGGGTAATATCGCCATTTTGATGATGTTGGTTCTGCCTATCCATGAACAGGGTACATTTTTCCATCTTCTAAGATCTTCTTCTATCTCTCTCTTTAGGGTTCTGTAGTTTTCATTGTATAAATCTTTCACCTCTTTTGTTAGGTTGATTCCCAAGTATTTTATTTTTTTTGAGGATATTGTGAATGGGGTGGTTTTCCTCATTTCCATTTCAGAAGTTTTGTTACTGATATACAGGAATGCCTTTGATTTATGCGTGTTGATTTTATATCCTGCCACTTTGCTGAATTCATTTATCAGTTCTAGTAGTTTCTTTGTAGACCCTTTTGGGTCTTCTAAGTATAGGATCATATCGTCCGCAAATAGTGATATTTTAAGTTCTTCTTTTCCTATTTTTATGCCTTTAATTTCTTTTGTCTGTCTAATTGCTCTGGCTAGTATTTCAAGGACTAAATTAAATAGAAGTGGTGAGAGAGGGCATCCCTGTCTTGTTCCAGATTTTAGCGGGAATGCCTTCAGTTTTTCTCCATTTAGAATGATGCTAGCCTGAGGCTTAGCATATATAGCTTTTACAATGTTGAGGTAAGTTCCTGTTATCCCCAGTTTTTCTAGTGTTTTGAACATAAAAGGATGCTGTACTTTGTCGAATGCTTTTTCTGCATCTATCGAGACGATCATATGGTTCTTATCTTTAAGTCTATTGATGTGGTGAATAATATTTATTGATTTCCGTATATTGAACCAACCTTGCATCCCAGGGATGAATCCTACTTGATCATGGTGCACAATTTTTTTGATATGCTTTTGTATTCGATTCGCCAGGATTTTATTGAGAATTTTTGCATCTATGTTCATTAGAGATATTGGTCTGTAGTTTTCTTTCTTTGAAGTGTCTTTGTCTGGTTTCGGGATCAGGGTGATGTTGGCCTCATAGAATGAATTTGGAAGAGCTCCTTCTTTTTCTATTTCTTGAAATAGCTTGAAAAGTATTGGTATTAATTCTTCTTTGAAGGTTTTGTAAAACTCCGCTGTATACCCATCTGGTCCAGGGCTTTTTTTGGTTGGTAGTCTTTTGATGGCTTCTTCTATTTCTTCCTTTGTTATTGGTCTGTTTAAATTGTGTGTGTCTTCCTGACTCAATCTGGGCAGCTCATATGACTTAAGAAATTTATCGATGTCTTCACTGTCTTCTATTTTATTAGAATATAGGGTTTCAAAATACTTTCTAATTATCTTCTGTATTTCTGTAGTGTCTGTTGTGATATTGCCTTTTTCATCCCGTATGTTAGTGATTTGAGTTCTCTCTCTTCTTCTCTTCGTTAGCATGGCTAAGGGTCTGTCGATCTTATTTATTTTTTCAAAGAACCAACTTTTAGTTTTATCAATTTTTTCAATGGTTTTTTTTGTTTCAATTTCGTTGATTTCCGCTCTGATTTTAATTATTTCTTGTCTTCTGCTATATTTGCTGTTGTTTTGCTCTTCCTTTTCTAGGGTTTTGAGATGTAGTGTGAGTTCGTTTATTTGTTGGTTTTTTCTTTTTTTGAGGAATGAACTCCAGGAAATGAATTTCCCTCTTAAAACTGCTTTCATTGTGTCCCATAGATTCCGATATGTTGTGTCTGTATTTTCATTTATCTCTAAGAATTTTTTGATTTCCTCCTTTATGTCTTCTGTAACCCATTGATCATTCAGTAACATATTGTTCATTTTCCATGTGATGCAGGATTTTTCCTTCCTTCTTTTATCATTGATTTCCAGTTTCATTCCATTATGATCAGATATGGTGCATGGTATTATCTCCACACCTTTATATTTACTAAGAGTTGCCCTATGGCATAATATATGGTCTATCTTTGAGTAGGATCCATGTGCTGCTGAGAAGAACGTGTATCCACTTGATGATGGTTGATATATTCTATATATGTCGGTTAAGTCTAGGTTATTGATTGTGTCATTGAGTTCTATAGTTTCTTTATTCAGCTTTTGTCTGGAGGATCTGTCTAATGGCGAGAGCGGTGTGTTGAAGTCCCCCATAATTATTGTGTTGTGGTCTATTTAACTCTTGAACTTGAGGAGAGTTTGTTTTATGAATGTTGCAGCACCATTGTTTGGTGCATACAAATTGATAATTGTTATGTCTTGATGGTGGATGGTTCCTTTTAACAGTATATAGTGTCCTTCTTTATCCCTTTTGATTAACTTAGGTTTGAAGTTGATTTTATTCGATATGAGTATGGTCACTCCTGCTTGTTTCCGAGGGCCATGTGAGTGGTATGATTTTTCCCAACCTTTCACCTTCAGCCTGTGTATGTCTTTTCCTATCATATGAGTCTCCTGAAGGCAACATATTGTTGGATTTGTTTTTTTAATCCAGGTTACTAGCCTATGTCTCTTGATTGGTGAATTTAAGCCATTAACATTTAAGGTTACAATTGAAATATGGTTTGTGCTTCCAGTCATGTTTATTTATTTATTTATTTTAGTTTGGCTAGTTTTTCCTCTTTGGTTATTTTTCTCCCCCTTTACTGAGATACCTCCCACTGTTAGTTTTGGGTGCTATTTTTCAATTCCTCTTCTTGTAGTATTTTGCTCAAAATGCTTTGCAGTGTTGGTTTTCTGGCTGCGAATTCTTTTAGCTTTTTTTTATTGTGAAATATTTTAATTTCATTGTCAAATCTGAAGCTTAATTTTGCTGGATACAGTATTCTTGGTTGGAATCCATTATTTTTCAGCGTTTGAAATACGTTGTTCCAGGATCTTCTTTCTTTCAACGTCTGTGATGAAAAATCAGTCGTTAACCTAATTGGTTTACCCCTGAATGTAATCTGCCTCCTTTCTCTCGTAGCTTTTAATATTCTCTCCTTGTGAACACCCTATTTGGATGATCCTTAGAAGCATGGCAAAAGCAACAGTCCTAACTAAACTTAGAGGAAATGGTAGAATTGCCGTGGCAAATGGTGGAAGAAAATGTTAGAGGGCTCAGAATAGAGAGAATGCTAGAGTGAAGCACCTTATTAGGCCAGAGGCTATCTGGTGTTTATGTCCCAAAAGGAAGTTTACTGGATACAATATTTACAATTTTTTTTTTTAGGAAAAAAAAAAACTATGAGTGAAAAGGACACTGGTTTTAGAAAGAAGTTTCTTAGTGGCTGTCATCTATAGGCCAGGGGAGGTGGTAGGAAATGCCCTTACAATTCAGGCTCAGCAGTACTCATAATGACAGGATGCTTAAACAACACAGTCACAGGGCTGAATTCAACCATGAGAAGCCAGGCCCAAGTGGCAGCCAGAGGGGCTTTAAAGACTAAAAGATGGAGTGATAGTGATCCACATAGCATTTAATTTATCATTGTGGCACCCCTTTAAAGCCAGGGAGTGGTCTACCATAAAATACCAGTTTTGGTTAGGTAGCTCTGGTTGCAGCTGTTATGCCAGGTGTAGTGTCTTTGCTACAACTGATTAACCTAAACTTGGGTTTATAACATGTGGCCATTGATCTGGTGAATATATTCTTTCCCAATACTTTCCAAAAGAGAATGAAATAATGTTATTCACATGAAATGGATAATGTTATATGTTTACACAATTGCCCCAAGACTATGTTAACTATCCTGTTCTCTGTCACAGCATGATCAGAAAGATGGATTGGTTAGACATCTGTAGAATATTACACTGGTCCTCTAAATCTCTGATACCATGCTTACTGACCTGGATGAGCTAGTGGCTAGTGTGCCACTCGTCTTAGAAGAATGGGCTTCAGATGGTGAAAAATAAAGCCTAACAAATTAACATGTCTACTAAATTTGTGAAAATTATGGATGCCTAATTGCCTCAAAAATGATGCTTCCCATCTCTTATACCTATTACCACTAAAAAATGAAACAAGAGTTTCATTCCTCTTCAGTGTCTGAAGGAAGTAAGTTTCACTTTGGGAATGATGGGTGCACAAAAGACTTGCAGTTCTGAGGGATCCACAGTAGAAACAGTTCTGTGTCAGTCTAGGTTGCAGTCCAAGAAGCACTGTTTCCTAGGCTTTATCTTATGGAATGGAATACTCATATGACATATGAAATATACTTGGAGGAAAAGACCCTGTTAGAGTTTATAGCAATCTACAAGAGAGAATCAGAAAGGAAATTCCTAGAGTTCTAGGATAGGTACAGTAGAAAATAGACAATTTAAAAAAAAAATAAGTTCCACATTTGTTACTGAACCTGGGTAGTGACAATAGTGTCTAACCAGAAGAAACAAAGTAATGAAATTAAAAAACTACTAAACATGACTTAAGTTGTGTCAGATATCACCAAATCATGTTCAAGCAGGCCTGGCAGAAATTGTTGTGATATGGAAATGGTACATCCAGGAAAAAGCGCTACCAGGGCCAGATGGCACAATAAGAGGCATGAACAGATAACTTAATATGTCTCCTCTGTCCCAATTCCAGATGGATAAAGCCTCTAAATGTCAACAGCAAAATTTATAAATTTTGGAAGAAAAAAAGATGAGTGTCTTCCTGACCTTGGTTCAGGAAGAATTCCAAAGATTCAAATTAAAAAAAAAAAAAATTCTCTTTAAGATTGCCACATTCAAATTTTAAAATCAAGAACTTTTATCATAAAATGGTATTTTAAATAAAGTTAAAATTACATATTGTCAGACCATCTTTGCAAAATATAAACAATCTTATTATTGAGACTATAAGAAGTTTAAAAATAATAACAAGAAACAAGAGAAAAGTGGGGAAAACACATAAATGGCATTTTACAGAAGAGAAATATACATCTAATATAAAAAACATAAATAAGTTAAACCTGGGAACTTTGGTAATACTAACAAACAAACAAGAGACATTCTCTTTTGAGATTCTATTCTGAAAAGTGAACAAGTCTGTCAATAATAAATATTAGAGAAAACAGGAAATAATAAATATTGATTAAAATGAAAAATACTAAGTGTTGAAGAAAAATGAGTACTTTCCCATTATTCTTGCTGTAAAAATAAATTTGTATAACAACCTTTGAAAATAGTCTGGCAGTATCTCATATTTGACCATTCATAATCTAACAACTGTTCACCAGGTATAACCAAGATAAATTTTTGTACATGTGTACGTATACAAGCTTGCCTAAGCAATGCCATTTTTAATAGCAATAATTGGGAAAATATCAAATATTTATCATCAAGACAATGGGTATTAACCATTGTACTAGAGTCATAAATGGAATAGTAAAGTATAATTATATGAATGACTTCATTCATATGAGTGAAATTTAGGAATGCAATTTTCAGTGAAAACAAAAAGTCTTGGAAGATTTCAACCATAATGATACAATTTTATAAAATTTTAAGCCAATCCTGGACAGTTTATTTGGGATGAAATTTTATTTAGTCACTGTGTCAGTGAACTTTCCACTACTGTAATAAATACTGAAATAATTAACTCATAAATAGAAATTTTATTTTGGTTTAAGTTTTGGAGGTTTCAGTCAGTCCCAGGTCAGTTTATCCTATTTTTTTAGGCTTGTGAGGCAACTCATCATGGTGGGAGAACATGGCAGAGGAGGCTGCTCAACTCATGGCAGCTGGAAAGCAAGGAGACAGAGGTAAAAACCAGCGTCCCACAATCCATTCTGATAGCATGCCCTCAATAACCTAAGATCTCTCACAAGGCCACACCTCTTGAAGGTTCCACCACCTCCAAAGAGCTTCACTGTTGAGGGGCAAGCTTTTAGCACATGAGCCTTTGGTCTTTGGAGGATATTACAGATCCAAAGATCCAAACTATAACAGTTACATATATGTAAGTATGTGTATGTGTGTGTGTATGTATATATATATAATATATATATAATATATATATAAAACATATATGATAAAATTATATAAATAAAATATACGATAAAATATATTTGATAGCATTTTAAAAACTAAAGGTTAATAACAAGTCTAGCATATTGAGAAGGTACAGGACATGAAAAGGAGAGGAATTTGCAGATACAAGTTATTTATTTTTGATATTTAAGTTTTTTTCTAGGGTGGTCAGTTCACAGATATTCATTATATCATTTATGCAGAAAACAAGCAAGTTAATTATATTAGACTGACCTCCATTTTTTTTAGCTCTGAGATTTTTAGATTAGAAGTTTTTTTCTCCACATGGCTGGATTTTTCTAATCAGAATATCACAGAGCTAAAATCACAGTGTCATCTCTGCTGAGTTCTTGCAAGACCTCTCTTGCTGTTAGCATAACTCAGTTCGTGTGACTACAGACTGAGGTACCCATTTCCTTGCAGGCTGTCAGCTGAGGGCTACTCTCAATGTTCCTTGATTCTTAGTCTCTGCATATTCAAGCCTTCAAAGCACAGTTAATGTTTCTCAGTCTTTGAATATCTTAATTTCTTTTTGCAATCAAATGAAAAAAATCTCTCTTTTTAAAAAAATGCTCATGTAATTACTTTAGGCTCACTTGGATAAGCTCTCTATTTCAAGATCAACTGTGCCATATCATCTAATTTAATCACAGGAGTAAAATACATCAAGTTCACAGACTCACGTATTATAGCAAGTGCATATATCTGAGGGTGGTTGAGACATCTTGGGGGCATCTTAGAAGTCTGCCTACCACATCAAGAAACCAATAAAAAGACTAAGAAGAAACCAATAATTAAGATTAATTCAATTTTGAGCAACAAAGGTTTGTCTTAAGGAGATGTAAAATAATAAAAGGAACTCAGTTTTTGAATGATATATGAAGCTTTCAGTTGGTACCTCATTCAATTTTCAAGTTTAAGAGTTTGTCAGGATGAGTCTTGAATTTTGAACAAAACTTTCCTAGAAAAATGACTTGACCTACCTACATCATTAAATTCCATGGCCATATAAACTAATTATGGTTTATGGTAGATAGACTAAAGGAATGTGTCTTCCTCTAAAATTCTAAAATTGTACAAATCTGGAGAGTATTCTCTTAATACTTTATTGTTTTAAATTTAAGTTATCAAGGATATGTAATATAAAAAGAAAACAATCATATGTTATATCATGGTGCTTAAGACCTTGAGGTATAGATCTTCACTTCCTAAACTTAGATCTTACTCCTGTCACTTCTTAGTTGGGTGGCTTTGGACAAGTAATGTAAATTTTTGTCTAAAGCTTCTTACATAGAAAATGGACTAGTGCTTTAGTTTCTGAAAAATAACCCATGCATTGCATATAAAAGTGTAACATATCATGTAATTTTGTGAACACAGGACAGCGATATTAGCTATAATTATTAAGTTTATAATTATACCATTATATAGGCTTATCTGATCAATAATGTAGGATTTTTATTTAAAATATCATAGTGTATATAAAATGAATGCTTTAGTAATCTATTCCTTTATCCTTTTCAAAAGATAAAAAGCAAAACATTGCTTACTCAATATTTTGTGATCTTAATTTTATTAGCTGTCCCCTTTAGTGCTTAAAACTATTTCAATGCTATTAAATATATCATTAAACATTTTGCTTAATTTATTTATTCAAGACATCATTTTAAGTATTGATTTATCTTTGTGGTCTCAAATCTCCTTCCTTAGCAATACCCTCAGATAACTTAAATCTCTCCATTTGCTCTCTGGTCTTAAAGTAAATCCACTGAGGTTTCATCAAGGCCTTTTGGATTTTCATACTTTGGTTGTTTTATGCAGTATTTAGTATTAATACCTGGCTGTCTATTTTTTTTTGCTATGTTTCTTACATTTTTAAAATCAATGGCTCATTCTTTATTAAAAGAGATCGAAGATATTGAATGAATTTGTGAAACGTTTTTAATTTGTTTGCCTTTTATATATCCTTTTATGAAGGGAAAATTTAGTATACTTTAGTTTAGTCTTACAAGCTATTTTGATAAAATGCCACAGTACTTTATAGTCAAACATGACAAAGATAGAGCACTTTTCCATGGAGGAAGTCAGTGTTTTCTGTAAGTCTTTGTACCTTACTTCTTAAAGGTTTCATGAACCCAGAGTGGCAGCAGCATCGCCTTTGCTTAGTTACAACATACTGATGTGTTTCTTTTTCTGTTACCAGCTGCTGATATGAGAACTCAAGGGAGCAAATGGTGAAAGAAGAATTAGATAAATCAACCAAGTTCCTGTATCAAATAACATATCATATGCATAGTATTTAGGCCACAAAGTATGTTTTTTTTGGTTGTTGTTGTTGTTGTTGAACTGAAAACAAAACAAAACAAAAAAAAGAAAACCCTCAAATTTATGTAAATATATTCTTATAAAAGTGAATAAATATAAAATAGAAAACATGCGTTTCTGGATTTATTTCTTTTGTAATAAACATTAAGGGATCAATTCTATGACTTTGGAATTAAGTGGCCATCTATAGATAGCTGCTTAGAATACAGGTTGGAAGGCAGAATTTGGTGCTTTCTGAGGAACTTGATGGTAAAGAAAGAATGTACAGTGTCTGAAGCATACAGAAAACTGTATGTTGGTAGAAAACTCAGGATCATTTGGGTTCAAGGGAGACCTCAGTGCTGACAGGCAATAGAAATCTTCCACTTCTATTGAAACTGGGTGTGCAGAAATCTGAGGCCCAAGTGGGTGATAAGACATGCTGACCAATGAGAGAGAGAAAGTAATTTCAGAGGCTTTTGGGGGGTTACAGGGGAAAAATTGCCTCCATGGCCATATTAAGCAGGGCTAAGAGGGATATACACCAATGGAGACACATGAGTACAGAAACAGCCACGTTCTACAGACAAGCTGGAGGACTAAATAAGTAATCAGCAACTAATAACCCTTCAGGAGGAGTAGATTAATTGGTTAACCCATTTCTATTGATCTACTACACTTTTTGATGTCAAATGACAGAGTGAGAAAATGAGAGAAACAAATCTGTAATTAGATTTCCCTTCATCACATTGTCAAACAGATCCTAGCTCAGAAAGCTAGAGAAGCAAAAATTCATTCCTTAGTAGTTAGATTAGAAAAATTTTTTCTTTTCAAGTTGAAAAACACTGAAAAGCTGCCAAACCTGGAAAAAAATGTTAGGCAAAACCTCTAGAGAAATGCTGTCTAATGAAGTATAATAAGAGTAACAGAAGCGATTCACATTTTTAATTTGAAATTTTCTAAGGACTCACATTAAAAGACAAAGCAGGTGAAAATAATTTTGATATTAAAGCTTACTTATGCCAACATGTACAGCCTGTGATTTCAAGACATAATCAATACAAAGTTATTACTGAGATATTTACTGTTCATATTTGTACTAACTCTTTGAAATCTTGTGTACATTTTACCCCTCTAGCACACCTCAATTTGGACTAGCACATTCCATATGTTTGAGAACTGTACGTGGCAAGTAAGTGCCCTCTGTATTGGATGTATATCCCTAGGGAAAACCCAGCCTCACTTATCACTTTATATACAGAGTCTATCATGGAAAGAGGTAAATAAATTTTACATTTGCTATTGTTAGCCGGATATCTACACAGGCAGGGATATTTATCTAGAGCTTCCCTATACCACACAACTAATCAAACACATTAAATAAATTGAAAAAAAAATACTTGATTGTGTCATCACAGGCTTGCATTGATAGAGTAAAAGTAGATGATTTAACTTAGGATATGGAGGAAGCTTGGCAAATGCATCTTGTAGATGCAATAATACCAAAGAAGATATTTTATACAGACAATTAGATGCAAAATGTTTATCATGAAGATCTCATTAGTGATATATTTTATATGCATATATTAAATTGTATTTCAGCAAAATCTCAAAATATAATTTCTATCAGCTTATTCACTTACCTTTACATACTATATAAGAGAAAATACTTAATTTTGTATTATTGAAAGTATTATTTTTACCTAGGAGATTTTCCAGGCAAGATTCTGAGCAAGCAAAGCTGAACATTATCAGCTATGTGGTCAGCTTTATTAAAATATATAGGATGATGATATTAATGTCTGACACTCCATGGCTCCTATGACTTCTGGGAATTGTTTTTGCCATTCAGATATAACTACTCAAATTGAAAAACTTCTTTCCTACCTCCTTTTCACTATGACTAGAGAGATCATTACACAGAGATTCAGGCCTTTTCCCTTATCTGAACTATCAATTTCTTCAAAAGGTCAACCAGTACTTTTTTCAGGAATCTGTAGATATTTATAACACTTGTTTGGGGAATGCACCTTTAAACAAACTTACAGTGTGAACATAAAACAGTGTTGGATCAGAGGATAGGTCACAGTTAAATACTTTGGATAAAAAGCCGTAAAGGAAACAAAGCATTGATAAACTGCATAAAAGTAAATAATTGTCTGAATTTTGCTATAAATTAGCTATGTTAATTTAGTCTCAGATTTTGATTTATGTTATTTGTATTTCATAATCCTTACCCAGCTTTTGAAAACTATTTTAAAAGAATTATGCATATTTTCCATGTGTTGTCCAGGTTTTTTTTTGTTTTATAAATTAGTGACCTTT
Source organism: Marmota marmota marmota (assembly GCF_001458135.2). Taxonomy (NCBI): domain Eukaryota; kingdom Metazoa; phylum Chordata; class Mammalia; order Rodentia; family Sciuridae; genus Marmota; species Marmota marmota. The sequence continues at coordinate 22,171,776 of NW_025999853.1, forward strand.
GGTTTGTGTTTTGTGTTATTTGGCACATATTTCCATCTGAATTGGGTTTTTTATGTTTGGAGGGGTAGGAGGGTTGAAAAGTTCTGAAGGTCAGAGGACAGCTGTTAGCTAACCTTGCTCACAACCCACCAATTCTATAAGGAGTCAGAATGTAAGAAATTGGTCCTCATCAAGAATATTTCAAAAATATATCCATTGTTTCTACTCTTAATTAGTTCTAACTTTTTCTAAACATTTTTCTATTTAATAATTTGAAACTGCTGACAAATTAATATACTGGAAAATATTGAGGGTTTTGTGATAGGCTCTGGCTATATATATATATCACTCTGATATATATATATATATATGTCACTTTTTTACCTGAAGCTGGAGGCAGTTGGCACCTACTTAGAGACTCAGTGTTGATCCTGTGGCTCTCTCTTTGATCCTGTTTCAGCGGTTTGTTTTGGTTCTCTAGATCAACACTGACCTCTGTATTGTGCTAATGATCTGAATTATAGTACCAGAGTTTAGTAGTCTCAATCAGCAATGATATAGAAATCCTCACGGAAACTTATTGACATGGCATCTATGTTGATAGATTTAAAGGTGGAACAATCTAATTTTCATTTATCTAATAATAGTTTCAATATAAAATTTCCATAACATTGAGAAATGTCATTTCCCCCCATCTTTGGTTTTCCTAATTTTAATGACAGTATTAACCATATAAGTCAGAATTTCCTAAATATTTCCCAAACCCTCCTGAACCTATGATCTATATTCTCATACTGCTGCTTTTCCTGTCTCTTGCATATAATTTTTTCCAGTCATGGTTTGTAACTATTAGTGACTGAGCCGTGAGTGATTGTTTCCCATAATATGCTGTGAGAAAGCTGGTGCTGTGGCAAGTCTACCCATAGAGAAACTGATCTTGGGAGAACTAAGTAACTTGACAAATGTATCACAAGTAGTAAATGCATAATTCTGACTGTTACTCCATCAGTCTCACCTCATACATCATCTCTATTCTAGATGATTGCAATAGACTTCTTACTATAGACTCTAGGTTAATGCTTTTAAATGTAAGCAGACAGAAACAGTCTTCTGTTCTAATTCCTTCAATGGTTTCTCATCTCACTAACAGTGAAAAGCTAAAGTCCTTATAAAGCTAGTCATGATCTGCCCCTTTACAACTTCTCTGATTCCACATTCTACCATTCTCAAGTTGTTCAGACTGTTTGAAGCCAAGTTGAAGATACAGAACAAGTAGTGTACTTATACTTGGTGGCAGAATTTGCTAGCAATCTGTTGATATATAACATCGTATCTGATGACTGACTTCCAACAACAATACTTGTTTATCATCTCTCACAGTTTCTGAGGGATGGAATTAACAAGGGACTTGGCTGGGGAGTTTTTGCTAGGGGATCCCTTATGAAATTCCTCTTGCAGTAATATGTCAGCCAGGATTGGCGTCATCTGAAGGTTGACTGTGGCTGCAAGATTTGCTTCCAAGGACGATCATTCACATGAATGAAAAGTCAGTTCTGGCCATTATTGAGAGGTCTCAGCTTCATTTTAGATGGTCCTCCCCACATGGAGGCTTGAGCACTTCACAATCTGGCTTCCCCAGAGGGTGAATCACAGGGCCAATGTGGGAGCTGTGATGTCTTTATGAGCTGCCTCGAGATTTCTACATGATAATTTTTGTAATACTCTCTTAATTACATAAATAAGTCCTAATTCAGTGGGAGTGGGCATAAATACTAGAAGGGTAGCGTACCAGGGACCATCTTTGTGACTGTCTATATTTCTGATTTAAGTTTTAGATAAAACTGTGTATAAAACTTTACCTGAACTGTCCCAATCCAGTTTAGGTTGATTTTTACCTCATTTTCAAATCACAAAATATTAACTGGTATGTTGGAATTCTTAAGATTTATTGATTGACTTGTTTAAGAACTTTCAATCATAGGAATAACTTAAAAACCAAATTATTACAAATGTGAATATGGTTTAGGGCTCAGCATTTCAAATGTAAAATAAGAGATGAATAATGATCAGTCATTGAATAACCCTGAGGATAGTCAGATTTCTGTTGCCTAAACTGTAGGCACTGATATAGTGTGACTGTATTGTTAGTAGGATTTTAGTTTCTCTGAGCTCTTAGAAGAATATTTGGAATTAGATTTCCTTAGGTCATATGATATAAAAGTTGGGTGCAACTTCGTGTATACGTTAGTTAAATTATTTCTTTGGATGATAAGCCTTGAAGTAGCTCTAAAGAACGCTTATTTTTATGTAAATATATCTTGTCAGTTTGGGAAGTAGAGGTTTAATAGTTTTCTATTTCTCTGCTATTTTGTTAGCTGTACTATTATAAACTAGTTACTCTATTTTCATGTATCATATAAGACCACTCTTTGATTTATCGTCTTTCTATTGTTTAAGGAAAAATTATTGTTAATGGCTTTTTAGCATTTATTTTTACTGTAGATCTGTGTCTATTTCTCATTAAGTATCTTTTCTTTATATATAAGCAATTGTTATGAAATTCATTATACAGCAGATGTGAAATTCAAAAAACAAATCTCAAGGAACATTTACTTTTTATTCAAATTTAACAATTTTTAAATTTAAAAAAAGGAGGTCATCTTTAGACTCTCCAAAACTGAATAGGCTATTTTGTTAGATATCAATTTTAGGAAGGTAATGTACTTTTAAAAATTCTTCTGCAGACAACTAAAGTCCTTTGTCCACTGTCTAACATAGTAATAATTGAAAATTTCAAAAAAATTTAAATAAGCCTTAAGTGCTCCTCTAATTCATTTTCTTTTGTGTTTTTCCCCTCAAACCTCTATTTTTGGTATACTCTTTTATGCATTTAATTTGCTTGTCTTTTTAAATGCAATTAAGATTTTGGCAAATCTGCAAAAGAGGCTAAGATATTGCTATGAACACAAAAGCAGACACAAAGAAGTAGCTGTTTTGGTAAATGTGATAGCAAAAGGGCTAAAATCTACCATACTATTTTGGAAAAAGTGAATGTGGAGATGTGAGAGGTGCTTTCAGCTAGCTCTAACTGGAGATGTATATAAAACAAAGAAGCTGGAAGCCATTACTGTGAGTCTGCTTAGCAGCAAACAAATACATTGGCAGTAAATAAACAGAAGCATATGTCTATGAAAGATAGTGTGTGGAATGAGTGCTTTCTACAATTTAATGTAGGAGAAAATACTAGAACAGGGAAGAGAGCCATTTAGCACAAGTTAGAGATGATCTATAAAAATAATAAGTTTGTTAGTTAGCTTATTTACAGCAATAGCACTGGACTGGATTATGGCATTGGTGGATTGTGGACCTGCATTCCTCTTTTCTCTTGTGGTGCAAGCTTTCCCACATTCCCCTAGATCCAGGGTAATATTTCTGACAGCTCATTTGGAGTTGAAACTACACATGACTCACCACTTTAATGCAGGGCCAGATAAAGTGGTGTCAGCCAGACAGGCAGCTCACAGGAGTCCCCATGCATAAAATGCCGTGGAACATTAATGGGGTGCTAAGACATTGTTGGTAATCAAATGGGATTAAATGTTACTTACCCAAACTTCCCTAATAGACAATTTTCTGCAGTGAACTTTCATCCTACACGAAATACCTCTGGGGTGGATTATTCCAGTAACTTTTTGATGAGGCGAATTTGAAAGCTTTATGCTAGAATCAAATGGCTTTGAATAACAGGGTGAAATGAACTCCCCCGCCCTTTTCCTATTTGCCACTCAGATTCTCCTAGAAATAGATGCTAAACATATACTTAAAGAAATTTGGCTTAAAGTGGTTCAAAGTTTAGCCTGCTTATGGGGCTCTCCTGTCTAGTGTGACCTTATATGCTTTCATGGTCATGGACTCCTTTCATTTCCCATCTTCAGGCATTTATATTCCCTACCTCTGTGCTATTTTCTCTCTTAGCACTCACCATCAACATACTATGTGCTCACATCCACCTGCACCAAAACATGCACAAATGAAAAGATTTTTTTATCTGTTTCATTAACTTATCTTCAATGCCTAAAACAACATGTGGCACAAGATAGGGACTCAGTAAGAAAAATATTAAATAGTTATACTAAATATTCATTGTTTGAATGAATTGAAACTCCTTTTTCTAAAGATGGCTAGAAAGAGGCTCTAAATTTGGAAAGAATTTGATCCTTTTAAGGTTTCTTCAGGAATGTTCTGTATAACTTGGAAATCACATTAGTCAGATTATTCCCCTGTCTAACTCATCTTACTCTATCTTTCACAAAGTTTATGGTAGGACACCAAACAAATACAGAGTATTTGACAGAAAAATTGGTATCTCTATTCCTCTTGTGCTTTGCTGTGAAGACAGCTAGTCATCTTTCATATGGGAGAACAATGGCCGCCCAATTCAGAGAAGACACAGATGTACTGATTGGGCTTAATATATTCAGTTATTTCTCTGAAATTATCATTATACAAATAATTTCATCTACTTTGAGAATAAGTATAATTATGTGTGTGTGTGTGTGTGTGTGTGTGTGTGTTAGGGGAACTGGGGAGGGATAGATACTAAGGAGAATGCAAGGAGTGTATTCTAGTGGAAATCCCATCATGGACATATAAGATAATAAAAATGAAGTTTGCCACCGTCCCTGACCATCCAACATTCCCATCTTTCTGACTCACTGGGCTGAAATATTTAGTCTCTGGTCATATAAAGCCACAGCTTTCTTCAGAGGAGAAACTATCAATAGCTTACCAAAACAGTCCTCTTCACACATGCATAAATCCAAAGTGTCTCAATACTAAACATTTGTATATTTCTTCTTGAAACTCTGGTGATGGTTTTAGCATTTGATTACCAGATGGTTCATATAATTTTCATAATTATATCAATTAAATTAACTCCAAAGTTCCATTGAATCTTGGACAAAAATGTACTATTCTGGTTCTCATATGCTTCGTAAAGTAAAACTGTAAAATATGGAAAAAATGTCTTTTTTTGACAAGTAGAATTTGTAATGGTATGAGCATTTTTGATCCTATTATTTCTGCTTTCAGCCTCCTCTGCTCTTGCTTCAAGGTTTCTAGGTAAGTCTGTACTCATTCTGTGAATTTCAACACAGATGACATTTTCTCCAGAATACCCTTCTTCAACCTGCGTGGTCCCATTAGTTGCCTCTGCTGTTCAACTGCTCTTAACTTTCCTCAGTTCTCAGCACATTTCACTTCTCTTGTAGAAGCCATATTCACTCTTTGGGGAGTAAATTCTACTTTCAGTGTCTGACTCCCTTCCTGATTCATGTGCCCTGTGAGGGCATATATCGTCATGTCTATTTTGTTCACTATTTTATCTCCTATTATTAGCAAGGTAACTCTCCCTTTAATAAATTGTTATCCAATGAAAGAGTGATTGATTCCAAGAGAATAGAAGCCATTAAGTCTTGCTGGAATGAATCTTTAGATTTAGAGTTTAGAGAATTCACAGGCTTCCTGTTGAAATCACTTCAAACAGGTAGCTGCTATGGAAACATGTACCCAAGTTGTTGCTTATCTGAGAAAATAACTCCAACATTTGTCATATGAAATGCCTAGCTATTCCTCCCTTAAACTTGGCTAGTTATGGGTCTTGTGACCCATCTTCCTTTTTAAATTTTTTATTGCCGTCTGAATTATGGCATCTAGAGAGCTGTGATCAGGGGAGAGTCTATGATAGGATTTTTTGATGTGGATATTTTGGAAAAAACCTTAAATAGTATACAAAAAATTTAAAACAGATGACATTCTCTGGTTACAGGAAATTTCTGCCAGTACTCCAACCAAAAAAAAAAAAAGTCTCTTAGCTTCCCACAATGCTCTCCAGTTCACTAGGACACAGCCCTGAGGCTTGAAGTTCTTCTATGGAACAATTCCTTTGTATATAACCTTCAAGAAACTGTAGCAGTGAGTTTCTGGTGGAGAACTAGAGATCTTGGACAGCACACTTTCTTTTCTTTTCTTTATTTTTTTTACTATAAAGATAGAATTAATAATAATGATACCACAAAGAATATGACAAAGCTAAGCACAAAATAAAAACCTGGGGAATGATAAATCTTATCATATAAAAATATGATCCCCAAGGGAAGTCAACATTGTAGCTGTCATGGTGTGAACTAGTTGAAAGGTTAAGGAAAGGCAAACACATTCACTGAAGTTGGAATTCTACTTTGGAAGGGGATACCAGGAGTGAGGAAGTAGTCTGTGGAAAGATCCATGAATTTATACCTCTACTGAATCTTTTCAGACAAGAACCCCCTTGTCTAAAAACGATGAGGGTTCTTAGCCAAAAGCTTTTTATATTTTCTATTCACTGAGTTAGGGCAAAACTTTTGGTAAATGGAGCCTTGTGGTTCTTAGAGAATGATGGTAACAGTGATGGTGGTGATCATTGCTAATGATTAATGATTGCTAATTAGAAGCCAGGAATTTTATCAAGTGCTTTTATCTCATTTAATTATAAGAATGGACCTCTCAAGAAGACTGATGTATTACAAATGAGAAAACTGAATTACAGAGAGGTTAAATTACTAAAAACAGGAGACAGGACTAGAATTTGAAGCAAAGCAATTAGATTTCAGAAATGAAACTTTTGAACATTCACATTTGAAGGAAGGAACATTCTTGATGAAGGGATATTATAAAAAGAGATATAAAGTCACCCAGGATTTGTTCTGTGAACAGAGATAAGTTTAGCTAAAAGTGAAGGCAGGGATGAAGAACAGTGGTGAATGAGGATGGAAAAACCATTGGGACCAGTGATAGATTACTTTGTCATATGAAATAATTTGTACTTCTGATTGGGGGTATAAAAATGTGAAGAAGTGCTCCCAAGAGAAAATGCCCAGAAATGAAGAATAACCAATGCTACAGGTACTCAGAAAAGCAAATAATCAATATTTGAGGATTGGGAATACATGGGGAAACCTTTGTATTTTCAAACCTTTGTATTTCTTGTGGACAAGAGTGTCAATACATTTTTTATTTTGCTTAAAGTTTAAAAAATAGAGAGAACATTAGGATAATAAAATGTGAGGAACAAATTCCAAAGGTGATTAGGGTAGCTTATAAGGTAGTGAATGACACAGTGAGTTTCTGAAAGCATAATGTTAAGAAAACTTGTGGAAATCTTTGAAATGGACAAAAAAAAACCAAAAAAAACACACACAAAAAAAACCCCAAAGAATCATTGAATGTCTTCAAGAAAATGCTGACCATTGTCTAGTGCCTCCTTCTGGGGTTATTTGGTATTATGCAGATATGAAAATTTCATTTTCTTTGATATATTCTGTACCTCTGTCGATTGTATAAACTCATAATAATGCAAATGATTTTTCTCTGAACAAATGTAGTTAAATTTGGTTTGGAGGAAATTTTTATTGCTATATCTACTGATCAATATTGCATGATTTTACAAATTCATTTCAGCTTTCTCTATACATATGCTTCTGTTCTTTGAGTTCTGCCTGAACCATTTTGGTTTTTTACATGTAACTAATCCCTTTATTATTTAACATAATAAATCTGATATATTTTCATTTTATATTTGCATAAGAGTCACAATTTTTCTTTTTAAAAATTATTCATTAGCATTTACAATTTGTATAGCAGAAGTGAAAAATTTCTCACTCTCATTGATGCAAATTTCCTGTGCTGTTATTACTATCTTAATTGCCCATGATGATCATCCATACAACATTTAAATTATATTAAAAACAATGACAACATTTGCAGTAGTTAGCATTCATTGTGCAATGCTTTCAGGGACATTTTCATTCATCATATTATTTAAATCCCACAAAATATAATGATGTGATTAGAATCCTAGTTTTTTACACACAAAATAAGGTTTAGAGAATTCAGTAAATTTTATAATGTCATGTAGGAAAAAACTGAGAGTCAGAATTTAAACCCAATCTTGCTAAAAACAATTTTTTTTTTTTGCTTTAAGAACTGGACTACATTGTTTCTGTAATTTTAGCTTTAATCCACAAGGTCACTCTTAGAGGAGTGGTGCTATAATAGATCATAATCCAGCCACAAAAATCATAATCAAAATAATTCATAATAATATCTCCTTCGTTTACTCAACACATTTATAAACTAACTATAATAAACTCCCAAAGAATTTTTTATTCCAGTATTAACTAGGATAATTTCAACTGTGAAGATTGAGAAAATAATGCAAATTAGCATGAACTTGAGAGGGAAAGAAAAAATTAAGTTTTGGATTCGTTACACTGAAAAGCCAGTGGGGGCAGCTGGTTGAATGAAAGGACTAAAACAATGGTTTGGTGATTACCTCTCCATCTTGTGGCTCGGTTTCTCTGTTTAGCCTCATCTTCTCCAATTTCAGAAAACTATGTCTGTGCCCCAGGGAAGATGGCTGCATGCAGCCAGAGCTTACATGGGTTTTACAATTTACCATTCCAGGGAACGAAAAGGCATCTTAGCTGATAGTTCCAAGAGAAAAGTTCAAAAGAGCCTTCAGGGACTATATTCCCCCAGACTAGATTGTTTCATCTATTTCTGCCACACTTTCAGGTTTTCCAAGTTACTTGGGTAATTCCCTTCCCTGAGCATTAGCTCACATATGTGGATATAGCTGTTTGTTGATCTTCTATTTTCTTTATTCTTGTTTATTCTAATTCTGCACAGTACCATTTCAAATAACCAATCTAATAATAGTAGAAATTTCACTCAAAGTAAAACAGAGGAAAAGCATGCAGGCAAAAAACAGAAATTAAAATCCTCTCCCAAATTAGCATGTGTGTACATAAACTGTGTAAGAAATGTGATATAAGATTCTGTTTCCCTTAAAATTCATATCTTGGAGAGGAGGGTAGAGAGGAGTTGTGGTGCTAGCTGGGAAGAATGAGAGGAGATCATTAAGGGACAGTTTGGAATTGAGTGGTACCCAATGATGTGCTGAAAAATCAAAGTTTTGCTCTTTAATTTGATATTAATCTGTTCAAATCAATTCATTTCATTTTTAAATACCTTTTCTCTCTTCATCAGTTTGCCTTTGCTTATGCTCTGAAGAATATCCAAAATCCTTCTCCGCAGGCTGAGCTCATTAGCTCAGTGATGTCACAGGAAGTTAATTATCACCTTCAAAATCATCCAGTTTACAACCTTAAGTAAGAATAAATACTTCAGTACTTGTAGTTGCCAGACACAAAATTTGTTGTCTGGATTAAATGATGTGAGGCTTACTGATTTCTTATTTCTTTGAGTTAAAATATTGTGGCTGTTATTTTTCTTCAGAGGGAAACTTTAAAGATATTGGATCACATAAGGAATGTGATCAGTGAGGTATCTTCAGAATAATTTTGTGGTTTTGAGAAAGAACTGGAGAAGGAAAGGCTGGGTTTTAGGAACAACAGTCGGGAGATCATGCCAAAAATGAGTTAAAGGTAAAATTATGTGAACTGATTTATGCAGGGATCCTGAAAGACAGGAGACCGACAGGAAAGATATTGGAGGTAAAATTGACAAGACTGGGTGGATAAGTATATGGGGTTTGAGTGGCAAAGCAATCAAAGATAATTTTCTAAGTATGAACTTGGATGGCAAAGATGGATGGTGGTTTCTTTCCCTTTGATACAAAACACAGCTGCCTGTCCCAATCTTTGTAGTATCCGTAGTTATTTTAGAAACATTCTATAGCAGAGTTAAAATTGAGAACTAGATATATAAAAATTCTCTATTACTTAGGAAAAAGATTGTTTTACTTTTCTATGGTGTATCTGTGTCCAGGAGTCAAATATACACACACAGCATCCATGCAAATAGAAACAGCATGAATTAACAGCAGGAGAACTTTATGAACAAGATTCTTAGTACGTTTTTGCTTGAGAGCACTAATAAATCAGTTCTGTAGAAAACCTCTGTCCTGATCTACCACCTCCCCTCAAGGTAACGAGGATGTGTTCCTCATTTATTACTTGTCTAAACTTTAACCTTTGTAACTTCCTGAGTCAACTTACAATTCAAGTTTTAGTGTGATGATTTATGTATCATTGTATTAAATATTTCATGAAAATATACTTTTTTACTCAATATCCCCTAAAGTCATTTTAGCTAGTTTTTTGTTATTTCTCCAACCAGTCTTTCTTTAAACCTGAAATTAAGGGAAGTAATCATAAGACAAAAGGGCAGTTTTGTTTTCCCTTTGGGCTTCTTAGAATAATGTCATATTTTCTCTGTAATTTGGGAAAGAAAAAAGATAAACCTTACTTCACTATTTTTATCCATATGGAAAGTAAATTCTCAAATTCCATAGATAGTTTTTCACCATGACCTTGTAGTTGACCTCTGGCTGTGAATTCAGGAGAGGAGCTGAGTAAGTGTATTTTAAACAGCAAGTTAAATTATGCCATTAGCTACTACTGTAAAGTGAAATATGGATGCTGTATTTAAATAACCCAGGCAGGGCTGGGGTGGTAGCTCAGTGGTAGAGCACTTGCCTAGCACAGGTGAGGCCCTTGGGCTGATCCTCCGCACCACATAAAGATAAATAAATGAAATGAAGGTATTGTATCCATCTAAACTATAAAAAAATTTTAAAAAAATATATAAATAACCCAGGCAAAAAAGAAAAAAAAAACTATCTCAGGTGAAATAACCTAAATTAGCAAACTTTCAATTAATTTTATATTTGTAGCTATTGAGGATACTTTTATTCAACTGATCTGAAAATACTTAATTTTAAATAGATACTAGTAATGACAGTTTTTATGCATTAAGATATTATTATTTGTCAGATTCTTTGCTTAATGATTTATGTACATTATTTCATTTAATGCATGCAATGAACTGAGAGTTGGATATTCACCTACATATTGACATTTTATACAACTACTTAGCTAATAAATAAACTTGCTTTGGTTTTTACAATTTTAAACAAGCAGAGCTATTTTATTCGATGTCAAAGACTGTGTTCTTAACAAGTACACTAAAATTACTCGATATTCCTTTATTTTTTCCTGATTCCTGAGAGTGAGCATCCAAATTTATATTTTAAGTGAAGTTTAAGTGCACTGATTTATTTTAAAAGTGTTTTCTATATATTATCCAATGTCCTATTTATGCTGCTGCTGTTCCATAAATGACTGTTTGATTCATGCAAGCCAAGATGCCAGTTTTAAAAGTAGAAATGCATGGATCAATAAAACTGTTCTTATTCAACTTTGAAAATTCCAACTTCAAGGAAATAATATTATTTTAATGTGGATTTATTGACAAGGATGATAATTTATTGGTGAGTAGGACAGATATCACTTCTATAAGACAATATTATAGGTGGTGCCTTGGCAATGATTTGTCGGGTATATTTGCACAATACATCCTTTCACAAGGGAGAAAAGACAAACTCTAATTATTCAAAAAACCATCAGTTTGAAATATTGATAATAGGCATCAAAGTGAGTAAAGATTGATAACTGATATTCTTTTCTGGGTCTGAGAAACAATATTGTCCCTACCAAAATATGTGGGGGACTGGAATTATAATATGCACTCATGAAAATGAAATTTCTTGATTATTCCTTTCTGGGCACCACTTGCTACTGACAAAAGAAAAACTGTGTGTGTGAATGATGGAACTGGCACTTCTCAAATACCCACTATTTACTATAGATTTCTGTAATTCTAAAAATCATTTCAAAATAAAACTTGTATGTGCTTTGAAGGATCCATTTCTTTCCTGAGATATCTTATGAATAATTTCACTTTCACTATTAAATTAATATCTGCAATGTTAAGGCCTGAGGAGAGGTAGCTTCATTTCTTGTATGAAATTATTGTAATTTGTATTGTATATGTGTGTATGTCTGTGTATGTGTTTATACATTCATAATAATTGTGTTTTCTTATATTAAATTATGCAAGCTGGAGATATCGGTTTTAGTATATGAAGTTATGGAAAAAAATAATCTTTGGAAGTAAATCATCTTGAAAATAACTTTGAGTTAACATCTATTTGGTTCCTACTTGAGCTTAATACAGGGAAAATTAAGAACGTATGGTCATTGGTCTACAACACATAACCTCTAATAAGAGACATACACATTATTATAAATACTTCTAAGGGGAAAAATGACAAGAATGACAATGATAGTGAGTAAGATGAAATGTCACTGCTGCTCTAAAATGCCCTTTCAGTGTGTTGTACTGCAGCTGCACTGTAATTTCCTCAAAGGCCCATGCTGGCAGATATGTGACAGTTTTATAACATGACTGTTCTGTTTCTTTCACTAATAATCCTTTTTAGATAAGGTACAAGGATTCTTCCTTTTTTGAGAATCTTAGGTTTACAGTTGAAGGATTTCAGAGACTATTCTTATTTCTTCCTCCTGCTTATTGAAGATTGTTTTTTTTTTTTTTTCCAACTTTGCCCTTTTAGGTAGACATTCAACATTTCATTTTTATAAAAAAAAGTATGTATATATTAGGCATCTACTCTGTGCAAGATATTGAATTAGGACTATAATTCCTGTGAGCGGAAACTCATTACCTGAAGTACGATTCTTTTGTGGCTCTGTTGGTTCGAAATTCTTTTTTTTTTAACTTGAGAGAAGATGTACTACTTTGAATTTCCTACCACTGTTTCTGATTGACTTTCTGATACAATATTAAATATTACTATTCACACAAACTTACAATTAAGATGGTTGCTAACATATTTCTCCTTGCTCTCCTGCTATACATACTTAAATGTCTATTTTCATCATAACACATACTTCTAAGATTACTTCAGTGACCATCTTGCCATTATCAATGTCCTTTCCTGAAAGTGATAACATGATTTGGTCAAATATTGCATCTATACTCTGAAGAGCACATGAATCAGAAAAAATGTTTCTTCTCTGCACATGGACCTTGTTCTTTGACTAATATAGCTAAAGGTTACCTCACATTGTTTTGTTTGTTTGTTTGTTTGAATAATACAATTTAATGCACATTTTAACAATAGTTATTAAAATATGGATTTGAAATTCTGAACAGTTTAAATAAATGTGGAATTCCACCGTATTTTACCAAGGAGATATAATCTAAAACTTCTATAATGTAATATAAATGATTTGGGGAAGCAACTGCCAGACACATACTCCTTACTACTTATTCTATTTCTGTCACTTTGTGTTAGTGCCTTACATTAATGAGAATTCATATACTTCCATTTGACATTAAAATATGACCTAATTATTCTATATGAAAGTTTTGATGACTTCTTTTATAGTTAAATCCATACAAACAAGAACAAAGACAACCTAGTCACATTGTGTTGGCCAAGTATAAAGATTATGAAGAAGTTCTGAGATTGGTCAAGGTCTTTAGAAAAAAAAAATAATGAAGAGTTCTCCAAAGTCTGATTTTAGTAAAAAGTGGCAGAATACAATAGAATTTGTTGAATGAACATGAAGGCCTGAAGATGAACAGTGCAAAGATGATTTCCAATAATTTCTTTCATTTTTATGTATGCATACTGCTTTTCCCATCGAGCTAGAATGTCTGTTTCCTCTCTTCTTGAATCTAAACTTCACTTGATTTAAGAAAAATAATGTGTTTAAAGTGATGTATAGGATTTTGTTGCCTCATGTCAGGATTTTATTTTTTAATTTTTAGAAACTTGTTTGTAGAAAGGACTCTAGTGTCTTCTGCCCAGGCTGCATGGCAAGAGAGAGAAGAGCTAGAGAATGAAAGATTACAAGAAATAAGAAAGATCTCTGGCTCAGAACCAAGGTCACTCAAAAACTAGCACTGACCCACACACACAGATGAATACATGAGGCCATATCAGATAGTCCAGTAAGAGCTGAACAATTCAAGCTAGCAGTACAGGGAGCAGAAATGAGTGGCACAACCTGTACAATGAACTGGGTGTGGGGTGTGGGGAGAGGAAGATAATTATTATTTTTATTTCATAGGTCTCTGGATCAAGTGGAACCCTATTTATTTTCAGAACTGTTGGAGATCCATAACATACCAGACTTAAAATCTGAATAATCAAATGAGTCTTTGGGGATTTATGAGACTATCAGTGTATTTTGACTTGGGGGTTAGGTCATAAGTTACTGTGACTAGAAATGTTTCCTGTCCAATAAATCTAGGCTGGCCAAATGACTTTGACAAATTGGGTATGATGGAAGAATTCTAGGTGACTTTGGGTTAATGAATCTAGTTCTTTCACCTTCATATTTACTTTCTTGGAAGATAATGGCTGTGTGAAGAAGTCTGAATTACCCTTCTAAGATGTACGTGAAGAGAAAACACCTGGAAGAAGAGAATCTGTGAGAAATCATGTAGAGGAGAACTTGAGTGCCCCAGTTGACATCCAAATATGCAAGGCCAAGTTGAATCCCTTCGGCTGAGGAAATCTACCCAGACAGCTGCAAGGACTACATAGGTGAGTCAGCCTGCTGAGTCCTGCCTGATTTCATGAGCCAAAAATCATGAATGAAAGAATAGTAGCTATTATTTTATGTCATTAGGTTTGGAGGTATTTTGTTCAATTGCATAATTATTGAAATTATAAGAAGCAGTGAGGTGAAAAGTTTTTGGGAATTTCTGATACCCTCCCCTCATTCAAGATGTCCCATATTCTGAAGTCATTTTTTTGCCTGTAAGTTACATTTTATACAAAATTGTGGCATTGGGGAGTTAGGGTTCAGATGCAAGGTGTCCCCCAAAAGCTCATGTGTGAGACAATGCAAGAAGGTTCACAGATGAAGTGATTGGGTTGTGAGATTCTTAACCCAATCAATGAATTAAGCCCCTGATAGGGATTAACTAAGTGGTAACTGGAGGCAGGTGGGGTGTGGCTGGAGGAAGTGGTTCATTGGGGGCGTGGTTTGGGGGTATATATTTTGTATCTGAAGAGTGGAGTCTCTCTCTCTGCTCCCTGATCATCTTGTAAGCTGCTTCACTTCTGCCGCACTCTTCTACCATGATGTCCTGCCTCACCTTGAGCCCCGGGGAATGGATCCTGCTGTCTGTGGATTGAGACCTCTGAAACTGTGAGTCCTTAAATACTTTTCCTCCTCTCTACAGTTGTTCTGGTTGAGTCCTTTAGTTACAAAGCAACAAAAACATGGGGCTACAGAGGGCACCATACCCAAACCATTTATTATTTCAAGGCTTAAATTAAGAATAAAAGAACAATTTACCTCTTTTTCGAGAATAGAAGTGGAGTTCTGTTTGTGAGGACAGAACTGGGGTTTATCTTGGTCAATCAATTTTCTGTCCTCATATCAACCTCATATCTTGTTGAATTTATGAAAAAAACTAAAATAAAGAGCTGTCAGCAAGAGTGTCTTCTGCCTGTTCTAAAGCTCTTGCTCTAAGAGTGTTTCTGATTTTATAACAGAAGAAGCTACTTGTGTCAAAACATGCATTCATCATTTTGTCCTTAGGCTATATAGCCACTCAGAATAAATTTTGCATTTCTTGAAGATGGGAATGGTTATCTGGCTATATTCTGAACAGCAGAATATAAAGGAATCCGGCATGTGTGATTCTAGTAAATATGCTTATGGGACAAGAGTAGACTTCATTGTTTCTTCTTTATGCTGGCACAGATGTGTACCTCTTTGCTGAAGGCCATGCAACCATTTTGAACCAGGTATTGCAAGCCATGTCTTAAAGATAAAATAGCAACAAGATAGGAGTTTGTTTTCTAGAAGTCATGGAACCTTACGTTAGCCCTAGGCTGAGATTAAAGAGAAATGAATTTCTTTTTTCATTGGTTAAGTTATTGTCATCCCTGGTGTTTCTAAAGCATGTTATTGACAATGACTCTCTACTTAACCAGCTTTTGTTAGGTCCCTCTGAGTCCTCCTCTTCTCACCTAGACCTTGACTTTGGCCTTCTTTTTCTATCCTGTCCTCCCTGAGTCTGAAGTGCTTGGTTTTTAGCAAGAATATTGCTAAGTCAGAAACTGCCCACCTGCCTTTGATATCTGATCACCCTGACAGCTAATCAAGTTCCTCATTTTCCACCTTCAATGTATAAAATCTTACCTCCCTTTGGCAAGAATTCTGTTTACTCAGTCTAGAGAAGATTTTGTTCTCCCATGGATGTTTCCTGTTGATAATTTTCCATCCATCAAGCACCCTGACTTTTCCAGTTGTTTATCAATCCCTAGGTCTCTTTGTTATGTTTCTATCATGTGGCACCGGTATGGACACCTATTGCAATAATACTGAATATAATTTTCCTTATTGTTTTAACAAGTGCCAGAATAATGTGTTGTTTAATACTCCTATGTCATATTTTCTGATTCATTGGCCCTCCTCAGTAAGTAACTGAGGCTTCAGTGATGTGCAGACACTTAAATTAAGTTTAACAAGAGCTTTTTATTGGCTTTAACTACTTCTGTTAACTGTATTCATGGAAACAATAAGCTCATGGAGCACCATAATTTGGAAATACGTTACTTTTGTAATAAGGAGCTATTGAAAGTTATTAAGGTACAGAAGTGTTTTAACATTGACTTTTCTAGTAAATGAATGTATCTTTTAAAAGGAGGTCAAGACTGTATTTTGATTGATCTAGTACATGCCACGGTGGTTACCAGGAATTGAGAAATATGCAAATAAAAATATATTATTTTTGTTTATATCTCAGAAAACTTTTGAAAACCACTATAATATCTTCAATTCTGTACTTATGCATTCCATTGGGTTAGCTCCAGAAATTTCTCCTTCAACATAATCATTAACCAAAAGCCAAATTGGTCTTAGCTTTAAGCCATAGATTCAGAGAATTCACTGCACCTTTTGGGATTTTTCTTACGGTTTTCTTTTGCCTTTCATTTCCCAGATTTAAATTGATACAGCCTTGCATTTGATCTGGGGAAAGTCAAGACTTTTGTTCTGGCCAAAATTAGCTCTCAAGAGAATTACATGGAAATACAAAGGTAATTGAGTAAATATAACATCATTTTAAATGCAAAGATTCTATGTCACTAAATACCAATATTAGTGAGAAATTAGATATTATTCTAGGAAATATTTGTAATCCTCAGAAGAAATTGTGATTGTGTGACCTAGAATAATTCATTAATATGCTAATATTTTAAAAACACATAGACTCATAGAAAATAAATAAACATAAATATATACTGTAAAAGATAAGAGAAAGATTTAAATAATTCTTTGGACAGGATAGCAGATCTAATTTGATATGTTACTAATTATATACTATGACTCCAGTGAATTCTGGGGAAAAAAGTTCATTTGGAAGAACCTGTTGTGACCGAGCTCTGAGAGTTGGCAGTTAATAGTGGAAAAAAAAAATCACATTTCCCCAGGAACAGTAGGAAAAAAAATTAAATTATATAAGTGTAGACAAGGTCATTAAAGTGGAATTGATTTTTCAAAAATGACTATTTGGATAACTATGTTTTTTAGGAAATCATTATACAAGAGAGCTGAAAATTTGTGGGAGATGGAGAAGAAAGTTCATTTCTGAGTTTCTTATAATATTAAAAATGGAGCATAAGGGACAGCTATGGGAACTTCAGGCAGTCTTGTAGTAATGAATTTAGGTTATTACTGATGTTTCCCAGGTCATTTATTTTACACCGCTTTCTGATGTAATTTTACAAATCTGGTTTCAATTACTTCAAAGAAGTAAAGAATTGAAGCTATTATCTGCATAAACCTATTTCTTAATTTGTTTTGGTTGCTAAAACAAAATACCATAGACTGTGTAGCTAATAAAAGAAATTTGGAGCCCAGAAAAATTAACATACTGATAGATTTTAGTATATGGTGTTTTAGTCAGCTTTTTTGCTGGTGTGACCAAAATTTCTGTCCAGAACAATTGTAGAGGAGAAAATATTATTTGGGGGCTCAAGTTTTCAGAGGTCTCAGTCCATAGAAGGTGGGCTCCATTGCTCAGGGCTCGAGGTGGGGGTTGAACATCATGGCCATAGAGTGTGGCAGAGGGAAGTAGCTGGCATAGTGAACAGGAAGAAGAGAGAGAACTCCACTTGCCAGATACAAATATACACTCCAAAGCCCCACCCTGATTCCTACCTCCTCCAGCCATACCCTACCACTTCAGTTATCACTCAGTTAATCTCTATCAGATGAGTAATTTACTAATTGGGTTAAGAATCTCACAACCCAATCATTTCTCCTCTGACCCTTCTTGCTTGTCTCACAGGTAAGATTTTGGGGGACACCTCACATCCAAACCATAACATATGGTGACGTCCCGTATTTTCAAATATGCTACCTTTTTATACTTCACATGGGGGACAAGGTGAATGAGTTTCCTTAGTCCTATTTTATAGGAAAGTAATCTCATTTATGAGGGCTTAGTCCTTATGATGTAATAACTCTCAAATAACTCTACCTCCCAACACCTTCATTTTGGTGATTAGGTATCAACATATGAATTTGGGGGGCGAGAAAGACACAAACATTCAGATCATAGTATCTTGTTTCTGCAAATATATTATTAACTTGAGTTATCTGGATAGTTCAAATTTGCGCTCTTTGCAGATGTAGACGATTTTTTTTTTCCATATTAGTGAGATTAGGCTTGGATAAGAGATTTTAAGCTTAGTTTTAAGTGTGTATTATGTGTGGAAAGTGGCTGTATATAAAAATATCTACTTTTATGATTGATTTCTAGGTAAAATGCTGTAATTCCCTGTCCCATTGGCTGTGAAGTGGGACTTACCCATTGCATGTTATCCTGGAGGCTTTGTTTTCTTTGGGGAGTCTGTTGATCCCCCAGTCCCCAAACATATGCTTTCACAAAAACACACTCTTTTTGTTTAATTTTATTTATGTTTGTGTAACCCATCATACGCATTAGACAATTGTTTCATGAATGCAAATGTTGAAGTGAATATTTTATATGGAGAAAGAAAAGTCCATGAGGATGTAGACTTTTATTTTGTTAATAAATAGATAAATAAAACAGGGAAGAGAATGATAAAAATCCCAAGGAAACAAGCAAATAGGGAACTGGCAGCTTTGTAGGCTGTGCTGCAATTGTGTGAGCCAATTCCTTCTGGAATTACAGGCTAGCTGCAAAGACCCCACAGCTGATTATATTCTGGATCATTATTTATTCCCTTTAAGCAGAATCAAAGTAAATAAAATATGTCAAATACATTTCTAATTATGATTGCTCATTAACTTCCATCTTGGCACAGATATTCATGTTACCGTCTTACCCTAACAGAGGGGGGTCAGGAGCCAGTCTTTGTTTCATCCATCTCTCCTTGGACCTCATCTATTTCAATTTCATTAGCGACAAGGCAACATCTGTGTTCATTTTTACCTTAGATATTGAATTCTCCCTCAAAAATTACATAGAAAGGTGGTTGGAAGGTATCTTTGCTTCCTATTTACTGTCAACATACTCAGAGACAAAAGACCTTTCTACCTGTAAATTCATTAATTTCTTAGAAGCACAGAATTTTTCCTCTACATGGTAACTCCATGTTCTGATGAGTCATTATTTTTAAGGTACCTTAGTTTTATGTACTGATTACATTTTCTATAAAAAAGTAAAAGTAGATTATAAGAATAGGTGAAAGATATCTTTGGTTCAGTTTATAAATTTATCCTTCACAGTAATTTTAAAGTCAAACTAGAACTTAAGTAATTTAAGAATACTTAACAAAGATCAAAATAGTTCCCTATATCCTGATCCTGTCTTTGCAGAACCCAAAGGTAGTGATATTTCATGTTTTAGGTATTTGTGGATGTTGTGTTTAGCCAAAATCACCTTCCTTGACCTAGTACACCTGGGAAATCCCTAATCAACTGAAAAATTACTTTCTATTCCTTCCTGATGCTGGGAAAACAGTATTGATCATGAGAGAACTTACATAACCTTCACCATCACATTTTCCATTGCAATGTATCTGCATCTCCATTTCCTTCTTTCCTATTACATCTTTAAAGCATTGCCTAGTTCATTACCCCTGTCTTTTCTCTAGGTCCCATTCCTGGCCACTTACTATTCTATGATGTTTCTGTTGTATGTTCTCATTACTTTCAGTGAACTACTCTATTTCTACCTTTCTGCCTGGAGCAAAAATAACTTTAGAAAGGTTGTCATTGTCAGCTGACCCTACATCTTCAGTTTGCATTTCCTTTTGAATCCATTCCAGTTCTGCTTTTGTCAACTTACTCCACTGAAACAGGATTTTTTTCAGTTCCATCTATGAACTGAAAAATTTCAACATCTAAATTACCACATCTAATGGCCACTTCACCTCAAAGTAGCTAAGCATTTGGCGGTATTTAACCTGTCTGACCACTTCCTTCCTTTACAACACTTTCCTTGGATGTCCTGCAGAACATTAATCTCTCAGTTTCCCCTCAGATATAAATGGCAACTTCATTTCACTCTCCTCTGCTGGTGCCTCTTTTCACTCTACTGCCTAAATATTGATGGGGCTTAGGAATAAACCCTTGCACTATTTCATTCTCTTTTGCATCCTGAAATACCACATACACATTAACAAGCTCTCAAATTTTTATCTCTGGCGTTGACCTTTCTCTTGAATTCTAGACTTACAACTAATTTGCTATCTTTCGACTTTTATGTGTAATTTATTTATCTATCTATCTATTTATTTATTTATTTAAATGTTTATTAATTTATTTTTTAGTTGTAGTTGGACACAATACCTTTATTTATTTTTATGTGGTGCTGAGGATCGAACCCAGGGCCTCACACATGCTAGGCCAGTGCTGTACCGCTGAGCCACAACCCAAGCCCGTGTAATTGATTTATTAAAATGATGTTTTCCAAAGCCAAGCTTACATTCTCCACTTTCCAAAACTGCTCCTCAGAAATGTTTTCCCTCAGTAGACAATACGACTAATCTGTCAGTTAATTATGCTAGAACATGGAGTCAGCCTTGACTCCTCTTCATCTGAAATAGCCCATGTCTCATCCATCAGCAAATACATTTTGCAATACCTTCAAAAATAATCCTCCCAATTCAACCAGTGTCATCCTATGCCAAGGCATTGTGTATTACTGGATTACTGCCATAGACTGGTAACTTGTAACCCTGCTTCTGTTTGTGTTGTTATACAAATTAGATGGAAAAAATATGCAAATAATATACATTATGTGAGTTTAGTTTGATTCAAATAGACTTAAGGTCCTTTTATTAGTTTTGGAAGGTTTTTAGTCAGCTTTTTTTTTTATTGTGATCAAAAGATTTGGTAAAAGCTGTTGAGATGAGGAAGTTTATTTTAGCTCATGATTTCATAGGTTAAATCTGTTACAGGGCTGGGGCCTTCCATAAACCTGCAAAATTGAGATAATACAAAGGCCCCCTTTCAAACCCTGATTCCTGATATCAAGTCAGAAAGAATTCAGGTATGTTGCTTAGAGTGGCAGACATGAGTATATTAGAAGGGATAAGAAAAGGGCAAAGGGGTCACTCCTAAGGGAGTGAGCGGATTCTCTCAGGAGAGGGAAGATGAGCCTCTCCTGCCCTCCAGTTTTACTAGTGTTCCCAAGGAAATTTCCAGAGAGTCCCATCTCAGTCACTTTCATTTTTCTACTTCCATGACAACTCTAGGTCACTGTTGCTCATGCTGACCAGTTCTAATTGGAACCTGTTATTATAGATTTTATGGTTAGGGGGAAATATACTTATCTCTCCGAGTTCCAAGATCTGGTCTGTGTAAGGATCACAAAAATCCCCCACTAGTAACATAGTAATAGTTTCAAAAAAATCAACATATCAATGTATGCATGTAAAATTTATGCATCTCCAAGCTTTCTCTAGTTTTGTTTATAGACTGTTTGGTTTAAAAGACTATAACATTGACAGGTACTAAAATGTTAGGGGAAAGGAGGTATTATTTTTATGATTCCCAGGTTACATTTCATATTTGTATTAAGAGTAAGTAGCATTTTCTTGTCAAATAGGAAATGATGCTTTTTCACAAGCAGATGTTGGAGAGGAAGGGGAGGGTATGAGTGTTAGAACATCTGGTGAAGCACTGCCCTAGCCACAGGCTTAGCATGTGTTCCCTATGGGACCTGTGGAGTTTACCTGGAGATAATAAACTTCTTCCAGTCCCTTGGACACAAAAATCAACGCCCCTGCACAGGGGCTCTTGCTCAAGCAGACAGCACCTGGAATCCTTTTGGAAGCACCTGTCTATCACCCACAAAGTCAAGCAACTGAGTGCTATTCCTCCTGCAAGTCCTCATGTGGCCTGCACACGCCAGAAGCCTCTATCCCTAAGCACCAGGACATCTGCTGCATGATTCTATCACCAGTTGCTGATTCTGTACATTCAGGAGTACCTCACTTCCTTCTGACTCTTTCTTTCTGGAGGACAATAACTGGCACCTGTCGGCTAATTAAATGCAGTTACTGCACGCTGCCATTCTACAAGACTATTGCTACAAGTCTACAAGTCTATGGCTCACCTAGCAACTCCAGACAATCTCTGTCTTAGCAGAGCTGTGTACTGTTTGGCCATCAGGTGGCTAAATCACACATTCTCCGAGAGTTCTGCAGTTCTGCGTGCGGTCCCCCCTTGGGGACTCTCCCTCATCCATAGGGTACCCATAGTTTTCTGTTTTATAATTACAATTCTTTATAGGCTATTCTTTATATTAAATTTTCCCTGTATAGCCTACTGTATGAATTTTAGCACATAGTTTGGACCCAGACTGCTATGGTGGTAAATGTCAAGAATTCTACTGACATGTATAACTAAAAAGAGATAATAATAATAAGAATAATAATAATAATTGCCGCAGTCTGGCTGCAGCAAAATAACCGGGGGGTGACAAGCAACTTGTGTACATTGATACAGCAGGAGTGGGAGCCGTTTATTGTAGGACAGGAGGGGTATATATACATTCTACACAGCTTATCTTAATTAACATAAACTAGATACAGCAGTCAACCAATAAGGAATCTCCACACTTAATGGCTCGCTGGCGTTACTTCACAAACCACTCCCTATGGCAAAATGCCAGGCGCCATCTTGACTTGTTTACAGACTCTAACAAATAATAATAATTCATAAAGTTGTTTAAAAACTGTCACTTTAAAATAATGGCAATCTTTAGTGTATCTCTTGAGATCTATAATCCTGATTTGACTCCTCATCCCCACAGTAATGTGATTACCATCTGTGATCTGTTTTGTTAGAAAGGACACATTCAACAAATATAGAATTTTAACTTGTGGTATTTAGTGACTATGAATTACCATATATGCAATACTTGATATTTTTCTTATAAAATTCGCCTTTCTTATGAACCCCATTTACTACCATTTGAACATCTGACAGAGACTGAAACCTTGGGTTAGGGTTGTGAACCATAAAAATAAACGCTTTCAGCTTTTCCAGTTGTTTCTGATAGCTATATTAGAAAAGACAGTTTTGCTAAAAATTTATAGGCTAAATCTGAGTACCTGGCTTTTTAAAATAAGAGTAGAATTTAATGTATTCATTTAATCTACCTGGATGTAAATATTGTCAAAGGATGACAAGAGCAATGCTATGCATGTTCATCTGCAAACCAACAGCATCTGCATCACCCTGGAGCTTCTTGGAAATGCAAATTCTCATGTCCTTATCTGTCTCCAGGAATCTGTGTTTTAATAAGCCCTCCAGGTGATTCTTTAGGCTTGCTAAAGTGTGAGAAGCAATGACTTAGAACTTCTTAAATGTGGTGCTCATTTCTACTAGATTTTTAACTAAGTGCTTTAGTATGCAGAAACCTCTGGGAGCTATTAGATTTCTAATAGAAAGTCAATGGCAGTTTAGTAAAGCAAGCCTTTTCTGTCCCTGGACATTGAAAGAAAGGACATGCGAATATCAATATATATTTGATTATAAAGAATGTGCTACTTGGTTGCAATGAGATATCCCACAAGCAGATTTCTTTATTCTCCCAGAAGTGTGTTAAACTGACGCCCTCCGTGTTTTTATTTTTTCCCTGCCCTCCTTTCCTGAGCTCCTCAGCATCTTCATCTGGTTGGGGGAACACTACTCACCACCTGACAACAAAAATGCCACTTATTTTTCTGATCCAAAATAAAAGATGCAATCTGGGAATCATAAAAACAGCATCTCCTTTCCCATAACATTTTAGCGTCTGTCAATGTTATAACCTTTTAAACCAAATGGCATATAAACAAAATCAAGGAAAGCTTAATGATGCATAAATTTCACATACTGTGTACTAATATGCTGGACATTTGTGACTATTTTTCCTTAAAGGGAGGCCTGAATGTTGTCATCCCAGTTGGATTCTACTTGCTGAGATGTCATTACTTGTATTTAATTAATATTTTAGGCTTTGGGAGATCATGTGGAAATCCACCGATTCTGCACAAGGTGTCCCTTTAAAGCTGATTTATTTTTGTGTCTGCCATCCTGCACTTTGAGTGTGTTTTGTTTATGCTGAGATTAGCCCCATGTGTAATACGTGACAAAGACGGAGGATGGTTGCCACTTCTAACCTCTCACACTCTTGTCAGACTTAATGTTAGAAGCTGTACTTCTTACCCTTGCCTAGGAAAATAGAAAATGTTCTGTATCTACCATCCACATTGAAAGTAAAGTAAATTAGTTACACAGAAAAAACGGTTTTCCAAATATAATTTCACTGTATTGTATTACTTGAATCTGCATCCTGGCAGAAGAATGATTGTCAGTTTGCATGAAATTTTATAGTGTTAGCTTTAAAGTGGGAAAATGCGGCAAAATGATAATTATATGATCACCAAGAGCAGTATTTCAAAGCAGTATTTACTGATAGACCTTTCCTGCTGAACTGTAATTTATTTCCTTTTCAATAGAAAATGGGAATAGCTAATTCTCTTGGGAGGCAGAGCTTATCATAGACCATGTTTTGCATTATCAGGGAAATAATAACAATGTTCCTGCTCCACAAACTCCTTTTCTTCTGAATGAGGCAAAGAGGTTCATGCTAAAGATCAGCAGAATCCTGCTCGTATCTCAGCAAGGAAAAGAAAAAGCTCTGGACACTTCTATTGGAATTATCTAGAGCATGGAGAACAAAAAGATGGGTATGTCCACAAAGAAAAAAAATTTTTTTTTCTTGAACCCAGGTCTAATACACGGTTCATGATATTTCTAATTGTCTTCTAGCATGAGGGAAATGTGTATTCAATTAGAATGTTATAAAAATAAATTGTGCATATGGCTTGGTTAGAAGTGAGATTATTTCTGTGCCAGAAAAGTAAACTAGAAAATTTATCCGAATCTTATTGGTTTCCCTGATTACAAATTAGAATGATCAACTTGGATTGACTCTATTTTGAACTGGAAAGTGTCTGAGAATTTCTGAAACTCTAAAATGTTAAAATTAATAGACAATTCATATTTTAGGTGAGCACAATGCTTGCAGGTCTTCAAACGTACAGAATGATTTTCAGAAATATGGAACAAAGTGCACAGTGTCCTTCAATTAGTTTTGACAATCTCAGAGCTCTTATTGAGTACCAGGTGTTCCTTTGTCAGTACAAATTCTTCAAGAAACCATCATCTTCATAAGTTATATCCATAAAGTGAGTCTTTGAAGATGCAAAATAAAAGCAAATCCCAACACAATTTTATACCAAATCCATACCCAGAAAATGGATTAGCAATATGCAATTGAAATACCTGTGTCAAGATTACAGTAAATACAATATACAACAAGATAACTGCCTCTGGTAATCAGACGGGCAAGTGTACTTTTCATTATATTTGAGATTTTTGTAAAATATTTTTCCTGAAAATAATATTTCTTTTTTAAATTTTAAATAATATTTTTATTTTATTTTTTATTTTGTCTATTTATTTTTTTAATTTGTTTTAATTAATTAACACATGACAGTACAATGATCTTGACATATCATACATTTGAATCAGATGGGGTATAATTTCTCATTTTTCTGAGTGTACAGGTTGCAGAATCACATTGGTCATACAGTCACGTATATACATACAGCAATAATAATGTCCATTTTATTCTGCTGCCCTTCCTACCCCCCCTTCCTCTCCCCTCTTCTCCCATCACTTCTTTCTACCCAATCTAATGTGACACACTTCTTTTTTTCCCCCCTCACATCGTCATACATGTATTCTGTATAATCAAGAGGGTCTCCTTCCATCTTCTGTGCAATTCCCCTTCTCCTCCCTATCCCTCCCACCTCTCTTCCCTATTTAGTGGATTACCACTGAATATAATGTTTCTAGTGATTTCTATTCCTTTCAAAGATGTCTTATACTTATTTCTAACTAATTAGATAATTAGTTTGAAATTTTCTGCTACAAAATTTTCCCAATTGAGAAGTAAACACTTACTTTGCTGAGGTGATTCTACATTTTAAGAAACTCTGCTGTAATTTGTATTTTAATGATCTTTATTAACTTTAAAAAATATAAACTCAGATTTAAAAAGAGCCCATGGCACCCCATACATATAAAACGAGTTTTAAAAAATAACATGTTTTTGATTGAAAATTTTAAACAGGGTAGGAAGCTTTAATATAAAAAAAGCTATCTTCCCTTGAAAAAAAATCACCATTAAAAATTTCTTATTATTCTCCCAAAACATATTTCAGTGCTTATGCCAGTGTCTATAACATGGTGTCCATTTTTATGATAAAGGGCCATAGTATTCTCATCATTCTGTAGATTCCTTTTCAAATTTAAGGTAGTATCAAGATCTTTCAAATTCTCTTTATAAGGGGAAATAAGTGTACTTATTTTAAAAACATAATTTTATGAATTTTGTTCAGTCCATAATCTTGAACACTGATATACATTCTATCACTATAGATTAATCTTGCCTCTTGTGGAAGAGTACATACATTATGATTACTTCAAATAAATGGGATTATAATGTATGTACTCTTTTGTGCCTGAGTTCTTTATGTTGTGTACATTTTTTTTTTAACATATCCTCATGGTTGCATGTATCAGTAGTTCAGAACTTTTTTATTTTAGTTGAATGATAGTCTGTGGTATGGACATGTGCACAATTTGTCCATTTACCTGTTGATGAACATTTGAATTGTTTGCAATTGTAGATTATTTTGACTAAAGCTTCTGAAGATATTTATGCCCAAATATTTTTGTGGACATATATTTCTACTTCTTTTGAGTAAATAGTAAATACAGTAATTATGTTCCATTTTATTAGAAACTGCCTAACAGTATTCCAAAATAGTTGAAAAATAGTATTTTAAAAATAATTAGAAAAGCTACATTGAAAATCAGGTTGCTCTATGTCCTTTACATATATGGTAATGTCAGCTTTTTAAATTTTAACTAACTGAATAAATAGTATATCAACATTACATTTTAACTTTGATTCAGTAATAATATTTTATAATATTTGCTATGGTTAAATATCTCTCCCCAAAGATGTGTTGGAAAATAATCCCCAAATTAATATGTTAATGGCATTTGGAGGTAGAGCCATAAATTCTATTAGGTGAGGTCATGAGGGTGGAACCCCCTGTTGGCATTAATGCCCTTAGAAGAGGAGCTAGAGACACCTGAGCTAGCACACTCACTCTGTCTGCCACATGATGCAGCAAGAAGGCCTTTAGGAGATGCTGAGTGGAAGTCAGTCTATGCTCTTGGAGTTCTCAATGTGAGCCAAATAAATTTTATTCTTTATAAATTGTCATTTCTTGTATTGTAGCATAGCAACTGAAAGCAGATTGGGGCAAGTAATCTTCTGTGAATTCTTTGATATATGCATTATTTTAAAGTATCCTGTTTATCATTTTCAATACCTGTTATCATACCTTTTTTATTTTTTTATTTTCAATACCTTTATCATATCAATACCTGTTAGATATTGATCTTTAATTTAATTATATTTTAGTCAGGGGATGTATTCTTATACCAGTTCTATCTTTGTAAATTGAATAGAAAGTCTTATGGCTATACAAAGAATGTGTATTTTATAGATTTGTGATGTACTATTCTATGATTATAAACTTTGTTCTATTATTATCAATTGGGTCACATTTGTTAAATATTCTGTATCTCTACTTTCTATAACTACTTGTTATACCAGTTTTGCAAGAGGAGTGTTGGTATAATGTAATAATGAGTATTTATTTTTCTCTTTTAAGTTAAACTTTTCTTGCTGTAAGTTTTGTTGTTATCAGTTGCATACATGTTTAGGACTGATATATTTTATCAATGAATTTATGCTTTTATCATCATGATGTGCCCCTGTGTTATTATTCTTTCTCCTGAAATCCATTCTACCTTTAATAGAGTCTAGCTAGCTAGCCTTCTGGTTGAATTTGTATTATAAACAGTTTCCTTCCTTCCACTTTCAATTTATTTATATGTTGTTCATGAAAGCTGCTCTTTTAAAGAGAATATATAGTTTGGTCTTATTTTATTTACAGTCTGACACTATCTTTTAATTTATGTTTGGATTTTTTACATAAAATGTAATTATTACTAGGTTGGATTTTGGTTTACCTATCTTATTTGTTCTGTATTTCTTTTGTATGTTCTTACTCTTTTCTTTTTTACTGACCATGATGGTTAACTTTATTTTTCAGTCTGATTTGGCTATAGTTTGTATATAGGGGATAAATCATTCACATTTATATATTAGTTTGTATATAATATACAAACTGTGGCCACAGAGGTTCACCCATCGGAAGATTGGTCCCAATGTGGTAATATGGAAGGAGATGAAATTTTTAAGCTGTGGAGACTAGTGGGAAATAATTACATCCTTGAAGATGCTGCCTTCAGTAGAAATTAATTCTCACTAGACCTGGATAGTTTTCAAAGAGGATTATAGTAAAAAAGTACGACTTGTCCCTCTCTATTGCCTGACGTTTTGACTGGCCATTTACTCTCTACCTCTTCCCTGCACTCCTGCCATGATGGCATCTACCATTAGATCCTTATCTGAGGTCAAATTTATAGAACTGCCCAATCCTGGATTTTTAGTTTCTAAATTAAATAGATCTCATTTGTCTATATTACCCAGTCTCAGGTATTTAGTTATAACAATGGAAACAGACCGATGCAATCTTGAATAATTTAAATTTATCCATCTTATTTGTAGGTGATCTCATATTGAGCATGCTATCCTCTGCTATGTGATAATATTTTTAAGGCTTAAACACAACTTTTCCTACTCTTCAATTAAACAGATACAGATAGAGAGGTTTTATCTCCTGTCCCTCAAAGTATAAATTCAAAACTAATGATAAAAAGAATGCTGATATTTACCAAATGATATTTCAGTCTACATACAGTATATTACAACAGGTTTTATAAATATTAATAAAGTTTGAACAAGTATTTGTAGAATGACTATTGATTTTTCCATAGCTTTTCAGAGTTCTGTGATATATCTTTGGGTGTAAATAATTTCTGATGACCGTCCCTTCCCATTATAATTTCTTTTTATTCTAAATTTCATGTTTAAAAAATCTAAATTATAAAAATAAAGCATGACTGAAAACTAGTCTTTGATTTGTTTTATTTACCACAATTCCAGTTTCATGTATAGAAGAGTTTATATATTGAACTTTTATATTAAGATTAGTCTCTGAATTTTCTAAACAGTAGAAATAGATGAAGGATTTAATTCGACAAGTGTTGATTTAGTAAGCTCCAGTGGAGAGTGAATTTTCTTGACTGTGTGCCTAATAGTTTTGGAAGGCAATGAGCATTTGCCCAAGGCCTATAAACACTGAACTTTTGGTTCAAAATGTTAAAACACATATTATGTAATTTGTCATTTGTACTTGAACAACAATAATTATAATAAACCCACTTTGATACAATAGACTCTGACACAGATCTGTGAAATGATTTGCCAATACATGTAGTTATAATGGGCATCAATATTTGAGAAGTGAGGGCAATTTATTTTATTTTTCTTTCTAACTTATTATAAATTAAAAGTAACCTAAAATAGAATGTCCTCAGATTAAACTTGCTTGTTAGTCCCATTTGGATTTTTTCATTTCTTATTCTGTTTTTAACCATTATGTTGATGGTTTTAACTAAAAAAAGATTTTTTGAATGGTAATCTAGTATTTTTTTAAAGAACTACAATAACCACCTACTATTTATTTCCCCCCAAAATAAACTTTTTGCCTATTAAGAGCTACACCATATCATTTGCACCAGGATATATATTTTTTTATCCTGTTCATGTGAACTAAATCTGTACCCCTGTTGGGTGAAGCCTGAATTTGACTGTTTGTATATCTAAAACTATGTTCTTCCACTAAATTTTAAAATCTCAATTACCAAAACTTGAAAACTTAGTTATTTTTTATTCACTTTCTTTCTCTTTCCTTCCAATTAGTTATAGGGTAGAGTGCATGCTAAGTATGTATGTGAAATCTTGCCCTTTGATGCCTTCTGATGACTTTTATTATTTATACTTGGCTTATTTAAATGACTTATATTTTCCTCTGAAAACAAATTTGACACTGATGCCAAATTGCTTCCTTCAACATTCAGCTCAGATCATATTATCCTGCTTAAAAAGTTTCAGTGCCTTCCCATTGTCTTCTAAGGGGTACCAGGTCAGGCTCAATCCTGAACTCTTTTGGTTTCCAGGGTGTAGACCTTTTTTGAAATATCTGGAGAGGGAGGGTGAGGGGAGGATACTCATTCAGCTCCTGTTATGTGTTATGTAGTCTCCTTGTCAGTAAAGTGATGTCTGAAAAATGTTCATGCAGTTCTACGCTCTGTAGATACTAAAACTAAAACTGAGTAAAGTAAAATATATGGAATAGAGAGTGAGTGGTTGGTTTCTCACAATTCTAAAGTGAAGCTGTCATGAGGATGTCTAAAATGCCAGGGCAGAACAGGTTACTGCATCCAGAGACAAATCATGATTGTCTAAATTAGAATTAGAGACAAGGAATTCCTGCGTTAGTGAGCAGCTAAGGCAACCATTTCCTCTTTTTCAAAAGGGTGGTATTAAATCTTTTTAAAAAATAGTATAAATAAATAAATATAATCAAACAGTTAAATATTGATGAAAAAAATTGAAATTTCTTTTTTTCAAAGCAGAACTATATCCTATTTCTCATGAACTGGAAGAATTAGTATTTCTAAAATGTCCATACTACCCAAAGTAATCTATAGATTCGATGCAATTCCTATCAAATTCCCAATGATATTTTTCACAAAAATAGAAAAAAGAAGCCTGTGATTCATACGGAACTATAAAAGATGTTCAAATAGCCAAAGCAATATTTAGCAAAAAGCTGGAGGTATCACAATACCTGGTTTCAAAATATATTACAAAACTGAGGCAATGAAAAAAGTATAATACTGGCATAAAAAGAGACATATCAACCAATGAAGTAGGATAGAGAGCCCAGAAATATACCTAAGTATTTACACTGAGACATTTTAAACCAAAGTATTGAAAACACAACAGGGAAATCCAATCTCTTCACATAATATTGTTGGGAAAACAGTGTAGCCACATGCAGAAGAATAAAGCTGGATCTTTATCTCATAGTATTTATTAAAAATGGCTCAATATAGTCTAGAGATTTGAATGTAATATCAGAAAATGTACAACTATTAGAAGATTAAGGGGGAGTACTCCATGATATTGGTCTGGAAATAATTTTGAGGATACTACCCCCAAAACACATGAAACAAAAACAAAAATAGACAAATGAAATTATATCAAGCCAAAAACGTCAGCACAGAAAGCAATCAACAGAGTGAAGAGACAATCTATGCAATGGGAGAAAATATTTTTAAGCCATACATCAGATAAGAGGTAAATTCCAATAAATATAAGGAATTCAAATAACAATTCAATTGCAAGGAAACACATAACCTGATTCAAAAATAAACAAAGGATCAGAATAAAGAAAACATACAAATGGCCAATAGGTAAACGAAAAAATGTTTAACATCACTAATATTTAGGGAAGTGCAAATTAATACTTCAATGAATTAACACTGCACTCCAATTAGAATGGCTATTATGAAAAAGGCAACATAGCAGGTGTTGGTGAAGACATGAGAAAAAGTGAGCCCTTATGCACAGTTGATAGGTATATAAATCAGTATAGCCCTTACGGAAAACTCTATGGACATTTCTCAAACAAAAATTGAATGACCTTATGATACAACAGTACCACCAGCTGGGAATATATGCAAAGGAGTTGAAATCAGCATGCTGAAAGATAGCTGTTATTCCATGTTCCCTGTAGCATTATTCACATTAGCCAAGATAGAGGATTAATCTAAATGTCCATCAACAAATGCACGGATAACAGATATATTATAAGTATATAATGGATAAAAATATGAAATATTGTTATTTGTGATATTGTGGAGGGGCCTGGAAAATATTAAGTTAAAGGAAATAAGACAGGTGCAGAAAGACAAATACTACTCGTGGAACTCACAGTGAGCAGAATTTTATTTGGAGAGAACTAAATTTTTGTGATCTACTGCAGAGCCTGCTGACTATAGTTAACAATAATTTAATATATTTCAAAATTGCCAAGAAAGTAGTTTTAAATGTTAGTGTCACAATACATTATATTTATGTGAGTTGATGGATATACTAATCACCTTGATTTATTCATTCCAATGTACACACATATCAAAACATCACATTGTACCCCATAAATATATACAATTATTATTTGTCAATTAAAACAAAATTAAATAAAAATCTTTTTCTACCAATAACTCATCTTAGTGTAAGGTTCCTAGAACTTACACACATGCTCACAGGAAGGGAAAGACCACTTGTAGAGACAGATCTCCAACCTTTTGAACAAAAACATATGGTACTAAATAAAACCAATTGCAATGCATGATTATTCTAATAATAATGTTGTAAGATATATCTATTGAATATGGTATAACTCTTATAAATTTCTCTATAACACAACTTTGTTTTTTAGATTTATTGTCCATAATTTCTTTGCACAAACTCTGTTGTTCAGCTCTGTCCAACTCCATGTCCTTCTTGACCTCTTTCTGCCTATACAATGTTCCTTGGTGTTCTGTAGGTCATTTAAGGTTGAAAATATAATCTCATATATGTTTATAAAGTGCACTGTAAATTAGCACCACCAACAACAAAAAATGGACAATAAAACCAGCAACAATGTATTTGGAAGGTAAAATGTGAATATCTGTGTTAATTTTCAGAAGGCATTCTGGAATTTAATGTTCCTCTGGAGCCTATCTACTACAACTTGTATTCTTTGTACTTCATTGTCTAGGTCCATTGTATCCTTTAAAGTCACATCTAAATTTAATTTCTCAATTTTCACCATAATTTTGAGATTCAATGCCCACTTCTTTTTTTTTTTTTTTTTCTCCTAAGCATTTTATCTAACAATGGCTAGAGATCCTTCTCATATGACCACATAGCTAAATCAAGGGCTGTTTTTATTCAAATTTATATTTGTTATAGGGCATCTTGCAATTAGAAGGCTTAAAATCAATATTTATTGAATTGAATGTTGACATAGCTTTATAATTATAAGCATAAATTTACATTTTATTACAGAAAAATAAAGAATAAGAGGACACCCTCCTATTCAGACTTATAAATTAAAATATCATATGCTAAACTTGAAGATGTGTACAATTTTGACTAGAATTCTTAAATATGCCTCTCATTAAAAAAGTAAGCTAATAGACCTATTTTTAAATACAGCAGATTGAAAAAAATGCTTAACATATAAATTAGTAGGTTTTCTGATCAAAAGCCAGAATAGAACATCTAAATATTTTTATAAACAGTTTATTGTAAAAGTAAATCAATTTAATGTAAACACTATATTCCCCCCAGAATTAATATTTTAATAGTTAAAGTGATGTTTGCAAAATTGAAGTTATAAAATACTAAAAGATAAATTTTCTCTAGAAAATTCAAAAAATAATCTATAGAAGATAATTAGGCTTAAAAATTATGAAAAGCACAAAAAATCTATTTTGATATCTTAATGACAAAACAAGATAAAAAATAAGAGTTATGTTTTTGATGAAAATGATAAGTGTGGTCAACAAAATTAGCTAATTTCTATGAAATTCACAAAATATCACTTTGATAAAAATGAAAAACTTGGAAGACCTGTTTAAATGTATGGAATATGTACATTTCAAACTCATAAAAGCTTTTGATAAAACAAATTTACAGTCCACTTGTTCATTAATTTATTTGCTGAAATACTGAAATGGAAAGAAAGTTGGTGATTGATTCTGATACATACTTACTGCATGATAGGAAGAAAAATTACCATTTGTAGAATTTGAAGGAAGTGTTTTGCACCTTCCTCATTTCCTACCCAATGACTCAGAGATAAGATCTATGAGATCTTCTTGATAATACCTTATATCATGGCATGTAGCTTTCTGTCTCCTCTCAAATTCCTGCACCGAGATTGAAAACAAAAATGAGGTAATTAATATGAACCAAGATGAAGGAATAAAATGGTAACCTTTCAGCATGAGAACTAACTAGGAATGTAATTTTATGAAAGTTCATTTTGGTAATAATTCTAAGCTGTGTATCTTCCTGCTCTGCTTGTGACTCCCCATTCAATTCACAGCCCACTCATCCAAGAATGGATTTTATCTACATATTTTTTTTTATTTTTGGTACCAGATATTGAACCCAGGAGAAATTAATCACTATGCCACATCCTCAGTCCTTTTTATTCATTATTTATTTATTTTTGAGATAGGGTCTTGCTAAGTTGCTTAGGTCCTTGCTAAGTTGCTGAGGCTGGCTTTGAACTTGAAATCCTCCTGAGCTCCTGTAATCATAGGCATTTGTAACTGTGCCCAGCCAAGAGCAGATTTTAAAGGAGCTGAATTAATACAACCTATGCTAGAGTCAAAAATGAAAAGGAGGTGAACGTTAATGAAAAAGGTTATACTATTCTTAAGGAAGGAGTAAATTTCCTAATAAATAGAAATACCCAAGGTCCTCTGGTCGACATCAAAAAATATGTGTTGAAAACAAATCATAAGGGAAGGAGAATTAAAGGGAAGAAGGCCCACATGAACTTTTGTGAGTATTAATTTTATATAGAACTGTAACTGAATGTTGGGGAGCTCATATGTTTGGTTAAACATTATTTCTGGGTGTATCAGTGAGGGTGTTTCTTAATGAGATTAACATTTCAAACCATAAACTAAGTAAAGTGCATTGCTATTACCATCTTTAATGTGTGTAGGCTACTTCAAAATCTGTTAAAGCCTTAAATATGATAAAAGGTTGAGTAAGAAAGAATTCATTCTCTCTGACTGAATATATTTTAGTTGGAACATTGGTTTCCTGTTTTTGGACCCAAACTAGACCTATACTATTGGCCCTCCTTGATTTAAATTTCTATACCTCCATGATTGCATGAACATTTCCCTGAATTTTTTCTCTTTTTCTCTTATCCTTCTTATATATATATATATATGTCTCTCATATATAATATGTATTTTTTTACATATAAAATGTTCTTATAATAAATCTCAATCTGTTTATCTATGTATCCATCTGTAATCTATTTTATTGATTCTGTTTCTTATAAGAATCTTGACTACTAACACAGATTTTGGTGTCAAGAATGGCTCTAGAAAAACAGAATTTTAAGGGCAAATTTTCTAAATTGGTTCTTGGGTTTCTGAAATTGCCTCTCTAATTATATTATTTTTGAAGACCCTAATGACTCTTTTCTACTTGTAAAGAGAGCATTTATAGTACACAGTATAATATGGCAATAAAGATATTCTAAATATCTCCACTGGATACTTCTAGTCCACCACTTATAAGAAGCAGAGAAATGGGTAAAATGATCTTTTAAAGTATTTTTAGAAATATAAGTAATATAATGATATTGGCTTTTTGCTCTTTATTTCACTGCACAAAGTGCTGAAAAGGATAGATAAGCTCAGGGATTTTAATTCCCTGGGTGAGGGCTGTATAATTGACCTGAAAGTATTTTTGTGTGCCCTGAAATACACCCTTATGTTTTGTACCTGCAGGATTAAAACTGATAAAAAAGTATAGTTTTTGAAAATTTAAATTTCTTTCTTTCTATAGTTTTAGGAATAACCTCATTTTCATGTAAGTTTAAAAAGAGAAAGAAATTAGGAATAAAACCCCACAAATTTCTGGTTTTTCCAAGTAATGTTCTACAAAGGGAAGCTTGGAAAAGTTCTTGGTAGTTGAGTAAAAACCACATTTGATAAAGAACCTCCTTCCCCCAAAAGCTCTTTATTCCCTCTCCCATTCCCTTAGCATGTAATATAAAGTATATTGATTTCTTATCACAATAGTTAACTATTGTTAAGTTTGTGCCATAATATTTAGCTATGGGACATTAAGGAGAAGACCAAACATTGCTCAAAGATTTTGTTCCCCATTTGGGGGGCAGATTTAGTGCAATTTGTGTTGTACACAAGATAGTTACATTAAGCTCTACAGCATTATGATCTTACTATTGTCTTTGGAGATTTCATATATTTTAAGGAAATGTGTATGAGTACAAGTGGACATGGGGTAGACTTTTGCTGGTTATTTTTATGTATCAATTTGATGGGGCCAATCATCAGATGTCCACATATTTGGTTAAACATTATTCTGGTTGAATCTTGTGAGGGTGCTATTTGATATGACTAATATTTGAATCCACAGACTGAGTGAAACAGATTGCCTTTTTCTTTGTGGGTAGGCCTTACCCAATCCATTAAAGGCCTTAATAGAACAAAACTGAGTAAGAGAGAATTATTTCTATGTGCCTATCCGTCTTTGGGTCAGGACATGGTCCTCATCAAATTTTGGACACATATTGAAACTATACTACTGAATTTCTGGGGTCTGAACTTCCTAGCCTCTGTAATTCCATGAGCTAATCCTTTCAAATATCTCCTTGTTCTCATCTCCCTTTATAATTCATATTTGTATATAAAAATAAATAATATTTAATATGTAAATATGTGTATTCTAAAGTATTGCCAGCTATTATAAGGGAGATTTCACCTTGATGCCTTATCGTATTTTAAAATTTTATAATTTAAGATAAAAATACTTATCTGATAGTGCTTATGAAGTATGCATGTGTCAAGGGATCTTGACATATATTTGTAAAGTTTAGGAATCTGGGTTTAGGCAGGTCAATGATATTAGTCTCATTGATACAGAAATCTGATTAGCATCAAGTGAAGAAGTTCATATAAGAATTATTTAGAACTGGTTTAGAGTGAAACAAGCATTTAATGAGTAAATTATTTCGATAAGCAAGTGGTTTACCCAGTTGAGTGATTTATACCCTCAGAAGAGAGCTATTTACCATAAAGAATAATTTGTTGTCCTAAGAGAAAGCTAGTGGAGCAATATATTTTTCAAAGAAACAAATGTTCAGAATGTTTCTGAAATTAGCAAAGTTACTAAAAACAACTTTATTTCTTTAGTCAGTTTTTCTTGAAAAGTGAGATCTTGTTAATTAAAATTGCTGAATTAGTTCTTGATTTTACTAAGGTCTGACCCTATGTGGACACAGGCAAGTTGTTTTCAATGTGTATTAGAAGATTTCACTTAAACATAAAGTTAAGACTTCTGATGAACATTATTCTTTATTTTCTGTGTGTATAGACATGTATAGATATAAGGGTATTTTGTTTTTGCTTTTATTTTGAGAGACAAGATCTTGTTATGTTGCTCAAAGCCTTACTAAATTGCCGAGACTGGCTTTGAACTCATGATCCTCCTGCCTCAGCCTCTGAGGTCTGCAATTACGGGCATGTGCCACCATTCTTGGAAAGATATAAGGTTTTTAAACAATAAATAATTAAAGTGTCTCTCTCCTACTAATACGTTTCATAGCCTAGAAGCACATTTTATTAAATCATTTTAGATTTTGTACCTTGAAACATGACATAATGAGAATTAAAGATAGATTTCAGAGTAGGAAATAAATGCATTTTTATCTTTAATGCACAGAGAACTAAATTTTAAAATATACAATTATTTCAATTACTTTGAAAGCATGATGAATTAGAATAAAAATTGATGTAAAGAGTAAGAGCAAAAAATTATAACAGCACAATTTTAAATATTAGTAAAAATTAACCTAGCTAGGAATATTTAAATGCATATTAAAATGCCAGTGAGATACTTCTGTTGAGAAATAAGCAAGAATTGAAACATGAGGTATCCAGTGATATTTAAAATACTTGGATTTAGAACATTCCCCTATTGTTGGAGTGAGAATGCTGTCACTTTCCCAGAAGATGATTTGATATAAAGTGTATTAAATACATGAATCACACTTGTTTTTGTAGAAATAACTACCTACAAAACAGACATGTGTATCAGATTCATGCTTCAGAAAGGTCATGGCCAATGTGTGGACATGCAGGAAGAGTTCCAGGCTGATCATGCCACATTCTAATCAGAATGAAGGAACAAGGGAAGAGGAAAGGGTTTGGGAGCATGTGGCATATGTTTTTTACAGACAGTTCTAAGAACACGTCATTTACAGACAGTTCTAGGAGTTTTTACCTTACGTTTTAAGCTACATGAGAGTCTGGGAAGTGCTTTCATTTCACTAAGCCATCTTTGCAGCAAAAAAAATCAGCCGTCCTCTTTCAATAGCAAGACTGTGTTTTACAATGTTTGACTGGGCAAATTAACTCCAATTTGCCTCAGCTTGTACAATCTAGTCTCTCCTTACAATAACCAAAGGGCTCATTAAGGTTTCTCCCAAACAAAAAAGCAGTTCTTTTCTTTAGAAATAACTTGCTATTTTCATGGCATTTAAATGGATGTACCCAGCTTGTTAAAAATACCCATTGTTTCATTTTAAAGTAACACAATTTAAAAAATGCAGTCCTAGAATATTCTGTTTTTATTTTAAATTATAGATGTTTGGATATATGAATGAATTCAGGGAATAAAGCAAACTGCTAATAATTATTTTCTGGATATTAGGACAAAACCTCATGTTTACTTATGTTTCTTCTTAGTGCATTCTCTAGATATTTTACAAATAAAAGCTTAAAAATCACAGAGAAATATTCATTGATCTCTATCAAGAAATAAATATCATTTCATTAATTCATTCATCATTTATCTCATAAAATGACTCAGTTATTTCCTGTTCCTTATGCCAAACACCATAAATCAAAAAGCCAAGATCCTCTCATAACGGTATACACTTCCTATTGTGGTAGAATGACTAGGACACAATAGATTGTAGTGCCCAGCTCAGCAGATCCCCCCACCAAGCTGTAGGGTCCCCCCAAATTTCTGCTATGTCTAAATATTGAAAATAGCACAGGAAGGTGCTTGTGAAGTTGCAAAGGTGTAGGTCTAAAATGTTGTAGTATCACAAGAACTGCATATATATTGATGTGAATAGTTGTGTGTGTGAGTGTGTGTGTGAAAGACATGCAGGAAGACTGTGTGTGTGAGGGTGTGTGGGGGGGGGGGAAGGGAGGAAGAAAGAGAAACTGATGAATATTTGGAATAAGAAAGACCAGGGAGGTTTGCATTGTTTTTAAGGGCATGATATGCCATTTCACAAAGTATGAATTTGTTGTGAAGGTTTGTGTAGAGATTGAAAGACTCCATGTAGCGAAATTTGCATTTTAGGAAATGGCACATCTTATGCCCTTTCAATAAATGGTACAGGTTTCCAGGTAACAGTAAAATTATATGGAAAAAAGTTTGAACTCAAGTCAATCAACGGTTTATTTGAAAACTCTACAGTGTAAACGGGTCCCGCATCTTTAGTGCATGCAATGACAGATTACGGTCCTCCCCTTAACTAGCCAGGATGTGAACTCAACAGTCCATGTCTGTTGTTTCCATTTTAGTAAGACATTTAACCAAAGATCATATAACCTGTGCATGGATTTATTAATTCTGGTTTAAATCTCTAATGCTACAACCTGGAACAGCTTATCTCTGAAGCATTGGACACTTGTACAGCATTACCACACCCATAGCTTATCTCTTCAGCCCAGCATCACACACACACCATTTTGTTATCCTGAACTTGTTCTTTTTCTCAGCTCTTTTCACTCCTTAAAAAAATGGGAGCTAAGATTAGTGATATAAAGTGACAGTGTGGAGGAGGACAAGACTATGTACAGGGAGAGAGATTTCACAGAATCAAAACTAGGGATATTAAATTGAAAGATAAATTGAGCACAGGTAATATCAAAAAGTAACAAAATAGTCTAAAAATACCTAGATGCTTTCTCCTTTTTTTTTTTTTTTACTTATAATCCAGACTAACAATGTATCATTTTTTTCATAGTGTGTCAAGTAAGGGGCACCTAGAACATACAGGGTGGTCAAGCTAAGTGGTTGTAGAGCGCTGCCTACCTTCCTCTTTTACCAACAGGAGGCCATATGGAAAAACCAAACCCAAACCAAAACTGAATCTGGTTAGATGCACTTTCACAAAAATCTCAGTCTCAGGCTGAAGGAGAAACTCAGTGTTCAACCACTTTCCTATCATATATGAGGCCCTGAGTAATCCCCAACATTCCCCAAACACCAAAGCTTCAATCTCTGCATTACTCTGTTATCTACAGAGACTATGTGACTTCCTAGGGGTGCTCCCACTATTAACATGGGTATTATTGTCTATGTTTTACTCATGAAAAATAGCTTGTCAAATCTCATGCAGATACAATATGGCAGGAGGAAGAATATAACAGACCCTCAAGCTTCTGCTATTTTCTATAGACATTGCAATTTAAGCAATATTAAATTTGCTGAGACTTTCTCATTTTTTCTGATAAGTATTTAAAACATTTATATGCAATTCATCTATTAGAGTTTAAACATGAATAGGAAACTCCTTTAATATCTGGTTCAATTTTCTACAAAATTGGAACTTTGGAAGCACTACCGACATTCCACATTAAACCACCTAATAACACGACTAGAGAAACTTTTGCTTCCTACTATGTACTAAATTGAGCATTTTATTCATTTTTTCATTATTTTACATAAGGCTGTATGAATCTGAATTCTGTACATATTTAATTAGAAAATTTAAAAATAGTTCACTTTTATAGAACACTGCTTTATAAACTTTTCCAACAAGTAAGAAAGAAGAGGATAATATGAATATTCCTGGGTATTTGTGATAAATTCCCGAGACTAACCAAACAAATGAGAAATTTTTTGTGGTCTTCTGCTTTATTCTAAATTATTCATGTGGATTTTACATTCTATTCTATAATATATCACTGCTTGTTTTAATAAAATTTGTTTTAAATTATTTACTATCTGGGAAAAAATTCTATTGCCTTTACTCTATCATGCGGAATGAAAACAGTCACAATTACCCTTGCAGTTATTGATTTAGAAGATCATAAGATTATTATGCCTTTAAAAATATTTTTTTGTAACTAAAATGACTCTATGAGCAGCCCTTTATCATTTAGGTGAACAGTGCTTTTAATTAAATTATCCCAATACTGATTTTGCTATATTTCTATTTCTTTCATTTAAAAAAATAGTGTCTCAATTTTAAATCTTAAATTCCAGAATTGCCCATCTCCTCCAGAAAGTCACTGCCTACCTGTATAGGGAAGCAGACTTTCAGAATATTTTTCTTGGAACATAGTGATATAATCTAAGAGATAGTGACAGGCTATAGGTTGGATATGGCTTGCATGTGTTCCAAAAAGTTTCAGGTTTTGGAAGCTTGGGTGTTCATTGTAGTGATATGTGAGGCAATGGGACAATTAAGTGGTGGTACCCAGTGGGAGGTTCTTAGTTCAAATTAAAACTTTGCCCTTAGAAGAAATTATAGGACACTCATCTCTCATTGGATCCTGTTTGAAAATGAGATCTCTTCCTCTTGCACCTATTCCCATCATTGTGATACCATCCACTTATCAGTCAT
Organism: Marmota marmota marmota; assembly: GCF_001458135.2. Lineage (NCBI taxonomy): Eukaryota > Metazoa > Chordata > Mammalia > Rodentia > Sciuridae > Marmota > Marmota marmota. Next base: position 22,213,735 of record NW_025999853.1, read on the forward strand.
GAGACCCTTATCATAGCCCAAACAATGACCATGCTTTGCCCTTGAATTTCCAGAACTGTGAACTAAATAAACCTATTTTCTTCAGAAAGCTAACCCACCTCTGATATGCTGTATTAGTCCATTGTTATAACAAAATATCTGTTTGAGAGCTACCTCCCTCTACTTTTAGTCTCAGCAGAAGAAGCTGGGCCTATGATAGAATAGGGTGTGATTCAATGGAATATTACTCAAAAATAAAGGAGAATAAAATCATGGTATTTTCAGGTAAATGGATGGAGTTAGAGAAGATAATGTTAAGTGAAGTTAGCCAATCTCAAAACACCAGATGCCGAATGTTTTCTTTGATATAAAGAAGCTGATTCATAGTGGGATAGGGAGAGGGAGCATGGGAGGAATAGACACACTCTAGATAGGGCAGAGGGGTTGGAGGGGAGGGAGGGGCATGAGGTAATTAATTATGGTGGAATGTGATGATCATTATTATCTAAAGTACATGTATGAAGACACGAATTAGTGTGAATATAATATGTATACAACCAGAGATATGAAAAATTGTGCTCTATATATGTAATAAGAATTTTAATGCATTCTTCTGTCATATATAAATAAGATTATATATATATATATGAGAATAAGAAGTGATTAGGAAAGTGGGGAAATTAAAAAAAGAGCTATTCAGAATTAAGATCCATAATTTGTGTCATCATATGAATGTAAGAACATAGATTGACTTCACAAGTTTCCAAACCTAAATATAAGTGACTAAGAAATTTAAAATATTACTTAGAATGGCAAAGTTTATAGGGGAACGGATTTATAAAATGCAAGAGTTCTTGTGAGATGACATAAATTGAAAACACGATGACAAGTTAATAAAATGCATTGGTGACATTAATGTGGAGTAATTGAGTTCTTATATTTCTTAAAAATATACTTTATATACAACCAGGGATATGAAAAAAATGTGCTGTATATGTGTAATGTGAATTGTAATGCATTTTGCTGTCATATATTTAAAAAATCAATAAAAATTAAGAGAATACAGTTAAAACTTTATGCCAAAGACCAAGTTATTTTTTAAAAGAAATTTCAAGCTAAACTTATTATATCAGGCTATCATTTTGCTTCAATGAAATGATGTGAAGTCATTAAGTTGTAAGTCACTAACCTACCTTTCCTTGTAATTTTGATTTTCCTGGATTTTGTGACTATACCATCCAAACTCCTGTTACACCATCTGCCCTCCCCATCCCTGGTACTACAGAGAAGAAACAGTCTTTATTTTTTTATACAAGGCCATTTTCTCATGACCACAGGTTATTTGACCAGTAGTGATCTTCTCATAAAGGGAGTTAATTAATAAATCATGTCCTAACACATGCTACAAAGGGATGACTTCACAGACATTCTTTTCTTGAGGATTTGGTTTTTAAAGTAAGATCTAGTTTAGTTTAATAGCTAAGCACATGTATTGAGATAACTATCATTTTATTTCCAAGTCACATTAGGGTCAGAAGAAAAGAAGAAAAAGATATGAACAAAACATCAGTAAGAGTTCTTTTTCTGTGTGTGTGTGTATCTATTGAGATCTGTGTTATCCATTGAGATAGCTAAGCTATCTCAATCTATTTCTGAATACTAGGGAGCAGATTGGGTGAGTTGCCAAATAATGAATTAGGATGGAGAGGTCTACAACCAGTAGAGAACTCTGACCTGCTTTGCAGAAGGTCAGAGAGGCTCTGGATGTGGAAACGACAAGTGTGACAGAGATCAAGGAGTAAAAAGTAGAGCAGAATCTCATGGTGAAGGGGGCACAGCAAGTTCATGGCAAGGAGTTGGTCCATGCAATGCTCCAATTTGCCCCTTCTTTGATCTCTTAGAAATTTATTCTGATAAAAGGAGTGAAGCGTATATGGAACTATTTTTTTTCTCAAATAGCTATTCAGTTGTCCTGAACATAATTGTACACAGTCCATGTTTTCATCAGTCATTTCTAGACTCTCTTTTCTGTTGCACTAATTACCGCATTCATGTGCCAGAATCATCAGTTTAAATACTGAAGAATTATGCATTTAAATAGATGATAAATGTAGTTTCTCCTCATTGTTATAAATTTCCAGAGTATTTTTTCCATATGAACTCTAAAGTCAGTTTATCTAGTTACCAGCAAAACAAAATAAAAAAGGTTCTTTTTATTTTATTAGGTTGTGTTAATTTTATTAATTGTTTAGTTTAGAAAGAGCTGCACCTTTATAATGGTGCTCTCCTATGCAAGCACATCTATTTTTCCATCTGTTCAAATATAGTCTCTGGAGAGATAAACAAATCAAGCTAACAAGAAGGGTCTCTGTTATTTGCAATCAAAAAAATCACACAAAAACAAATATTTATTTATTATACAGTATGACAAAAGTCATGGATTTTAGGGACCACAAAGAAAAATCAATCTTACTTATTATAACTCTTTGATTATAAAAATTATAGAATTGAATCTGACAGAAACTTGCTCAGGGCAACAAATTTTATGTCAAACCTAAGACTTAATTTCTTTCTTGTTTAGCATTTATCACCATAAATAAATAATTTCACATGAGCTTCTAAGAAAATATGTGTAGCTGAAATTAATTCTGTTTTACATAGTTTTAATTCTATCAAGTCAATAGACCACTTACAGCTCTCATTTGTTTTTAACTCTTATAAAACTATACAGTCTTATAATTTTGAATGTGTAATTTTCTTTAGATGTATTCCTCTATTCCATACCTAAGTTCACTTAATATGTACTATATTACTTTGTGGAACTCAATAATTCAGCAGAATACTAATCATCGATGCATATCTGTTCTAGATGTTTCCTCTTTTGGGAACTACATAGCAAAGATTGCTGAGAGAGAATTGTCTACACAAAGATGTTGCCTCTATATTATTATTTCTTATTCACAAACCTTCTGGTTTATATTTTCTGTCATTAAAGTTCTTGTCAAAGAACAGGGTTACCAATGACTTCCATGTTGTTTGCTCTGATGGCCCATGGAGTCCCATAGGACCCCAACCACCTTTCCCAATTCAGTTAGCTTTTGTCCCTCTCTTGCACTGTGCAGAGCCATTCTGGTTTCCTTAAAAGTCCCTGGAACATACTAAGTTTTCACATGACTCATGACTTTCTAATTTACAATTTTCCCTACCTAAAATATTTGCCTCTTCACTTTACCTAGCTGACTTGTTCTAATCTTTCAGGGCTTAGTTTACATATCTTTTAAGACAATTTTCACCAATTAATCTCTACAGGTGAAGAAACTTCTACCTTCCCATGAAGTATCTCGGCAACCTACAGACCTCATGCCTAACACTTACCACCTTTGCTTCCTTACTTATTCACTTAGCAAATAAATTATAGTGATAGTCTCTCAATTAATATTTCTGCATAAATAAATGTACTACTCAATTGAGAGATTATCTGTCTTCATTTTGTAAGAAAATAGTAATGTTTGGGAAACATACCTATATTTAATATCTGTTAAATATATATTCTTGAGCACCGCAAGGGATATAAACTTTATGTATATGATGGTCTTAAGCAGACTATTTTTTGATCTTTGGAATGGGAATAATTATAGAGTACACATAACAATTATACTATAGAGTACATACAATACATTGCTCTGTTTGCTGCATTAAATATATTCTCATACTTTAGTAATGTTTGAAAGTTATTTTCTAGAAGTCTAATACATTTTAATTGATATCAATCATTATCTTAAACTCTTTAACATCATTATTTTAGCTGTGAGGCTGCATATTCCTGTCTTCTGCATAAACACAACAGTTAGTATTTGATAGCAGCAACCATTTAGTTAGAAAAGAGGAAGGAGAAAACTTTACAGTTTATAAAATATTCTAGAAGAGGGGCTCAAAAAATATCAAAAAGGCTTTGTGAAACTTTATCTGAAAAATACTATGGTTTATTTTAAGTTAACTTCCCTTCACTTTTCCTCCCTGTAGCCTTTGGTAGATTCATGGCTTTTCAAAAGCTGTTTTAGTTCAGAGGTAAGATGGAGAGGCTTCACACCTGAAAAGAATATGACCCAGGTACAAATGAAAGGTGGGACACCACAGTAAGAGAACAAGCAGATGGCCAGAGATCAAGGCCTCAGACATGGGGAAGAAAGGGAGAAAAATTACAGAGGGCATAGAGACTAATGCCTCAAGATTTCAAAGATGTGACTTTCATCATGGTCTACGAGAGCGAAAGAAGAAAGAATTGATGTTCAAAGCATCTTAAAATTTTTGTTGCTCATAAAACTCTGCCTTCCGTCCTTTGAATTGACTGCTAACAGCAGTACATTTTCAGGATCATGGAGGGGTCTTAAGTTCACAAACTTAGTATGGTTACTATAAGTTTCTTAGCACTTAAGAAATAGAAAAAGAATTACAGTGAAAATCATTGACTTCTGCATTACTTTCCAATCCCTGACACATTTTTTGTTTGCTAAGTTTTTCCTGTGAACAAGGAAATGCTAGGATAGAAGTGAAGGCTTATAGTAACAAAGAAGAAAGATGGCAGAATGTAAAGAAAGCTGCTGGTAAAATGTCTTCTATGTTCAATGCTAATAATTTATTTTGGGCTTATAAAGTAAAGACTACACAAAGTATTTGTTTCCTTTTCCTTTATTCAGATCAACAGGATCATAATATTTAGCCGATAATAGACTGAAAAAGCTAAAAATCATTACTAACTAAAACCACTGTTATATTCCAACACAGTCAATCCTTGCCATTTGACGTTTTCCATTTTTTCACATGATTACTTTTCTTTTCTAATAACTTCTGACATGAGTCAAGAATAATTAGAAGGTAAAATGTTCGAATTAAGCCACCACATGCTAAACATCTTATGCAATTTATTTTCTAGTCTTGTGAATAGGGAAAATCGAGCATATAGAAATAGTGTAGATAGAATTAGATGAAGTAGATCTATTTTGCTCCTTTCCTCACAGTTTTGTAAGAAAGGATAAGGACCAAGGTATCTTTTACTGAATTAACACCTTTGAGGAAGCACAGGAAAATAATTAAGAAAATAATTAAGAGTATATTAAGAATGATGGGCATTTTTATGTGTGGCTCATTTCAAATGAAAGAAGACCAGAAAGTTCTGACCCTACACAATGTGTATCCAGCAGGGCATCTTATATCTGGGATTGCTCATAAAATATCATAGTGGGAAGCTTGCAGGAGGCTTAAGAGATTTAAGATTCTAATTTAAATAGGATTGGCATTCCCTTCTAATCGCCCCACTCTCATTGCATTTTGTTGTGGCTTATATATATTATCATAGTTGTTCTGCTACTCCTTTTGTTTGTGTTTGTTCTCTAAATTTGAAATGTTTAATATTATTATTTTCCTATGCATTCCACTGAGCATTGAAGTAGGTGGATAGAATCAATGGAAACAGTCGTATTAAAAACTACCTAATTGCATATTTTCCATCTATTCCTGTCTTCATAATGGAAAAGATTCTGTTAGTTTTCTTTTTCTTTTCAGAATTTAAGCCCTACTTATTAGTAGGATTTGTGTGTTGGGGTCTCTTTTATGTTCTTAGTATCAACACTTTTGACTAAAGCTAGGGTCTACATTTCTCAGAATCCTAATCCCTGTGGTTAAGGTTATAGTTAAGAAAACAACTTGTGTATGCTCTGAAAGGTGGATTTACAACTGAAGCTATTACTCTCAAAAGGTGATGGTCATCTGTCACAAAATCAGCAGCTCCAGATTCCAGTTTGCCTTCTCAACTATTTGGACCTGGCAATGTACAGAGGTCTTTTACTCATCACTGAGGGCTCAATTGCCCTTTGTAAAAACAATTTCTAAAGAACTCTGCATGACTACTTCTCTCCCACTTCCCCTTTGGCTACTTTGGCTGGGATTACTGGAGTTTTTCTGCAAATTCTGACCTGCTAGCACAGATCAGTGCTTCAGGTGTTGTCATTAGTGACTCTGATTCATTCAACATTTCCCTCTCTGGAACTGTACATCCTTAGCTCCTCTGTTTGGGTACATTGGAGTTCCTATAGCAAACTGTTGTTTTAATAATATTTTGAATGGCTCTAGTTTCATGACTGAGCCCTGAGAGAGAAATTATATATTAGTTCCAAGAAAGCAGAACCTTAAGGCCATGATTCTGGAAATTGGTTCTCTGATCTGATTAGATTTAAAGGCATTAATGGCCTATTTGCATGTGGTGGTTGGCATTTAGAGGCAAAATAGTTATTGTAATCATCACTTTTTATTATCTGAAGCCAACTGCCTATAGAGGATAGGCTTTGGATGATTATGTAACTGCTGTCATTGAAAATTATAGCGGAAATAAATGAGAAAAGTTATCAACACAGTGTTTTATATTCTCAGTTCAAGATTAGAGTAAGAAAGTATCAAGTTTCTACAATTGCCTAAAAAAAACTATCTTCTGTAACTAAAGATTTACTCTTTGTAAAATTAAACCCAAATTTGTTCCTATATATGGCTAAATTGCATTTTATAGAAAAATCATAGATTTGCAAAGTCTCCTATTTAAAGTATTAACTAAGAAGCAAATAACTTCCAGAAAATGAGATTGGGTAAATAGGACAGAAGACATTAAATCTTGTCACTCCAAATTCTGACATGTCTTCCTTGCTAGTGCACACCTGTTTGAGAAAGGTGGCCAATCTTTCATTAAGAACTTGTGGGGCTGGGGATGTGGCTCAAGCGGTAACGTGCTGGCATGCACGGGGTGCTGGGTTCGATCCTCAGCACCACATAAAATAAAATAAAGATGTTGTGTCCACCGAAAACTGAAAAATAAATATTAAAAATTCTCTCGCTCTCCTCTCTCTCTTCTCTCTCTCTCTCTCTCTCTCTCTGTCTTTAAAAAAATAACTTGTGATGATCATTTAAAAATGAATAAATAAATATGATAGGGTTAGTAGACTGCCACCCCCCCACCCCACACCATCCCAGTTTCCAAATACGAATTTTAATCCCTGATACCTGTAAATGTTGCTTTATTTGGAAAAACAAACAAAAAACCTCTTGTAGATATGATCAAGTTAAGGACTTTGATATAGGGAAATACTTCTGGATTATCTGGTTGGGCCCTCATGTCATGACATCACAACTGTAAGGTAGTTCAAGATAAAACACACCACATTGAAAAAAGAGGGTAAGGGGATGTAAAAGCAGAGGAGATTAGAGTGGTGGAGTCAGCAAGCCAAGGAATGCCAGCTGTCAATAGAAGCAGAAACCAGTGAGGGACTGAGTCTCCCTAGAGCCTCAGCAGGTAGTGCAACCTTGACATCAGCGGAGAAAACTGATTTCTGACTTCAAGCTTCCAGAATTGTGAGAAAATACATTCCTGTTGATTAATTCACCAAATTGGTGGCAACCTTATTACAACAGCCTTAGAAAATGACTGTAATAAAAAGAAAGATTGCACTTGACTCAAGATCCATACCCCAAATTTCTGTGGCTTCTAGAACTACAAGCAAACTCAAATTCTGCTATGTTTCAGGAGATTGAGTGCAGAATATTATTACTAATATATCTTGCACACCACAATAGTTGCAAGAATTTTACCATTGAAGAAGAAGAAAAATGAGGATGCAGTCTAAAGGTGATGAATAGTGATGGAAGGCTATGCTCTTACAGAGGGCTGACTTATTTAATGTGGGGACAATTAACCAAAAGTTCTGGCTTCGGTTAATTAATTGAGAAGGGTTAAGTGACTCCACATTTTCTTGGATTCGGTAACTGGAATCGAACAACAGCGACAAGCATCAGAGTATACTTTCTATAGAAATGATGGTTTCCAAAGACCTTTCCATGAGCTTCTTATTTGTGACTTCAGCATCTGAAAGAGGATAGTTTCTGGAATTTTTCTGCAGAATCTGAGCTGCCCAACCAACTCGGTTCTCAGAGTATTTACAGTGAGTGACTTCTTTGTTTCTCTTCCTGTCTCCTAAACCTCAACTTCACCAGCTCTAATTTCTCTTTTCTCTGTAATAGTTCAGTTTCCTTTTATGATAGAATACAGACTAATACAATTAGCATTTTAATAAATGCCCATGATACTGGGTTTTTAATTCATTCTGATATGGTCTGAGGTAGCTCAAACCCAGACCTCCATTATCATATAGTCCTAAAATGCAAAGGGTAATAAAACTAGTCCCTAAAACATAGAGAAAATGTATAATTAGTATAATTTATATCATTATTTTTTATAGATTAGTTTCTATTTTCTCAATAAATTTTTGTAAATAATATCCATGTCATTAGCACTTGATTGATAGGTGTTCCAATAAGTCTTATAGTACTTGTACAAATGCTGTGAATTCAGATTTATTCCTGGGCATATAAAGCCTATATCAGTTTGAATGTAAAATGCCCAATTTTAATATAGAATTCACTGGTTGATTCCACTTACTTATAAATGCTCTTTTTAATTCTTTTGAAATGTTTAAAATCTATCTTGCTATTACTATCCAATGGAAGTCACCCCCAAAGAAAGAATTAACTTTGTTTATAATAAACATGCAGAAAACAAGCAAATAAGTCAATACTTTAAAAATATTAAAAATTATTATATACAGCAAACTTCCAAATAGTCAAAATTTATCATTCTTTGTTACTTCCAGAAAGCAAAAGATCTTAGTTCCTTTGATCTTAGATGAGAAAACACTGCTTATCTTTGATATTTCCATATGCTAGCTATATTGTGTTTAATGTTTTGTTTTCCTAAAACTAGCTTGGTGAATTATATCTGCTGCAAAGGTCGTGACTTCAGAAGATGTGTGAAGTGAAGTGAGTGGCACAAAACAGTAGGTAGTAAAGCATCATACAAGTCAATGAACAACAAGGTCAATTACTTCATATCAACATGTGGTTCAACACAGCTGGAGTGAAAAAAATCGGAATACTCGACTGGCATCGTGCAGTCTTATGATATGGGATAATAAGGGAACTGAAACCATTGTTTCATAAAAAAAAATGGTAGTCTGATTAGGCATAGAGTCAAAGCAAGTTGTAGGCCAAAAAGAAAAATTTGTAAAATTTATGCAATAAATGCAAGAATGGAATGGAAAAGCAAATGCCTCCATGTTCCTTTAAACGACACACTTGGAGTTGCTTGCTGAAGTCTGTTTTAAACTGGCTTCAAACTTTCTTTGAAAGCAGCAGTCTCTATGCTATTTCAAGTTCTCCAAGCAAAAAATCAGATTTTTATCAATTGGTAACTTGAATACAAATCTTGCTTGAGGAACAGTTGCAAAAATTTTAGTAGATGCTATGATAATACAAGTTTTTCTCAGCATATCTTAGGGCAGGCTTCCAAAATCAAGGATTTTTATTTTAGTGTTTTGTGTGTAATGTGTGCATGTGTGTGTGTGTGTGTGTGTGTGTGTGTTTCATCCTGTAGGGCAGATTATAAGAACACATGCAATTGAAATTACAAAAATTAACATAACTTTAGGGGAAAGAAATTGTGAGACATGGAGATTGTTATTTTATGATTGATCTTATATAAAATAGCTTCAACACTGAAAGAGATTAAGCTGTCAATCAAGATGTGGCCCTTCCTTTTTCTGAAAGTTCCAAAATATTTAGAGAACTCTATGCTTTGACTTCTTAACCACAGATTTGGCCCTGATGACCAGGAAAGCTAAGTGCTCATTGACATCAGTAAGAGGTTTACTTGAACCATAGCTGATGACAAAGTGCCCAAGGAATGCTTTCTTCTAAATCAAAGTATTCATAAGGTATATACATTCTTCAAGGAATTAATGCTACCCTGTACCCATAATCACTGCTCTTTGTACTTGTCTTGGGCTGCCAAATCCATTATGGGAGCATTAAAATGGAGTAGTGCTCAGCTAATGATGCATAATGTCGGAGGTGTAGCTCTTTGCTTTTGTCTATTTTGCACATTTGCTTTTTGCAGCGAAAAATCAATTAAGATTTTAACACCATACACATTCTGAAGAAGTATTTTTCTTCTTTTTAATGTGTTTTACAGGGCTTCCCAATCATTAACAAAGTCATATTCTGTAAACCTCTCATATAAACTGTCTCCTTTTCACCTTTAGGAATGAGGCAATTGACTTTCATTTAGTAAAATGTGTTTGTCCTTTCCAAAGACATTCTGAGAATACCATGTGGGTGGGCAGTGTAAGATCTTTGGGAGAGGTATTTATATCACATATAAATATCCAATAAAGCAGGAAAGATATCAAAGTATGTTCTTAAAGTTTATACCCACATATTGTACCTCCCTTTCTCATTTCATATTCACAGGAATTAGAAAAATATTTTCCTATTTTTAAAGTGCTCAGTGAAAAAAGGAAAAAAATAAAACTCACATATTCCAGGAAATTAAAGCATCTCCCCCACCCAAATTATGTTGCATTTCACTTAGAAGGTACAAAAGAAATAAGATGGCTATTACTTCTATTTTTATGGAAAATGCTCAGTAATTAGATTTTGGTTTGGCCTTTCTACTTACAAAGTTAGTGTCTTATTTAGGTAAGTAAAGATTAAAATCAATCTTCTAGATAGAATGAATGGGAAACCTTTAATCAGCTATTTGCTTTGTGACCAATATGCTAGTAACAGTGCATCTGCTAGTGGTATGGATAAATAATGAAATATGAGACAATGCAATATCAAGCCCATTTTTCATTCATTTTCATAATTTTTATCTACTTTTATTCTATTTATTTCTTAAACAAACATAATTTATATTCACCTTTGAAGTTTTAGCTCAATTTTTATGACATATAAATAGTGGTAAGTTTGAAATATCGACTGGTTTCAAATTCAGGTTGGTCCTTACTAATATAGTTGGGTTATAGTCTTTCCCTATCTTCTTCCAGCTTATCATCACATGTAAATGACTGATTTTATTATAGCAAGGCATTTTCATTCTTTTTTTAAACAAAAAAAGAATGAAACTATGTATAAGTGGAGTTTTCTTGTTATACTGCAAATGATTAGACATATTTATAGTAAGCGAAATAAGGCATCAGGACTATGAAGAGTGGGGAGGGAAGGGAGAGAAAAATGATTTATAAAACCTCAGACATTGAATTTCTATCAGTGAAAGACAGGCTGCAGAAAAAAAAAAAAAAAGGGTTCCTAAAGCCAGGTTGAGTTCTAGTTTACTCAGTGGAGCAAAACTTGAACCAATCAAAATTTTCTTTTAAAAACCAATTTTTCATTTTGTAATGATGCACTATGCATGGTTTCTGGGAAGCGGTGAGTTAGAAAAGGTTTTCTGTCCCTAGGGAAATAACAACCTTAGAAGAAAAAGTTACATCTTCCTTAGCTACTGGTTTGGTGAATGTCAGACAAACTTTGCTGTACTCATTCTGTCTTGCAACACAAGCTAGACTTCTGACAAGCTGTCAAGCTGCCCAAAGGTTTGAATATTCTTCTTCTGGGTAGGTGATGTCTTCCCCATTGTGAATTGGAATGGAAAATATATCTAAAAACAGGATGCAGAGAGTCAGGGAATGAGATAATTAAGGTTTTTCTGATCATCTAATCCTTGCTGAGAGAAGAGATCAGCTATTTAACAGGCTCTGTTTGGAAATGCTTTGCAATGTGAATCAGTTTGTGAAGGGAGGTTCTTCTCTGGAACTGGATTGCACAATTTGTAAATTATGTTTTTCTGCATAATTCTAGAATTTTATATTTTCAAACATAATCTATATTTTACATTTTAACATCTTTGCAATATAATTTTGGAGCAGAGATGTAAAAGATGATGTCTCGGTGATTTGATAGAATATCACCTTTAAGAACTTTTTAAATTACTATGCTCTCTGAATAAACATTTCATCTTGTGAATAATTTAGTATATTGAAAAAAATTTCCAGTACTTTGTATTTTACATCTTCCTTTTTGTTTTTTTGTCCCAAATAACCATTTAAGACCCTATATTAATGTCTTATTTTTTTCCCTTTAAAATGCTTTCAGTAAGTTTTAGTATGTTTCTTTCTATTAGATAGCTTTAAAGGTTTTGTTAGTAACCATGACTTGACTGTAATTGGTAAAAGAATATTTGTATTAAAGCATAGATATTGTGTAATGAACACTACATCAAAGAATGAATATGTGTGTAGAGAGAAAGATAGTGTCTTATACTGTTGAGAAATTGCATGTTTACTGAATGACATGGTAAAAGGCTTAAAAACTCTCCTCTTCAAATCTTGTATTGCAATCTTTATTCACTTCTATCACTAATCTGTATTTGGCTGTGTTTGCTCCTTTGTGAAAGGGGTTAGGAATTTGAGACCAGACTCACCTTTGCTGCTGTCACTGCAGCTCATTTCTTTGTAAGCCTAGGTACTCTGTACTGGACTTTGTCAATTGACTGTTGCTCAGTATAGTGAAAACACACACACACACACACACACACACATGCTTATTAAGAAATTAGATCTCAATCTTAGAGACATGCCAAGTAGAATAAAAGTGAAAATATAAGTTGTATGCATTGATGATCTCTGTGTATTTTCTAAAAGTGCTGTCCTAGACTGGTATACTTATGTACTTTCTTTGTGAAAAGAATACTTTCTTTTAAGATGGCAGCACTATACAGGCTAATGGGGGTCTTCCAATGCACATATGCATCTTTTTAGACAATCTTGTCAAATAATAGTCTGTCTCATCCACCCACTTCTTATTTTGGCTTCACAAAATTCCTCTGCTTTTTTTTTTCCTGCATAATGATCATTCTGAGCATGCACAGGGCCCTAGAAATATTTGGAGAAAATTATCCCTTAAGGAAGGCTTCATGAAATAAGAATTCAGGGTCTGCAGAACTGCTGCTATTCACACTTTCATGGACTTTGTATTTTTCATTGTGTCTTTGAAAAAATTATTCTCTAATGGTAAGCTATGTAGACATGTTCCCCATTTTCTAGATGAGGAAGCTGAGGAAGCTTCATGTTGAAGAGTCAGACCCAGATTTCAGCTGTTCAGGCCACAAGTTGGAGTTCGAGCTTCCTGTACATTATTACTCCAGTAATGGAGTAGAAATAAACTGTTCTTAATTTATAAAAATGAAATAAAATCCATCAATCAAACAAAGTAGGAACAAAAGGAATCTGTAAGAAGACCTGAAAGAGTCAATGATTAATTTTTGTGAGTTAAGTTGAAATGAGAGCAAATGCAAAGGAACACAGGAACACTAGGATGTTTGATGTCTCCATTGTCTTTCTTATACCAGGAGAACTTAGCATGATCAGTGCCTCATTGGATTAACACACACACACACACACATACACACACAAACAACAACAACAACAACAAAAACAAATAAAACAGTCTGTACTGGTTCTCCATAGGAAACTAAAATTCCTATCCAAATCCAAACTGCTGATAGAGTGAACAATACTTTTTCAAATCTCACAGAAAACTTAGGCTGTGTTGTTAAATGTAGAGGAATTTTCTGCCCCATTATGAAGCTTACAGTTCCATTTATAATTTATCAATTTCATTGTGGTTCTGTGCATAAATAGCCAAAGAGTTAATACAAATAAAAATTGCCTTAAAGCTTTGCTGAATATTTAAACAGTTTTTGATGAGGAATATTGAATAAAAAAACAGTGTAAAGTTTGCAACATAACTAAACTACAAAAAAAGCCTTTAGGCAACAAAGTTAGGTAGAACCATATACGTTGTAATTTGCAATCACAAATAAATCAAGGTATGAAATCAGCCACCCATATTTAAATTTCTTTTTCTGGTATTAAAAACCCCTAGCAAATTCTTCTTCTAAATCATAAGGAAAACAATTCCTGCTGTTGCTTATAGACATATATGACTTTAAATATTATACACATATTTTTTAAAAATCTAAACTAAAAAGCTTAGAGTCAACACCAAAATAAATAAAGGATTAGTGAACACAAAAATTCAAAACCTCTCCGTATTTTCAAGAAACCTCAGGATCTTATAATTTATTAAATTGTTCTGCAGTCAAGAATGACCTTTAAAAAAAACCTTAAGCAAAATCCAGTGATGTCAGGTTCCTACTAAGAACTTCCAGCAGTGACAGCCAATATTCTACTGTTGTCCTCTTGATTCTATTTTTCCCCATAAAATTCTTTTAAAAAGAACCATATTAACTGAATCCCAAAGTATATAAATATCTTATTCTTTTACTGAAATACAATCTTATTGTCTTATAACAAAATAGTTATTTTTATTCCTGATTCATAGCTGAAAATCAAGAATTTTAGGGATAGGACTGACTGTAGTCAAATTCTTCATTTTGTTAATGAATATGCTGAATTCATTTCTTAATGATTTAATTCAGTATTGGCTTTTTACTTATTAGGATTTTAGTAGTAAAAGTAAAAGAATGGGGTTAACAGCTGATATGAATCCCTGTTTTACCCATTCCTACCTGAGACTAAAATCTAGTAATTTCTCTTAAGCCTCATTTGCCTCATTGTTAAAATAGAGATGATAATAACACTAATCATAAGAATTTATTGTCAGGATTAAATGAACTGAAAACCCAGTAATTTATTTTATTGGTTCATTCCTTTGAAACATATTTTAATTGCTTTCAAAATTCTCCCCTCTGAGTATTCTTGCTATACCTAAAGCTACCATTCACCTCTCTTCATTTTTTAGTGCATAAAATGTTTTGAAATCCAAAGCCTTCACTTCCTGAATGCTTATTAACAAACACTCACTCTTCTTTCCTTCTTCTGAATATTATTTGCATCAATTGCTGGAATCAATTTTTCTCATAGTTCTCTAAACTTGTAGGTTGCTATTGTTTTTTTATCTTCATGCCTCTTGACTTGACTGCCTTCCTTGTGGATTATTTTCAATCCATGACTTTTTGAAAAGCCAACTGTGATTTCTGTGTACTGCATTTTGTTATCTTTAAAAAAGTAACATAGCTTAGCAGTTAAAGAGAGTTTTTTTGAACAAACAACCTGAGTGAAAATTCTAGCTACACATCTGTATCGTCATGATAGAAAAACACCATGCCCTGTATGTCCCCTTTCTCTTCCCAAAAGCCTAACCAAATTAAGAAAACAGTGGGAACAAGCCTGGGTTGGAAAGTCCAGGTACATATTACTCTGAAGGATGCTGGCTTTCTCCTATGCACACTGGGAATTAGAGCAAGTTAGTTTTAATGTAGAAAGCTACTTTCTTACAAGTATACCAACACTGGAGCTACTTGGGACACTATTCATGTAAGTTAAATAAACAAGTTAATGCTGATAATGTCATTGCTTCTGTAGCCTACCATATAAAACCCCTCTTTGAGTGGAGATGAGTATGGAAAGCATATGTACCACTTGTCCACCAGCTACCACTGGACAAAGAAGTACTGCCTGGCAGAGTGGCTTGAAGATGCAGGTGCTGTCAACCCATCAACTCTGAATTCTTCTTGGGACAATCTCTAATCCATAGTAATCTTTTCCTGATAAATCACGTCTCCTGTGCTATCTCCTGGGATTTTCTTCATCTTGTCCTCAACCTACCCCACTGCATTGGAACACTATTCTGTGAAGTGAAACTAATAAGAATATGTACCTGTTATGGTTTAAATGTCAGTTGTCCCCCAAAAGTTCATGTATGAGACAATGAAAGAAAGTTTAGAGATATACTGATTGGGTTATAAGAGCCAGTGCATTAGTCCACTGATAGGGATTAACTGGGTGCTATCTGTTGGCCAGTAGGGTGTGGCTGGAAGAGGTGGGTCATTGGGGACATACTTTTAGTGTATATAATTTGTCCATGATGAGGAAAGCAAGTTCTCTGTTTCCTGGTGGCCATATCCTGAAGTGCTTCTGTCTACCACACTCTTCCACCATGTATGGGCCCCAAGGAATGGAGCTGTCCATGTATGGACTGAGACCTGTGAAACTGTGACCCCCAAATAAACTTTTCTTCCCCTAAAATGTTCTTGTCAGGTCTTTTCACCACAGCATTGAAAAAGCTGACTAAAACAGTACCTTATAGATTTTCTGGGAAAATTAATTGAATTAGGGAATGCAAAGTGATCAGAACAATGACTCTCACATAGTGTTTGTCATTATTTTTTCTATTAGTTATCTGCCTCATAATCTGGTTTCTTACTCTTGTCCTGAATTCCTTACCTCTGTCTATATTCTCCTTTGGAGATATTAAATAATTGATATATTAATTATTTGCATTTGTTGCATCTGTTTGAACACTCTTATATCTTAATAGTGATGAGTTTTAACAGTTTTAAAAATACTTATAGTCATCTCCACTTGAATATTTTGCTAATGACTTGATCATACCTATTTACTCAAAATTATTTCCATATCTATGTTGCTCTTTACAATGAAGGGTGCTATTAAACTTCTCTTTAAAGTTTAATGTCCCAATATCATCTTTGACCTATGGTATCACAGTCCAAAAAGTCCATTTTTTTTCTGTTTCCTGCTACTCACAATCTCTATTTTGATAACCATATATTCCAAAATGCCCTTCTTTTATTTTCAGTGCTACAAACTGGTTTACACCTGCCAAGTTCTCATCTAGACTCTTCTATTGACTGTTGTTCATCTCCAGTCTGTGGTATCTTTTAGATAGTGCCATCAGATTAAAAGTCTTAAACCATAGCTTTGTCTGAAATCAGAGCACCAGCATTAACTTTTACCTGGCCTCCCCATGAAAACCATAATCCTATTTTTCTTCAAAGTGTACTTGCCACCACTAGCTTAAAATCTCCCTTTCTTAATTCTCTTCGTGAAGGGCAATTGTTTCTGAATGTCACGTAACTTAGCACAACCAGACTCACTCCCAGAAAACCAGGGGTCATCACTGTAGATTTCTCTGCTTCCTTATTCACATGCAACTTGTGGTCTAGTCCTGTTGATGCTACCAAATCTAATACCACTGAATACATTTTGTCTTACAATAATAAGATAATTAATGTCAACCACTGTCACTAACAATCCACAAAGCATTCATTCCTTCAAATATACAAAAGAAATTATTTCTTACTTATGTAAAATCCAAAGTCCATGTCCCTGGTGAATTAGCTCCCTTGGCCAGACAAAACTATGGTTTAAAACTTTTAATCTGAGTCTATATAGGACTGCAAAATCATTGTAAGAGGATAAGAAGGAGGTCAGAAGAATGCTCAGATACTTTAACAGTGAATCTTAGAAATACAGCACAATATTTTCATCCAGTTCCATTAGACATTGCTCATGTAAATGAGGATGAGAAATGCATTTTAGTTTCATGCTCAGGAAAGAGAGAATTGGGCATTGTGAAGCAGTAGCCTTCTCTGCAATACTTCTTCATCACTTTCTGACATTTCCCATGGATTTAATGGTCAACATTAAAGCAAGAGCTGTCACACTAATCTCTTCTCATTCAATATTAGTCCATAAAAATATGTTCTCAATTCTCACACCAAAATATTTTTTCACAAATTGAATCTAATCAAGACATACATCTATCTAAAGTACTTCAATGATTGAACACTTATTTTAATGGCTTCCCACTACTTCAAATTTTTCAAGATTATTTTTCTTTGTATGGAATTCTATAATTTCCACTTTACTGACTCTAGTTATAGATTTGTTTCATTTATTCTATTTGTGTAGATATGCTTCTTTAAATCTGAAAATTTAGATTTCCCAATGCTGCGAGAATCTTATCCATTATCTCCTTGAAAATTGCCTCTTTCACTTTTTTTTGTATTTTCTTATGGAAATTATAGTAGACCTCTATTTGACTTTCTCTTCCTCTCCTCAAATTCTCTTCACTTTTCTCAAATATTTTTAACTTTTAATTTCTCCACTATCTGATAGAGTGTTGGTATAGTCTATTTCCAGATACCTATATGAATCTTTATAGATAGAAACAAAAACTATAAATAAATGTGAACACATGTAATTACATAAATGCATATATAATATTTATAGATGGCTATTCATAATGTAATCATTAGGGTATAACTGAATGTTCATTGGCTAAATAAATTTACACGATATAATTTTATTCATAAATTTACTCACAAATCATTTCAGAGAATATATAATGACATGGAAATGCCTCATAGTACATGTTTAACCTAAAATGCAACAAGGTAACAATTTTATACACAATGAGATTTCAATTATTTATGTATAAAAAGAGGCAAAAATGAGCTACAAGACAAATTCATCACTAATTTTTGAAGCATGTTTAATATTTTCCTTTATTGTATTTTTCCATATTTTCAAATTTTAACAAATAAGAATGAAAACACATTACATTAAAAATATACCACTTGAGAAAGATCCAAAATGGCAGGCCAGAGGGAGACAGCATATTGTGTCACTCTGTGACCCAGGTCTCAACTAGTGGGAATACTGCTTTACTGAGAGTGACAGAGGACCCCTCCACAGCTAATCCCATGCAGGAATCACAGCCACTGTGCCTCACCGGGCCCTGGGCCTCAGCCTTAGAAAAGGACTCCCCGTTCCGACTACTTTCCCACACAGGTCTCTGGGTGCTTCAGTGAGACCACTGGCATCAGCACTGGTGCATAACTCCCAGACAATGCTCCCATGATGGACAATCAGCCATTACCCTTGCACAGGAACTCTGGCCATCACTCCTGCATGGACCCCCATCTACTAACATGGGGCTTCCCTGGTTGCCTCCATCTTGGGACTTGGCAGTGACTGCCATAGTCCCCTACTCACGGTAGCCTGCCTGCACCTGGGGACATTGCAGGCTCTGAAGAAAGCTGACACTGTACACCACAGAGCTCATCTCTGAATGCCATATCCTGGATTCCCCCACCTGACCTGACACCCCATAGCTGAAAGCAGAAGCCTCCATCTTGGGTAACCTTCATCACCATCTTTAGTCGGGGCAACTACCAGTTTGGAACATCAGATAGCCAGGTACCCACAGTTTTCTAATTCCCCCCAATTCCCAGCAGCTGATAACTTGGCAGAGAGACTGCCCAATTCAAAACAGTCCTCCATGACAGGTGTGCAGCCACCAGAGTGCATACACAATACCCCTGGAAAAAAAGATTTCGGATTAGGAAGTAGAAAGGGAGAGAGTGAGGGAGATATACTTTAAAGACTAATTTAGAGGGCAGGAACTGTGAGGTCTATAGGTGAGATGAGGAGATAAGACTTGGTCCCCACATCACAGGAGCAGACCCCAAAGGAGATCCTTGAGGTGCAGTCTCCCAAAGGGACCAGTGTGTGCCATACCCCACTTCCAGGTACCCTGCACTCAAGACCAATCCTCACACCCTAGCAAACCCCACCATCCTGAGGATGGAAATACCAACTAAGAACAGACAACCCTACCTATTGGATGAGAAGGGAAGCAGGAAAGATACTGATCTCCATTCAAAACAATTCTTGTTTCTTCCTCTGAGATTTGTTTTCTTTCTCCTCCCTCTTTATTCTCTTGCTCTCACATCCCCAACATATGTGAAACCAAGCGCTTTGCATGAATTAGGATATCAAGTACTGAGACTACTGAGTAGTATTTTATAATTGTGTTGTATATTCTTCTTTTCTTTGTTTTTTTCCTCTCCATTTTTTACTATTTTAACATTTTTGATTTTTCTTAATATATATGTGTGTTTGTCTTATGTATTCTACTGTCTTCCCTCTTATTTTTCTACCCCAAATTATTACCTGTCTATTATCCTGCTACTACCTTCTTCTTTAAATTTCTCTTTCACACTTCCTAAGTATAATAACTCTCTATATATCCTCCTCTCATACCTCCTCAGCATATCTTCCTACACCTCACCCCTTATTCTTTGTCCATCATCAGAAACCATAAAGCTTTTTATAAACCTACTGATTATTTTGTAGATAATAATTGAATTCACTATTTCTTTACATTGTGACCAAACAGTAAATGTCTTAATAAGAACTGTTTGTTTTTGGTGATATTTTGTATATACTGGGATGTGTAAACATTGTCCTTCCCCTCAAAGGTGAGGTACTGGAACCCTACTGGGCACTATAAGAATATAGGGTAAAAATGGTAACGCCTCAGATCCAAAGAGCTAGAAAGGAAGACAGAGCAACATGAAAAGACAAGGGAAGAAAGTTCCCCAAACAAATCAAGATACCACATTATTATAATCCATGGCCAGCACAGCAGATGAAATGACAGAAAAGGAGTTTAGGATGCAAATAATTAAAATGTTCTGTGAATTAAAGGATGATATAAGAGAGCAAATACAGGCAGCAAAAGGTCCTTTTAACACAGAGCTACATAAGCAAATACAGGAAGCAAAAGATCATTTCATTAGGGAGATAGAGGTTCTAAATAAAAACCAAACAGAAATCCTTGAAATGAAAAAAACAATAAACTAAATTAAAAGCTCAGTTGAAAGCATCACCAACATTTAGACCACTTGGAAGACAGGACCTCAGACAATGAAGACAAAATATATAATTTTGAAAAGAATGCAGGCCACCACTCGGTAAAAATAGTAAGAAAACATGAATAGACATTCAAGAAACATGGGATAGCATAAAAATGCCAAACTTAAGAGTTATTGGGATAGAGGAAAGCACAGAATTCCAAACCAACGGCATGAGCAATCTATTCAACAAAATAATATCAGAAAATTTTCCAAACATGAAGAACGAGTTGGAAAACCAAATTCAAGAGGCTTACAGGACACCAAATGTACAAAATCACAACAGAGCCACACCATGGCATATTATAATGAAAATGCCTAACATAGAAAATAAGGAGAGAATATTAAAAGCCACGAGAGAAGGGAATCAGATTACATATAGGGGGAAACTAATTAGGTTATGTGCAGATTTTTCAACCCAGACTCTGAGAGCTAGAAGATCCTGGAACAACTATATCAAGCTCTGAATGAAAATGGATGCCAACCAAGAATTTTATAGCCAGCAAAATTAAGCTTTAGATTTGATGAAATAAAAATCTTCATGATCAACAAAAGTTAAGAGTTTACAGCTAGAAAACTTGCACGACAGAACATCCTTGGCAAATATTATATGAAGAGAAAATGAAAAATAACAATGAAAATTAGCAGAGGAAGGTATTACACTAAAAGGAAAGCTAATCAAAGGAGAAATCAAGTCAAGTTAAATAACAAAAATAAACATAAATGACTGGGAATACAAATCATGTTCAATAATAACCTTGAATGTTAAAGGCCTAACCTCACCAATCAAAAGACATTGACTAGCAGATTGGATCCAAAATAAAGACCCAACAATATGCTGCCTCCAAGAGACACATCTCATAGGAAGACATCAACAGACTAAAGGTGAAGGGTTGGGAAGAATCATACCACTCACATGTACTGTGGAAGCAAGTATGGGTTTCCATCTTTGTATCAAATAAAGTAGACTTTAAGCTAAAGTTAATCAAAAGAGACAAAGAAGGACACTACCTACTGCTCAAGGGAACCATACATCAACAAGACATAACAATTATAAACAAATATTCGCCAAACAATGGAGCATCTATGTTTATCAAACAAACTCTTCTTAAGTTCAAGAGTCAAACTGACCACAATCAAAAAATTCTGGGTGACTTGAACACACCTCTTCACCACTGGATAGATCTTCTAAACAAAAGCTGAATAAAGAAGCTATAGAACTCAATAAAAAAAAGATAAATAATTTAGACTTAACTGACACACATAAAATATTTCATCGTTCACTGAGCAAATACTTTCTTCTCTGTAGCACATAGATCCTTCTCTAAAATAGACCATATATTATACCACAAAGCAACTCTTAACAAATTCAAAAAAGTAGTGATACTACCCTGCATTCTATCAGATCACAAGAGAATAAAATTAGAAATCAATGATAAAATAAAAAATAAAAAACTACTCCAATACCAGAAAACTAAATAATATGCTACTAAATGAAAAAGGTGTTGCAAATGACACCAAGGAGGAGATGAAAAAAATTTTAGAGGTGAATGAGAACACAGATACCACCTATCAAAATCTCTGGGACACTATGAAAGCAGTTCTAAGAGGAAAGTTTATTGCTTGGAGTTCATTCCTTAAAAGAAGAAAAAGTCAACAAATAAATAAACCAACACTACATCTCAAAGCCCTAGAAAAAGAAGAACAAATCAATACCAAAAACAGTAGAAGATAGGAAATAATTAAAATCAGAGCTGAAATCAATGAAATTGAAACAAAAGAAACAATTCAAAACATTGAAAAAACAAAAAGTTGGTTCTTTGAAAAAATAAATAAAATTGACAAACCCTTAGCCATGCTAACAAAGAGAAGGAGAGAGAACTCAAATAACTAACATACATGATGAAAAAGAAAATATCATAACAGACACTGCAGAAATACAGAAGATAATTAGAAATTATTTAGTAAACTTTTACTCTAATAAAATAGAGAATTTCTATTTTATTGACAAATTTCTAGAGGCATATGAGTTGCTCAAATTGAATTGGGATGATATATACAATATAAACAGATCAGTTTCAAGGGACAAAGTAAAAGACGCCATAAGAAGCCTACCAACCAAGAAAAGCCCAAGACCAGATGGATACACAACTGAGTTCTACAAGACCTATAAAGAAGAACTAATATCTATACTCTATGAACTATTTATTTAGTGAAATAGAAAAAGAGGGAGCATTTCCAAACTCATTTTATGAGGCCAATATAACCCTGATTCCAAAATCAGGCAAAGACACATCAAAGAAAGAAAACTTCAGACCAATATGGCTAATGAACATATATGCAAAAGTTATCATAAAATCCTGGCAAATTAAATACAAAAACATATCAAAAACATAGTGGACCACGATCAAGTGGGGTACGTTCCAAGGACGCAAGGTTGGTTCAACATATGGAGATCAATAATCATAATTCATCACATCAATAAACTTAAAGATAAGAAGCATTTGATCATTTCAACAGATGCAGAAAAAGCATTTGACAAAATACAGCACCCATACATGTTCAAAACACTACAAAAACTAGGAAATATCAGGAACATATCTCAACATCATAAAAGCTACCTATGCTAAGCTCCAGGCCAACATCATTCTAAGTGGAGAAAAATTGAAGGCATTCCCTCTAAAAACTGGAAAGAGACAGGAATGTCCTCTTTTACCTCTTCTATTAGTTCTTGAAACACTGACCACAGCAATTAGGCAGACAAAAGAAACTAAAGGGATATAGACAGGAAAAGAAGAACTCAAATTAGCAGTATTTGCTGATGATATGATTCTATACCTAGAAGACACAAAAAAATTCCACCTGAAAACTCCTAGAACTAGTAAATAAATTCATCAAAGTAGCAGGATACAAAATCAACACCCAGAAATCAAAGACATTTCTGTATATCAGTGACAAATCCTCTGAAAGGGAAACAAGGAAAACTACCTCATTTATAATAGCCTCAAAAATAAATAAATAAAATACTTGGGAATCAACTTAATGAAAGAGGTGAAAGACTTCCACAATGAAAACTACAGAATGCTAAAAAAAGAAATTAAAGAAGACCTTAGAAGATGGAAAGATCTTCCTTGTTCTTGGATAGGCAGAATTAATACTGTCAAAATGATGGTACTACCAAAAGCATTATACAGATTTAATGCAATTGCAATCAAAATCCCAATGACATTCTTCAAAGAAATAGAAAAAGCAGTCATGAAATTCATCTGTAAAAAATAAGAGACTCCGAATAGCTAAAGCAATCCTTAGCAAAAAAAGTAAAAGAGGTGGTATCACTATACCAGACGTTAAACTATACTACAGAGCAATGGTAACAAAAACAGCATAGTATTGGCACCAAAATAGACTGGTAGACCAATGGTACAGAATAGAAGACACAGAGACTAACCTACAAAATTACAGTTATCTTATATTAGACAAAGACACAAAAAACCTACATTGGAGAAAAGACAGCCTCTACAACAAATGGTGCTAGGAAAACTGGAAATCTAAATGCAACAAAATAAAATTAAAACCCTATCTCTTACCATGCACAAAACTCAACTCAAAGTGAATCAAAGATCTAAGAATTAAACCAGAGATGCTGTGCCTATTAGAAGAAAAAGTAGGCCCAAATATCCATTATGTTGTATTAGGTCCCAACTTCCTTAATAAGAATCCTGTGGCACAAGAATTAAAATCAAGAATATGGTCATCATTTTACAAAATCCATGTATGAAGATATGAATTTGGTGTCAATATACCTTATTTACAAACAGAGATTGGATATATTGTGGTATAAAGGTGTATTAAGTATTGTAATGCAAACAATTATGAATGCAATGCACTCCTCTATTGTGATGTATGTAAGAAATAAAAAAGAATCAATAAATGGGATACATTCAAACTAAAAAGCTTCTCAGTAAAAGAGTGAGGTGAAAAGAGAGCGTACACAATGGGAGAAAATTTTTACCACTCGCACATCAGATAAAGCAGCAATCTCTAGTGTATATAAAGAACTCAAAAAGCTAACACCAAAAAACACCCAAATAGCCCAATCAATTAAAGGGCCAAGGACCTGAACAGACACTTTTTAGAAGATGATACACAATCAATCAACAAATATATGAAAAAATGTTCATCATCTCTAGCAATTAGAGAAATGCAAATCAAAACTACTCACTCCAGTCATAATGGCAGATATTAAGAATACAAACAAGAAATATTGGTGAGGATGTGGGGATAAAAGCACACTCATACATTGCTGGTGGGACTGCAAATTGGTGCAGACAATATGGAAAGCAGTATGGAGGTTCCTTGGAAACCTGGGAATGTAACCACCATTTGACTCAGCTATCCCTCTCCTTGGTCTATACCCGGAAGACTTAAAAAAGCATACTACAAGGACAAGCCACATTATTGTTTATAGCAGTACAATTCATAATAGCTAAACTGTGGAACCAACCCAGATGTCCTTCAGTAGATGAATGGACAGGAAAACTTTGCTATATATACACAATAGAATTTTATTCAGCAATAAAAGAGAATAAAATCATGGCATTTTCAGGTAAATGGATGGAATTAGAGAAGATAATGCTAAGTTAGCAAATCCTAAAAAACCAAATGCCGAATGTTTTCTCTGATATAAGGAGGCTGATTCATAGTGGGGTTGGGAGGGGAGCATGGGAGGATTAGAGGAACTTTAGATAGGGCAAAGAGGTGAGAGGGCAAGGGACAGGGAATGGGGGTAAAAAAGTAGTGGAATGAGATGGATATCATTACCTTAATACATGTATAAAGACATAACTGGTGTGAATATACTTTATATACAACCAGAGATATGAAAACATGTGATCTATATGTGTAATATGAATTGTAATGCATTCTGCCATCATATATAACAAATTAGAATTTTTTTAAAAATGTCCTGCTCACAGAGATTCTATCCAATAAACTTTACTACATGCTAAAAAAAAAAGAAAGAAAAAAAGAGAAAAAATAAAAAGAATATACCATTTGTGCACACCTGTAATCCGAGTGGCTCTGGAGGCTGAGACAGGATATCGAGAGTTGAAAGCCCACCCCCTGCAGCAAAAGTGCAGCACTATGCAACTCCGTGAGACCCTGTCTTTAAATAAAATACAAAATCGGGCTGGGGATATGGCTCAGTGGTCAAATGCCTTAGAGGTCAATCCCTAGTTTGGAAAAAAAAAAAAAAGAATATACCACTTTAAAACCAAATTGTTGAAGAATCAAATATAACACCCAAGTTGGAACTACACTTTTTTAGTATTATGGTTCATTTCTTATAACTTTCTTACAGAAATTAGCATATGAAAATTGACATTAAAAAAGCTATGTTCCTCTAAATTAACATATGTGAGAACACTGAAAAGCTCAGTCCATTAAAATAGGACCTCCTGGTGTTCTATTTTGAAAATAATAGCACAGAGTTATGACAGTGTTCCAGATTGCCAGGGTAGAGTCTGGAAAAGGTGATTTTAATTATCTAGAATCAAGGTTCTTGGCTTCAGAGGAACATGAAAGTTATCCTAATTGAAATCTTCCAAAATTATCTTTTAAAAATTTTTGCTATAAAAGGCATTCTCTAGATTTTATCAGACTTTACTACTGTTTTAGTCAGCATTTTCACTGCTGTGACCAAAAGACCTGATGAGAAGAATTTTAGGTAGAAAGCAAAGTTTTCTTAGGGGCTCACAGTTTCAGAGGTCTCAGTCCATATACAGCCTTCTGCATTACTAGGCCTCAGGTAAGAGCACATCATGGCAGACATATGTTACAAAGGATGACTTCTGGGAGCATGGCACTAGGAAGCAGAGAGAGAGAGTTCCACTCACCAGAAACAAAATATATACCCTAAAAGTATGCCCCCTTACTCTCTCTATATCCTACCTGCCTACTCTTACCACCCGTTAACCCCTATCAGTGGATTAATGCACTGATTTGACTAAGACTCTTATAACCCAATCATTTCACCTCTAAACTATCTTGCATCGTCTCACTCATGAACTCTTGGGGGACACCTCATATCTAAACCATATCACTACTTTACAAATGTCATGATTTTCAGAAATTCCAAATTATAAAAATTATGCGATATCTTTCTTCAAACTCACTGTTGCTTAAATTTCATAAATTATAACTTAAATCTTAGAAAACCATCAGGATATTAAACTCTCAATTCTATTAAAAATGGAGAAAAATGTACCATCAGGTTATTCATTATTTTGTACATTTCTGCACTTTCCATGTTTTCAATGAAGCACATATATTAACTTTTAGGTCAGAAAACATATTTTCATTAAATAAACTCAATACTTGCTAGTATATTGTAACTATTGTCTCTCCCATTGTGTCTGAGTACCTTTCATCTCAAAGGAAAAGTATTTGGTGAAATTTGCAAAGATAATTGAGCTCCCAATCCTTGTACACTGGCAGTGATTTCTTCTGGGTACCACCTGCATGCTGGAGTTTAGGGAGGCATGCTGCCCCATGCCCAGCCACAGGTGTCTCCTGAGGCTTCTTCATTAAGAGTCTGCAATCTGGAGACAAGGCGCCTGAAATATGTACTTGGCCCACTGCAATTTAGCTCATTGTTTTTGTTACTCTATCTGTAAAATAAGAATAATAGCATCAAACTCATAAAGCTGCTATTATTATCAGAATGAATGTAAGTAACCTGCTAAAAATTATTTCTAGACATAACGGAAACTCAATAAATATTCTCCTCCTTTCCCCTTCTTTTTTTTTTCTTCCTCTTCTTCATTGTTCTTATGTATCCTATCTTGTAAGGTAACACATTATACTCTTTGTCTTTCCATTTTAATTTCTTTCTTCTTTTCCATAAAAATCTATTCATTTTATGCATCATTACTTAAAGGATTTACTGGGCTCCAATGACATAAAGAGGAAGCATTTATCACTCTTTATATTATGTCTTTATTATATCATGTAGGAACTTGATGGATTAATATGTTGGCTGCCTAAGAAATGCTAAAATCAAAGGATTGGAATTAGCCATCGAAATTTATGTTTCATTGTAGGCTTGTCAGAAAGATTATGTATGACAGAGCAGCAACATCTTTTAAAACTCGTTATCTTATACTTGGTTTTTAACTGTTGCTCAACTTTTCATTGCTGTGACATAATACCTAAGAAAAACAAGTTAAAGAAGGAAAGGTGTGTTCTGGCTCATGGTTTCAGACCTGTCAGTCTATTTCCAGCTGGATTCATTGTTTCTGGGCCCCTGGTGAGGCAACGTACCACGGAGGAGGACATAGCAAAGAAAAGCTATTCACCTTGTGGAGGTCAAGAAGCAGAGATCCAGAAATAAAGGATCCAGGAGCAAAACATACCCTTCAAAGGCATGCTGCCAATGACCCACAACTTTCCAAACAGGCTCCACCTCCCAAGTTTCCATCTAGACCCAATAGTGCCACAGGTTGGCAACCATGCCCTTAGCACATGACCTTTTGGAGACATTTCAGGTCCAAACCGTTATATTAACTATACCTTGCTTACTACTGCTACTTTTGTTACCAACTTCCTATTTCATTGATATACCACTGCTGATAATAATAAATACTATCATTTATTGGGCACTTACATAGTCTGGAAAGGGGCCCCTCAAGATGTCCATGTGTTAATCCCTGGAATGAGTAAATATGTTACTTCATAACAAAAGGAACTTTGCAGATGTGATTAAGAATCATGAAATGGGAAGATTCTCCCAGATTATTTGGGTGTCTAATGCAATCCCAAGGGAAGACAATGTGATCTTTCCAGCTGCTGCTTTTGAAGATGGAAAAAGCAATGATTGACAGAAGGGAAGTGTTATCCATCAACACTAGGCTTATAGCTTTAAAACCAGCAAAAGGCAAAGAAAAAGATTTTCCTCTAAGAGCCTACAAAGGAGCTAGTCCTGCCAACATCTTGACATGAGCCAGTGTAACTGATTTAAGACTTCTGACCTCTAGAATGATAAGAGAATAAATTTATTTTGTTTTAAAACATTAATTTTGTGGCAATATGTTGTAACAGTAATAGGAAACTCATAAAACCACTTAGTATATGCCAAACTTTTATAAATTCAATGCACAGACTAACCCTATGGTGTTTAGGAACTAAAGGTAAACCTGGTTTATATATAACAGATCTACCTTATTGCTTTGTGGTTATAAAGGTATGATTATCTAATTGTAAGATCACAGAAGATTTTCAGAATCCATGTTCTTCATGTAAACTTGAAATACTTACTTTTTCAGATAGGAATTTTATTTTAAATCAAATGGGTTAAACTATTTTGAATTCCCCCTCATCTCCCAGTATTTACCCTATGAAATTCAACATACTAAATGTATTTTAATAGCACACTGGAAAAATCTAAAGTATTATATGGGCAGAGAGATGTGATACTGAGAGAATTCAACAAAAATAAAGATGAAATTAAAACACATATGTGAAGACATAGCTATTGGATCAGTCTGAGAAAAATACCTCCAAAGGTTTCAGAATTCAATTATGAAATTTGTAGAATGTTATTATGTCACGAAGCATACATCTTTTACATTTTCTTTTTGACACATGCAGATGAAGAAGTTCCTGGTGTTATTGCATTTTCGGAAAAGTTGATGATGGGGTGTTAAAATGTGAAAAGTGACAGTGATTCTTCAAGGAAAAAAACCCCTTCAGAATACTGATGAGAAAAGATAGTGTGAATAGTGAATCTAGACTTGGTAGGCATAGCTTTTATTTTCCTATCTTATCCTTGGTAAACTCATCACGTTCTCAAAATGATACCTATAGTGAATAAGGAAGGCCAAATTTTGTGTCTCTTTGGCAGATTGTTACCTGCAAAATAATGGTCTTTCCTACAGTCCCTCAGGTTTTGCATTAGTCTTGAAAAAAATACCATGCACATCTCATCAATATACTGATTTTTAGTAAATACAAGTGTATGATTTTTGTTATTGGTCACAGGTGCAGATTTTTGCATGAGCAATCACACTTACTGCTATGATTGGAAACACTATGGCCTAAATGAGAAGGGAAGTGGTGATTTAGTTTTGTAAATGTGTAGAGGGTAATCTTTATACTTTATTCACAATTTATATGCAAACTGGATGACATTGCAAATATGGTGTCCAAAATAAAAAAGAAGGGGCATCAAAATTTCACATTTTATATTTGTATAGGCTTGGGAAGACTATTTTTCTGCATGCCAGAGAATATATATTTTGACACACACTTCATATGTATTTTATTCTGTACTTGACAAATGAAGATAAAATTAAACAAGAAAGGATTTGATATTTAAATACTAGCTTTTCTCTGATGTAGCCCAAATAGACTTGGATCTAATGGTATCTATTAGGAAGAACTCCAAGGACAAGGTACTAATAAACATATTGAGACTATGGTTACAGGAACTCTTAGGGATTTGCCCAAAAAGTGAGTGAACTACTGGATGGATACATATTCCTTCCATCTCTTGCTGTATAATTTATTGTTCTATTTATTTCCAGGTATTATTCTTCCCATGGAAAGATGTTTTGTTATTTAATGTTTCTTTTATGTGGGAAATTGGACTTGTGAGCTTTATTATAGTAATAAGGTGGATTTTTGCCATTACAAATTCTTCATTACTTGGAATACTATTTTCCTTCTAATAGTACTAACAACTATTACGGACTATAAACATGTAAACAACTCTTAGATACTTTATCTCTAATACTTCTATCCCAGATTAAAAAAAATAATAATATAGAAATCATTTAGTAGCCATTTCAGTATTATTTTAAATTAACATTTCTTATGTACTTAGTTCATAGCATAATGTCGGGAAGCCTATACTTCCTTTAGAAGTATTCCTTCTTGGAGAAAAGGTACAAACATGCTTATGAAAACATTGTGTTTTGAATCTGAGTTTATCAAAAAACAAAAACAAAAAACACCTCACAAATTTCATAGTGAGGACACACGTTAGATACTGACACTCAGAACTCTCAGAGAGCTCAGACTTGGTGACTTTTCTAAATCGGCTGGTATCATTACTCTGTTTGCATGGTAGCTTATGAGTCCTTGGGATATACTCGCTTCTATGTTCAGGTTGTAACATTCTTGGGCATTTAGGATTCCAGTGTAATTATCCAATGCTCCCCAACCTGCTGAACCCATCATTAGGCTGCGGAGAGTGGTATTTTTTAAGGACCAGATCTAGAAACATTTAAAACATGCTTAACTTCTGAAGGCAACCAGGATAGGTTCATATCAGAGTCAACTGTCTTCATTCCTTTCCTTCAGTGCTGACACCTCTCACCACCCTCACCCCTCAGACACCTATGGCCTCAATTCCTGGGATTTTAGTCAGGTTTTATATTGCTATAACCAAAAAACACAACAAGAATAATGTACAGGAGGAAAATTTTACTTTAGCTTATGGTTTCAGATATTCAGTCCATTTCTGGATGAGTCCATATCTCTGGGCCCAAGGTGAGTTAAGGCAGGATATCAAGACAGAAAAGTATTACAGATGAAAGCCTCTCAGGACATGGCAACTAGGAAAATTCTGCTTTCCAGAGACAAAATATATACACCAAAGTCACACCCCCACTGATCCACCTCTTCTAGGCCCATATCCCCCAGCTTAATTACCACCCAGTTAATCCATATCTGTGGGTTAATCTGTGGATCAGGTTTTATATCATAATCCCTCATTTCACAGCTGAATATTCTTGTGTGGTTTCACATGAACTTTAGGGACTCACTTCACATCTAAACCATAACTCCTGCTTTCAGGGAAATCATAAGCCACGTCTCGTATTTGTGACAGCCATGCCCTCTCCAATCCCAAACTTTCTCTGAATGTTCAGACCTCAAACAGCTATGTATAGAAAGGCAAAATTCATTCATTTCCTGGAAAGTAGTTCCTTTTTCTGGCACTTGTTTCTTTTCCACACATTCAGATTAAATTAGCTTTTTTGCTTCATCACTAGCAAGTGTTATTTTAGGTATATTTCTTGTAGCTTTTGTTCCTTCAAATATCCTCAGACTATGTTTTCTCTGATTAGAAAACCCATATTATCTTTCTATTTGCAGTTTTCCTCTGTTATTTTATTGTTTTCACAGAGTGACTGGTTCAGCAAGGTTCTCATGTGCCAAAAAAAAAAAAAAAAAAATGGAGTAATACATGAACACAACTCCTGGGATTTTGCAAAGATTAAATTTCTTAATGCATGTAAAGTGCTCTTCAAACTTCCAATAAATCTTAATCATTGTTATTTTTTATTGCCATTATTTAGAAACTGTCTCCACTGGCTAGTAAATAAGTGTTGAAATTCAAGTTAATTAATTTCCTTAATAATTCCCTGTGGGGTAGACTAA
Source organism: Marmota marmota marmota (assembly GCF_001458135.2). NCBI lineage: Eukaryota > Metazoa > Chordata > Mammalia > Rodentia > Sciuridae > Marmota > Marmota marmota. The sequence continues at coordinate 22,245,614 of NW_025999853.1, forward strand.
CTTCTTTGAAATGCACTATTTGATAAACTAAACTTATAGAGAGAGATATGATGGACCATGGAGAGTCTATCTCTAAAATATTTGAATTCATTTTAACACCTTGATTGTGAAACACAAAAATATGTTGGAGTAAACTCTGTACATAGTAACATATCAGGTGTTAAATAACATTAGTATGGCTTGCTGTTAATACATTTCAAATTTAAAATCAGATCTTTCATTTGTTGTCTTTCTCATTTCTGATTTTGGTACTAAACTGAACCCTTCTTTGATGTTAGACCTGACACCTCCACTTATCAGCAAATTTCTTTTCTCTCTAAGCTTAATTTCTTCAACTGTAAAAATATGATCTTTAAAATAGGTATGAATTTAGCACTTAGGAAGTGTTTTTTAACTACTTTATATGGATTAGTGTGGGTAACTCTCATGGAAATGAGAGCCCATGTCTGAACCCCAGATGAACATTGAAATAATGAACAGATTCTCTTTAGAAAAGAAAAGAATAGTCACAATGGAGTTGGACAAGCAGGGTAAGATATTTTAAAAGGCTCTAGCTGGGCATAGCAGCACAGGCCTGGCTTGTAATCTCATGAATTTGGGAGACTGATGCAGGAGTATAGCAAATTTGAGGCCAGCCTCAACAATTTAGTGAGGCCCTGTCTCAAAATTGCTGCCCACATCCTCTGAGTTTTGATTCCTTTCTATCTTCAAATTCAGCAATAGGATTGGTCAAATCTTTCCCATATTGTATCCCTGGGACAATGACTCTTCTGCCTCCCACTTCCACTTTAAAGAGATATGCACCTAATTCATTGCAAACTCACTATTTTAAAGTCAGCAATTAATAGTCATAATTCCATCATGGCATAACGTAGTCACAGGTTCTTGGGAGTCTTTATTCTTTCTGCCCTAGTTGCTTTGGTGGTTTCTCCTCTTTTCTGAGTATTTTAATGTCAGCATGATCAGAAGGACTTAGTCCTCTTCTCTCTCCTATTTTCTTTCATTCTTCAGTGTTCTCAAAGAATAGAGAACATCAGGCTGAACAAAATGATTGAATAATAAATAAATTTTAAAATGTGCTCTATATGTGTAATAAAAATTTTAATGCATTCCACTGTCATATATAAATAAAAAAGAAAAAATAAATATTAAAAATGAAAATAGATTTATTAAAAATGATTTACATAAAATTTATCCATTCAGATTCCACAATGATTTTAATTTGTTCAGAACTGTGTAACCATCACCATAATCAACTGCAGAATATTTCATCACACAAAAAAGAAATTCCATAACCATTGGTAGTAATTCCCCATTGCTCCTCCCCCATCCTCCCACCTATCCTCTCCCTGGCCCCAGACAATAACTTGTTTAATTTCTTTATATATTTGCCTAATCTGGATTTTAAAAATTCCTATCTTTCTACAATTATATGTAATTTGGCCAATGTCTCCCCATTTTTTCCTCCTTAAAATACTTCTCTCTGTTAATCAACCTCATGCTCTGTCCTTAAATGACAGCAACCATTTGGATTCCACATATGAGAAATCAGGTATTGCATGACCTCTTGATTTTTAAGTCAGACTTCAGTTAATGTAGATATTTGTCAAAACAAAATCTTTCAGATGAATTTTATATATAAAAATTGTATCTGCATCCTCAAAACTCAATTCAATAAAATTTTCTTTAATATATTAATATATTCTGAATGAACATTTTGACAAAATGATGTGTTGAAAAGTCTTGGTGGGGAAAAAATCTTGAGCATATTCCAAATAAAATTTGTGAAATGTCAAAATCATGAAGAAGATTTTTATAAAGTCTCAACAAAGTAAATCCCTCAGATTCTTCTAACAGACACTAACAGGTGATATTACTGACAAAATGAATCTTTGTCAATATCCATATTAATACTTTGATAATCACAAAGCATTTTGTACAGTGACATAATTCATGACTTACATACAGTTTTTTATTATATTTTAGTTATTGTATTTTATAAAACATTATAGATTTAATAATTTAAAATAATGAGAAAAAAGCATTTGGGGGCAGTATGACTAACTCCCAGGAGTGGGATACTTATATTAAGGAGGCATTGCCCAAATGTTAAAAATCTGACCACTTTTCTTATATTAACACAATTATAATTATGTATATTTATTATAACATAACAAAGAATCAGTGTATTCCCAAGTTAGAGAATTCTTCAATTAGATAAAAACTGATCCTGTGTTATGTAGCTGTCATTAACCTTGTGTTTATAGTTTCTTTTAAAAAAATTAAGTGAGATTGTATAAGCCATTATTAAAACTCAGATTTCCTACACCTTAGGGGATGAAGATTATGTCCATGTTTTTAATCATTGCTTTTATTCAATTATGAGAAAACTAAAGCATTGTTTTTATACTGGAGAATTCATAAATATAATATAGAATAAAAATAAAATTTAATTTCCCTTTTTAAGAGGTATTGCAGATTTTATACTTTGGAAAAAGCTTTTTCAATTGTGCTTCCAGTCTTCCCCTATAGCACATTTCAAGCATTTTTTATATTTATGAGTATTTTAGAGGAGAAATTTATAAAAGGATAACTGTATGAAGCAGTTTTCATAATGTCTGGTACATAATAACTACTCAATATTTTTTAGTTCCCCAAGTTTCATAAGATATTGAAATTGATCTCTTCCTTTGGCTGATCTTTTTCTGTTCCCCACCACTTGCACAGTAGCAGCAGTCCTACGTGAGAGTGACTTACATTAAGAATTACTGAAATTGCTGCAGAGCAAGAACATTTGTAGAACCCAAGAGACCATGGATGTCCTCCCTCCCCAGTTTTTGTGACCAAGCAGGAAGGACTTCAGATGTGCCACATGCAGTAACAGGCAAGAGTTTATTAGAAGATATGGGAAAGGGGAAAAGGGACACTCTCAATGGAGAAAGGGAGAGAGTGGGTGCTCTCAGAAAGGAATCAGACCACACAGGCCTCCTGCCCTCCAATGTTGTAGGGATCCTAGGAAAGTTTTAGAGTCCCACCCAGGTCCACCTCTTGACTTTTGACTGACAGCATGATTGCATCAGACTCCAAGTCTCCACTGCACATCACCTCACATGATAGGGAGAAAGATTTTAGTATTAAAATGACATATTCAAGATCCAAGGCAACTTCTGATCACTTTGGCCCACTCTGGTTCTAACTGAAGCTTGTTTCTATAGATTTTATGGTTAGAGGGCCTTACTTTTAATTATCCTATCTCCCTGCGTCCTGGAGTCCAGTCTGTACAAAGGTCACAAAAGTCCCCTATTCAGGGTAACTTTGTTCGTACTGGCAGAGAGAAACCTTTTGGGCTTAGATTTCTCCTAATCATAAGAGGTTATTTGCTGAGGAATATCCTATATCCTTAAGCCAGGAAGGTTCACAGGTAAATTGCCTTTTTGAAGAAAGCACAGAAGACCCAGTTTATGGAATTATCCCTTTAATTTCATGTTCCTACCACTCATGTCTGTTACCTATTAAAATAATAATAGACATAATAAAGATTATACATTTTGTCTTCATTGCCTGGAACTCTGTATTCCAAGTGGTATAGTCTTTTGATGATGCTAGTCATTAAATTTTTAACTTGGATTCCTTCATCTTGAGAATTTCTACTTGATTTTTTTCCCCACTCCTTCCCAGCCTTCCAGAACTTTTGATTCATTATTTCTGCTTTACTACTGACACATTATTTTGTCTTTTGTCTTATTTCTCTTCTCTAGCATGTCAAATTTGGCTTTTTTGAGGATGACTAAACAGTCAGAGTTCTGCTTTTCTGGTCAGAGAATAATCAACCATGGCACTTTATTTTCAATTAAAATTAAAGTCTTCTTTTCTGCAAAAAGACAAATCTACTTCCCTGTTTCCTTTAATTGCAGAAGTCTTTTCTTATTTCTATCCCTTCCCCAGCCAGGGTTCTCTCTCTCTCTCTCTCTCTCTCTCTCTCTCTCTCTCTCTCTCTCTCTCTTTATCTCTCAGATTCTCTCTCTCTCTCTCCTCACCCCCCTCTTTGTTTCTTTCACCTTCCTTTTTATGAGATAACTGGATACTTGAATCCTGAGCTATTGCCAAATGGGAGGTATTTGTTTATGAATAGTTACATTTACTAGGTATTTTATAAAAGTAAAATACAGAAAAACAAATTACACATTTAAAATATTTTAAAATAATTTTCAAGTAAACAATAATTTATTTCAAGTGTTCATTTTATAAACTTTGTTTACTTTTTAAAATAAAACACATATTACTATATGTCTTGATACACATATATACATATATATGTAAAACACACAGATACACACACACTTAACCTGCTACAACTGATACAAATTAGTCAATGTGAAAGGAAAATAATGTACATTTAGCTCTTTAAAATTTTGAGCATTGGGTTGGGGTTGTGGCTCGGTGGCAGAGCGCTTGCCTCACACATGTGAGGCACTGGGTTGGATCCTCAGCACCACATAAAAATAAAGAAGCAAAATAAAGATATTAAAAATTTTTTTGAGCATATACTCTAGGTTTTAAGAAAGGTAACAACCATTTTTGAAAGGACTTGTTTTTTAAATATTACTGTCAACAACAGAAAATGAACAACAGGTTATTCTCTCAAGCAAAACCATTAACTAGTAATGGAAAAATCCTGTTCCTCCAAAGCAGCAAGGATTTTTACTTCTCCTTTAATAAACTAAGATGCCCTTAAATTCTAAATGAAAATACGTCAATTAAAGGAACACTAACCTAGACATTGACTGCAAGAAATAATTAATTGATTCTATTCAACTATAACCCAGGAAGATCATTTTAATCTCCCTACTCAAATCACTTTGGGAAAAGTTGCTAGAATAAAACATGGTTACAGAATTACTGTTTTTACTTATGTTTTTATTTATTAAAGAGTTTCATAAGTTAAATGAAGTATTACATATCTATAAAGGGGCAGGAATTCACATAATCCATGATAGCAATTTTGTTTAAATATTTCTGTTTCCTTATTAAAAATTGTGTGTTAGATAGAAATATATGTATACTATCAAAATATAAGTATAGATATAATAAAAAAACAAATAAATTTAGCCACTATAATTATTTCTAAAATAAATAGATTATAAATACTATTGGTAATTGCAGAAAGTTCCTTTAAAAACACTGATTTACTTTAAATTATTTTTCCTACCATAAATATTTTAAATTAATAGTTATGTCTTAGTAATTCTAGTAACATTTCCCCTGGCACATGCTAAGCGTCATATCAGAAGATATGGAGTTTATTCTTCAGCAATAAAATTGATTTTTAAATATTATACTCAAAGATATAGAAAAATTGAATGAGAGTTTTATCTTTGGGAGTCTATATGCTTAAAAAATGCTGCTCATTCCCAACATTATCCTGTAATTTTTTGAGAGGGAGAATTTCCATAAAAGCAGGTTATAAACTGTGCGATTAAATTAGTTTTCATTACTTTAGATTTATCACTGACCCAGAAGCTAACATTCATCCTGATCATCAAATTTACTCCTGATGCTTGCCTCCAGATGACTCTGAGATATTTTAAAAATTAAATCTGCTCTCAAGAGTGAAATATTTTTCACCGTTATGGATATTTAAAATATGTGCTCTATAGGCACAAAGAACAAATCTCAGGTATAAGTTACCTAAATATTTTGAGCAATAATATCTGTGTTAGAATATATAAATAGCCTTCTAAATGACCACTTTAAAATGAAAAAAGAAACACTCCTGTCAATGGACAAATATATATACACTTATTAAAATTCATCCATTGTATTTCTTCTGAGTCATAACTACATGAAACCAGAAAGCATTTCAATTCATAGTATTTCTTTCAAATATTTTTCCTGAACTGAAAATAAATTATCTATTGAGAAATTGCTTACCTACCAAAAGTTAAATTCTGCCATGGATTAAAATTTGGCTGGATTTTTGTAAAATTTCATACTATTTATTAATTAATAATATATAAAATTTAAGTTTAGCAGAGTAGCTCACTCTAGATTCTGAAGTCTTCTCATCTTACAGTCAGCATGTACTAAAGCCAGCAGTTTCCTGGTATTAGTGAAAATTATTAAATCCATCAGATTGTGGTTGATAAGTCAGTTGATATTGTGTCAATTTCTTCACATTTCTAAAATAATAGAATTAGAGTTCTAATGTAATTTGAAAAAATCAAATAGCTCTTACCAAGAGAATAATTTGATTTTATAGCAAAGATAACTTCTATTGATAAAAACCCAAAAGGCCCCGTCTTCTTATGACAGGTTGACTTATCGTAATCAAAATTGCTTTCTTGTTACAGAAATATTCAACTGCAGAATTCACTTACTTATTTTCTCATTCAAAGGAATGTACATCTTTGAAATTCTCTCAAGAGAAGCATATCAGAGGGAATCTTGGAATAATCAGACTTAGCAAAGCAAATGTAGTATATGATGATAAAGTCAAAAGGAAATGGCTTCACAAGAATGTCAAGAAAATCTTTTACATATCACTAGCAGTTGTTGAAGTATGGCACATAATTGGAATATACTGTGAAAATAACTTATGTATATATTTTCATGTAATATATATAAACTATGTAATATAAAAATATATACATGTATAAGTATATATGTATATGTATAATATATATATGGATATATCCATATATATGTATTTTTTTAAGTGAAATAAGGCAGACTGAGAAAGTTAAAGGCCAAATGTTCTCTCATATAAAGAAGCTAGAACAAAATAAGAGGAAAAAAGTGGGGGAAATCCCATGAAAAATATATTTTCATAGAACAAAGGAGGGTATCAAAGTATTTCAGCAGGAAATACCATTGCATAGAAAAGAACCAACTTGAAGACAGAAGTCAGGCTAAAGCTAAATAGAGGATGTAAATCTACCTATAAAAAGAAAAATCACAAAGCTATGCTGTTAAATGACAGTATGGTTGTGATCTTTCAACTATCCAGAAAATGAGAAATCTCATCTTGCTTGAAACAGTGTTGATAAATTCCTCATTTACCCTGCTGAAAATCTCATGGGTGACAAAGTGAACAAAGAATCCAGGGGAATTGCTACACTGGATCTAATTTTTTCTCATAAAAAAGAACTGCCTGTGACAGATGAAAAGCACACAGCAAGCAATATGATAACTTCAGAGTCAACAACAACAAAGGGAAAATAAAACACATCTATCAGGAGCCTTAAGTCAGTGACTCCCATGTAGCACCATTACTTTAACATTTGGAAATGATTAAAAACAAACAAACAAACAACAGCAGCAGCAAAACTCTTTCAGTATCCTCTTCCAATAGACTGAGTGTGTAATCTCTGAAAATGGAGAAAAGGAGTTTGGATTTCCAGGGTTCCCACAGATCACTTGCAGGACAGAGGTAATTTTGTGGGAATTGCGAGGAGTTTGTCTCAAGAATGAAATGGTTCATCTTCAGTCACACATGCTCCAAATCTGTTAAGCTTTCTGAAAGTTGCTTTTTTTTTTTCCTTTGGATGAAGAAAGAGGAATTGAGATTTAGCCTTTTGGATTTCTGAAAAATAGCTTTCATGATGAAAGGAAAGAGCATCCCAAAGTTTGGCATGCACCAGACTTCAGTTTGTTTAGATTGTTTTCGTTTTTAATGAAAATGACAGACAATGGAGAAAACAATAAATGTCTCTTTATCCACTTTCAGGAAATCAGACAAGTGTAGCCTACCACAGCAGGCTAGCTGATATTTTTCAATCTAGTTCTCTCAGGCTATTAGCTACAGGAAATTTTCTCCACATTCTGGCAATTGGCTGACTGTCAATCATAGTTTCCTGCATTGAAAACTTTCAAAATGTTCTGCTTTTTATGTGTATATTAGTGGAAGTTGGAAGAGTATGCAGCAGGGACTACGAGCCTGATCCTATTTTAAGCCTAACTTCTGCCTCATTGATTCTTTGTGGCAGACACAATTATTTCATATTCCATAGTCTTCTGTCTTGAAATGCCCTACTGACCAATCAGGAATTGAGAGAGAAAAGAACAGAACTGTGAATATTCTATTTGTTTGTATAATTTTTTTTCCCTCTAAGAAATCTAAAATAGGGCCATACTGATTGGCCGTAAGAGACCTTGGCTAAATGGGATCAATGAATACAATTGCTCTTCCTTACCTAAAAACTTCTATTTTGCTTTGTTCACTTAAAATTTAAAGAAAGTCTCTACTTGCATTTGTTCATTTGAATATATTGATTATTTTACTTCATTCCCTTACTATAGGCTGTATCATCACCTTGTGGATACAGAGAAGCTAAAAACTTGACCAAGTTAATAAGGTGAACACAATTTTTTTTGTTTGTTTTGTTTTTATTCCTCATAGCATATTCTTGCATGGTATTTGATAATAATTGAACCAAATACTTGTTACATGGATAATATACTGTCTTAGTTCATTTTCTACTGCTAATAATACAATATTACATACTGAGTATTATGCTAAAATTTTCATTTTGGTTCATAGTTCTGGCCCAAGTTCAGGGGTTTGCATTTGGTGGTAGCCTTTTCAGGAAATGTCCCAACGTGGCACAGGACATCACGTGTGAGACAGAGAAACTGTGTATTTGTTCTGGTCTCATTCCCTCTTTTTTAAAGCTACTAGGAGTCAATCATAATGACTTTATCTAGTTCTAATTATCTTCAAAAGCCCCACTTATAAATACTTAATAGATTAAATTTTCACCCTTTTAATACTTTACAATGGGGATTAAATTACAGCATGAGTTTTCAAAGGAAATAAACCCTATTTAAACCACAGCAGATATAATTTGATCACCAAACTGATATCTTTATTTAGTTTTAAAATAAAGTAAAAAGAAGCCAATTTGGAGAGGGGGTTTACAGTTTTACAAATTAAATAAAATGGAGTTTCTTGAATATGAGAAAATTCTATGAAAGGCTTTTGACATCTTAGACTATAACTGCAAAACAAATACATCTTATATCTCTCTGCTGATGTCTGGTGCATGTCTTAATGGGGAGAAAGGATGATTGCAGGCTATATAAATTGCTAATCTAATGGTAAGTTAATTTTAATACAAATTTCAGTTTTGTTTTTGTTTTTTTTCTTTTTGATACTGGGGATTGAATTTAGGGGTACTCGACCACTGAGCACATCCCCAGGCCTATTTTGTATTTTATTAGAGAAAGAGGATCTCACTAAGTTGTTTAGTGCCTCGCAATTGTTAAGTCTGGCTTTCAATTCCTTATTCTCCTGTCTCAGCCTCCTGAGCTGCTGGAATTACAGGCATGTGCCACCATGCCCAGCCAAATTTCAGTATTTTGAATATGAATTATTGTATTAGTTCTTTGTCAAAATGTTACTTATACAGAGCTCTATGCACTATTGCTCCTTATCCAGTAGGAGATAGTTTAATGGATTTTCTTCCTCTGAAAAGGAAAATATCAATTAAATATTTCATGTGTTAGTGACATAGCTTTAAACACATATTAAATATTAATCAATAGTGATGAGTTTCACTGAAAAGAAAGAAAAAATATTTATTTTTTAAAGTTTCATCATTCTCAGCCAATTAAAAAATAACTCAATTTAGGATATCTCGATTGCTTACCATTTGTTAGTCCATTTTGTTGCTATAATACAATATCAAAGCTGGTACTTTATGAAGAAAAGAGGCTTATTAAGTTCACAGTTCTGGACATCTAAAAGCATGATACTGGCATCTTCTTGTCTTTGGTAAGGGCCTTATGGCAGATGGCACCATAATGGCAGGAGTGTATGCAGAGGAGATAACAGGGTAAGATAGGAATCAAAAGAAGGAACCAGAATGACTCCTTTTATAGGAACTAGTCCTTTCCATGACAGCAGCATTCATCCCTTCTGAAGGCAGCACCCACATGACCAAATCACCTTCTGTGAGACCCACTCTTAAAGGCCCATGACCTTGACACTGCCACCCTGGGTCCATGATTCCTGCACATGAGCCTTATAGACACAAACTGTGTTCAAGTGACAGCATGCCACTTTTCCATGCAGTCAGTTTTGTTTTTTCTCTTCCATCATAGTTTTGCTTTGTTTTCTAAAGTCATAAGTTGAAGGTTAAGAACAATTTCTTTATTGATGTTCATACTCTAATGCCCATGAGGCACCATGAGCCTGTGATATGAGCAGAGTATTTCTATTGCTGAAATCAAATAGCAGTGAACTTTTTTTCCAGTTAGAGGGGTAGGTGCTGGGAATAGAAACTTTAAAATTGCAATAGGATTTTTCCTACTGTAAAGGTTTCTCCCATGAAAGTTTTCTTAATTCATTAGCCCCAGATTCCTCTTGTTTTCTAGTAAATTCCAGAAGTTGAGAAAATTTGAGAACAAACAATAAATTGAAACTTACTTGAACTGTGAAAAAAGGAAACACTAGAGAGCTCATTGTAACCTTGTGTATACCACAATTTCTATGTTGTAGTAAACCCCATGCAGGATGAGATTGTCATGTTCCTCACACAATCAAAATCACCAACATGCTAATGATCACAGAGGAGGGAATAGTAACATAAATTGACTTTATCGAGTTACTAACTTTATATTGCATAAAAGTAAAGCATCCTTGTGCTTAAGTAATGCTATGTTAATAATTTTTATATTATGTATCAGATTTTATATTATGTATCAGACATTCCTCCCAGAATTCTATGTGTTGTCTCTTTAATCCACTTAACAGCCTACTAGGTCAATATTACATATTTATGTGTGGGGATATTGAGGCTCAGTGTAGTTAAATGATTTTCTTAAATAAACAAAATTTGAAATATCTAAATGCTCACTTTCAATTCCAAGGCCTATATGACACTTTCTGTACTAGTAATAAAATGTGTCCAAATGTAAACAGTAGTAAATATGCCAGTATTTCTAGGATTATCATGAAGAGTTTATTGTTCTTCTCAATGAGAGAATTATGAGCATATTTGTGATCATTAAACTACTTAAATTCTTGAAAGTTCACAAAATAATATTGTGCTTATTGCTTTAACAGCTTTCTTATCTTTGATCCATTGAACAATTGTATGCGAAAATTATAGTCTCCATTTTACAGATGACAAAACTGAGTCCTAGAGAGACTGAAAAACATGCTCAAAAAGCTAGTGAGTGATGCATCTGGTGTTTAAATGTTCCAGCATATAAATGTTCCTTTACTCTGCAATATCTCATTCTGTCTGTATGTATGCATGAATACACCCAATGCACACATAGAGTCTTACAATCTGTTCATATGCCTATCTGGGCCATGACTAAAAACAATTTTCTAATATAAAGAGAAATTTCCTGGAATTATTTTTTCTTATGCAAATAGGGTCAGACTGTAGGCAAATTATTTTTTTCTTTTTGATACTTATGTTTATATAGATATATATTTTTGTGGGTGTTTATGAAGAAAATATTAATATCTCAGTTCAACCACTACTGGATAAACAAATTAGTAAACATATAGCATTGACAGGATGTTTAATTCAGGATAAAAATTCTTCATGAAAGATAATAATATAATAATAATCATATAGATAATAATATAGATAATAAGATAATCATATTATAATCAAAGATAGTAATATATGGCAATAATCATCATATATAGGCTAATATAATTCAGTGTCTGAATTATCATTATTTATTATCACTTATGATGTGCTGATAATTTGCTGACATTTTTTGTGCATATTATCTCCAAACCATTCTACAGTTTGGGCAAGGTCAGAAATATTACCCTTATTTTACATGTAAGGAAGCAAAGATTAAAGGAGGTTATATGACTTGTCCTAAATTACATAGCTAGTATACTTTAAAGCCAAGTTTTTCTAACTATAAAGCACAGTTCCCCCCCCACCCCATGATTCTTCCCATAAATTTAAACAAATATTTAAAGAGCAAATACTTGTGCTAATTTCACTATGAATAATTATCATCCCGTATCAAGGACATACAATCTTGCTCAAGGCTAGAACACTTTGGAAGACAGTACAGAGGCTGTGGTGATATTACTCCATTAGAAAATGCCCACAGTAAGGAACAGGTGGAGAAAAACCAATAGAGAAAAAAAAAACGCTGTAGGATACAAATTTACATGAACAAATTGCAGGACATATGAGGAAGTTCAGCAATAAAAGACAGATGATGATGACTTTTATATGTAAGATGTATATAATTTATTTCACATCCAGGAAAATAGGTAATGGTACAGTCAGGAAAAACGGACATTAAAATAAGTATGGTAAATGTTTTCAAATATATAAAGATAGAAATAGGTGTTATAATATAAGAGAAGAAAGGCATGAAACATAAATGCTAAGAGAGGATTATTATTGAGGGAGAAGGGACAGGATAAGGGAAGAACAAGGGAATGGATCTGACCTAACTTTCCTATGTGTCTATAAGAATACACCACAGTGAATCTCCTCATCATTCTATAAGACACTAAAAACTAAAAATAAAAAGCACTAAAAGTAAAAAGCAGAAAGATCAGAAGAGTTAAGGAAACAGGGGGAAGGGAGGAGGGGAGGAAAAATAGAAGTACTGGGGACTGATTGGCAAAAATTATATTCCATGCCTTTATAACTATGTTAAAATGAATCCTAATAAATATGTATTATGTATGTATGTGAACCAATAAAAAGGAAAAAAAATAGCAATGATTGGGCATAATGAGTAAAAGCCTTGTATATTCTGAAAATATGAAAAGCAATATAACTAAAATGGTAAAAATACCTCCTCTAATATTTTAAAATATACTTCCAACTTTATTGTTTAATGCTTAAAAAATAGAAATAAAAGTAAATTCATGATAGACATTATGAGTTGCACATCAACAGTAAAGCAATTTATTGTTGAGTTACATAGTAGATTATACCCAGATGAAAAGAAAATTTGTAAATCAAAAACTAATAGTAAATAAATCTCTTAGAACCAAAAGAATCATAAAGATATGGACACTTTGGAAAAAATAAGATAATAGACATGATATATTATGAGATATATTGTAGCTCTTAACCCAATAGCCATTTCCAAACACCTTCTTCCTTGCCAAAAAAATCTATTCTAGCAGAAGAAAGTAAAATCAGATAACATCTTCTATGATTCTCTTGCAATAATGATCAAATAAACATTTGACCTTCTGAATAACTGAATGCAAGGGGAAGCCTATTATATGCGAGTTTCTGAGACCTTTTGCCTCCCCCTGCCCAATCAAACAAGAGAGGTAAGATGAATCACATAGGCACTATATCTTCTTTCTTTATAATTTAATATGAAAGCTCTAATATTGGTCTCCAAGTATGTTTATAATAGGCAAAGAGTAAAGAGCAGATTCAACAACTCAAAAATGCCATAAATAGAAGAAGCTACAGTGAGAAGCACTTCCAGAATAACATTGTGAGGCGGTTTACTGACCATTTCCCCAAAGAAACAATTATAAAAGAAAATAAAATATATAAATTTATCAAAGCAACAAGCGAAATTGTAGACAAATCAGATGTTCCACAGGGAGAATGGGGGTCGGGTGGGGAACAGATATGGCAAATCCTATGAGATTGGAGCAAGCCTCAAAGTGACTTTATAGACTATACCTGCAAAGAAATTTGGTTTTAATTGAATTGAACATTAGAAAAATTTATAGGACAGGGCACTGTTGAGAACAATATGGGAATCAGTTAACAATTACTGAAAGGGGGCTGGGGATGTGGCTCAAGCGGTAGCGCGCTCGCCTGGCATGTGTACAGCCCGGGTTCGATCCTCAGCACCACATACAAACAAAGATGTTGTGTCTGCCGAAAACTAAAAAATAAATATTAAAATTCTCTCTCTCTCTCTCTCTCTCAAAAAAAAAAAAAATTACTGAAAGCTAAAACGTAGGTATGATACTAATAAAAGCCACCAGCCAGAAACTTAGCAAGTAATTTAGGAAAAAGAGAGTCAAACAAGAGCATAGTCATCCATAGGGTGTAACTATGTACAGCTTGTGTCTTCTGAACAATGACAATGAAGTTTGCCCAATGAGGTAGAAATATAATGAATTACTACATTTAAGACACGAAGTGAGCATCAAGCAGTCAAACAAGATCCCTAGAGAGGAATTAATAGCCAGGGTTACTACAGTGCGATGCCTAAAGTGCCCAATTTTCAACAACAACAACAAAAAAAAATTTGTGAGACAGTCAAAGAAATAAGAAAGTACTAAAACTATACAACAGTAAAATATAGCAACAGAAATAGTCGTTGAGGGTACACAGGAGATGGATTAGCAAAAATTCAAAATAGCTATTTTAAGTATGGACCAAGGACTATAGTAGGTGAATAAAAGTGTGATGGCAAAATTTATTTAAAAATCAATATCTATAAAGAGCCATTATTTTGGAAAGAACCATATGAAAATGCTAGAACTGGGGCCTGAAGGGAAAGGAGAGAATATGAGGGTCATAAATATAGAATGAATCAGACATTATTATCTTATGTGCATATATTATTTCATGACTGGTATAACTCTATGTCATGTCCAACCAGATGAATGAGAAGTTATACTCCATTTAAGTATGATGTATCAAAATGCATTCTACAGTCATGTGTAACTAATTACAACAAATAAGAAATATTTAAAAATTAAAAAAGTTTAATAACTAAATGAATTACTTACCAGAAGGACTCCATTTTGGCAGAAAAAAAAAGAATGAACTTACAGGAAAACTAGATATAAATCATTCAATGTGAAGTATGGGAAGAAAACATGATGAAGAAAATTTTAAAGAGCCCTCGAGAAATGCGGGGTACCTTTGTGCATAGCAATGTACACATAACAGGTATACAAAGGGAGAGGGAATACAAAAAAGAAAAAATATATGAATGAATAAACACAAAATATTTTATTTAAAAAAATACATATTTGCCAGGAACAGTGATGCACTCCTGTAATCTCAGCAACTGGTGAGGCTAAGGAGAGACATTTTATAATATTTAAATGTTCAATTAATGGGACTATATAATTTTCATGTTTTTGTACTCAATAACATAATTTAAAAATGCATAAAGAAATCCCTGAGTAAATTTTAGGGAGAAACAAACAAATAAACAATGATAATCGGAGATTTCACTTTCAGTATGGAGGAAATAACTGCACAGAAGATCAATAAGGAACTGAAGACATGGAGAATACTACAAAGCACTGAGACCAAACAATCATATAAAGAATAGTCCACACTGCATCAGCAGAATATACATCATTCACAAGTACATAGGGAATAATTTGTAGGATGAAACTTGTAATTGCGTATGATCAAAACTTTAAAAATTTTGAAGGATTTAAGTCTTCAAATATGTTCTCTGGCGTCAGTGAAATAATATTTTAAATTAGTGACGAGTAGATGTTTGAGAAATTCTAAAATATATAACACTAAGACAACACGTTGCAAAGAGTAAAAGGAGAAATGACAAGAAAAAGTTCAAAATTCCTTAAAATGAAAGAGGACAAAAGCAAAGCATACCAACATACGCAGAATACAGCTCAAACAGTGCTTAGAGGAACATGTATAGTTGTACATATCTACATTTTAAAATAAAGGAAGATCTCAAACAAATGATACAATTTTTCTCCTTTAAAAACCAGAAATAGTAAGCAAAACTCAAAGCAAAAGAAAAAGAAGATAAATATCTCTTTGGTACTGACTAATAAAAAAAGAATAAGAAGACACAAATAACTAAAATAAGAAATGAATAAGACAGTACTACCACTTTTACAGAACTCAAAAGGAAATAATGTTTACTATAGCAAAAATCAGATAACTAACTAAAATGGACACATCCTATAAAGATACAAACTTCTGATGCTGACAAAAAAGAAAAGAAGAAAATCTGAATAGATTCTAATTTTTTAAAAAATATTTTTTCATTATACATGGACATAAGATCTTTATTTATTTTTATGTGGTGCTGAGGATAGAACCCAGTGCCTCACATGTGCTAGGCAAGCGCTTTGCTACTTAGCCACAATCCCAGTCTTGATTAGATCCTTATTAATTTGTATTTTAAAAACCTCCAAAAGAAACATACAATCTCAGAATACTTCTCTGGTAAATTCTAGCAAATGTTTAAAAAATAAATTCATGATAATTCTTTACAAACCCTTCCAAAAATGAAAGATGAGGAAACACTTCCCAAATCATTGAATGAAGTCAATATTATCTCATGCTGAAACACATTTGAAAATAGATGGAGTCCCCCCACCACACAAAAAAACTAGCAGACAGCCAGTCACATACAAATATGTTATATAACATAACCAAGTGGCATTTATCTCAGAAACATGAGTTTTTAACATTTGAAAGTGAATTAAAGTAAACTCCATAATCAATAGAATAAAAGATAAAAACCCCATGATAATAGTAATAGAATCAGAGAAAAGTATAAAATCCAACATTGTTTCATTGTAAAACTGGGAATATCTTAGCACCTTGAGAATAGAAGGAAACTCTTCAATCTAATAAACACAATGTACAAAAATTTCCCACCATCTAGGTAGACAACTAGGTTAGTTCCACAGTTTAGCTATTGTGAATTATGCTGCTATAAACATTGATGTAAGTACTTTGGATACAGACTGAGGAGTGGGATATCTGGGTCAAATGGTGGTTCTATTCCAAGTTTTTGAAGAATTTTATTCTTAATTCTGAAAGACTGAAATATTTTCCCCTAAGGTGATGAACAAGACAAGGATGTTTGCTTTTACCACTTACCCTCAACGTTTTATTGGAATCTTTGGAAATTCTTTTTTAAAGTAATTAATTAATTTAGTTTAATTAGGTATATATACCAGCATAATGCATTTTGATTCATTGGACACAATTGCAGCACAACTTTTCATTTCTGTGGTTGTACATGATGTAACATTGCACCATATGTGCAGTCATACATGTACCTAGGGTAATGATGTCCATCTCATTCCACTATCTTTCCTGTCCTTTTCCCACTCCCTACCCTTTCCTCCCCTTTGCCCAACCAAAGTTCCTCCATTTTTCCCATGATCCCCCTCCCATTATGGATCAGCATCCACTTATCACAGAGAACATTGGCCTTTGTTTTTTTCAGGATTGGCTTACTTCACTTAGCATGATATTCTCCAACTCCATCCATTTACCTGCAAATGCAATAATTTTATTCTATTTTAATGCTGAATAATATTCCATTGTGTGTATACACCACAGTTTCTTTATCAATTCATCTGTTGAAGGACATCTAGGTTGGTTCCACAGTTTAGCTATTGTGAACTATACCGCTATAAACATTAATGTAAGACCTTTGGGTACAAATGGAGGAGTGGGATGGCTGGGTCAAATGGTGGTTCCATTCCAAGTTTTCTAAGGAATCTCTATTCTGCTTTCCAGAGTGGTTACACCAATTTTCAGTCCCACCTGCAATATATGAGTGTGCCTTTCCCCCCAGCATCTTCACCCCACATTTATTGTTGTCTGTATTCTTGATAACTGCCATTCTGACTGGTGTGAGATGAAATCTTCGTTTTGACTTGCATTTCTCTAATTACATTTTTTTCATATATTTGCTGACCAAATATATATCTTCTTCTGAGAACTGTCTGATCAGATCCTTAGCCCATTTATTGATTGGGTTGCTTGTGTTTTTGATGTTAAGTTTTTTGAGTTCTTTATATATCCTGGAGATTAGTGCTCTATCTGATGTGTGTGTCTAGCAAAAATTTGCTCCCAAAATGTAGGCTCTCTCTTCACCTCATTGCTTATTTCTTTTGCTGAGAAGAAGCTTTTTAGTTTGAGTCCATCCCATTTATTAGTTCTTGATTTTATTTCTTGCCCTTTAGAAGTCTTGTTAAGGAAGTGATGAAGATTTGGGCCTACTTTTTCCTCTATAAGGTTCAAGGTCTCTGGTCTAATTCCTAGATCCTTGATCCACTTGAGTTTTGTGCATGATGACAAATAGGGGTTTATTTTCATTTTGCTGCATATGGATTTCCAGTTGTTGAACAGGCTATCTTTTCTCCAATGTATGGTTTTAGCACCTTTGTCTATTATAAGATACAGGACACACACACATGGTATCCAGGAGGAGACAAAGAAGAGTAAAACTCTGTTTGCAGTTTATATGTATGTACACAATCTTGAGGTATTTATTGAAGATTAGACAATTACACAGATACAAACACATTTGAACTATTAATAAGTTTAGTAAGTTAAATGATAAAAAACTAATCTACAAAATCAAATTAAATCAAGAGAGTTTTGGACGAGCAAAAGTTTAGGTGTATAAATCAAAGGAAATTAATTAAAAATCTGGAAACAAACCTATATGTTTATTATTTAACATTTAAATTATAGCATTATAGTTATATGTAGTCATTGGATTCATTTTGACAAAAAATTATATAGTGCAAGAAATTTTATTTCAATTCCCAACTCCCCCTTTCCCTTCCTTTCTCCCTTTACATAGTCTTTCTTTGCTCTACCAATTTTCATTTGTCCCTCTATTTATTTATTTAAGTTAAATTTTCTATTCTTTTTATAGATGTATTTGTTCTTTCTAGATATACAAGACAGTAGAGTGTGTTTTGACATATTATAATACATAAAATAAGTATCAATTATTACAGTAAGAATCCTAGTTTTATGATTGTATCTGATGTAGAATCACATTGGTTATGTATTCATATATAAGGATAGGAAAGCTATGTTTGATTCTTTCTACTGTATTTTCTATTTCCAGGACCCCTTCCCTTCATTCCCTTTGTCTAATCTGTGAACTCTATTCTTCTCCTCTCCCCCCATCACTTGTTTTGTGTTAGCATCCCCATATCAGAAAGAACATAAAAATTTCGTTTTTTGAGATTGGCTTATTTCACGTATTTAACCACAAATGCCATAGTGTCATTCTTTTTTATGGCTGAATAATATTCTTTTGTTTATACATACCACATTTTCTTTTTTCTTTTTTTTTTTTTTTTGCTTAGTATAAACTTTTTTTTTTATTGTTGGTTGTTCAAAACATTACATAGTTCTTGATATATCATCTTTCACACTTTGCTTCAAGTGGGTTATGAACTCCCATTTTTAGCCCATATACAGATTGCAGAATCACATCAATTACACATCCATTGATTTACATATTGCCATACTAGTGACTGTCGTGTTCTGCTACCTTTCCTATCCTCTACTATCCCCCCTCCCCTCCCCTCCCCACCCCTCTTCTCTCTCTACCCCC